>NW_026575122.1:4156480-4770600 GCF_905146905.1 Nyctereutes procyonoides | reverse complement strand
AGTGAGGAAAAAAGCATAAGAACAAAATTAAAATTAGTTTTAATACATCAAAAAACACTGCCTAAAATTTCAATGTCTTTTCTTTAACTTCCAATATTACCTTATGGTAGCCAAGAGAGCATAAGGCTCCAAATACCAATTTTAAATGACTATAAAAGGCCAGAGGATCAGGAAGGACCATAGATGTCTCATCAAAAACGATGAGAGACAGAAGAAGGGGCACAACATTTTCAAGTGCTGAAAGAAAACTCAATCTAGACTTCTAAACTAAATAAAAATATCCTCAGGAAAAAAGGGAAACTAAAGACATTCTACAATGAAGAAAAACTAATAACTTATCTCCCACAGACCTAAACTGATAGAACTACAAGTTCTCTAAAGAAACAAGAGAATAAATTTGAAACATAGCAAAAATTTGAGTAAATATAATCAAATGTCATTTGATTTTTCTAAATTACGTTTGATGGTTGAAGCAAATATTATAATAGGTAACAGTGATTCTAATTGTATATATGAACTATTTAAAGCAATTTATACTATAAATTAGAGAAAGCAACATAAAGAGAGGTAAGGTTTCTAAGACGTAAGGTTTCTACACTGCCCACAAACTGGCAAAACAATGACATCAGTAGATTTTGATAAGTAACGTACATATACTACCCAGAACAACCACTGAAAAAATTATACAAAGAGATACATTCAAAAACACTATAGACAAATCAAAATGGAATTCTAAAATATGTTACAGTACCCACAAGTAGGCAGAGAAATGAAAACCAGAGAGAACAAACAGAAAAAGATAGACTTAAGCCCTGACATACCAATAATTACATTAAATATGAATGGTCTAAATATATCCATTAAAACAGGGAATGACTGGCAGAGTGGACTAAAAAACACACTACAACTGTATGTCGACAAAAGTTCATTTCAAAGGATAAAGTCAGGTAGAAAGTAAAAGGATAGCAAAAGATACAACATGCAAACATTAAAAGAAAGGGATAGCTACATTAATATCCAGTAAAACAGGTTTCAGAACAGAGAAAATCATCAGAGAAAGACAGAGAAAAGAGAATTCAACAGTATACATATAAAGAATTGTACCCTATGACCACTTCTGGTTTATTCCAGGGATGCAAAGGCTGGTTCAATATTCTAAAAAACAGTGTAATCTCCCTCATTAACAGGCTGACAAAAAAAATCATGTCATCTTAACAGTACAGAAAAAAAAAAAGTGGGTATGAAATATCAGAAAGGGAGACAGAACATAAGACTCCTAATTCTGGGAAATGAACTAGGGGTGGTGGAAGGGGAGGAGGGCGGGGGGGGTGGGGGTGACTGGGTGACAGGCACTGAGGGTGGCACTTGACAGGATGAGCACTGGGTGTTATTCTGTATGTTGGCAAATTGAACACCAATAAAAAATGAATTATTAAAAAAAAAGAAAATGCTGTCAAAATTTAATGCTCAGCCATAATTTCTTAAAAGCCCCCCAAAATAGGAATAGACTGAAATTTCCTTAACAGGATAAAGAACAACTACAAAAACCCTAAACCTAAATTATACCTAATGATGAAGAACAATGTTTCCTCCTCTAATCAAGAACAAAGAACATTTATTCAACATAGTGCCAGGGGCTAGAGCTAGTAAAAGTAAGAAAGGGAGACCAAAAAAAAAAAAAAAAAAAAAAATACAATACAGTTTGAACAACAACAAAAAAGAATACCATCTCTACTTGCAATTGATGTTATTGGCTAAGTAGAAAAACTAGTGAGTTCAGCAAGGTCACAAGATAGAAATTAAACATAATAAACATTAATTTTTATTTCTATATTCTGGCAACACTTGGACACAGAAATTAAAAATGCAAAACCATTTACAACGATTTGAAAATGAAATACTTAAGTATATACTAACAACAAAAAGTACAGGATTCGTATTCTAAACATGATGTTGCTGGAAAAAAAACCCAAAGATTTAAATTAGTAGAGATGTATACCATTATTATGTAATGGAAGATTCAAAAGAGTTAATATATCAATTCTTTCCAAACCAGTAAAGAGGTAACTGTTTTTCTCATTTAACACAATTCCCATTAAAATCCCAGCAATTAAAAAAAAAAAAAATCTCACCAAGACTTTCTGCCAATATAGAGATTATTACTATAAAATGCATATGGAAAAGCAAAGAAACTAGAATAGCTAAAACAACTCAAAATTTTTAGGAAAAAAAAGAAAAATTTTAGAACGTAGGTCTAGACAAGAAATTCTCAGACTCCACAAAAGGAAAACAATAAATTGGGCTTCATTGAGTTTAAAAACTTTTTTTCTGCAAATGGCTCTCTTGAGAGGATAAAAATACAAGCTACAGGCTGTAACAAATTATGTACAAACTCTAACAACTCAAGAGCAAAAAGAGCAGAAATACAATTAGAAAATGGGCAAGACGCATCAACAAATATACCACTGAAGAAAAATAAACAGATGGCAAATAAGGACATGGAAAGATGTTCAAAATCCTTAGTCGTTAGGAAAATGCAAGTTAAAATCACAATTAGAGGGACGCCTGGGTGGCTCAGTGCTTGAGTGTCTGCCTTTGGCTCAGGTCATGATGCCGGGATTGAGTCCGACATTGGGCTTCCTGCAGGAGCCTGCTTCTCCTTCTGCCCATGTCTTTGCCTCTGTATCTCTTATGAATAAATAAATAAATAAAAACTTAAAAAAAACTACAATTAGATATCATTCATTACACACCTATTAGAATGACTAAAATAAAAAATAGTGGCAAAACCAAATGTTGGGGAGAATACAGAGAAACTGAGTCACTCATACACTAAGTGATAGGAATCTAACTACTGTATAATCCAGCAATTACTCGTAGACATTTGTCCCAGAGAAATGAAAAGTTGTGTTCACACAAAAACCTGTACACAAATACATAAAAGACTTTATTCCTATAATCAAAAAATGTTAACGACCCAGATGTCCTTCAATGCATGACTGGTAAACAACTTACTATGGGAAACTACACTCCTAAATGAAAAGAAACAAACTTGAAACATAAAACAATCTGGATGAATTTCCGGGAAATTACGCTCAGCATCAAAAGCTAATCCCTAAAGGTAACAACATACTGTATGGCTCTATTTACGTAATCATTCTTGAGATGACAAAATATATTATACAGAAATTGAGAACAGATTAGTAATTGCCAAGAGTTAAGGAGGTGGGATGGAGGGAAGTGAGAGTGACTATAAAAAGGCAACATGAGGAATCTTTTTCTGTGGTGAAAATGTTCTGGATCTTGACTGTCTGAATGTCAATATCCTGATTGTGGTATTGTAATGTACAGTTTTACAAGATGTTACCATTTCTGGAAATTGGGTAATGGACCTGCAAGAAAATCTCAGTAAGTTCTTACAACTGCATGTGACTCTACAAAAAGTTTAGTTTTAAAAAAGGAAAAATAGGGAGGTATAATAAAAGGAAATGCAGGTTATAAAATACTTTGATTTAGGTACTAAGTACCGTATCATTGAATTCTAAACATGGAAGCAAAGAGGTTTCTTAAGAAAAAAGTGCCTATATGCACAAATGACTAACAAGGCTTATTAGTTTTACCCCAGAAGCCATTTTTATATCCTTATCTTGAAAAACAAACGTTGCTATTCCTCATACTCTCGTCCGCCACATCTTGCAGTGTGCAATGCCTCTAATGTTATTAGGTGGATGCCAGGAGGTAAAAAGAGATCCTAGATGTTTACTTCAATTTTATTAGTTATCGACTTATATAAATGTACATGAAGATAAAAAAATTACTATATATTGTATTTACTCACTTGATTCATTAGATTCAGACTTGAATTTTTTCCGGCCTTGAATCTGAGATTTCTTCCTCTGCTTGGCTTCTTTTTCCTTTTCATCATCACTGAAATCTAAGGCCTTGCAGGAGAAAAATATATAAATTATGTCACATGGATTTACCGATTCATTGGTACATTCTTGGAAGTGAGAAGAATAAGCCTATTATTTAACACTGACCCTGAAAGAATATTACTTTTTTTGATACATATTTTTTAGTAATATCTGAGTTAACTACATATGGGACTCTGAATTAATACAGGCCAGAGTATTCACGGCTTTTTTTTTTTTTCCCTAAAAAGTACCAGGTAATTCTTTTTGTGCCCAGATAGGTAGTAACTTTAAAATGCCAATCTTTAACAACCTTCCCTAGCTAGAAGACTGACTTTAATTAAGCTTAAGGGTCAAGATTCATCATAGCATCAGCTATCAGTAAAGGAAAGGAATAGTTGCGAATATGCAAATAACAAATAATTAGATCTAATATAAAATAGAAGAGTGTTTTATCTTTCATTCATTCAAAAACTTATATGTACCCATTATATGCCAGACACTTTATAGGTATTAATTCTTTTAATAATATAACATCAAGTATAGTAAGAGCTATAAATAATAAAGCAAAGTAAAGGAAGAAAAAAATCACCATGGATGCTATTTAGATTGGACTGCAGGGAAAGGCTTAGTTATTATTTTCATCTTTATATCTTTAGAAGATAAACTTGAGATAAATCTCGAATGATGAATTAGCAGTAAAAATAAAGGAAAGGAAAATTTCAAGGAGCAAGAATATGTGCAAAGGCATGGTATAAAAGGGGCATGAAATTGGTTCTGAAAGGCAAAGCAAAAGCTTCTTATATAGCAAAGTCAGGGATGATGAATCGGAGAAGAAAGTCATCAGGCACGTTCTAAGAGCAGGATGGAGATAGTAAAGGATTTTAATTGGCATTGGTTCATTTTAGAGACTGGTTTGGCAATATTTTGCTATCACCTGCTAAAGTCAGAAAAAAATTCACATATTTCTTGTAGACATATTAATTTAAATTTGCAAACACATTTATTCAACTACAAATTACATATTCATGTACTAGAAATGAATACCAAAATGAAAAAGGCACATGCCTTATACATGATCAATGATTAACGTCAGGCAATAATTATATACTACAAAATTTCATCATAATAAACTAAAATTTAAAATCTTAAGAGTTTTCCCTTACTACAGAATTAAGGGGCATTCAGTCAACTACAAAAAACAATACAAAAACAAAACACACCATGGAGCATGCCGGGATTTCATTTTGAAATTAACCTAATCACGCGGATTTTTACAGACAACTAACATTACCATAATTAGCAACTGCAAAGCTTAGTACTAAAACAACAGGGATGTTTTCATTTCACAAGATACATGGTGTAAAACTTTGGTGAATTTTCTCAAATATTTTAAAAACATATAACTTCAGGAGTAAGATGACCTGAACATAATGGTTAAGTGAACTTGATTCAGAGCCTTAACAGAAATCACAGCTGTACATAACATAAATTGAAAAGCATAATCCCACGGCAACGTGGTTACTAAACTAGGACCACTCACTGGTTAAGTAACCCTCTAAGTTACCATCACATGATTCATGACATGCCCCAGCAAAATTAGAAATTAACATGAATCTTCAGAACTGCCTAAGAACATTTAAAATGAACAAAGTTAACTCTAGAAACCCAAGAAGGATTTAGAATACTAAGAAATATCATCAATCAATACTAAGAAACTGATTCATCAGGAATCAGAATTCCTGAGTATGTTTAAAAACTCTCACTTATAATAATTATATTTTTCTTTTAAATTGTATGAATTCATACTATTTTCAAAAGATATACTCATTGCTGCATTTTCTGTATTTTAATAACAAAAAAAAGAATATACGCTTAAACATCTCCATGTAAAGTTAAATAATCCTACAGATCATTCTGGACTATTCCACATCTCTAGAAAAACTGTGTATCAAGCTATTTGGGACATAAAACCAACACTGACATGGAATCAAGAAAGAAAATCAAGAATTCTCTTTTTAGGACGATCGTTATAAAAAAAAAGGAGAGGTAGGTACATTCTAAGGATTTTGCACCTCCAAAAGAAAGGTAGCTTATTCTAAGCACCATTAAATGTATTCATGTCCCATATGGTTAATATCCTAAGTATAGAGTAAAACTTTTAAAAATAATCACAATCCTGCCTTCACCAGTAGGAAAAAAAAAAAAAAAACAGGAACAAGGAAAAAGAAGAAAATGATAAACTGAAATATTACTGAAAATATTTTTTTCCCCTAAAATGATCAACCAAAAACTCTTAGTGAGGGGTATAAAACAGTCACCTGGGAAAGGGGGAGAATACAGGCTCCCACAGATGGCAGTATGACTGCCAGGTAGCATTAAGGACCTCCCTAAGGTCAAGATGAATTTAAAAAATTAAATCCTGGGGTGCCTGGGTGGATCCGTCAGTTTGGTGTCTGCCTTCAGCTCAGGTCATCATCTCAGGATCCTGGGATGGAGCCCCGTACCGGGCTCCCTGCTCAGTGGGGAGCCTGCTTCTCCCTTTCCCTCTGGCCCTCCCCTCTGGGCACATGCTCTTTCTCAAAAAAAATAAATAAATAATCTTAAAAATAAAAATTAAGGGACTACTGGGTGGTTCAGCGGTTGAACGTCTGCCTTTGGCTCAGGGCATAGTCCTGTCCTGGGATCGAGTCCCACATTGGGCTCCCTGCATGGAGCCTGCTTCTCCCTCTGCCTGTGTCTCTGCCTCTTTCTCTGTGTCCCTCGTGAATAAATAAATAAAATCTTAAAAAAAAAAAAATTAAGTCCTGCTTTATTTCCTAAAGTACTGTGTAGAGACTTTTACTTACTTCCGGTGGTGGTTCTTGATCATTCTTCCATGACGCATCTGATCCCCTATCCCTAAAAGAGAAAACAGTGAGAAGAAAATAAGTACATAACAGTCTGTGTTTATAACTTAATAGTACAGAAAATAGTGAAGTAGAAGACGTGAGCTCAACCTTTAATTTTGTAATACACATGGAAATAAGAGCAAAAAATAAAGGACCACGTATAACGTTCTTCACCTTGTTTCAGAAGATGTGGGAAGCTCCTAAGAAAAACACAAGATCTGGACACATATAAATATCAGCACCGGGGGAAATCAGAAGGAGAAGCCGAGGCAATGGTGTGCAGAGGAAAAGGGGTCTGCAGTTCATAAGCATCTCCAGGTGCTACGACTTCGACTGTATAAAGCTCACTCCAACAAATGCTTATTCTACACTGATTTTTACATCAGCTACTGTTCCAGGTGCTAAGGGTACAAGATGACCATGAGACATTCCCTTAAGATTTTGTAGATTTAAGGGTAGAGGTAACAACATGAAATTCTTCTTCCTCTACTTGCCTGCGGGATATCAACAATATTCCATGGGTAACCGGAGCTTAGTCCAACAGTAGTTCTCCGGGCAGAGAGGGCGGAATAAAAGCTACCTTATTTGCTAATGAGAAAGAATTTTGAAGAGTCTGGAGGGCAGTAAAATCACATGCACTAACTACTTTTAGTGGGAAGTTTTATACTCTATGACCAACAAAAGTACATGTATTATCAAGTATGACTAGGATTTCTGAAAGCTCATCTTGATCTCTTTAATCGTTTTGATTTTATAAGTTTGACAATACCTCTTATTCAATTAAAATATTATAAAATATTAGACATTGTCCTCTCTGCTTTAATACAGATCTCAAAAATGAGATTCTCAGGAATTCATTAAAATCATTAATACACTAATCCACAATCCATAAAAATCAGTGTACAGATGTCAGTGGGCTGGCAAAATATGAAAATCACTAAGTCTGATCCAGAACTCCTGACACCATATGAGGCATTACCAAAGATTTTTCTACCACTTAAAAAAAAAAGCTTTTACTCACTAATTATCAGTTCACGCCTGTGCATGTAACAGCCCCAGGACTCCCTTGTGCATAGACGTGCCACCCTCTGGCCTATGGTGTCCTTAGCAGGGGTGGGGTTTAAGGACGTAAAAAGAGGAAGTTCCCCATCAGTGCATTTACCAGAGAAAATCAAAACCTACTAAAGAAGAGATCAAGCCACATCTCAAAAAGCACTTTTAACAAGAGAGTAAGTGCATGGGAAGCTAGAGTTAACACAGGCTTACTGGGGTGGCTGAACTAGAGAGGAGGAAAACTTCTCTACCTCAAAGGCAAGGTCCTCCCCGAGTTCCCATGCAGATGTAAACTGCAGTCTAGATAGAACAAAATCATCTTGTCGGGTGGGGAGTTTGCCAGGTAGACCTAATTTCCCAATTCTTCAGTTTATTGTTTCTGTCTAGGAAAAAATTCTTATTCTTGCAAATCAAGAACAAAGATTTCTTTTGTTTAACATCTATTTAATAAATATCTTCAGAGTAGCTTTTTTAGGTTTATCTTTTTAAAGCTAAAATGTTTTACTTGTTAAACGCCTAAAAAAGGGACATCCAGAGCAACATCAATGTCAAAAGCAGAAGGAAACGCTGTCTAAGGCATGATTATAAAACGTGACTTTTCTATGTAAGCCACCTTTCTTTTCAGCAGCTGTTTGGAAAAATCAACCTTACCGACACAAAGAACGACTTAGGCAAAATGTTCCTCAGGAGTATGTGGATTCTTAAACATGGGTTTGATGAATTATGATAAATGACATTCAGAGGCTGGATTTAATATGGGCTTTAGAGGCTTTACGCCATGCAACAGGGACTAGTACTGAGGCAGCACTAAGGCCACTCACGGACTCAAGTTCCCTTCTACGTTCTGCAAAAACCACATTCCTAACGCTTCAACTACACTTCAAGTTTCCCATCAAAGAGAGCTTAGACCTAAAAAGGGACTTGTGTGCCAAACTGAGTACAAAGTCTTTTTGGATTTAAGATCCTCACCCCTCCCCCAATCCTTTGCAGTGTTTCTTCCACTCCTAATTTTACAGTATTTTTAGTGGCTCATACTCATTACATCTTTCCAAAACATTTAACTGTTTTTTCTTTCCTGAAAAAACTATTCTACTTGAACTAAATATTACTCATTTACTATAAATAAATTATATGATTATAATAACAAGTTCAACTGTTATATAAGCAGCTCTACAGCTAACACTTGGCAACACAAATAACACATGGAAAATGCACAATTAATGAGTTGCATAAACATGGAGGAATGTTACTACCCACATGCCAAAGGCATCATTTAGCATCCACAAAAGGGAAAGCAGTAATTTGTTGGTTAAATCAACCCTGTTTATCAACTTAATACACAATTTTTTAGGGACACATTTTTGCTGTCTCTTCTGTAAATCTACAATTTATAAGCAACCTGAGGGGATCCCTGGGTGGCTCAGTGGTTTAGCCATTGCCTTCGCCCCAGGGAGTGATCCTGGAGACCCAGGATCTAGTCCCACATCAAGCTCCCCACATGGAGCCTGCTTCTCTCTCTGTGTCTCTGCCTCTCTCATGAATAAATAAATGAAATATTTTTTAAAAAAGCCACCTGAAATTTACTCATTTTCTTTTTTTCTTGAGAATTATGAAGTCTTATTAAATAGGTAAGCCTATAATGTTCCAAGAAATAGTTTTATTTAAAATGGGAAAGAATTCTATTTAAGTGGTAATACTAATGCTGAAGTAGCATGTCTATTAAAAAAAGAAAAAAAAGGTATGTAATGGAAAAAAATATGAACTAGAATCAGAAACTTTATATGGCCCATATATAGTCTTAGTAGTTGATTATTTCATTTTGGGTAAAAGATAAAAATCATCTCTACGTGTAAAATCTATTAACAGATTGTTGCTTTCAGAGATGTTAATTAGGAAAATGAATGAACGCTTTGGAACACAGATATTTAACAGAAAACTACCTTCACTGAAAATTATTCCTAAAATATAAATATTAGATAAGCAGACAACAACTAGCATATCAGTAACATACTTACTGTTTAAGTGTTTCTGTGAATATGTATTGGGTGAAGTCTTTCATTGATGGAGCAAAATACATAGTGTCCTTTATTTTAATACCTTTACTCTCAATGTGCTCTGAAGAATTAAACCGTAACACATAAAATGGATGTGCAACAGGTCCAAATATCTCAAATATCTATAAAATAGAAGAAACGTAAAGACCTCCTTAATATGTAAAATAATAACTCAAAAAATTAGTAATATTTTTTAAAACCAATAATTGTTACAAGGTAATTTTGACATGTCATAGCAATAAAACTATATTTACATTTAAGTTACTTTTTCCCTACTCACGAAGTCTTCATGTCTTGATTATACCAACTCATTCCAGATTTCCTTCCTTATGAATTTAAAACAAGTATAACAAGTTTGTTCCTTGCTAAATTCAAATCATCTTGGTGGTATACCAACTAGATACAAAAATGATTTTTTTTTTTATTATTCCTCATTTAAGTTGTCAAGTATGAAGAAAAGAATTATAATGTGAGAAATAAAATGCTGTCACTTGGAATCTTATAACACAATTCAAAAGCAAGCTTCTGCTTTAATGGGTGGGTATTCAATCATTTCTGCTGTTTCCATACAGTGGTTAACATTTTGATAAAATTAAACTGTTTCTAATTCAAAACCTAGAAAAAAGTAGATTTGAACTTGAAGTTGCTTATTTCTCCAAAACAAAAGAAGCTTATACGGCCTTTAACTTTTATGTTAAGGAACTTGCTTTTAGTGTAAACATATTTTATTTCTGAAAATGTTTTATGATTAAAGGAAATCTCTTGTTTTCAAAATATTCTCAAAATACCCAAATTTTTTAAAAAATGTTTCTGATAATAGGTGTATGTCATAGAAACTAGACCATCACCAATGTCAGTGTCAACTTTTCTAGTCTTTTTTCTACTAATATTTTTTTCTTTTGAGATCACATTGCAGTTTTGAATACACTTTTAAAACTGAAAGTTGCATTAAGTTTTTCCACATGATAAATATTATTTGCAGTGTAATTTCAGTAGCTATATTATACTCCTTTATAGATCTGGCATGATTTAACTTGTCTTACAGGACACTTAGGGAGCTTACAATTTGTATAATATGATAAATGGTGCCATGAAGAACATCCTTCTAAATGTAAATTTCTGTATTTTAGGTTTTTCAAAAATTCTTTTGTAAGGGCCAGAATTATTGGAGCCAAGAGTATGATTATTAAAACTGGATATAAATTACTACATAACTTTCCAAATCGCGTGGACCATTTTAAACCAACTGCACTGAAAGTTTTAAACCAAATGCACTGTTTTAATACGTTCTCAGCTCTTCATTTTTGAGAGTAAATATTCTCATTTTATCTTTTATATCATTTGACAGTTTACCAATTTTCAGGGAGGCAATAAAACTGCTCACCCATCAGGGTACCAATATTCTGAAGGCATGAATACCCACAAATAACTAGTAGTATTCAATACAATTAAAATGCCAACATATTCTGAAGTAACACTAATAGCATTAAAAATGTAATTTATTTTTTAATTTAATTTTATTTATTTTTGTTTTTTTTTAATTTTTATTTATTTATGATAGTCACACAGAGAGAGAGAAAGAGGCAGAGACACAGGCAGAGGGAGAAGCAGGCTCCATGCACCGGAAGCCCGACGTGGGATTCAATCCTGGGTCTCCAGGATTGCGCCCTGGGCCAAAGGCAGGCGCCAAACTGCTGCGCCACCCAGGGATCCCTATTTTTTAATTTTAAAGAAAATAGCAAATTTACTTTGAAAGGATTTAGATACAAAGAGTAGACCTCTTCCAACCAGAACAGCAAAGGACAGAGGGAAATACTGCAGCACAACTCTTACTGGCTCACATTACATACAGTAATAGATTGTCTTGTCATTTTTTAAAAAGTGTTAAAAACCTTTCTTTTTTTGAGCTCCTTTGATAAATATAGACAGATCTAATTCTTCAAGTTTGGACAAGAATAGGAAATATGTTTAGAAAAATTTCCCATAAAGGTATTATAATAGTCATTGTTTGCAACCTGATACATAAAGCTGTTTTTCCCTCGGATTGGTTTCATGGACAAAAGAATTCCATTTCCTGAGAAATGATTTCACTAAAGAAATGCCTGTACAGCTTCAGGTTTACACAGGGACTGGTTTGAACAAAAAAGCTAAGTGACATACAAAATGCTTGAATAAAATCAAAGTGTACTTGGTTAACTATTCTTAAGATCTCAAGTGTTTATGAGCCATACCTATGATAAAATCATTATAAGGTTTTAAGTAAAGTAACACCAGGTAACAGGAAGCTACTTTAAAGAATGCATACATGGCTTACATCAAAATGGTGAGGTATTTATGCTCCTACCTCAAAGAGCCATGGAATACTTGACCGAGTTGACATAAGCAATTTAGCTAATCCAGAGATATAGGAAAAAAAGGTTTAACAATATTCTAAACTACTATCAATTACGAAGTATAGATTTTAGACTGGCTAATACCTGAGAGCTAAGTAAACTCTAAAGAGCAACCTCAGACAAACTAGGGCTCAGGCCAGCCCCTTTCATCTCCTAGTTTCCTCCAACCTTGCATCCCAGCTCACTCTTCAGGCCTGCTTCTGAGGATCCTGCAAGTTCCAAACTACCCGACAACAGATAAAAGGGAAAGGAAGGAGTGGCTGAGACAGCAGTGTGAGAAACAAAACTGAGGATTATAATGTCTCTAAGATATTTACTTTAAGGTAGGCAAGAAGCTTTCCTTACACTTTAAATAAAAGTATATATTCCATAGAAATTATCATAAATTCTTAATCCAACTAATGTTTTATACTTACCATACCACTACCATGTCATACAGATGTAGCATAAGGACTGTTAGGAAAAAAACCTGACAAGAGCAGTAAATTCATTCCCCCAAATTCTCATGCCACAGCATAGTCCAGGCTTAGATGTTCCGTAAACTGCATGGCACAACTTGCAGTGGCTGGGGGCCTGCCAGAGTCAGAGGGCTACACCTGCGCAAAGCACTCCGAGAGAGAGAGAGAGAGAGAGAGAGAGAGAGAGAGAAGAAGCTGCACTCTCCCCTCTCCACACACACGTTATATATTTATTGCTTAGCCTAAGAGGGATCAGGTAATCCTCGTTTCTACAGGTAAAAGGAAACAGATCAAACAGGCCCAGGGATAATGCTGGAAGACTGCAAATGGAGAGCCGAGATCTGCATACTGCTGCTCTGAGAACAGCCTTCTAAGAATGCCACCTGCCAAAGGCCCTAGCTTGTTCCATCTGGGCCAGCTTTTGGCTAAGGTACCAAAAGGGAAAAGGGGGAAATGAACCCCCACAGCCATCCAGAATTCTCTCTTATCAATCGCTTTACACTAATCACTGTGTTACTACTACTTCACAAGTTGCTGAGGGATGAAAAATAAACGCTGTATCAAAATAATACAGAGACTTTCATAAATTCAGCACATACTACCAATCAAGATTGTAATATATTCTTTTAAAAAAAATCGGTAAAAATTCCTTCCCAACTCTAACAAATAATGAAAAGTAAATGCAAAACAAATAAGTAATTCATCTTGTACAGGGATAATAAATTGCACAGGTTGGTCAATTTTTAATCCCCTGATAAAGACCTAAATATTAAAAATAAAACTTCATTCATCATTTACCAAGAGTAACTAATCATTCCTAGGATTAAAGGGCAAAGGGTAGAACACAAATCCAAGGACACCTCCCTTAGATCAGTGGGGAAGGGGGAGGAAGGTGGAAGGAAAATGCATCAGGCAGACAGACTAGGTGGGAAACTCCATTTTATTCCTTTTTAAGATTTATGATTTTTGACTAAATGGGGAAAATTCCACTTGCTTAAGCATCAATGAATTAAGATATACAGAATATTTATCACTGTGTCTCATTATGTTCAAGAGTAGAGGGAAAAGAAAAGAATGTGCAAAGGTTTGACATTGAAGATAAAACTAATTTAGTATACAGATAAGATCTAAAACAGATTCGATTTCATTTTCTGGTCACTGGTTCAACTAATAATCCCAACTCTACCTACCCCAGCCTATACCATTATTTTGGGGGAATCACATCAAGGCATTTAGATTTATAATCAAACATTTTTTAAAGGCTTGTCAGTTCTTGAATATACAAAGCTCTCTATATAAAATGTAGAAATTGATTTGATTTTTTTTCTCTAGACTTATGTCACATAACTAAAGTTAGAGGCATAAATGTTACATTTTTATCTGACTAGTTTCAATGTCAACTGACAAAAGAGCTGAATATTAACATTAGCCACAATTATAGAACTAAAAATTCAAATGTATCTGATCAAGATATAAGAAATGTGAATTTAGAGGTTTTTAATTAGCAAAGTGTTGGGTACTTTGAAATTAAAATCGTCTAAGCTAGCTACTTAAAGAAAAAGGCAACTGTCATGAAAATCATAAATAAAAGGAATCATGGAAATAATCAGTTTCAACTCATCCAGAAAATCAAGAAAGAAGTTTCCATTCCCTCTTTTCCCTTCTCTTCTTCTACTACTTCCTGGAGGACAGTGAGAAATGCTTGGTCTTTGTACTACAGCAGAATACTGGTTTCTCCTAAAGAAGTACACATACCGATGGGCATGGAGAGCTACTCAAGGCAGTCACTGACTCGTTACTATTCCTTTTCTCTCTCCACCTTCTCTGAGGTTAAGCCCCCAGTGAATCTCTAACCACTTAACACAGGCACCAGCAGAACCAATAGTTGAAACAAAAGGACTGAGGCCTGGTATTTGAAAGGGAAAAAAGTACAGCATCATCCTTTAGGCATTAAAGTCTTTTTTTCCTCTCACCAACTTTCTCAAGAATTGCCAAAATATATCAGCTCTGGGCTCCAACTAATTCTGTCACTGATTGCTTTGCAATCCTAAATCACTCATTTCTCTTTAGTTAATTAGCTTGTTGATCTGAAAAAAACAAAAAACAAAAAACAAAACCAAACATATGTAGGTAGTACAAGGTAGGCAGGACCCTGATAAAAACCTGATCTCTTTCTAATATGTGTGAATGCGACAGTAGGAAATAGCAGATAAAACGGAATATATATAAATGACCCAATAATATAATTAAAAAGATATGTTTTTTTTTTCCTGATCAGGTGTAAATTAATTGTATCTCCTAGAACAAAAAGGAAGCCAACTGTTGGTTATCTGGGAAAAACTAAAGCCCAAAAGGGACTTCCCCAAAGATAATAGCTGGTTTCTTGTTTTCTTATTTTTATTTGTTTTCAACACAGTACACATTTACTTAGCATTTATAATTTACAAAGCACTGTACTTTCTAGAGTGGAGAATGCTGAGGTGAATAAACTACCCCTCTACCCAAAAAAAGGAACACTTGGTTAGTATTTATATTCTTGATCTTAGAGGTCTTACATTCTCTGCTGACACTCAGCATTGCCTATTTACTGGGTAAAAAGTATAGTCTCCCATATTAAAGATGGACATGCAGAGTGTTCCATTTGAAAAATGTTGTAAGGGATTTGACTTTATGGCAAGTGCTAAAGTACACAGACTCATAATTCCCTAGAATGTGCTTACAGAGACACTGTAGCTATTGCTGAAATCTTTTTCCCCTGTTTCTTTTTTCCACTCTTAAGATTCCACCTGAGGAAGCCAAAGTTTAAAAAGTTTTAAGAGCCACCACTCAAAGGGACTCACAAACCAAAAGAGTTAAGAACTACCATACTGTAGAAAGTTTCCTGCACTCAACTTTGGGTACCTGGAGGTATTCAATATGCAGACCCACCGCCTCACAAAGTACCTGACAAACAGGAAAAAATGGCCTGAATATTGAAAAAATCAAGAATAAAATAAAACTCAAAAGATAAAAGTAAAGAAATAAAACTCAGAGCTCTATACTGCTCATCTACTAAAATTAACAAATTCTTTTTAAGACAGATAAAGTCAGAAAAACCAATCAACAAAGAAACAGAATAATTGTAAGATTTGAATTTTTTTTACAAACCTTTCCTGCTGCCTGCCGATCACTTTTAAAAATTACAGTCTCCTCATTAACTGGAGGTAAGTTAGTCATAGATTCAATTATTACTGAAAAACGAAACAAAGGAGATTATTTCAAGATTTAATCACAAGATAATGTAAAATTTAAGTGAGAATTTAGCCTTTAACTTCAACAAAATTTAAAATGAAATTTAAGGTGAGCTAATATACCTCGTAACTACTCTTAAGAGAACAGTCCATTATCGAGTGGCACACGGAAATAGATTCTACATATTTTAATTTAAAACAAAAAGCTACAATTCTAAGAAAAAAAAAAAAACTAAAGTAAAAATTCTCACAGAAAATTGGTATCATCCACTAAGAAGTCAATAAAACAAGTCATGTACATTTTCCCAAGCAATTTTTACTCAAAGTATAATCACATTTAGTCACAAAACTCCTGTTTTAGGAAAAATTAGTCTTCTTTCTCACTCTAGAAATTCTTTCTACAAAGCACTGAGTACTTACTGATCAATGAAAAAGCTAAAGACTTCCCAAAAGCATCTTCCTCTGGACAGATGCAGAATAATGGAACTCACAGTAATTTTTATCATTCTCCTTCTCAAAAAGCAAAAGCATTATCCCACTAGTCTATCATAATCTCCAATTCCTGTAAGTGCCACAAATGTTAAACAAGCAAGCTACCAGAGCAAAGAGAAAAAAAGCAAACAATAGGCTCTTAGAAAATTAGAGCAACACGTAAGCATACTTTGCCACATTACACAGATAATGGCATGTCCACTTGAGAAATGAAATATGTTCAGGTTATTAAAATTCATTTACAAAATTCCAACTGTATTCATTAATTATAACAGTGCTTCTAAGTTCTAAACATATATGGAGTAAAAGAGCACAGATCAACAGTTTTTGCATTAGGTCTGTTTCTTGAATAAAGATGATGAGTAAGGACTGATGGTGACAGTGAGCACTCACAGCATTTTCAATCATTTCTCCACCTTAATCCCCTCCCCAAGAATCAAATTAGATGAAAATAAAAGATCACCTAATCCAATACCCTCATTTCATAGAAAGACAAAACAAAAAAAAAAAAAAAACAGGATTTAAGGGTTTAATATTATCACATGGCCAATTTCAGACGAAGGCATCCCCAGAACCTAGAGTAACCTGGATCCCTAGTTCCAATCCTCTTCCTTTAACAACATGACTTCTGACCGTGTTTCCTTCTAGGTGGCAGTTGCAGGTAGTTGGGTACAAATAAACCTAAAGTTTGTACCATATGCTGATAAAAATCTCCAAGGCTATCAATAACCAAAATATGTACCAGTATAAGATCCTTAATTTCCTGAAAATCTCTCTACTTCTACCCAGGTGGATAAGATCTAATTAGCCTCTTGCGTTTTCCAAAGTAAATAAAGGGAGAGAAAGAAAAACAAGCCAGCATTGTAGAATAACTGCAGAGTACAAAGCCAAATCCTGCCTTTTTCTCCTTAGGCTCTTATCTGAATTCACATATTTTTTGCTTCATGTACTAAAACTTATTATATTTTCTCTTTTGTAATTTGCTCCAAATCACGTTCGATATTTTCCGCTCTCAAAACAGAGTAGCATGTGCTGATTTTGAGTCAATCTTTATTCCCAACAGCTTGAGAACTTTGTTAGTCTATTAGGGCATGCTAGTCAAACCAGTATCTTTAAAAAGCATTATTCCTTACACATCATATATTTCATATTTTTTTCTTGAGAAACATTACAACCTTTATTTTTCTATATGCATCAAGTCTAATAAATGCTCAACTCACTATGTAATCAAGTTATTACTTACTTGACTTACGCCTATTATTAAATGCCCAAGATAACTCAAAAACCAGTAAATGTAATGACTCAAGAATTAGTTTTAATAATCATGATTTTTATTAAAAGAAAGTTCCACTTTAATCAGAATTTTGATTAATGAATTGCAGAAGTACAAAATTACGTAATTACAAACTTTTTAAAATATTGGTATGGACAATGTTAGAAAAAGGTCAAAAGTCCAATTTTTGGACTACCACTGACCCATTACACAACTGATCATAAGGGCAAATGATTTAGGTTTTTCTGGGTCCCTTAAGTCCTGTAAACTAAGGGGGCTGGTGGACAATCTAGGTCTTTTATCCAGTTCAAATATCCTCTGACTTTGTCAACTCTGAGTTCTACATTCAGATGGATCTTAGTATGAGAGCTAATGGTAGCTACATTAACTTCAAGGGCTTTTAGTATACCTACCTCACATCCTGCGGCTAAAAGAAATCTATAATATCTAGTTCTTTTCTAGCCAATAGCTTTATATTTCATGACATTAAATGACAGAACTTTCTAATTTACATGTTTCTAAAATAAAAATCAAGGACAGTAGGCAGAACAATGTCTCCCTTGCCCAAAACACCCAAAACTCTAAACCCTGAACGTATAAATATGTTATCTTACATTAAGGGGGGGGGGTTATTTTGCAGATATGATTAAGAGTAAGGACCTAGAGATGGGGATATTATCCCAGATTACAACCCTCCTAAGGAGCCCTTAAAAGTAAATAATCTTTCCAGGCTTTGGTCAGGGAGAGATGTGATGAAGGGAGAAGGGTGGGAGAAGGTATATTACTGACTTTGAAGATGCAAGAAGGGGGCCATGAGCCAAGGAATACAGGCAGCCTCTAAAGCAGAAAAGGAGAAAATGAGTTCCTTTCTAGAGCCTTTAGAAAGGAACTCAGCCCTGATGGACCCCTTGATTTTAGCCCAGTGGGACCCACATCAGACTTCTGGCCTACACAACTATAAAACCATAAATTTGTGTTGTTTAAAGCCACTAAGTTTGAAGAAACTTAACAGCAATAAAAAACAAATACTCCAAATCAAAGAAAATTCTGGAGAAATGTCAGTAAAAGCAGACTTTATATTTTTTAAAGACAATGCATTTTTGAGTTACATATATAAAACAGAATTTATTCAAACTTAATTACTATAAAATGAAGTATTATTAGATATGTCACAGAAAATGCACTTGTCATAAAGCCTTTGATGAGTACAAACTTGGATATAAATAATTTTATTTGTAAAATTATTTACATACCTAATTGCTCAATAATACTTGAAACCATCCCAAAAGGCTTTAATTCAATATCTTCAGGCAGGATAATAGTGAGTTCTTCAACAGAAGGTAATTCCTATAATATAAAAAAGCATTAATTTTCTTCCAGCTGCAACGACTAAAAAAAAATGGGACATCATTTCCATTTAAAGCACTATAAACATTCCTGAAGATGGGGCCTTAAGCACTTACTCCATCTCTGATGTTATTGTTTTTAGTGTCTGACGGTATTTCTTCCACCTCCAGTATCTCCCCACATGAGTGACGCAACAGCATCTATACCTTAATCCAGCTAGACTAAGAACATGGACAAAAGTACCTATATTTTTTCAATCATACTTGAATGAGACAAAAAACAAAACAAAACAAGCTATTATTGTTAAGGAATCCAATGTTAAAAAAAAAAAAAAAAGACATTTCACATAGTGATTCCCAGAGAAATAATTCTCCTGACCACTACAATTTCTCCACAGAAGAAGAGTTCTCTCTCTTAGCTGTCTTAATTTGGTTAATTTGACAGAGATTAAGTAGTTGAAAACAGCAACAGCAATCTTTCCTGGGACTGTCTGAAAAAGAGTGTCTGGCCTCTTCAGGAAAAAAATCTAGAATTCTTGGGAAACAGAACATAGGCTCCCTCGAAAAGCTGTGAAATGTTGCCTAGTTTCTTCTTTCTCTATGTAAAAAACTAAATATCTTTACATTTAAAAATTCTTTTCTGACCCAGCTACTATAGTAATCTCAGTTGCTATAGAAACTAGATGCTGAAGTAGAGATGAAGTTGAAGAGAAGTCTAAGAATAAAACTGACCTTAGGCTTTAAGCAAAATAAACCGAACTTTCTATTTTTGACCTTTGCCAAAAGACCACAACTAACTTTTAGAAGGAAGTTCTTCCTTAAGAAGGCTTGAAAGTGTAAAGATCCTATTACTGGCATGTTAGGAGTTGGTTTGGAAGGAGAAAGGTAACTTGAAGAAATGCTGAAAAATATGGGAAAACCCTAAACAGTACAGTGTATTACAGAGGACTACATCATGGGTAATCATTTTCCTCTTCAAGGACTCAACGTTTTTAACAAATCAAATAACCAGAGTTAAAGTTTAATTCGCTTCTGGGAGATGCTATTTTCTGATTGAGAATTACTCACGAACAACCACACTGAAGGTCTCAACAAACTCCATTCAGAAGACTTAACTTCTACATGGTTAGTCTGAATGGTGCTGGAGGAAATGATTGTGTTTTATGCGTCAGAATTTTTTCTGAGTACTTTTAGGGAGAGGACAACCACCTGTCATTTTTGCATATTAAATATGGATAGTCTTTTCTTGGCAAGACCATGGTTTGAAAGTGGTCCATGTGTGTATTAAAATAGAGAAGGGAGTACAGTTGTTAGAACTGGGAAAGAACATGTGACATGGAATAGCCCTGTTAAGAAGTTTTCAGCTAAAGAAATCCCACACCCAGTTAAAAACGAGAATGGAGAACTACGATGCTGGGAGACAGCAGACATGGAGAGCAAATGACACTGACTTCTGCTTCTAGGGGTGGCACCCCTAATAAGTACAGAATGGCATTTTCTAACGCCCAAGTATAGTGATGAAATCTGACATCTGCCCCACTGACTAAGCAAATTACAGTTAAATCTAGGACAAAAACTTTCCCTACTTCTGGACTGCAATAAAGCCCACTGGTTAAATACAGTCAGGATCATGTAGGTAGAACAAAGGATAAGGAAATCTCCAAAGAGGAAGTGCTGTTAGGTATTTTCAGAAAACCTCCAAACTGAGGAGGAGGGTATGTCATTAATGCTTAGAACACAAAATAATGTTATTTTCAAATAAATAAATGCTATTTGGCCACAGAATTAAAAGTTCTTGTTTTGTATTTTCTATTAAGAGGAATAAAGGCCCATGTAATATATTATGCTTTCATACAGATGTTAACTCTGATACTGTTGATTTCTTCTAACTTTAAAATATAAAATACATGCTCCTGTTTTTTAAAAAAGGAAAAAATTAGTAGTACAGAGGGACTCAGAGTAAAAAGCAAAAATTCCCTATTTTACTACTTTCAACCTTCCAATTCCTCTCCATAGAGCGCTGTTAACAGTACCTTTCAAATACATTTACCATGCAGATATAAACTTTATTTCTAATTGTAAAATGCTTTACTTATATCCACATTATACTGCAAGCTATCTTTTCTATATTTTGTACATCTTTCTACACCAAAACATAAACATCTAATTTTTTAGATTTTTAAAAAATGTATTTATTAGAGACAGACAGAGAGAGAGAGAGAGAGAGAGAGAGGCAGAGACACAGGTAGAGGGGGAAGCAGGCTCCCTGCAGGAGCCTGATGTGGGACTCCAAGTGGGACTCAATCCTGGGTCTCCAGGATCAGGCCCTGGGCTAAAGGCTGCGTTAAACCGCTGAGTCACCGGGGCTGCCCAAACATCTGATTTTTTAGACATTCTTACAGTGTATCTCTGTAGACTATAACTTAACACGTCACCTGATAAAACATCTGCCTCTTTTTAACTTTTATCATTACATACAATGATACAGTGAACTATCCCTTACATGCATCTTCAAGTCACTCCTGTGATAAATCCCCGTAAGTCGAAATGCTAGACCCAAAGGTACAAACGCCTTTATAGTTTTGACAGATTTTCAAAAAGGTTGTCAATTAACAATTCCACAAGCAATGAGAGATTTTCTCACCCTCTTGCCATCACTGAGACGCAAACTTTAAATCTCTGCTGGGGTGAGAGGTTGACAATATAAAACAGCATCTTGCTTTTATTTTAATTTCTTCATTAATCAGAAAGACTGTGCATTCTTGCATGTTTCCTGGCTTTCTAATTGTGTTTATGAATTGTTTGTATATTTTACACATTTTTCTTTCAGAAGGTTCTTTTTTTATTAACTTATAAGAGAACTTTGGGTTAAAGAACTTTTGCCCTTCACCAAATATGAAAACATCCACTCCCTTTTGTCACAGAATGGTTTTTAGCATTTAAGTTGCTTAATGAACTTTAGCATTTTAATTTTTATATAGTCAAATACATCTATATCTATATATCTATATATATTGGCTTTTGAGACTTATGTCACAGAGAGAAAGACTTTCCCTATACCAAAATCACTTTTTAAATTCACTCATATTTTCATTGCTTCTCCAGTTTCAATTTTAATATTTGTATATTTGGTCCATTTGTAATTTTATCCTTGTAAAAAAGCAAGGCACAGATTGGCTTTATCTTTACCCACATTACTAGCCAATTATTACCATATAGATTATAGAATAATCCATCTTTTTCCCTACTAATATGAAAAATAAATGTTAATACATACTAAATGTATTCATATATTTGGGTTTTTTACTGAAATCTCCATTCAGTTCTACTAATCTATTTCAGTGTCAGTAATAAACTATTTCAACAACTGTATCTTTCACTGTATGCTTTAATATTTGGGAATAAGGCTAGGTCCTCTATCCATTCCATCCATATTTTTCCTCTTGGAATTCTTCTAACTATTCTCATGCTTATTTCACTAAACAAACTTTAGAACCATTTTGTCATATCATATAGTATTGATCAAAATCACATTTAATTACATTGTCTCAAGTCCTAAATAGTCCATAGGTTTATCTGAACCCATCTCATACCTTATTTGCTACTGTATATTTATTTAATAGCTTTTATTGCCATTATAAATGTATCCTTTATAGGGTATCATGTGAACATAAGAAAGCATCATGCTGAAATTTTTGTCTAATGACTTTCTTCTGTATTTCCAAAAAAAGTAAGTCCTCCTCATTTTCAATTATTACATCATATTTTTCATTTTTCAAATATTGATTGGTATGTCCAGAATACCAGGCATCAAGAAAGTGCAATGATAGTGGACATGATGTATGACTATTTATTAGGAATGTTTCAAATGTTGAGCATAACAATGCATCTTGACTGAAATTTCTTTTTAAAAATGTTAACAAAAAGTGACCATCTATTCCTACTTGTGTTCTTATTTGTGTTTTTAAAACCAGACTGCTGAACTTTAATTCCTTTTCATCATCTTTTGAGATCATTATAAAACAAAATTTACTCTAAGTTGAGTAGATCAGGTCAGCTCCAGGGTCTGATGAAATCTCGATGTTCTCTAAGGATGTCTATGAGACACATCTAGCAATGAGGAAGACAGGTGAAGATATACAAAGAATATTTGTTGTGAGTCAGGGATCCACTCCTGTGGCCAAAGGCAGAGTCTGCCAGGATTCCTTACTTCCTGTTATCCTGTTTCCTACCCATGTATTAACAGGTTGAAACTGCCTACAAATGGGAAGGATCTGTCTCATATAGAACCAAACTCAGAGAAAAAAAACAGAGAAATACTGTTATCTGTGATCGCCACCATGCCTTTCATTCCAATTCAGTGATCCCAGTATCTTAATGACATAGGAATGTATATACAATTAGATTCCTAATATTCCTTAAAAAAAACCAATGAAGGCATTAAATTGCCTCTTGATAGTTAACTTAACAGACCTACCTGTAAAAGTGATGTGCATGAAATCTCTATCCCAAATACTCTGCAGAACATAAAAGGTATATAAAGAACTAAATATTATACATAAAACCTGTAATAAATGTAATCAGCCTAGTACAACTCCAGACCAAAGGCCTATTACGGAGTTTACCTTTGAAAGTCCAGTCAAGTCAAGCAATATATTTGCTTTGAAAATGGCAGATATTTTGGAAGTTGGATCAAAGAGTAAGAGATGTGTATTTGTTCCTTTTAAACAAGCATGCTTTCCATAAAGATTTCTGTCAGGCTTCAAGAGGCAGAACTTTACAAGGTTCAAAAGGAAAGTTCCTGGGACTATCGTGTCCGAATGGGCAGTATATGATCTTCTCTTGATATCTGTATGTCAAATGTTACTTTCTCTGCCCTAACCATGGAATCTGAAATACTGTACTTCCACCATGCCTAGTTACTCTTTATTAAATTATACTGTTTTCTTTTTTGTAAACACATTACTAACACCCTATGTGCTGTTTTGCTTAAAGCCATTTCAAGGTAATAAATCCAACAATAAGCAGAACTTGGCCAGCCTTGTTCATTGCTGTAACACCCAAGACAATGACTAGCATACAGTAGGTGCTTAGCATAAACTTACTAAATGAAATGACTTAGATCTCATCAGTCTAAGTTAAACAAAACTCTCAAAAGAAATCAGTCTTTTTCAATCAGAGCAAAATCAGATAATGAAAACATAGTTCCCAGAATTCAACAGAATCCCCAAGGAATGAAAATTTAAAAAGGCAGGTTTCTAAGGAAGCTTCACTGTCCAGAACTGATGCAGATACCTCCTGTTTGTAGCAGCAAACAGTATTACAATCATTAGATTAACATCTGGCTCCCTGTTAACATAGCAGCTTCAGCAGCTGTTCCCAGTAAGATAATGAATAAATCTGCTCAGTTGCATAATCTCCTTTTAAGAAATAAAAATCCATCACTTTACGTTTCCATGAGTAGGGAAAGAATGTGTTTGTATCACAGAAAAGAGGAAAAACACACAAACTCCAATAAAGAAAAAAAAAAAAAAAAAAACAGTAGCCAGAACACACATTGAAGGACAGACACTACCACTCTTGATAGGACACACGGGATATGAAGAATTAAAAGTAAAAGGCATAGTGATAAAACTAAAAAACCAGGGACGCCTGGGTGGCTCAGTGGCTGAACATCTGTCTTCAGCTCAAGGCGTGATCCCGGGGTCCCAGAGTCCTCCATCGGGCTCCCTGCAGGGAGCCTGCTTCTGCCTCTCCCTGTGTCTCTCATGAATAAGTAAGTAAAATCTTAAAAAAAAAAAAAAAAAAACTAAACTAAAAAACCAAAGGTAGAGGTGATGAGGGAAACTTGGGATAGAAAGACCTTCTCCACCACTTAAGTAAAAACTCAGTATACTGAAAATAAAAGAAGGCTATTTACTGCAGGTAAGGAAGATTAAAGTATGAGCCTGGATTACCCTAGAACCCTCATGGAAAGATGGATAACTGGGTAAGAAAGGCTCTTGTTATTCTGCTTACCAATACCAGACACTAACTACATTTGGTTATTTAAATTCAATTAAAATTAAATAAAATTTAAAATGCAGTATTTGGTTGGACTAGCCACATTTCAAATGTGCAACTGTTAAAGTATTAACACAGCATGGACATAGAACATCTCCACCAGTGCAGGAAGCTCTACTGAACAGCACTGCTTTACATTGTCATATACCCAAAAAGCCCTCCATTACAAAACATACACCTAGGGATTAATAGCACCACTCTATTTTTGGCCATTAATATAGATATAACTTTAGGCCACATTTTAACAACATACACCATATTGCTGCTATGTAGTCTTAATGATAACCTGAACACTTTGCCTGGGAAATGAAGATCTGTGATAAATCTCTATTTTTACCACTGTCATTTCCTTAAATTAAAAAAAACTAAAACTTGTCTTAAGTGTACAATATCTACAACTAGAGATAAATATCCATGCTATCACTTAAATAAAGTTAACATTATGTATATGGACTCAAAACAAATGTTACTTGTAATAACAAAAAATAGGCAAGGGAAGAAAGAAAAAGACTTCATTCACATTATTAGCAAAAGAAAAAGCCAGATGGAAATTAAAATCCCGGGCAGCCCAAGTGGCTCAGCGGTTTAGTGCCACCTTCAGCTCAGGGTGTGATCCTGGAGACCCGGGATCGAGTCCCGCATTGGGCTCCTTGCATGGAGCCTGCTTCTCCCTCTGCCTGTGTCTCTGCCTCTCTCTCTCTCTCTCTCTCTCTCTCTCTCTCTGTGACTATCATAAATAATAAATAAAAAGAAAAAATAATAAAATTTAAAAAAAAAGGAAATTAAAATCCCCAGATACATAGTGCCATTTGGTAAATGAACTACTAAAATTCAACATACTAAATATATAGTTCCAAGTCAAAGGCTCTATTAAAAGATAATATGGTCCAAGCAGAGGCAATTTAAGAAAGCTTACATTATGATACAATCATCTATCACCAAGACAAAATATCCTACATTATTCAGAAACCAAATAACCAGGTAGCTCAAATGATCAAATTCTAATGTTGCTTTTTATGCAGGTCTACCCAAGTATTAAAAACGCAGCACACCGAAATCTACCTGTTACTAGTTGTGAATCTGCTCTCCCACTATCTTGGGCAAATCACTTTCTTTCTGGGAATCAGTTTTCTTATCTCTGAACAGTGAGAAAACTGAGCAAAGTTCTGAATATTTCATGCAAATGGCCAATAATACAATTTAAAAAATGTTTAACTGCATGTAATCAAAGAGACAGCACATTTAGATAGAAATTATATACCAGCCTCAAACACAATTACTGTAATTCTGGATAAAAGGTTCCCATAACTATGGCATTAAAGAAATGCATGGTCCTACCCACACTTCTGAAATATCCATGAAAGAGCAATTATTGTTTATGTTACAAGAATATTATTATATTCTGATTCCTGAACATCTGTATGGCCTACAAGGTTGTTCAGTTAAGCAAAACATTCAAATGTAACCCATTAAAACTTAAACTGTAGACGCGTTAGTTAAAAAATGGATGTGAGACATCCATTGCAAAAATGGAAGGTCAAAATTGGCCCTCTGAGATGGTGACATTTGTGCATTACAATGACCTTGCATTTTCTAGCTCTTTGAAGATTTACTATTGGGTAAGAAAAAAAATCAGTAAGGAAAAAAAAGTCAGTAATTTATAATTTTCTGAGGCAAAATTATCTGAAGAACCTTGATTGGGGTTTTTTACTTATAAATCTAGAAAAAGGGCAGCAGGCAGTAATGGGAAAAGAATCAAAGATTCCAAATGGCAACTAATTCAATTGGCTAGACTGGGGAGACTTTTCTTAAAAGTGAGGAAAGTGGAATAAAATTATCTGACCACTTTCCTTATATTACCCAAAAACAGAGGACATGCATGTGGCAGCCAAATGCCTGATGCTATTAGGTGAGCCTTCACTTTTCAGATATGGTTGGAAAGTATGATCCAATCCCTGGAGTACTGAGAGCCATGATTGAAAACATTTTTTTTTTCCCCTATAGCTGGTAAAACATATTGGAAAAAAGAACAGATCTGTACACTGTGTGGTAGCTAAGACCACAAATAACGTTTAGTCTAATATATCAACTTTACAAAAGTCCTTTTATAATGTTCCATAGAGCTCAATACACATTAATTGCCCTCATTAATTTCCCTATCGAATATACTAAACTTAAGATTCAGATTAGCCCACTAATTTTTTTTTTCTTTTTTTAAAGGTTTTATTTATTTATTTATGAGACAGAGAGAGAGAGAGGCAGAGACACAGGCAGAGGGAGAAGCAGGCTCCATGCAAGGAGTCTGACATGGGACTTGATCTTGGGACTCCGATCACACCCTGGGCTGAAGGCAAGCGCTAAACCACTGAGCCACTCCGGGCTTCCCTAAATATTTTCACCTAAAAAAATGAAACCTGGGGATAAATCCTACTTGGTCATGGTGAATAATCTTCTTAATGTATTGTTGTATCCTATTGGCTAGTATCTTGTTGAGAATTTTTGCACCCATGTTCATCATGGATATTGGTCTATAATTCTCCTTTTTGGTGGAGTCTTTGGTTTTGGAATTAAGGTGATGCTGGCCTCATAGAACAAGTTTGGAAGTACTCCATCTCTTTCTATCTTTCCAAACAGCTTTAGTAGAATAGGTATGATTTCTTCTTTAAAAGTTTGACAGAATTCCCCTGGGAAGCCATCTGGCCCTGGACTCTTGTGTCTTGGGAGGTCTTTGATGACTGCTTCAATTTCCTCCCTGGTTATTGGCCTGTTCAGGTTTTCTATTTCTTCCTGCTCCAGTTTTGGTAGTTTGTGGCTTTCCAGGAATGCGTCCATTTCTTCTAGATTGCCTAATTTATTGGCATAGAGCTGTTCATAATTTGTTTTTTAAATCGTTTGTATTTCCTTGGTGTTGGTAGTGATCTCTCCTTTCTCATTCATGATTTTATTAATTTGAGTCTTCTCACTCTTCTTTTTAATAAGGCTGGCTAATGGTTTATCTATCTTATTAATTCTTTCAAAGAACCAACTCCTGGTCCTGTTGATCTGTTCCACAGTTCTTCTGGTCTGGATTTCATTGAGTTCTGCTCGAATCTTTATTAACTCTCTTCTTCTGCTGAGTGTAGGATCTATTTGCTGTTTTTTCTCTAGCTCCTTTAGCTGTAAGGTTAGTTTTTGTATTTGAGTTCTTTCCAGTTTTTGGAGGGATGCTTGTATTGCGATGTATTTCCCCCTCAGGACTGCTTTTGCTGTATCCCAAAGATTTTGAACGGTTGTATCTTCATTCTCATTAGTTTCCATGAATCTTTTTAATTCTTTCTTAATTTCCTGGTTGACCCTTTCAACACTTCTTTGCAGTGTCTTTGTATTTTTCTTTTAAAATGAATACAATGTTCTTACCCTGTTTTTCCCTAAAATTACTGCCAGAAACAAAGTTTCTAAGATTATCTTCAGGACAGCCTGGGTGGCTCAGCGGTTTAGTGCCGCCTTCAGCCCAGGGTGTGATCCTGGAGACCCCAGATTGGGTCCCGCGTCGGGCTCCCTGCGTGGAGCCTGCTTTTTCCTCTGCCTGTGTCTCTGACTCTCTCTCTCTCTCTCTCTCCCCCTGTGTCTTTCATGAATAAATAAATAAAATCTTTAAAAAAAAAAAGATTATCTTCAAAAGCTGACTCACATAAAAATATAATCCATCTCAGTAAGAAACAACCTTCAACAATATAACTCTAAGCACTATTTATAAAAAAAAAAAAAAGATTTATTTATTTATTCATGAGAGACACACAGAGATAGAGGCAGAGACACAGGCAGAGGGAGAAGCAGGCTCCATGCAGGGAGCCTGACGTGGGGCTTGATCCCGGGTCTCCAGAACCATGCCCCGAGCCACCAAGTTAAGGCAGATGCTTAACCGCTGAGCTACCCCAGGTGTCCCTAAGCAATATCTTTTTTATGTTAACTGAGGAGTCCATGTTTCATCAAATCTAAGGCGTTGCCTTTATATATCACGAAGATATAAGCACTGCCAAATAACTGTAATGTCATCAACTTTTAGTCCCAAATTTCAAAATGAAAGAAATGCCCATTAATTGACAACATTAGGCAAATGGATAATAAATCAATGAACAAGGAAACACTCCCTGAGCCCCTACTATGTAAGCAACACTGGAATACAAGTGTCATGCAACAGACTCTATCTAATGAGTGAGACAGTTCAAATTCTCTTCACCTGTCACCTTTCCATACCCATCTGATCTGTCTTAAAATTCAGGATGACTTCCTTGACCCCTGCACTGCCAGTTATCTCTTCTTCCACTCAATCCTACTACTTTGTATGTCCAGTACCATTCATCCTGCATTCAATCATTAACTTTCTGGTGTCACTTTGCTTTTAGCAAAAGTGCATATGCACACTCTCTAGCTAGATTCCCTTTTAACAGACATTTGTCTTTATCCTCTAAAGCAATCAGAACTTATTAAAATCTACTGAGGAATGGGGAAATCTATAAATGGAATACTTTTATATAATAATAGCCATAAATACGTATATACACGGAACATACATGGTTACTTTACTGAATAAAACACTATCTTCATAAGAATATCTGAAAATATTCTTTTAGCTTAAGGGATCATTTCTGTTTGCTATAAGCTCTACTAAAATACTTTGTATAATGAAGCACAAAATTTTAATTTTTTAAAAAATTTGAGCACTATTTTTAAAAAGCACCAAGCATTAATTTAAAAACACCTCAAGTATATAACCCATTTCTTAAATATCAGACATTTGGAAAAGAATGTTAAGTTTTATCAGTATTCTATGATACAACATAATAACCTCAAGTACATTTAGAGTCATAAAATGCTCAAGTTGAAAGAGGCCTGTATTTAGGGCAAAGCTTACAAAGTAAGCTAGCCCTTAAAAACAACGTACTCAGTCAATCATTAAGTGAAGACTATGGTACACTGCAAATACATGGATGATGAGAGATCAAAAATTAAGAAATAATCTGCTGTAACTTCTGACCACCTGAGGTGGCCCAGATACTTCTATATCCTGTAAGGATGTTTAAGGGTATCTGTCTGCGCTGCCAAAATCAGAAAGAAAATCCATGTATTCAACCTAACTACAAAATGCCTTTGTTTTTACAATATAACACAGGCAATCTCCAAACTATGAAGGTTCCAAGAACTGCCTGCAAGCATCACATTTTTTCTTGGTCATGCTATATTATGTGTATAAATACGTATTAATATGCCTACTGCAGTATTGTCCGCTTTTTATCACAAGCACGGTAACCATAACTTTGAAATGTTATGTAAAGCCTTCCAAGTTTTCAGAAAAGAAAATAACAGACATTAATTTAAAAACTTCATTTCTTTTTTTTTAAGATTTGTATTTATTTGAGAGAACATGCAGGTGCATGCGCACATATGGGAGGGTGAGGGGCAGAGGAGTGGGAGAAGCAGCCTCCCCGCTGAGCATAGAGCTCCAGGGAGCTTGACGCAGGCTCCACCCCAAGACCCTGGAACCAGAGCCAAAGGCAGACACTCAACCCACTGACCCACCCAGGTGCCCCATAAAATTAATTTCTGATTAAGGTTCGGAAATGTCACAATCCCAAAAATGTTTTACTCTAAATTTTTAATTACACCTGATTTATTTAAATAAACAGTTCAGGACATCAATTGCTGAGAAAATTTTTCGAAAAGGACCTAATTTTCCAGTTCACTGAAACACTGAATAAACCCTATGTGGTTTAAAGCAGTTTCAAAGCTGTAATATGTATGCTGCTTTATATTTACTGTGTAGGTGTTATATAAATCTCAGCATTAAAGAGGAGTTTATGATCAAAAGAATAATTCCACTTGGTTAAATTTAACAGCATATATTACATAACTATGACATTATAAAAAGAGCCAACTAAGACTACTTTCCTTTTCAACGCCTCTGTAGCTAACCATTCCCTTTCTTTAAAATCAAGATACAACCATATCTTGTCATCCCAAGGGACTGTTGCAACTCTCTAAGGTTTAATTCTAAAAGAACAATCTTGAGATTATGTCACTGTGGTCCTATATACTTAGAATTAAAGATCGGCGATAGTCAGTAGTTAGATCACCAGGATCTAACTTGCCAAGGATGGAAAAGATTTAAAAAGCTAGATCCACAGAGGTGACATTCCTGCTTGACAGACTAACTGGAGGTAAAAATTAAGGTCAGCATGCCTGAATGGCAATAGGAAACAACCTAGAATATGAGACACTTTATAAAGAGATGAACATAAAATTGGGTTAAATTGGGCAGGTCTATGTTCTAGAGATCTTCTAAAGATCCAGCACAAACTCTGAAATTGATAAAACTGCTTGGCCCGTTTTATGTATACCTCTTAGCAAGTCCAACATGGTTAGAATGTTTCCTTAATTTTCTTCAGCATTTCATTAGGAAACTAAATAAAATACATAGATCAAACCTCCATGCACAATCCGTGCTAAGAGGGTATACCAGTATGACCCGAACAAAATGGTATATTTGACATTGGCTAGAGCTGGTTTTAACAAGGGACAGTTCCCAGGAAAAGTGGATTGTCATGTTCAAAGAAAAAAAAAAAAGAAAGAAAGAAAAAAGAAACAAAACACACACAAAAAACAAATCTAATAGGATTGTCTCAAAAGTCGGCAAAGAAATCTGGCATTAATTGGTTGGTTCAAGGGGAAAATCAAAGTAGAAGCCAGGGTCACAACAATCTACATGCAAACTAGAATTTTAAAAGATTAATCTATAGGTAAACAGAAGTCAGTCAGTAAAGAAAGAAAAGGACACTCAAGATAACTATGAGAATATCCAAAGACTTGTAAAAGAAAGAGCCTGGCTATCTCCTCGGTAGCTGCCTTAGTTCCCATTGGCTTCCCTATCCAAGTCAGTTTACAACGCATCCCCCTTCTCTTGAGGTGAGGTGAGTCTTTTTTGGTTGGACAATCACAAGAGTCCAACACAAGTCACATGTTGGAAACTCTTATGTGATAAACTCTTCCAAGTATTTCCCTTTTACTCTCTAAATGGGATGACTATTACTGACTGAACAGCGTCCCTTTCTGAAGTGGAGAGAAGACGACTTCTTTCCTGCAACAGAGAACCAATTCCTTGTGGTTTGCAAGGGGCTGGTACCACCCACCCACCCCTCTCCTTCCTCAAAATACACACAGATTTGGACTCCCTTCCTGTCAACTGGCTTTTACGTGTTCCCACCCTCACACCTGCCCATGTGTGTTCTCTAAAGCATTCACTTTCCTACATATCCTCCCACGCAAACAGGAGTGATTATGTGACTCATGCCCAAGCAACCTAAATACAATCCCACTAACCTCAATGATGAGTTCAGGGCTGTGTACCAGGCCCCAGGTAAACTGGTACACATATCCCCCAAGACTTTCATATAGGACTATCAATGACCAAACTGCCAGCCCCGTGGAGAAAGCAGCAGAGTCCTAAAGACATAGAGTATACATGGCCATACCATTCTTGGTCTGCAGGGCCAAGTCATTCTCCTCCCTTGAACTTCAGAGTTGAAGTCCTGAAGGAGTCCTCACATATGCGGACTGTGGCAGTCAAAGATGTGTGGCAATTCAGGGAACTCATTCTTCTACCTATCTCCAGTAGCAGTGGTCTAAAAGACTAGGAACTTCCAGTAAGTTGACTTCCTAATCATGTCAATATAAAATAAAGTGAACAGCTACTCAAGAATCCAAAGTTGAAAAATAAAGACTATAATTGCTTCTTCCATCCTTCCCAAAGATCCCTCGGAACTGGCACAAAAAAAGGAACAGATTGGCTCACTGTTCAACTTTCAAAAGCTAACATACCTTTCCAGCAAAAATTTAATTTTCTGATTATGAGCCAAACATACACTCTCACAATTGAACAGCACTTCCAAAATTATATTTGTCTCTGCTTTATTTACTGTCTCTTTCCACCAGGCACTATGAGAACAGAACTGGAGGGTCTTGCTTACAGCACCTGTATATGAATGGTGTGCTGTAACAGTTGAAGAATGAATGAATGCAAGATGCCTGTTGTTTCCTCACTCATTCTATAATCACGCATTACTGCTGACTGACAACCCACTATCTGTCAAGCATCCTATTGGACGCTGGGAGCTAAAAGGAGCAGATATGAACTCAGCCCTCCAGAAGGTGGTTCCTGGCCTCTGTGTGAGGAAATTTTTTAGTTTTTAGTTTTCTAATGAAAATATGAGCACTCTAACCAAGAAAAATACTTAAATATATAGACTAAGATTTTGAATTAAATTTCAAGAGATTCACAAGGTAAAAAATTCCAAGTAAGAGACATAAGAAAATGACACATATAACAAGTACTGTGGGTCCTTTATTTGTTGATTTTTATACTCTAAGAAAACTTAAGTAGAGAGGTGATTAAGGTACAAGAGAAAGACCAAAGAAGTCTCCTAATGCTTTCAGAAAATAGTTGTAAGTTGGGAGAGCCTTTGCGTAAAAAGACCACGAAGGGATAGCAATGTCTGTAGTATGAAAACAAGAACCACTGATGAAACTGTATAAAAATCAAGGGGTTTTCAATACATAAAAAGCATGAGTGAGGTAGGAAATTTCTTATTACAAGTAGAGAAAAAGAAAAAATATTGGCATGAAAAGAAAATTACCTTGAGACTCAAACTGTTTTCAAACCTTGCATTAAACTGTTTCGTAGATTTAAGTATTACATAATAATTGTAATTAGTGATCATTAAATTTTGAAAAAGCATCGGTAGTACCTGAAGTACATGTGGGTGTAGGGAGAATAAATAATGTGGCAATACAGCCTATAGTCTGAAATTCTGAGGAGACATTCCTTTTGGATCATGAGGTTTCAACCAAACTACCATCCTTCATCCTTCTAGGGTGGAAAGAAGAGGAAAGAACCATGTAAGGATCAACTGTACAAACCAAACCTGTCAAGTGCCAATAAATACCAACCTATAAGTAAGTTTCCTGCATCTGTAACAAAAATGCTCCCAAAACTTCAAGCTAAGAGGAGTCTAAGAAACTCAACCCATCTAATTTCACTTTCTGCGTCTCTTAAATGCAATCAATTAAAAAGATTTCAATTATTACTGAGCAAAATTTTCTGACTTGTGGACAAAAACAAAAACAAAAACCAAAGTTGTAAATGTATATAAGAAATCTTTGTAGGAAAGATAAAAAAACAAAAAATAGCAAACTGAAGTTGATGCCCATCAAGAACAATAATCAAACATTAGATTTAGAAGAAACCTTAGCAACCAGATCAATCTTCTCTTTTATTTAAAAAAAAAAAAAAGGGGGCACAGCAAACGTATATGCCCAGTAAGAGGTTGAGAAGTCTTCAAATTTACAGAGCTGGATACAGGCCAAATGAGATCAATATTAGTATTATAATGTATCTTTAACATTCAAATTAGGTTTAATAACAAATCTAAGTACTTACATTAAGGAGTAACTCATCTTTTGTTTTAAGAGGAAAATTCTTGTTTTCCTTCTCAGTTTGTAAATCATCTTCTCCATCTGACACCAGTGGAGGAAGTGATATACAAGAGGAAGACGATGAGGAAGATGAGGAGGAAGAGGAAGAGGAGGAGCTTGAACTATCTGAATCTGTGTCACTGTAGGGAAGAAAAAGTAAAAAAAAACCTAGTCGCAAAGTATAATTTTAATGGTATTAAATTACAATTTTTCAACTAGGAAATATCTACTACACAGTTACTGGTGCTGATGTAACTCAAAACCTAGCATTTCGAGGTTGGCTATGGTATTTGGAAAGTAGTCTTCAATCCATTGATAACATTTTCAAAATCCCTGCTGTGACCTAAATCCTATTATTACTATAGACTCACACATCACACATTTGTCTTAATATAATCAAGCATGTGATAAATAACTGACAAAAGAGAGCCTTTATTAATTATCAATGACCAGATCACTTAATAGCCAATAAAATGCTTTCAATCTTCATACAACTTGGAAACTCCTGAAAGCTTTCAACCATGTCAACTCTACTCTAAAAACTCCCTTAGCCCATTTTATGTGTTTTTAAAAGTTCACGCTCCTTTTCTCTTCTCTGTCCTCTTCCCATGGGTACTGTCATCCACTCAAATGATTTCAATGATCATTCATGTATAGATGACTCCTAAATCGTCAGCCTTGATACTGACAACTCTAAGCTTCACCCCTAATCCCTAGCTACATACTGGCCACCTCTGTATGAATAACGTAGACTTACTTCATTCTGGCAACAAGTTTAAAAAAAAAAAAAAAAAAAAAGGATTCTCCTTACGGAACCTGCTCCTCCCCTGGAATCTCTTATTTTCATTGTTTAGTCTTCAATTCAGTCACTATAGGTAGAAACCTTGGAATCATTTTAAGCCATCTGGCACTTATCAATGCCAGCTCACAGCCAATGATAAAATCCTACCTTCAGAAGGCAAACGTCGTTCTCATTCAATTTCTCAATCCCGTTTCCACTGTTACTATGACCTTGTTTGGTAAGGGGAGAGAGGGGTTCCCCTCATTTCTCACCTATTTTCCTGTAGTATCACTGACATCAGTCTTCCCACAAAAATCAACCCTTCCCCCTACTATTATCTTCACCGTCTCGTGACCTTCCATCTTAATCAGTTCACATGCTTGCTTAAAAGAAAAAAAAAAAAAAAAACCTATGGCTACACATTATAAATGAAGGAATTATCCATTCTGTTGTGTAACAACTGTGATTGTGTAAAAGAATGTCCCCTAGAGATGCATGCTGAAACCCTTAACGACTTTAAAAGGTCGTACCAGCATACATATGTGAAACTAAGTTCTGAAATGCTAATAAGGGTTGAATCAAGCTGATGGCTCTGTTTGTACCATTCTTTCCATTTTTCATTAGGAAAACATCAGACATAGAGAAAAAGCTTTAGTAGTTTCTTCATAAACCTATACTGTGTACAAGATAAAGGCCATCTCAGAGCCCTTTACAGTCAGGTTCCTAGTTAACCTCCACAATCCATGTCCTCTCACAGCAATTTTTTAAACAATGCCTAGAGTACAGCCTGTCTCATACTCTCCACCAAACATGGAAAACACGTCTCCTCGGATGGGTTATCAAGTTTTTGAAACAAAGGCATTATTAGTTCTGGCACCTACGGTCTTTCCTTCTGTTACAGGGGCAATGGGCAGCCCATTCACAAGCGACCTTTTCCTGCTACTACTATATTCTACATCTCTCGCTCTCCCCCAGTTCATTCCCATCAACACAGCAAAATCCTATAGTACTTGTTCAATTCCTCCAGCTATGGCCTCATTTTCCCCTTAGTTTCTTGAGTGTCATTAACGCCCGCTATCTCTGTTCCCTCACGTCCCATTCCGTCTTTACCCCAAACTGGCTTCCGTCACCACCACTCCTTTACAAGGTCACCGACAACATCCAAGGTGTTCCGTCTAGTAGACATCTCTGTCACCTGAACTTTTGAGCAACATCTGACGTGATTCCCACTTACTTCCTCAAAAAACTTCCGTATTTTGGCATCCACTAAGCTGCCGTGGGATTCCACCCTCAGGTGCCTTCCTGTGTCTTCATGGCTTTATTTATTTTCTTTATTTTTAAAAGATTTTATTTATTCACGAGATACAGAGACAGAGTCAGAGACCCAGGCAGAGGGAGGATCAGGCCCTGGGCCGAAGGCAGACGCTCAACCGCTGAGCCACCCAGGGATCCCGTCTTCATGGCTTTAAACATGACCTTCACTTAAAAGAGACTAAACAGACATCACATCCAAATGCCCTGAGAATCTTGTTTGAATTTCAATTCAAATAGACCAACTGTCAAAAGACAACTAGAGAAATATGAATACTATTAGGTGGTATTAAGGAATTAAGGTCAACTCTCCATGTTTGATCATGACATGGTGGTTACAGGACAAGTACTCTATCAGTCAGAAACGTATAGTAAAGGACATGGACAAGGTGACATAGTGTTTGAGATTTGCTCTAAAAATCTGAGGTAAAAAAAAAATTTTAGAAGTACTAGATACAACAACATTAACAAAATACTGGAAACCGTGTAAGTGTGGTGATGAGTACATGTACGTTCATTATACTACTCCCTACCTTTAATAAATTCGAAAATATCCATGATAAAAAAAAAAAAGCAAATCATCTCCATAAACTGATGTCTCCATTTACGTCTCTCACGTCATTACCCGCTGCTTCAATGTCCCATCAGCTGCAGAACAGACCTCGACTTCACCGTCCAAGTTAACCCCTGCTGGTCTCCAGCCCCGTCCCAGATGGGTTACTCCCCATCCTACCAACCACCGGCACCTCCAGCCGGTTGATGCCTCCCTGTCTAGCCCACCGCCCCATCTATTAGGACGACTTCCAGACACTTGACCCAGAGAGCCACGGTCACATCTTGAACTCACGCAAGGTCTTTCCGACTCTTTCCACACCAATCCCCGTCCCACTCATGCTTCTCTGCTTTCACTTTTTTCTTTTTTAAGATTTTATTTATTTATTCATGAGAGACACAGAGAGAGGCAGAGACCCAGGCGGAGGGAGAAGCAGGCTCCATGCAGGGAGCCCGACGTGGGCCTCGACCCCAGGTCTCCAGGGTCAGGCCCTGGGCTGAGGGCGGCCCTGCTTCCACCCTTGAACCCAGTCCAGCCGGGCTCTACAGAGCAAGGCTCACTACCCTAGTAAGCCGGGCGCGCCCTTCCTCTGCTTCCTCCCGGACGCAGGGCTACCGGGGCTCTGCTCTCCCTGACCTCTCCTCCCGACACCAATGCACGGAGTCCCGTCCTTCGTCCTCCTCCCTGGGATGGAGGGCAGGGGCACACCTGTCCGTCCGCTCAGCGGCCCACGTGACACACTGGGACCCTGGGAGGCATCGTCCGCGTGACCCAGGGACACCCGACACCGAGGTCCTCTCCCAGACCACCACAAGGCGGAGGCGTCCCCCCAGCCTCGCGGCCGAGCCAAAGCGGAAACAAACGTGCGAAATCCTCCTAACTGGTCCCCAGTTCACTGGTTCAAACACGAAGGCCACGCTCTAGACCTTTTTTTTTTTTTTTTAAATAAAAAGAATATCTGGGGGGGATCCCTGGGTGGCTCAGCGGTTCGGCGCCTGCCTTCGGCCCAGGGCGTGATCCTGGGGTCCCGGGGTCGAGTCCCGCGTCGGGCTCCCTGCGTGGAGCCTGCTTCTCCCTCTGCCTGTGTCTCTGCCTCTCTCTCTATCACAAATAAATAAGTAAATCTTAAAGAAAAGAAGAAGATCGAACACAAAATCCCAAAGTTCATGACCATAAAGGGCCACGCCACACTGAGTGGTTGTCGAAATGATCCAATATCCTCAGGGTTTGCTTGGGTTTGGGGGGGGGGGGGGGGTTCGTTTGTTTTGTCTTGTTCTGCGACCCTACGTAGGATCCTCCAGGGCCCAGCTGCAGGCGGCAGAGGCCGCGCGTACCGACCTGGGGCGGCAGCGCGGGGCGCAGGGGCGGGCGAGGCGCGGGCGGGCGGGCGAGGCGCGGGCGGGCGAGGCGCGGGCGGTGCGAGCTGCTCCTGCACGTGCGCGCTCGGCCGCCGGCTCCCTCCCTCCCGGCCTGCGGGCGCCCCCGGTCCCCGCCCCCACGGCCCCGACCTCCCCAGGCCCCCCCCCAGGTCCGCGGCCTGCCCCCACCTCCGCGGGCTCCCCTCCAGGCCCCCGGCCCTCCCGGCCCGCCCCCGCAGGCCCCCGCAGGCCCCGCCCCCGCAGGCCCCCCGCAGGCCCCCGCGCCCCCACCTGTCCGAGTCCGAGTCCGACCCCGTGTCCCCCAGCGCGGCGCCCGGGCCGGTGACGCAGCTCCGTCCCGCTCCCGGTTCCGGCCGCGGGGCCGAGCGAGGCGGCTGCGCGGCGGCGGGCTGAGCGTCCGCCTCCTGCCGAGCGTCCTCCGCCGCGTCCGACTGCAGGGCCGGGCCGTCCGCCAGGCCCGCGCCGTTGAACTTGAGCGTTTCCAGCTGCGCGGCGGCCTCCACCACCTCCATGGCTCCCGCGCGGGGCACCGCCGCCGTCCCCGCCACCGCCACCGCCACCGCCACACGCGGGCCCCGCCGCCCGCCCGCGGCACTTCCGGGGGGCGGGGCTACCGGGCGGCCGCGCACGCGCTCGCGGGGGGGAGGGCGGGGCCTCGGGTTGCCGGGCGCCGCGCGGTCCTAAGGCCGCCGGGTCCGCCGCGCCCTCGGAGCTGCCGCTGCTGCCCCGACTCTCGCCACGGCGTGTGCGCGGATCCTCCCCGGAGCTCGGGGGGCGGGGGGGCGGGGGGGTGGGGGGCGGCCTGCGGACCCGGGGAGCTCGAGCAGACGCTGCGGGTGCCCCACGCAGGGCCGGTGAAGGTGGCTCCCCGGGCGGCAGGCACGTGAACCCAGCGGGGCTACTGCTGCCCGCGGGGCTTGGAGGCGGCGCGGCGGGGGGGGGGGGGACCCGGGGTCCGGGAGGCTCAGCCGGGACGTGACCCGGGGTCAAGGACGTGACCTGTTCTCGTTGCAGGCAGAGGTCGGCACCTCGGGGCCTCCCTTGAGGACTTCGGGCCGGTGCGCCCGCCCCTCCAGCCAGGACAGCTAGAAGCGGCCTCCCCTCCCCTCCCCTCCCCTCCCCTCCCCTCCCCTCCCCTCCCCTCCCCTCCGCAGAGGGAGAAGCAGGGACGTGGGACTCGATCCCGGGTCCCCGGGATCGCGCCCTGGGCTGCAGGCGGCGCCGAACCGCCGGCCCCCCGGGGATCCCCGGGTCCTTACCTTTCCCGAGGCACGTGGTGCGCCAAGGGCCGTGCCCAAGGCCCCGGCCCCGCGGAGAAGGCCGCGCGCACCGCACCCCAGCAGCTCCCGTTCCTGGAGCCCGGAGTGACGCGTGGCATCGCAGGGAGCTCACAGCTGCAGGAGAAAGGTCGTGCACAGCACACACCTGGAGAGGCCTGAGAGGGGTCCTCACCCCCGGGGGCCTCAGCGGTTGAGCATCGGCCTTCAGCCCAGGGCGTGACCCCGGGGTCCCGGGATCGAGTCCCGCCTGGGGCTCCCTGCGTGGGGCCGGCTTCTCCCCCTGCCTGTGTCTCTCTCTGTCTCTGTCTCACTCTCTGTTTCTCTCTCTGTGTCTTTCATGAATAAAATAAATAAATAAAAAAGAAAGAAATCTGGAATGTGGACTACAGCCTGCAAGTTCCGTAAGACATGCAGGCCTGCGTCCTGGAAAGCCCCAAAGAGAGGCAGGAATTTATTTTTTTTTTTAAGATTTGTATTTATTTATGCAATCATTAACTAAAGCGGAATAGGCCTGTGTTCAAATCTAAGCCCTACCGTCTCCCTGTTGGTGTCCTTGTAACTTTCCGCAGATGGCCTGACATACCCAGCACTCCTTTTCCTCACCTATGAAATGGAGATAAAAACACCGTCTCCCTCAGTTCATATGAGCACCAGTTAAGGTTTGCTACAAGAAGATGGAATGTTTCATACACAGTGTGAGAAACTATTAATAAAAAGAATAAGGAATACACTTACGAACAAAATGATAAACTTCAGCAGCAATGGGCTTGGAGAGCTATGCAGTATGAATGTGAAGAAAGAAGAAATTCAAGTCAGAATGTCTCTCCAAGGGCAAACATCATATGGTCTCATTCATTTGGGGAATATAAAAATTAGTGAAAGGGAATAAAGGGGAAAGGAGAGAAAATGAGTAAAAATATCAGTGAGGGACACAGACCATGAGAGACTCCTAACTCTCGGAAACCAACAGGGGGTAATGGGAGGGGAGGTGGGTGGGGGGTTGGGGTGACGGGCACTGAGGGGGGCACTTGGCTGTATGAGCACTGGGTGTTATGCTATATGTTGGCAAATTGAACTCCAATTAAAAAAAAAAAAAGAATGAACCATTCCTACATATGTGATAGGACAGAAAGAAGAACTGACCAAAAAATATGGACCCTGCCTGCTAAACTCCCATGACAATAAAGACATAGAATATTAAAAAAGAAAAAAAGAAAGAAAAGAAAAAGAATGTCTCTCCAGCCAGGTAAAAAATCTGTTGTGTGCTTCCAGCAATTAAGTGATGAAAAGGCTGAACCAGGGTTAGAGTCAGTGTAATAGAGTAAAGGAGATCCCCAACGTCAGAAGAATCATTTCTGACCTAGGAAACTAGAGAGAAGTTGGTACGGCCAATAAACGTGGAGACGTTGGAATGAGATGATGAGTTTGTGGTGTTGAGTTTGAGGAGAAAATTGGAGAGTTCATTGAAAATAGCAGTAGGCATTTGAAAGTATCAGACTGGAATCCAAGAGAAAGATTACAACCAGAAACGTAGGTTTGGGAACAATTAAAATACCCAGGTATTCATTCGGAAATGTATCCTAGTAGAAGCACGTACTATAGTGGGGGAATGTACGAATGGCAATGCTAAAGACAGAGAAACCATATGCAGTGTTCGGCTTAAGACCCTAAATATTTGCAGTCACCCTAGAATAAAATCCAGACTCCCAGCCCCACTTGATCTGGCTGCTGCTCTCTCTCCTGTTTCCATCTCCTACTGCTTTCCGCTCCCTTGAGTCCCTCATCTCACTGGTCTTAATCTCCCTTCCACGCACCAAGCTGATTCTTTAATATATGGCATTTTCACTCTGCTCTTCTTATTTCTCTCCATATTAATATGGTTCATGCCCTCATTTTACTCCTCTCTCTGCTCAGACATTACCCCCTAAGTAGGGCTTTCCGGGTCATCCAGTCTAAGAATACCACCTGATACCTAATCACTCCAGTTCATTGCTCTTTTATTTTTAATGGGACATATTAAAACCTATCACATTTATTTATTTCGTGATTGTCTGTTTTCCTACAAAACCAAGTCTGATGACCTCGAGGTCTTTGTCTAACTCACAGCTGTCTCTCAGTGTCCAGAACCATAACACATCCTAAAAGGACTTTTGGAATGGAAGAATGAAAACAAATAATGACATTTTATGAAACCTTCACAGTAAAAGAGAAAGGACTTAGATAAAAGTACAGATGAAAAAAAATAAAAATAAAAAAGTACAGATGATACCTACGTCATTCATTCAATTTAAATGAATCTAATGATATCTAAGAAACCAGGCTACTGGTTGCGAATAAAAATCTCCTTTTGTTTTTGCAGTGGGATGGTCTCCATGTTTCAGGATAAGAATAGCTGTACCTCTTGGGAGATTTAGCCCATGTTACTATTTTGCAATTGGTACTTTTTCTAAGCTCTTGATGTTTCAAAATGTCTTGACAGAGCCTACTTCTCTAGCTGCATTACTTCCAACAGCTGCTAAACTTAGCCTAAAATCTTTAGCCTGAAGCTAAAAGCTAAAAAAAACTCCTAGAAAGAATAAGTGGTTTATGGGATCGCCATTAAAATTAAGAAAGTTTGTCTTGAATTAATTTATGAAATGAAAGCCGTATTATATTTCGAAGTGAACTTGTAAAACACCTGAACATGTTCTTTGAAGAGCCAAAACAAAGCTTAGAAGAAGAAATTCATTTGACAGACAAAACTTTGCAAGTCTATCCATCTCTACTTTTTATAAAGATTGTGGAATGTCACAAAAACAAAACAAACAAACAAACAAAAAAAAACTGATAACCAGCTCTCTGCCATTTTTGCTGATTTGCAGGGTCTTGCTTCTCAAAAATGTGGATAAGCAGCTTTGACATCACATGGAAGCTTGTTAAAGACTGCCAAAGCTCAGACTCCACCTTCTGGGTCAGAATCTGCATTTTAACTAGATTCCACATGTGATTTTCGTGCACAATAAAGTTTAGGAAACTCGACCTTGGTGGCTATGTGAGGGCGGGAAACATCCCTGGACAAACGTCGAGCTTTACAAGCAAAATGAAAGCCTTTTACAAGAAGAGCTGAAGTGCTAGACCATTGAGTCTAAGCTAAATAGACTGAGAGCAGAGGCGCCTGGACGGCTCAGTCCATTAAACACCCAACTCTTGATTTGGGCTCAGGTCATGATCCCAGGTTCCTGAGATCAAGCCCCACGGCCGCATTGGGCATGAAGCCTGCTTAGGATTCTCTTTCTCCTCTTCCCTCTGTGTAACCCCCACCAAGAAAGAAAAAAAGAAAGAAAAGAAAGAAAGAAAGAAAGAAAGAAAGAAAGAAAGAAAGAAAGAAAGAAAGAAAGAAAGAAAGAAAGAAACTGAGCAGTTTGTTGTCTGTGGATGCCTCTACCCGGATGCCCCCGAAGCACCTCAAAGTCTAATATATAAAACTGATCTCAACATCCTTTTTCCTATATTTCTTCTCTTTTATCTCCTATTCTGGTAATGCCACCGATATCCACCCAGTCACTCCCCATGTATGAAGTCCCACCCTCATCAATTTTCTGTGTAATTTCATCCAAGTCACTTAATTTTCTCTGTCTAATATTTATTCACTCATTCATTCAATAAATATTCACTAGACACCAACTTTGTGCCAGGTGCTGCACTGGGTATCGGGAATACAGTGGTAAAACAAAAAAGGCCCTACAGCTCATGGAACTCACAATATAACATTTCAGTTTTAAATGATGAATGGTCACAAGACCAGAGATCAACAGACCCTTCAGAATGCACCAGGAGTCAATGTGAGAGTTAGGGAATGGGAAGATAAGCATTCCAGATCACATATGCGTGTTGGGTTTCAGGTAAGATTTCATTTGAAGAAAAGATTGAGTGGCAAATGAAAAAACATAAGCACCAAAAATTGAAACCCAAGACCTTCTCTAGAATTATGATATCATATGGTCCTTGCTTTTCATTTTCAAGTTTTTTTTTTCAATTCAGGAATTTCTATGGGTTTTCTTTTTCTTATTTTAGATTTTATTTATTTATTTGAGAGAGAGCATCAGAGAGACAGAGTAAACATGAGTGGGGGCCAGGGGAAGAGGGAGATGCAGGCTCCCTGCTGGATCCCAAGACCCTGGGATCATGACCTGAGCCCAAGGTAGACGCTTAACTGACCAAGCCACCAAGGTGCCCGTATGTGCTCCTATGTTTAAAAAGACATGAATAGATACATGTACAGTTAGGAGTGTGTAATGCCCTTGTTAAATAGAAATAAGATTTTCTAGGGCACCTGGGTGGCTCAGTGGTTGAGCACCTGCCTTCGGCTCAAGGCGTGATCCCAGGGTCCTGGGATCGGGTCCCGCATCAGGGTCCCCATGGGGAGCCTGCTTCTCCCTCTGCCTGTGTCTCTGCCTCTCTCTCTCTCTCTCTCTCTCTCTCTCTCTCTCTCTGTGTGTGTGTCTCTCATGAATAAATAAATAAAATCTTAAGAAAAGAGACCTAAGACTTTCTAATATATGTCATATACTGATTAGAAGCACTGTTTATCACTGCCTCCACTTGTGGCATTTGTGATAGCATTCTTATACCCTTTCCACTTTCATTTTTTTAGTTTTACTGTTGGCTTTTTCTCCATTTTCTCTTAACTGTTGATGTACTGGTTAGTCTCACATGTCTCTAACCTATCCTCTACAATCTTGCCAGAATAAGATGTCTAAAAGGCAAGTATGATTGTATAATTTTTCTGGTTTAAAATCTTTCAATAATTCACCATTGTTTTAAGATAAATGCAAGCTCCTAAATATGGCATGAACATATAAACTTTTAAATCAGCTACCCAAGAGGTGATGGGAATGAAGACAGTGTTGTCAGAGACTATTTTAAGCAAAGCATGGAGACAGGGAAATGTTGGGCTGGAAATTTTGTGATTTTTACATTTAATATATTACTCTCAGAGATGTCAAAATATACAGAATTTTATCTTCTAATACTTGAGTGCCCTTGAGATTTGGAACCATAGACTTTATTTTAGACTGCCTTGGAGAGACTCTCTCTCATATATATATATATATATATATATATATATATATATATACTTGTTTTGTATATATATACAAATATATATATACATATACAAATATATATGTATATATACACAAATATATATATCTATATATACAAATACATATATATATATATATATATACTTGTTTTATTTCAGGAGTAGAATTTAGTGATTCATCACTCATATATAACACCCAGTGCTTATCACCAGTGTACTCTTTAATACCCATCACCCATTTAGTGTATCTCCCCACCAACCTCCCCTGCAGCAACCCTCAGTTTGTTCCTCTTAACTATACAGTCTATTATGGTTTGCCTCCTCCTCTGTTTTTATCTTGTTCTTTTTTAAAAATGATTTTATTTGTTTGACAGAGAGAGAGAACACAAGCAGGGGAAGCAGCAGAGGGAGAGGGAGAAGCAGACTCCCTGCTGAGCAGGGAGCCCAGTGTGGCGCTCAATCCTAGGACCCTGAGATCATGACCTGAGCCAAAGGCAGATGCTTAACCAACTGAGCCACCCAGGCACCCCTGTTTTTACCTTATTCTTGACCCTCAAAAATGATCATCTGCTGATTGCTTTAGATCATCTGCTGACCCTGTTTTTATGGCTATTATTTTCAAGTCCTCCAAACCACACTGCATCTAAGAATGCCAGTTGATGCCAGTCTTTCAGATTCTTCAAAGCTCTCTTGAGACAAACATACATTCCCATTGCTCACTGCTACCAGCACAACCAGATGGACTATGTAAATCAGGCCCTTGAAGAATGTCTCCAGGGAAACAAATCCTTTAGATGTGATTCTAGGATTACCTCTTTCCTTGGAGACAGAATTCATGTCAACCTGCTGCTGCTATAGACTCAAGCTTTGTGTTCCCCCAAAATTCTTATGTTGAAACCTAATCCCTGATGTGATGGTATTAGGAGGTGGAGACTTTGGGAGGTGATTAGGTCATAAGGTCAGAGCCCCCACGAGCTGGATTAAAGACCTGCAAGAACTCTTTTGCTTTTCTAGCCACGTGAGATTTCAAAAAAAAAAAAAAAAAAAAAAAAAGCAGTGGGCATCCTGCAAACAGGAAGGGAGCTCTCATTAGAACCTGAGCATGCTGGCACCCTGATCTCACTTCAAGCCTCCAGAACTGTGAGAAATGAATTTTTTTGTTGTTAATAAATCCACAATACTTCTTTTTAGCAGTCCAAACTAAGATACCAATACTCCACGGCATAGTTCTAACAGGATATTAAATTGGAACTTTTGAATAAAGCAGCAGAATATAGGTGGTGCTGCATTCAAGCAAGTGCTAGACTTCCTTGAAGGCAGGATTTCAAAGGAACCAGCCTACACTCATTTGTAACAATCTTAAATTTTCCTTATTCACAATAGAAATATGAAAAAGTAGAAGGATGGACAAAGAATTTTATCAAGTGGTTTTGAGGGAGAATGTTGATGGATTATTGTGATTCCCACCCCCACATTCCATCCACCTTCCCTCTTCTCTCTGCCATTTCCCGTCAACACAGGAAGGACCAAAACATAAGAATGACAACAAGCTGGAAAGGGGCGAAATAGTATGACAGGATAAAAGAGAAAAGGAACACCATGTCCCCCTTCCTACTGTCAGCAATCAGCTCAAAAAAGGCTTCAGCTCGAGGGAAGTGTGAAGATTTGATGTTGAAATCAAATTTAGAATTTTGATTATTATGTAAAAGACATTGTTATTTCTGTTTGCCATGTTGAAAGACCATAGGACTTTCTCTTGCAGCACAGTGATCAGAAAAGTCCGAGGGATTGAGTTTTCACGCAAACAGGATTGCTCTCATTGGGCAGATTTAATGGGATAGTGGAAGAAGTAAAGGTTTTTTTTTTGTTTTTTTTTTTTTTTTTTTGATTATATTGCCTGAGTCTGTTGTGTTCAAACTACCAGATATATAGTCTTGGCCCCAGACTTTCCTAACCATTTGCCTTTCCAAGTGTAGAAGAGCTCCCCCACACTGTAACGTACTCTTGTATAGCCAAGGTCAAACACCCCTCAAGATCTCCCAGAAAAAAACATGCTTTGCTGAGAGTGGAAGGGAATTCAAAGAGAGCCACGAAACTACCTCGAAGTGAATGACCAAGTTCTTGGCCCATACCAGAGAACCAGTGTTATTAATCTCATCACTTTCTTGCATAAAATCCCTCACTTTGTATATTAATTTCATTTTTCTTCATTCTTTATTATGCCTTCCATTTCCATATGGCATTATTCCTCTGTCTCAAACCAGTCCTGACAGTCAGCTTTGGTCCATGGCTAGATTATGGGCCGTAGCTAGAGCCCCTAGCCTCCTCAAGCACACTCCAAACCAGGCACTTCTTTATGGTGGAGAAGGTAGAGGAGAAGAGTGAGTGACTGTGCCACTCCTGGCAAACCAATTTCCACAGCAAGTTCAGGGCTTCGGGTTGAAAGGGGTCTCAGATTATTAACATCTCACTATATATTATCAGTGTCACCCCATGTATATACATATGTGTCTGTTTGTGCATGTGTCTCTAAGATTACAGCCCATTTGAAAGTTAGTGGCAGCTATGATACCTCTTTACCCTTAAATATTTTCGTACATATTTCCTATAAAAAGGACATTTAATGTGTAAACACAATTATCAATTGTACACAGTAATCAATGGTTTATTTAAAGAACAGGGCAGTTATTTTGAAGAATGTCCCATAACTAGGGCTTCTCTGATGTTTTCTCATTATTTGGTTCATGTGATATATTTATTTTGCAAGGATATCACAAAGGCAATGCTGTGTTTCTGTCAGCAAGTTACATCAGAAGACACAATTTTGAATTGTGCCATTATAGTGATGTTATTTTAGGTAGGCTGGATGAAGAGTCAATGGGAGTTCTTTGTATTATTCTTATAACTATTCGGAGGTTACTCAAAAAAATTAAAAATCTAACTATGTATCAGTATAATTAAAAACAAAAATAAGAAATAAGCCTTAAAGAAGCTTTCCTAAAAAGGGAGTGGTGTCTGAGACACATTGAACTGCTCAAACAGTTCAGTATAGTTGAGTACACTGTTGAGTATACTCAAACTCAACCTATACTCTAAATCTTCATTTAACTCTTTATTCTTCTGGCGAACTCTATATAAGTTTTTGTAGCCTTATCTCATCAGACTTAGCATTCATTATTATATACCTATTTACACTTTTGACCCTTTCAAATGTTGTGTCTTTATTCCACCAACACAGCTCAAAACCACTTGGGCTGATATTGCTTCAGAATCACTACTTAACCTCAAATAACCCAGAACCCAGGGACACATTGCTGTGAGCAGGGCTGCCACCAATTTGGCTCAAGGTGTTAAAAAGAAATAACAGGCCCAAAATGGCATCACTTGTGTTAAGCCCATGTCACCAAACCAAAGCTTAATATCTAACATAATTTTACTTTTAACCTTCTCCAGAAATGTAGTCTTAATCGGTTAGTCCAAAATTTTCTGGTCAGCGCTAATGAGGTAATCTGCCACATAAACCCTTTCCATTCCCTAAAGGAAGGTGAATGAAATTGCCTTCTCCTTATTCCTTCTCCCTGTGCCTATAACAGCCTTCCATCTTGTACAGCTCCTCAGAGCTCCTTTCTGCTTGCTAGATGTGATGATGCATGATCAATGAATCATTAAATAAAGCCAGTTAGATCTTCAAATCTACTTGGTTGAATTTTTGTTATTTAATGGATTTGGTGATGGCAGATGGAGCTGAAGCAAACTTCATTTGGCATTCAGGGACAATGAAAAACATAGGCATAGCGCTCTGTGAACCCATTTGAGTTCCCATCTTCCTTGCTATTTTTGAGGGCCATGGGCAAGTCCACTTGGTTCTGAGCTCCACTGTCTTACATTGAGCTCCTGGTCTAATTGGTTTTCCACTTCAGTGCTTAGCAGACAACTTGAGGGGTCAGATGGCTCCATCTGGACCCTGAGTCCCTAGCTCTTGGTTCAGTCCAAAATTCCCCAATTGTTTGGATCCTTTTTCCAGTTCTAGTCCATAGTCCCCATTTACTGAAGTCTGCTAGTTTAACCTATGCTGGGATTTACTGTTGGTATACACAGGCTATTCTCTTGGCCAGGAAATGGTAACATCTCTTGGTTTCTGCTAGTCTAATTAGTTTGTTTGCCTTGTTTTGTGTAGACAAAGGCTAGTTGCTAATGGGAATCTTGGGAGGGAAAAAAACACAAAAATCGGCAGGCAGAAGTTGAATACTTAAAGCCTGTCTTAGAATGCTTGCCAGCTAACTCAGACTCCCATGTGGGGATTAGTTGGTCACAGAATGGGTTAGACGGATAGGGGCCACCCACCAACCTCAAGATGATTTGTGTGGGATGAGGTGCACTGTGAAACACCACACAATCTCAACGCCATGACACACCCTCTTAGGTAATAGTTTGGCTTGAGACGTCCAAAGTCTTTGCTAAAATAACAACAACAATAATAGTATTCTCAAAATTCAACAAGTTAAGCACACCACCTTCTAGCACACCTGCTTTTTTAGGTCTAAGTACCGTGTTCCTGGAAGCTATAAAAATTTAGACTAAAGACAATCTAGAATTACAACGGCCATTATGGGGAATGTTCCTATTAGATAAGATTGTTTACTTAAGAAGTACACTTAAAAGTAAGACTTCCCATATCAAACAAACGGAATGGGATACCTATTTTTGTTGGTATATAGATGCCTCCAAAGACTTCAAGATTCCAAAATAGTTCAATTAAAAAATTCATTGCAAAAAAAAAAAAATTCATCGCAAAAGACTAAGGAAAACTTAAAGACACAAAATCATCAACAAAAGTCTGTCAAATTATCAGCTTTACAGCTACAACAGCGCCAAGGCCAGACTCCTAAAATAAAATAACATCTGCCCCTCCACCCCTCACATCACAGTCTCCTAGAGGTCCATCGTTAAAATCTTGGCCCGGGATCCAGATCTCAGTTGTGGTTAGCTAGAACACTAGGAAAAAGATTGTGCTCCAAAGACCTATGCAGATTTTTCAACATCGACTCAATACCTTCAAATATATCCTTAAAGCTGGGCCCCTATATGGGTCTTTTCTAAAGTTGACCTGACTCAGGGATTTTCTGATAAGTTGCTTCGTTATTCTCTCAGCAAAGGGAAAACTAAAACTAAAAATAATGAAAAACCTTGCCAAATTCTGGTAAATACTGGAGCTACAGATGGGATCGTAGGAAAACTGGCAGAAGTGGGTTAAGGGTAAGAGTCCTTACCGAGTCACCTCTCCTGGATCTCTGCTGCGTACCCCGTAGAAAGAGGAAAATAAAATATCTTCTGCACCCTCTTTGAGAGCACCTCTTCAGTCAAAGGGGGTTGTTCAATACTGTCAGAAATGTTTATTATTTGTTCTGGCTAAAAACTACAAAGTAGCTCTGTGTTCAGAAAATTGGTCAAATTACAGAGCCTGATAGAAAAATTTCTTTTTGAGGCCTTCCTTCCAAGCTAAAATAAAAGTAGATACTCAGAGGAAAAAAAACTTTCTAAAGCCCTTGTAAAAAGATTTGTGGATGGATCAACTTATGAGGTCATTTAAGTTGCAACCCCATTCCTTGAGGAAACGAGAGCAATCGCCTTCATCTTACAGATCTTTATAACACTAGACATGCAACCCTAGAGGCAGTTTGGAATTTATCTTTTGTTTCTTTCTTTTTTTTTAAATCATTCTCCAAACTTGCCCTATTTATTTTAAAAGACTTATTCTCCCTGATGCCTTTAAGATGTAAATGCTAAAATATAAACTCCAGGGATATAATTCTTATCAAAAAAAAAAAAAAAAAAAAAAGAAAGAGGGATCCCTGGGTGGCGCAGCGGTTTGGCGCCTGCCTTTGGCCCAGGGCCCGATCCTGGAGACCCGGGATCGAATCCCACGTCGGGCTCCCGGTGCATGGAGCCTGCTTCTCCCTCTGCCTGTGTCTCTGCCTCTCTCTCTCTGTGTGACTATCATAAATAAATAAAAAAAAAAGAGAGCGAGAGAGAGAGAGAGAGAGAGAGAGAGAAAGGGAAAAGTCACTTGGAATTTGGACAAATGGGAAATCTTAAGTGTATGGAAGCAGTTAAGGTCTCTGGGTACGTATGTATGTTTGTATGTATCGTGTGTGTGTTATAGATGTGTGGTATTTCCTACCTCTGAATGGTATTGCCAAAAGTAATTTATAAAAGAGCTCTATTTAATTAGTTTATATGTATTTTTTAAAGATTTATTTATTTAGTTGAGAGAGAGAAAAAAGAGTGTGAATGGGGGGGGGTGTAGAGGGAGAGAACCTCCAGCAGACTCTGTGATGAAGATACTCAGCTCAGTCTCCGACCCATGAGATCATGACCTGAGCCAAAACAAAGAGTCGGACACTCAGCCCACTGAGCCACCCAGGCTCTCCTCTATTTAATTAGTCTAAAGAAAATCAAACCCTCAAATAAATTAAGTATTCATAAAAATCTTCAAAAACAGTAAAAGCTGGGATGCCTGGGTGGTTCAGCGGTTGAGCATCTGCCTTTGGCTCAGGGTGTGATCCCAGGATCCGGGATCAAGTCCCGCATTGGGCTCCCTCTGCCTCTCTCTCTCTCTCTCTCTCTCTGTCTTTCATGAATAAATAAAATCTTAAAAAAAAAAAAAACAGTAAAACCGAATCCAACTATTTCTCATGTTCACATGATCTGGATTAGTCTTTAGCAAAATAAAAGCTAGTTTAAGCTTGATTGAATTAAAATAAGCATGTCTTCGGAGTTACCAGCATTAAGCATAATGCAGACCTACAACTTCAATGTAAGTTTGCTAGTCCAGTAAGTTCAAGAAGATATCTGTTACAAATTTTGTCAAAAAAAAAAAGAATAGGTTGAGATGATGGTTGGCTTTGTCTAACGTCTCATAAAGACTTTGTAGTGTAAAGAGCATAATGCAGTCCCTCCTGTCAAGCAGGAGCCTGTGTCAAGCAGTGAAGGTACTGCGGCCAGGCTAGAGCACCAGGACCAGCGTCAGCTGACATCCCAGAGGGGATAACGAGCAGGACCAGAGGAGGTCTGTGAGGCCCCCAAACTGATTAAATCCCTTTAAAAGAGGAGGATTTTGGCAGCAAACCGTCAGACTCTCTCGACCTGACCCCTCTACATCTGACCCCTTAAGAAAGGCAACTGCTGCTGAAGGCTCTGCCCAGCTGATCTCTGAACAGAAGCGAGATCCCTCAGGGCTTGAACATAGAAAACGGTGCCAAGGGCCGACCTGGACCAGGCCGAGGCCTTACCTCAACTGTGCACCTTAAGAAGCAGTACATTAAATGGATGTGAGTATGACAAAAATGTTTTAGATGAAACTCCCCAAATATTTTTGATAAACTGAAACCTTTAAGTTTTGCTAAGATAAATTAAATGATGGATGATCATTTAACATTTAGATAATTTCCGAATAAGATAAAACATTAGAACATTAATTACTAAACATAAGCTTCCTTTTACAGAGAAACTAAAGATATTTGAGCCCATTAATCAACATGTCCTGTGCCAAACTAAAAAATTTTACATAAAAAAAGGTTTCTGGAAATCATAAAAATATTTATGAATTTGCCAAGCTACAGAATGCTAATGCAAAAAAAAAAACAGTTCATAATTGTTTACCTCTTTAGAGTCACTAGAAATCAAGGATTTTAGGTTAAAGATTCTAATATATAACTAAAGCCACTAAAAAGTAATAATAGAAACATCTCCATTTGCAAGAAAAATAGGGTGCATGTTTTTGGGGAAAAAAAAGGTATGAGAAATGGAAATGCAATTTATGTTGAGAGAAAAAAGTTGTAAAAGGTTTAGGGAACTGGAATCTTCGAAAAGGGATATTATGAGTGTGGTCAGGGCTGGCTAAGACTGGAATGAATTTCATTAAGTTAAATAAATTTTAATATCAAAAGTAAGCTGACACAAATTAGAATTTGGTTTTCCCTCTGTTCTAAAAGGACAACGTTTTCTTGGACTATTGGTCTGCCTCTGATAAGAGATTATCAAAAGTTTTCTTTATCATTTAAGTAATCTGCTTAACAAAGAAAGATTTTGTGTATTATCCAAATAATTTCCTCTGTCTTTATCGAATCTTAGATTATTTAACCAAGCTGAGCCGTCTCTATTAAAAGAGCTAAGGTTGTTTTGTTTTTTGTAAGTTTTCAATTTTCTGTATTTGTGTTTATTTTTTATTTTATTTTTTTAAAGAGTTTATTTACTTGACAGAGAGAGAGACAGTGGGCATGAAGGGGAGTAGGGGGAGAGGCAGAGGGAGAAGCAGACTCCTCATCGAGTAGGAAGCCTGATGTGCGGCTCTGCATGGGGCTCCACATAGGGCTCATTCCCAGGACCCTGAGATCATTACCTGAGCCAAAGGCAGATGCTTAACTGACTGAATCACCTAGGTGCCCCTGCCTGTGAATTGCCACTATGATTAAATGGATAACTAAATACTGTCTCACAATGATCTATAATCCTATTTGACCAAGTGTTTTAAAACATTTACCTATTTTCTACAAACTTCCCCCAGATCCCTTTTAAAAAAAAAAAAAAAAAAAGATTTTATTTTCTTATTCATGGGAGATACAGAGAGAGAGGCAGAGACACAGGCCAAGGGAGAAGCAGATTCCCCACAGGGAACCCGATGTGGGACTCGATCCTGAGACTCCAGAATCACACCCTGAACGGAAGACAGATGCCCAACCACTGGGCCACCCAGGCGTCCCTCCCCCAAATTACTTCTAAAATCTTTTTGACCTCAAACAACTTTAGGGATTTTCCAAAGGGTCCTTGGAACACCTCAAAAGATTTGTTCTCTATCTTTAAAAAAACCCAAATATTACACTAATCAGGTTTATTTGGTATCTTCAATGACACGAGAAGCATTGTCAAATAAGTGGTGCTAAACCCTCTTTAATTATATTTGTGTGGATACATGTCATTTACATAAATATTGCAGAGATTGTATGAAACGAATATGTCCCGGTATGTTATCACTTGTAATTCTAGTGATCGTCTTGGCATGTCATGTGTCAAAGAAATAACCAAATTTGTCAATTGCATTACAATGAATTCTCACCAGATTTTTAACCACAGCTATTTTTAAGTCTTTGTCATTTACAGAGTTATTGTTTTACCTTGATGCTTTTGAAGCGTTCCAACCAATTGCTTCATCTTCAGGAAGACTCATGGAAAGGGACCCTGATACATTTTCCACAACCCATGAGATCATGACCTGAGCTGAAACCCAGAGTTGGATGCTTAATAGACTGAGCCACCCAAGTGCCAGGGTTGATTGATTTTATATGAAGCCAATAAAGCCTCATGGAAAAATTGACCTGGTACCTTGCTTTTTAGTTTTCAGCAAAGCAGTCTTTAGAAGAACTTATATGGTTAATCAGTATTCTTGCTGCACTTAAATAAATAATTAGGCCAAACTGTATGCAAACAAATTAGTTGTACTGTTACCATCTTTGGTAAAAAATGGGGGCAGTGGTAGACAGAAAAATTAAGTTTGAACCTTTTTTGCTATGAAATTCTAGTCCTATTAATTGTCTTTGGTGATTTACTGTATATCTGTAAATTGGACTGGATCCTAAATACTTCTAGTTTCCTCAAATATTTGGTTATGACTCTCCAAACTAACATTTCCAATTCTCTCTCACCCTTCTGATTTGGAATCACTAAGAGCAGGACCACCCTTGATTCTCCCTGGAAAGGACTATATATCAGGTCCTCCTTACTACCCAGATGACAGCCAAACTTTAGGAACTCAAACGTTACACAATTTACAGCCCAAATTGACAAGGAAGAGAAGTCACCCACCTGAGTGGAGACTGCTTCCTCCCAAGACATTGGTTCAAGACTTCAAAATTCAACTAAACATGAAACCCTTTCTTCTTCTCTTTCTTTCCTTTACACTGGCCTGGAAAGATAATGTCATCATCTACAAATCCCAGGCTGTTGTTGAAAGGGATAATCTTTCAGACTGCTGAATTGTCATTAAAAAATACTGATCTGTCCATGGTGCCAGAGATGTCCCTGGTCCATTTAACAACCCCAAAGTTGGGGAACTTTGCCTCCAGGCTCTGTGCAAAAAAAGGGTACAGGCAAGGGTAACCACAATGAAACTGCTTGTGTGGTCTACAGACCCTTAACATTTTTATTGGCCTACATGGCTATCACCTCCAGTCTTGAGACAAATCCAGATAAGAATTACCAGGAGGCATTCATGATTCAGGATTCACTTCCTTGAGCAGGATTCTACTTCCCTGTTTAGGAATAAATGTAAATGACCTTATGATTAAAAACCTCTTCCTGGGTGCCTGGGTGGCTCAGTAGGTTAAGCGTCTGCCTTCAGCTCAGGTCATGATCCTAGAGTCCTGGGATCCAGCTCCATATGGGCTCCCTGTTGAGCAGGGAGGCTGCTTTACCCTACCTATCCCTCTGCCCCTCCTCACTACCCTTGCTCTCTCTCTCAAACAAATAAATAAAATATTTTTTAAAAAGGAGGAAAGAAACCTCTCCTTAACTCTTAAAAGTATTGCAGGATCCACTGCTAAGGTGATAGCTGCCCAACAAATAGATTCTCTGGCCAAAGTTTGTTGTCTGTTTTTTAAAGCAGATGTTAACATTTTATTTTATCTTATTTTTATTTGGACATAGTTAACACACAATGTTACTCTAGTTTCAAGCGTACAACTTTAGAATTCAACCACCCTATATGATATGCTATGCTCATCACAAATGTAGCTATCGTCTATCACCATATAATGCTATTACAATGGCACTGACTATATTCCCTATACTATACCTTTTATTCCCATAACTTTCATTCCATAACTGGAAGCTTTTACCACCCCATTCCCCTTCACCTATTTTGCTTGTTACCCCACCCCCTTACCTCTGGCATTTATTAGTTTGCTTTCTGTATTTATAGGCCTGATTCTGCTTCCAATGTTGTTCTTGACAACAGAATATCCCTTGGATATCTTTTAGCTGAGCAAAGAAGTGTCTGTGCTGTGGGCAACTCCACCTGCTACATCTGGATTAATACTTCCGGGGAAGTCGAAACTCAGTTACATATATTACTGACCAAGCATCTTGGCTTAAAAGGATAACTCCTCCAATAGGTTTTTCTTTGACTTACTTGATTTTTATTGGTTTGGGTCTTGGGGACCAGGGCCTGAATTATGCTTCAAATAATTGGGAATTATCCCGCTTAGAATAATCATAATGTCTCTGGTGCGTTGTATCCTCTCAAAAGCTTTTAATGCATGTTTGCAGCCACTAACCAGAAAGCAAATGATCTCTTTAAGACTGGAATATCAGAAAAGGAAAAAAAAAAAGAATGATTGACTTAAAGATTGTGAACCTGCTGTGACCTGTGAACTTTACACAGATTAAGCAAAAATATCATGACCTATGGATAGCATAAAAAGAACCAACAAAAGCTTCAAGTAATAGCTGAGGGTGGTGCTAATGCCTCAGATTTCGATCACATCTCTGGGTTAAGCTGAGAGTCTGGTCACAAGGGGGTGGGGGTGGGGGATTGTTAAAAAGAAAAAACTGGCCTAAAATAGAGTCACTCGTGCTAAGCCCATACCACCGAATCTTGACTAAATACCTAGCTTAATTGCAATTTCAGCTTTCTCCAGGACTGTAGTCTTAACTGGTCAGTCTGGAATATTCCGGTCAGTACTAATAATGTAATCTGCCACATAGACTATTTTCATCCCCAAAAGGATGACAAGCAATCTCTTCTTTCCTTCCTCATTCCCCCTTCCGCCTGTAACAGTCTTATATCTTGTACAGCTTTATGTAACTCCTTTCTACTTGCTAGAGGGGATGCTGCTTGATTCTTGAATCATTGAATAAAGCCAATTAGATCTTCAAATTTATTCAGTTGAATTTTTGTTGGTTAACAAAGGACAGGATCTAAATCAATTCAGGCAGAAATAGCAGGCATGGGGGTACAAGACAAGAAGATGGCATCAATAAGCTTGAGTCAATTTTATTTGCCAATTATACCTAAATAAAGCTGAAGTTTTAAAAAAATAAGAAAAACTGTATTTTTGGAACTGCTGTAACCTAGGGTGGATATAAAGATAACACACTGGATGAATTCCTTATATTTCATTTTTAAAAATTTTCTCTTCTGTCTGAAGCCAGGGCTTACATTCCTCCTTTTCTGAATTTCAATTTACAGGCCAATGTTGAACATTTCTGTTTGTTACCTGTAATTCAATCTTGAAGTTACTGAAATTGATTTTACTCTTCCAAGAATTTCATAAAGTAATGCGAAAGTTAAACCGAGGTCAGTCAGTAGTTGAATTGTTTCAGGAACCAGCCAGTTAGAATGTTGCAGATGTCATCATTTCCAATTTGGGAAAGAAGCAATACAAACAGATTATTTTGTGGTTTGTCTGTTTGTGAGATCAGAGAAAATTGTTTTCATACCGCTTTGTTGAGGTTTGCTAATGATTGACAAAGATTCTCCCGGAAATACTTTATTTTCCTCTAGATTCCAAATTTTAAAAAAGTCAAAATCATTCTTGCTCAATTCTCTGAATTAAATAATGATGGCTATCATTAGGTTATTTACTGCATATACCACGGGAAAAGTGAATTTGAATGTTGGGGTGAAGATAGGATTCTTTTGCCTAAAAGACCCTGAATCTTTTTTTTTTTTTCTTTTTTTTAGAGAGAGAGAGAGAGAGAGAGGCAGAGACACAGGCAGAGAGAGAAGCAGGCTCCATGCACCGGGAGCCCGATGTGGGATTCGATCCCGGGTCTCCAGGATCGTGCCCTGGGCCAAAGGCAGGCGCCAAACCGCTGCGCCACCCAGGGATCCCCAAGACCCTGAATCTTTTTGTCAAAGACACTTTGGTGCGCTGATGGAGACAGGCAAGAACATTTCAATATTTCTCAAGGAGTGATTAACTCACTTTTCAGCACTTCTGCATCATATGCAATAGTAAGAGCAATGACCCTACTATCTCTATCTATTCTTCTCCAACCTATGAAGTACCAATTTAAAGATTCTTTGTTGCAAGCAACGTAAATCAGCAATGCAGTCAGCTTCTTTGGGCGGTCGTGAGTTTAAAACCATAGTATAATATTTCAAAGAAAGTCTTGTATCATGCTTGAATGTGATGACTCCTAGGGTAGTGATCTTCAAATGTTTTATCTGTATGTGCACCAGTTTTGTATTTTTTTAGGAGGTGTTCAGACAGGTGCGCTACAAGAAGACATGCAGACAGGCTAAGGAAACAGCAGAAATTATTATACTTGCAGATTCTGCAGACAGGAGGCACAGCGTGTCATGCAGACCACGTGGGAAAGCCACCGAGGTGTTCAGGAGGCAGAAGCAGGAGTGATGGGAAGGTTTAGGACAGTCTTTATTGGGGTTTCCATGGGGAAGGCAAGGAGGACAGTGCGCGCAATTTAGAATTAGTTAATTTGAATAATTTTGGCAGGTTCGGGCCTACAGTAGGGGTCCCTAGTTGCCTGGAAACTGGCCATGGGATGATTAAGGTAGGAAAGTATATTGCCTGCACAGTATAAGAACCAGATAGAGGGATCCCTGGGTGGCGCAGTGGTTTGGCGCCTGCCTTTGGCCTAGGGCGCGATCCTGGAGACCCGGGATCGAATCCCACATCAGGCTCCCGGTGCATGGAGCCTGCTTCTCCCTCTGCCTATGTCTCTGCCTCTCTCTCTCTGTGACTATCATAAATAAATAAAAATTAAAAAAAAAAAAAGAACCAGATAGAGAAGGTTTTGGATTGGTTGGTTTCCAAATCAAAGACATGCTTCTGGCTGGGTTCTTTGCTCTTTTTAAGAATTGGCTAGCTCCTGGAGGGGCACTCTCCCCAGCCAGGCAAAAAGGATTTTGTTTTGTTTTGTTTTTAAGATGTTAAAACATCATAATATACAGAAAAAAATTTTTTTTGGATTTTTTAATATACAGAAAATTATAAATATTTACAATACAGCACATCACCAGAAAATGGTTTGGGAGTATACACTCACAAAATATGCATATGCATTTCCTTACAAAAAACCATATGCATACACTACATTAAATATTGAGTGCATTAAAATAGAAATTAGAAAATGATGAATTTTAGGGCAGCCCCAGTGGTGCAGCGGTTTAGCGCCGCCTACGGCCCGGACGTGATCCTGGAGACCTGGGATCCAGCCCCTGCATGGAGCCTGCTTCTCCCTCTGCCTGTGTCTCTGCCTCTCTCTCTCTCTCTCTCTCTCTCTCTCTCTCTCTCTCTCTCTCTCTCTCTGTGTGTCTCTATGAAAAAATAAATTTAAAAAAAATCTTAAAAAAAAGAAAATGATGAATTTTAAACAAAACTTAGATAAAATAAAGTATGCTATTAAATAATTCAAATTTAAAAGCAATGCAAACTTTTAAACTAATGGCACAAAAAGTTTTACTTTTACCAAAAACATCCGTTTCAATAATAACTTAGTGCAATGCTATTGAGTATGCTTTATTATTTGAAAGTATTGTGTCAATATTATGTGATACGATGAATTAAAGGAGAAGTTCCAAATTAGGTTTTTTTTTTACCTTTTAAATAAGGACATTTTTAATACAAAAATAGCATTAATACTAAAATGAACCCCTCCATATTCTTCATTTCAATCATTATCAGTTCATAGAAATCTTGGTATATGTATACACTCAATGACTACGACCTTAGATTATTTTGAAACAAATTCCAAATATTATACAATTCATCTGTAAATGTTTTGATACATATTTCTTGATGATATGCATTGTTAAAATAAATCACAACAATATTGACAAGGAAAAACTAATAAAAATCCCTTAATGTTATCAAATATCCAGTCACCATTCACATTTTTTTCATTATATTTCTACAGCCAATTACACTTATATTGACACTTGATTTTAATCACTGTGCTACACATAAAGAGGCATTGCAAAACCATAATATAAACAATGTACATTACACAGTTAGGGCCAATTAAATAATGAATGATACCAGATGTGAAAGCATATTTCAGAGTCTCCTTGATAGTTTTGAACATTTTTGCCCACTTTCATAAGATTTAATTAACTATCATTGTTTTCATCTCGCAACACACACATTTGGCAAAAGCTAAAAAGGAATTGTTGCGTTTAATATCTCCATAGCTGTAAGTACTAGAAGCTTCCAATTCTTCAAATGTCCTCTTTTTTTTCCTCCCCTGTTGACTTTAGACTTCCTTAAGGACTCCTCCTTAGAGAGAGTCTCTACCTTTCAGCTGTAGTCCACTGTTGCTCTACTGGAGCAGTGTTGGCACGTAGTAAGCTGGGGGGGAGGGGAAGCAACCTATAATCTTATGACTAAATCACAGTCTTTTTAGTGGACCTAAGTCCTTGGATATTACCTTCCCAGTGTTTCCCCTTTTATATGAGACAGAAAGGTTAAAGGGGATGAAGTGAAATGCTCTTCCACTCAGGAAAAGGCTCTGTTAAAGATTTTCCTTTAGGGGCACCTGGGTCGCTCAGTGGGTTAAGCATCTTCCTTGGTCTCAGAACAGGATCCTGGGATCCTGGGACTGAGCCCTGCAAAGGGAATCCCTGCTCAGCAGGGAGTCTGCTTCTCCCTCGGCCCCTCCCCCGGATTGTGCATGTGCGCGCTCTCTCTCTCTTTCAAATAAATAAAATCTTTAAAAATGAAAAAAATATTTTCCTTTAGAGAGTAGCTCTTGTTATAGAGAATACTCTGAATGTTATTCACAATGAATAGTCTTTCCTTCCCCTTTCAGAGCCACAAAGAGATTTTTCTCAGCTCTTCCTTGTGAGAACCATTTTGAAAAATCACTGTAGGCATTATTTTTTCAAATATTGCTATTATTCCATTGTCTCTTTCCTCCCTGTCTGGGACTCCAATTTTATATGCGATAGACCATTTTACTATGTCACATGTTTCTTGTACTTTTTAAAAATGTGTTTTCTTTTTTGTCTTTCATACTTGAGTTTGAATATTTTTTCCTGACTTATATTCTGATTTATTTATTCTCTTTTCATTCTGTTATATCTAGAGATTTTTTTGTTTAATGTTAGATATTATTTATGAAAAATTATAGATACTTCAATCTCTTTTTAAAAAATATTTTGTCTATTTATTTGTGAGAGACACACAGAGAGAGGCAGAAACATAGGCAGAGGGAGAAGCAGGCTCCATGCAGGGAGCCTGATACAGGACCCCTGGGATCCCAGGACCCTGGGATCACCACCTGAGCCAAAGGCAGACACTCAACCACTGAGCCACCCAGGTGCCCCGATACTTTAATCTTTTCCTGATATTTTCCCACAGAGAAAGTTTACTTTTTTTTTTTTTTTTTTGCTAAGGGGTTAGAAATTTCAGGTCACCTTGATCTAATCAGAAATTGAAATTATTCTAATTTGAGCCTTATTTCTGGTTCACTCTTGATTCCTAGGATGAAGCCTTTGACGATCCCACCATAAAACCTATACCATTTACTAGTCTTTCTCTTTTCTTATAGTCCTTGAAACACAGTTTTTTTTCTTACTGGAACTTTATGAGTCTGTCAAAACCTCTGCTCAGTTTTTTTTGTAGACTCAGCAGTTATTTGAGAAGCTCTTGGACTTCTCTGAACTTCATTCTCTCTGGGATCTTGCTTTCACAAATCTTTGCTATTTGGCAGCTTTCCTGTGCCTTCAAATAGATTTTATTTTGTTTTACTTTATTTTTGTCCAGAACTTCTAGTTCTTAGTTAAGATGAGACAGACTGAAAATACTTTTTTTTTTCTCAATAGGACCATAGAGAATAAGAACATTTATTTTGTCTCTGTATCTTGGTGATCTGAAATTTCAGTTCCATAACAAAGTTTCAAATAAAGTCTGGTCCAGGAATGGTATAGGTGTTCATTTCTTTAGCAGAATATTAGATATGTCAGCTAGCTTTTATAATATACTCTTTTTTTTAATATTTTTTTTTAATTTTTATTTATTTATGATAGGCACACAGTGAGAGAGAGAGAGGCGGAGACACAGGCAGAGGGAGAAGCAGGCTCCATGCACCGGGAGCCCGATGTGGGATTCGATCCTGGGTCTCCAGGATCGCGCCCTGGGCCAAAGGCAGGCGCTAAACCGCTGCGCCACCCAGGGATCCCTATAATATACTCTTTAAAGTTTCACCAGAAACACCTAGTCAATGTAGTATGCACAAAGCTTCCTTTCGTAGTTTTCCTTGTTAAACACCAGTTCTGGCCAAGACAACAAAATTTTACAGCATATAGGAACTACAAACCAGCCTGTGGGTTAAATTCAGCCCCCTGGGAATTCTGTGGTTAAGCAAGCTCTGTCGGTGACAATTTTCTCTGGAAAACTCTATAGCTAATTTGTTCCATTTCATGATTACAAAGCCTTAATGATTTTACATATTTTAGAGGTCACCAAGGGTGGACGGGTGGAATCAAAAGCTTCCCAAAGTTGCCTTAAGTAGATTTTAAACTCCTATAGAGAATCTCTCCCCACCTTATCTAGTACCTTTCATGCTTCCTGGAACAAACATATGAATGAATGAATGAATGAATGAATGAATGAATGAATGAATGAAAACAGAAGGCATCGTCTAAATTTTCTGTATACTCCGGAAAATAAGAAACGCCAAACTGGGCACAGCGTTCTATGTTCTCATCAACATCATGTAGGGCAAGAAATTACCTCTGAAATTCAGGAAAAATTTTAATTGGAGGAAAATAGAAAAAAGAACAATATTAAGAATACAAGTAATGCAATAACAGGTAACAAAAGAACTTGGTTGACTGTGGTTCAGGTAATTATTTGCCTCAGGGCTTAAAATAGTTTCCAAAGGTTTGTGTTTCTTAAAAATATGCCAAATTACATATATAATAGCTTCATAATAATTTATTTCTCTCTGAAATTGTGACGAGTTATTGCAGTTATTACCTCCCTGTACTATAAATATGGGAAAGTGCAAGGATGCACTAAATATGACTACATTGGGAAAAAAAAAGGAATTTGGGAAGCATTTGATGACTTCCAACCATCTTCCTTCAATATGATCAAGATATTCATTAATCCACACAGTATTATTTCTTTACCAGTTATGTTTTATTTATTGCATTCTATCTGCTGTTCCAAACTTTCTTAAAAGTAATAAAATAATAATGGATAATTGAATAACGTACATCTTTACTAATGACATTTAGAGTAGCTGATGGTTTCTGTTTATTTAAATTCAGTAGACTTTCTTTTGAAGCAGTTTTTCTTGTTTTATTATATCCAGTAGCAATACGATGAACTGTTGAACCAGACCAGAGAAATGGAAAGAATTACAGTTTTCTTTTTATTACAACAGATGGTGGTTCTATCCCAAAAAAGAAATCATCTAATTAAATATTCCCTGAACATACAGCGTTTAATGTAAACAGTTACAGTTTTTGCTTAAAAAATATCATTAAAAGCACTATATTTGGCATTGTTGACATGAGTTATTTTGGTATCCTCTCTGACAGTTTTACAAGTAGAAAAAAAACTTCAGAAATTTACCTTGTGTGCAATCAATCTATTAAATTTACAATTTAAAAACCCTGATAGTTTCTTAAGCATTTAAGTTCATGTCTTAATCTTGCTATTTCTTGTAAGACTAGCAAATTTTAACAACCAGGTTTTTTACAAAAGATTTATTTATTTATTTGAAAGAAATATGTAATATATAAAACACATAATTGAAGTAACAAGACTTTCATTCTAATACCCAAATTCTTGTGAAAACTATTAATATGTAAAGCTTTAATGTTTACTTTACTTCCAAACATAAAAATATTAATTACAGGATTCTGTTTCTCCTAAATCTTTAAATTCTTAATCCATCATATTCCTATGGTTAACAGATGCATATCTATAAGAAAATAAAATCTAAAAAAAAAAGAAAAGAAAAGAAAATCTAATCCAACTCATTCATTCATTCATTCATTCATTCATAGTTATTTCCTTCGCACCTATCATGTTGCAGGCTCTGCTCTAGGCACTGAGTATATCACAGTAAAAAGGCAAGAAAAAGCAAGTCTGCACTCATGAGGATTAACTTCTTAAGGGAGAGGAAAAATATAATAAATAATATAAATGTATCTTATGATTTATAGTGTGTTAAGAAGTGAAACAGCACTTATGACAATATTGCCATAAAAAAACCCAACAAAATAACAAGTATCATTGAAAATGTGAAGAAATTGAAACCTTTGTGCACTTTTGGTGGGAATGTAAAATGGTACAGCCTTTGTGGAAATAGTATGGTGTTTTTTCAAAAGATTTTTTAAAATTGCCGTATCATGCAACAATTCTACTTCTAGGTATGTATTCAAAACAATTGAAAGGAGGGTCCTAAAGAGATAGTTGCATAGCCATGTTCATAGCAGCATTACTCACCATAGGCAAGACATGGAAGGAACCCAAGTGTCCACAGACAGATGAATGGATAAGTAGCATGTGATATATATTCATAATGAAATACTACTCAGCCTTAAAAAAGGAAGGCAATTCTGACACATGCTATAATATGGGTAAAGCTGGAGGACATTTTGCTAAATGAAATAAACTAGTCACACACACACACACACACACACACACACACACACCACATTGTTTGATTCCACTTACATGAGGTACTTAATCAAAATCATGGAGACAGAAAGTAGAATGGGGGTCATCAGAGTCTGGGAGGAGGGAGAAAAGGGGAGCTACCGTTTAGTGAGTATATTTCAGTTTGGAAAGACGAAAAGAGTTCTAGAGATGGATGCAATGATGGTTCCACAACAATATGAAAGTACTTAATGCCAGGGAACTCTACACTCAAAACTGATTAAGGTAGCAAACTAAGAAAGTTGGTGGGGGGAAAGGTGACACAGGGAGTGAAGCAATTTTAAATCGAATTGCCAGAGAACTGAATTACTTAATATCGGAGATGTGAGTAGGACAAGAGCTTTGGGTCTACAGATATTCAGGAACTTTGGTCTCATTGTCATCTGAGCCTCCATTTTTGATCACTGGGTCACTGGGTACAAAATTCATGTAGAGATCGGTCACAGCTTACCTTACCTGATTTCTCTTTTACTCACAGAAGTCTTAAAGTGTCTTCCAGGCTAAAGCTTCACAGAATTTTGGATCTCTTTAACTCTTTAGATATGTACAGTTTTCCCTTCTAGGAATAAAGAATCCTAACCACATTTTTCAAGATGTCTAGACTCTTGGATATTTAAAATGTTATTTGATAGACTTTTGGATATTTCATAGGTTTTGTTTGATTTGTGATTACATTTATAAGATCATTCTCGAACCCTTAGAAACATAGGATTTTCTTTCTGAATGCATGAAATATAAAAGTTGCGTGGCATTGTAGTAACAGATGTTTTTCCTAAGAAAATCTATTTATGGCATTTATACTCTGAATGACAATATTGCTTAGAAAATGATACTTGGAATATATTTAAAATGTTAATAGTTCTGAAAAGTAATTATGTTTGATTCATATAAACAAAAGATTGAGAAATTTCACTAATTTGTATCGAAGCAAAATCACAATGACAGATTTTTTACTTAATCTGGCCGATTTCATTAGATGGAGCAATACCTGCTTCTACCAATGGAACTAGATGTGAAAAATAGCAAAAATTTGCCATGCACAAATTAACTTTATTTAATAACAAGAGTAAGCTGCCAATATTTTTAGGTGCACTTTTAAAGTTTGACAATAGATTTCCTATGTGACTTTAAGAAAAAAACCAGACATACTTGATTAAAATTTGCTGACCACATTTTTAAAATGATATGATATAAAACTAAATTGACAAAAATCTACAGTTCGCCTTAAATTGCTCTGTATGCATACGAGTCACGTCATTAACTGATTTAACCTTGAAGTTTTAAATGGAGTCTAGTATTTGGGTGGCAGGCAGGATATTACCTTTCCGAAGCACAATCACAGCAGTCCTCCTACCCCCATTCCAAGACATAAATTGCTCAAAGTTGGTGGGCCTGGAAAAACTTTTCTAGGACTGGAAAGAGGACAAAAGAATGTGCTTGGGGAGTAGTTCACACAAGGAGGTGACAAGGTCTTCTGAGGGATTAGCTACCTGGTCCTCTGTCCCATTGGTGAGCACAGTCTCTCTTGGATGTGTCAGTCATGTTCCAGCCTAAAGAGCTCTGCCCTTGCTCTGTCTGGAAACGGCTTTCCTTTGTGTTTTTTTGGTCATGTCATGTCATGTCAATTTTTTGTTCAAATGTAATGTTTTCAGTGATACTCTCTGTGGCAGATTGTATTCTTTTTTCCAAAATGACACAGCAATATTTCCAGTCCCACAGGCTCTTCCAGAACCTCGTCACTCTCCAGTGAAGAGGCGAAATCTATTTCCCACCTCCTTAACACTGGGCATGCCTTTGTAACTATCTCAATAAATAGAAAGAAGCAAAATTGTGTGCGTGTGAGGCTAGGCTACAAAGGGCTTCTGCTTGGTCTTTCTCTCTTTCGGGATTCAAGTCCTTGGAACCCAGCTACTATTTTGTGAGGCAGCCCAAGCCATGAAGAGAGGCCTTATCATGTGTAAGTTTCAGCATCAACTGCCGGATATTTGAAGGAGCAAGCCTTTAGATGATTCCAGCCCTTGGTCTTCAAGTCTTCTAAATGAGGCCTCAGATATTGCGGAACAGAGACAAGCTATCCCTGCTGCACCCTATTCAAATTCTTGACTTGGCAAATCCTTGAGATAACAAGTAGTTGTTTCATACCACCAAGTTTTGGGGTAATTTGCTATGCAGTTAGAGATAACTGGCAGTTGCCATGTAGGGTCCCAGGTAAATATTTCTTATGAATTCTCTATGTGAACCATTTTACTAAAAAAATATGATACAAAAGTCATGAGCCCATGTGAAGTATGATGATTTATCAATGAAGAGTTTGTTTTTTGTCCAATCAGTGCATTGAAAGTTTCTTAGTCCAACGTCTGACCTATGTTAAAGTCAAATCAACTAAGCAGGTCAGCCCTACCCTAGTGGTCCCATCTCTCATGATCCTAAGAAAGAAATAATACACCAGACAGTAGAAGTGATCCGCTTATCAGGCCATTCTCTTGCAACTGGGGTCTCTCACTGGCATTCTAAAATGACCTCAGAGGTATGAGTCCTCACGATCCAGAAAATAAAGGGTTTTAAAGCCAATCTAAGAAATCTATATTTTAAAGTGATTGAGAGCCATTAGAGGGTTGTAAGCAAGAAATAGATCAATGGAAGTGAGTGAGCAGGTAATGAGAAGACTGGCCCAAATAAAAGTAAGAGGACTTTTTTAGGGAGGATATAATGGAAGCGCTTAAATGTAGGCAAAACAGTTAAATTAGGAATAGTTGGGAAAAGAAAAAAAAAAAAGGAATGGTTGGGAAAGAAAATCAACAAGCATTTTTCAATTACAGTGGGTTGACTTACAGTATGCTGGGTACTAGAGATATAGAAGATAATAAAAAACAATCCGAGAACTCACATTCAGTGGAAGAAAAACTAAAATTAAATAATGATAAGACCTTGTGCTCTTGTAATAGTCATCACACACGATTGTAATTTCATTGACTACTTTTCCCACTGGACTAAGAGGAGCCCTAGGTAAAGAACCTTGCCTACTTCATCTTTCTTTCTTGTCTTTCTTTTTTGTGATCTTCAGCTCTGAGTACAGTGACTATGACATAGTGGACACGATACATGTACTTTATGAATGAATTAATAAATATAAGAGCAATGATGAAGATACATATGGGTAGTATGAGAACCCAAAGGGAAGGGACATCAGGTAAGATTAACTAGAGATGGCCCTGAGCTAGTGTGAAGTAGGTTTGACATTCCACGAAAACAGGGCTGCTCAGAAAATTCTGAGAACAATTGGCTTGAGGTTCTAGAGTGTAACTTGAGATGTGGAGACCTAAGTAAAGAGAGTTTAATAAATAAGCATGTGTCATTTCAAGGTTGCATTTGTGAGCCACCATAAGATTTATTCCATAGATGATGGGGAAACAGTTTTCAACAAAGGATAGGTCTGTTCAGGCTGATGTGGCACGGCACTGGTTTGGAACGTAGATTTGATGTCATTTGGTGCCTTGACAGAGAGGTAGTAAAATGTTTGATTGTCTGTTAATCTGGAGTTTTGAAGTGGAGACCGGTGAGAAGGCTGACATAGTGGCCCCCCTTATTACCTACTCCCCCTCTTCCTTTTATACTTATATTGGAGCCATTTGACTCCCACGTACAGTCTTGCCCTTGCCCTGAGACTTGAGATTAAATCTGTCTGAAGTCAGAGGCAATTAAGAAAGGAGATCGGAGAGCCCAAGGAACTAAAATCCAGGTCAGCCCTGCTGCTCCTCTCATTCTGATTTTTCACCTTAAATTTAGTAATCTGGCTGTTGCCTTGTTTTTCAAATCAAGATCGAAGCTCTCCCGTATGTCTACCAGGACTGGGGCCAGGTCTTATTGTTACTAATTGCCTTGATTGCGGAGCTACTACCAGTCTGTATAATATTTCTCTTGTGAATTATAAAAAGATATCTTGTCTAGGATAAAGCAGCTACAGCTTAAGACTTACAGGATTGGGAGTTAGTCTTATTGACTCCCTTGTGGGACACCTTTGTGCAGTTCACAAATTGCACAACTGTACATGTTGGTCCTGTCTGAACCCTGTGCTGTATCACTGAACCTCAGCCTCATGACCTTCATCTTGCTACCAAGCCTCTAACACAGGATTGACCACTTGCCTGGGTCTTTACCCATCGTCTTCTTCCTGAAACCTCGCTGAGTAACTTTTACCTGCTAAGACGGTTTAGGATTTGAGGGGTACAAAGTGGTTTTAATTATTAGTTTCATTTTGGAGGAATGTATTTGGTTTTTTCAATTAGGCTTAGAAAGTATATAAAGAATTCAAATCACCTATTTTTCTTTTTAAATTAGTTACTCGTGTTATTAGAAAATTAGCATTTGATTTTATTGTATAGTTAATTTTTTTGTACGATTGGATAAAATGTCTACTATTATATTTTTTTCCCCAAGAATGCTGTCTATATTAAAAAGCAGTATTCTTATATGGTATAGATCTCTATTTTGTTCCATTGTTTATATGTGTATTGTTATACCGATACAACATTGTGTTAATTACTCTAGCTTTATAAGAATTATATGTGTGTGTGTGTATTATTTATTTGTGCTATTTTTTTTGTTTGAAAGTCTACTAGTTTGATTTTATAATGGCTACAAAATGTTTCTTTTAGGTAATGTTTACATGATATATCTTTTTCAATTGTCCTTTCCTTTATTTTTATATCCTTATGTTTTATTTAAATCTCTTTTAAGTAGCATATAGTTAGCTTTGTTACTGTCCTATATAATAATCTTCATCTTTTAATTGGAGAAATTAGTTCATGTTTATTTACATTAATAATTGATATGTTTGGATCTATCAGTTTGCTATTAAGTATTTTCCATTCCCTTTCTCTCATTTAGGTCACTCAGTTGCTCAAAATAGATATGATTTAAGTTATTTCAGCAAGATCCCTTCAGTGAGACACAAATATCCTCAGAAATAGAGAACTTTTAACAAATATAAAATCATATCTTGAATGAAGCAAGATATAAAATGAATAGTCAGAGATCTAAGGAAGTCAGAATTGAACAAACAATGGGTGGGCAGCTTTTATGGAGACACAGTAGGTCTATTCAATCCCAGTATTGGAGGGACCTAAGTTATAGCTAGAAAAGGGGCCAAGGGTCAAGAGTACAGTGAATTGTTCCTGATTAATTCCTACAGTCATCAGGTATCTGTATTAGTCACTCTTACCTGCACATAAAACCACCTCACTGTCGCTATATCATATACCAATGAGTACTTATTCTCACATTTGAGACCATGTGGCTCACCCTCTATGGCCTCAGTTTCAGAGGTGCTCCACTCAAAGGATATTCATTTGGGAGCCCAGAAAGTAGGAATAGTGCTTCTTTGGGAGAGGTCAGAATCATTCTCTGAATGTGTGTCAATAGACAATGCTATTTAAGACCCAAATTTGAACTTGTACTTTCTCACTTCCATTGACCAGAACAAGTCACAGGAAGAAAGTAAAAAGTAGAGGGACATATCCTCCTTCTAAGGAGGTATGAGGTTAGGGAAATAATATTGGCTGAGCAAAAGTTCAATAAATCTCAGTGCCTAGCTAGAAAACACTTTGAAAGCACCCCTCATTCTTTTCTGTACTTTTTGCTCATGTAGAAAAAATGTCATCCTTAAGCTTCTATACCTCTTATTTTGGTCTTCATGAGTCTTTAAGTGAAATCAGGAAAGCAGCGGGGTCCCCCCCCTTTTTAAAAAATAAAATCAGCTTGCAATAGACTACCATATATTTTAGAACTTGAAAAAAATTCATATAAGATATTCAACTCCTCTCTTCCTCTCACAACAGGGACTTCTATAGTGCTCTTCAGATACAATAAACATCTATTTCAGTAGGTAATTTCAGCTAAGTTCCATCAGATGTAATAATATGTTCTTGGGCTTTAGTATATTTGCAATTACAGCCTGAAATTACACTATTTTGAAATTAGTTCATATAGTAGGCATCAGAATAGTAGAAATTCATAACATAGATATAAGACCTTAATCATTTTATTTTTAACATCAGATAAAAATAACATTACCAATGTATTAGAAATATTATAGGGATCCCTGGGTGGCGCAGCAGTTTAGCGCCTGCCTTTGGCCCAGGGCGCGATCCTGGAGACCCGGGATCGAATCCCACATCAGGCTCCTGGTGCATGGAGCCTGCTTCTCCCTCTGCCTATGTCTCTGCCTCTCTCTCTCTCTATCTATCATAAATAAATAAAAATTTAAAAAAAATTAAAAAAAAAAGAAAGAAATATTATATAGAGAATAAGATGAAGGCACTTCCAAGAATGCACTCACATAAGTAAAATGCTTTGCATTGTCTGTTTGCCAAATAAAAATCGCATAAATGTAAATTCTTCACATACAAGAAATACCCAAATTAAGGAGGAATAAGAGCAAGATGCATAATCAAAAAAGCATAAATAAAACAAATACCTGCAACCTATTGAATACATGTAACAAAACAAACAGCATAGGAGACGATAGCAGAATATGGGAGCGGCTCTTTTCGATGGTTGGAGTTTTGTCATTACCTAATATTCACATATTCAAAGGATATTCAGATATTCAGATAAATTCATAGTAGGCACTTCAAAGAGAAATAAAAGAACTGCATGAAGGGATTTCTGACAATGCTGAAACGGCATGTATTTTTAGAAACTGTGTGAAGACAAAAAGGGTCTCAATGAGAATTTTAATGGGTTTGGTTGATGCAGAATGGCAGAGCATCACTGATGCGGGAAGTCACCAGAAACAAAGATAGAGCACAAGTGAACCACCTGGACAGAAGATAAAGTAAAAAAAGAAACTGAGAGACTTGGAAAAAGAAAGGAGAGAAAGAAAAAGGAGGGAGTGGTAAAAAAGAAAGGAAAGAAGGAAGGAAGGGATGGAGGGAGAGAGGAAGGAAGGAAGGAAGGAAGGAAGGAAGGAAGGAAGGAAGGAAGGAAGGGAGGGAGGAAGGGAGGAAAAAAGGAGGGAGGAAGAAAAAAAATCATTCAGGGCAATTGGCAATTTTAACTTTCAAGTGCTCCTATAGGTGTTTGCTTTGTTACTGCTTTTATTCTATAAGAACTTTTTTTTCTTTTTTGCTGTAAAAAAATGCCCCCAAAATATGTCTAAAATTTTTACGTGCAGACTGGGAAGTTTTCTCTGAACATTTAAACTCTTTATTGCCAGAAATAAAAGTCTATTCTTATGAAAATCTTTACCAAATCTTGGGCAGAAACGAGGCTCTTACATTACCATACAGTTTCCTAAATCTTTCTGTGGCTGCTATTCTAAGATGCTCAGTTTCTGTAAATCAAAGTCTTTTTCTTTCAGGATAATTTACATACATAAACTTGTAAAATATAATGTATCACAAAAATTCTAGAAGTCTCTTTCCCGTTCGCTGTTTCTATAGCAGCATCCACTTTTTGAATGAGTAAAATGCAATCCATAAGCAATCTGGACTGTGGGGATGATCCACAGGGAATATTACAAGAGATTTAGGGAGGAAAATTATTTGGTTAATATTCAAATCTTATCCTTCCTATTTACTTTTGAATCCCAAATTTATGAAGGACAAACACTAAAGGTGCAAAGCATAGGTCATTCTCACTGGTGCCTTAACATCAGGATATAGGGCTCAGTGGGCTTTCTTCTTCCTGCTCCCATCTTTCTTCAAAAACCATACTTCTTTGAAGATTATACATTTTGATATACCACCTACCAACTTTCTTTATTTCTGTCATAAACCATATTCTGGGTCATTCTCCAATTACAGAAGACTTGAAATCTTAATCTTTCATGTACATGATTCTCAGAGTAAATGTATTGCCCTCTCAGTTCTTCACTCTCATCCTTGATTTTCTTCCTCCGTCCTCATCTTGGTGAGACATTCCCATCATTCCACCCTACCCTGCGACTATCATGACAAGTAGCTGCACCATTACAGAAATTTCTGTTTGAGTATCCCATGCTCTGACCAGTTCATCTAGCTCTGGTAGCTTCTACCAATTTGCTTACTTCAAAAATCTAATCTGTCCCCAATTCTTTGACCTCGGCCAATGTACTTTTCCAATATCACTACTCTCTCTTTTCTTCAATTTCTTCTTTACCTATTGTCAGTGGCCATCGTACCACTCTCACGCAAACACCTCAAAATCACGTGTGCGCCCTGTGTTATATATTCTACAAAAAAATCCCGTCCCTTGTTGAATCCAGCTATCTATCTTCCCTCATTACAGAAGAAAATATTTACTCTCATAACTTGTAATGGAGAATGCTGTAAAAATAGTGACGGAAGCCCTCAGACCAGCGTTCAAACGTGCCCAGCCACCCTAGTCTGTTTGGCCTCAAAGGTTCAATTTCACCCTTTCTGCCATGACTATTTTATACCTTCTCTCTTCAAATTTCTGATACCCCTCTTGAGCGATGCCCTTATGTTTTTACTTTATTATAAAAACACTCAAAACCAAACACAAACTATACATCAATAAATCTGCATCCATCCATATTCGTATTGTCTGTGTTTTCCTTCTTGCCACAAAAGAATAAGTGTTTCTGCTTCCAAAAAATGTCAACTCGACCATGATCCTCTGTGTCCTGTCTCCTCTTCCCTTCGCCTCTTTCTCCTAGAGCAATTTCTTCCTGATTATTGAATCCTTTGTGTTCTCTGTAGCGCCTTTATGCTACCTCAGCATTCATTACCTTCCCTGACCCCATACCCTTTATTGTCTTCCATCCTGTATTGGTCCCCTTAACTTTATATTTTTATTTCCATCCTTCCTGTTTATTCATGAAGCTACTCAAATCAAGCTTCTAATTCCATCAAATTTACTGATACTGTTTTTGCGATGGTCTCAAACAGTTTTCCTATTACTCAAACAGTTTACCTATTACTATTCCTATTATTTCCTATTCCTATTACTATTATTTCCTATAATTTCCTATTATTCCTAAACTCAATAGCCTATTCATTAGTCTTACCTTGATTGGGCTCTCAGCAGTGTTGGAAATCACTGACCACTCTTTGCTCCTCAAAATAATTTATTCTCTGCATCTAGGATACAACTATCTCTTGTTTTCTACTTCATAGGCAGCCCAGAGCTCCTTTGCAGATTTTACCTTCTCTAACTAACCTCTAATATTGGAATTCTCAAAGCTGAACCTTGATCTTAGTTGTCACATCTAAATACTCTCTCTCCTTCAGTAGTTTCTAGTTGCATATCTTTACAAACATATTAACACATAATATTAACTTCTTCATTTAGATCTCTCCTCCCAACTTCTCCTCTGAACTCTAGACTCATATCAAACTGCCCACCTGGAATCTCCACTATGTAATGTGTCAGTTGTTATGACACTAGCTGCTTTCACAAACAAATTTTCAAATTTTTATGGCTTGATATAGTAATAGAAAAATTATTTCTCATTCACATAAGCAGTGTAATTCGGAGGGTCCCAAAAGCGTCCTTCCTCCTGGTAATGAGGTAGGTCTCAGATTCTTCTTTATTATGTTTCTACCCTCATCCTTAGATTCAGAAGGTCTGAAGACATTCTGCATGCAGTTGAGAGCATATGCGGATGAACCGAGATGACATTTTCTGCCCAGAATGACACACAAACCTTTCTCTTTTGTTCTACTGATAAGAACTAATCACATGGCCCCGTGCACATGCAATACAAGCTGGAAATATTATCTCCAGCTGAAAAGCTGCTCACCAGCACAATAACCCTGAGCTAAAAGGAGAATGAATCTTTGATACACAGTTAGTCATCTCTGCCACATTCTGCCTTTCTTGACAGCAAATCAGCATCCAAATATTTTTTTCTCCTACAAAAAATACAATGAACCCTTGAACAACAGAGGTTTGAACTGCATGGGTTGACTTATATGTGGATTTTTTGGATAAATACAGGACAGCAGTATAAATGTATTTTCTCTTCCTAATGATTTTCTTAACATTTCTTTTCTCTAGCTTATTGTAAAATACATATGTAATACATGTCACATACAAAATATGTGTTAATTGACTGTTAATGTTAGCAGCAAGGCTTTCAGTTAACAGTAGGCTCTTCTTAGTGGCTAAGTTTTTGGTGAATTAAAAGTTACACGTGGATTTTCAACTGCAGATATCAGTGCCTCTAACCCCTGTGTTGCTCGAGGGTCAGTTGTGTTGCTAAAGAGTCAACCCTTCTTTAAGGGATGAAACCAAAATTGTCCACCAGCTACTTCATCCAGCTGAGTTCAAAATCTCTGGGTGAATGATTCTATCCAGCAGGGGTGGGTATGCTCCTTTGCACTCTGGCAACACATGAACTAAAAGGAAAACTCTCTATTCAATCCTCCACCTTGACAACACCCAATATATAGTAAAAGAGCAAGGACAAAAAAAAAAAATATTTATTTATTCATGAGAGACACACAGATAGAGGCAGAGACACAGGCAGAGGGAGAAGCAGGCTCCATGCAGGGAGCCCGACGTGGGACTCGATCCCACCACTCCAGGATCATGCCCTGGGCCAAAGGCAAGCGCTAAACCGCTGAGCCACCCAGGCTGCCCGTAAGTTTCTAATCAAATCTGATCTTTCTGCTAATCAGCCCCTCACCCAGAAGACTATTGAGTCATCTCATTTAGAACAAAAGAGGATCCTATCACTCATGAAATTTAATAGGATTGAGGAGCTCTGTGTAAGATGTTCCTGTTATCCCTCACCACTTAGGAAATTACAAAGGTTTTAGGAGCTCTGGCCAGGACCCAGGGATGAAGACCAAAATATAAATTTCTTATTATATCACAGTATCACAGTAAGCATTGCAGACATAACAGTTACTTGTCCTTAGAACTGATGAAAACCCGAAGGCCAGCACTGTGAGTTCCTTTACCCAGGTAAGAGGAGAAGTTTCTTATTCAGACTTTGATTCTGTTTCTGGAAGGAACTCATTTGTTCATTGTTCTCCATGGCCCCTGCAACCACCGTCCAGAATTATCTTCTGAGATTTTTCTGTCTTGTCCATTATCTTGATGGCCTCATCTGATGTGGATTTGAGGATATGTGCCCTTCATGGTGGTATACTACTTTTGCAAGCCCCTTCATATTAATGCAAGCTTGGGAGCCTGGTAGTTGTTTGAAAGCTCAATGAGTCAAGGGTAGGCTGACGGTTTCTTTAGCAATACATTTTCAAAAATTTGTAAGCTTCTGATCTATTTGTCTCAAGTTCCATGTGCCATCACAATAAAAAAAATATTCTTTCTTAGACATTGGTTCTTAGGCCAGCTTTATTTTTTTCTCCCCAAAGCTTCTCTCTTTTAACTTGATAGTGATTACATTGAGGCAATCTGAATTTTTTTGTATGGCAAATTCATATTTTTAATGGACCCCCATTGCTCAAGCTTTTTAAAATCATAAGACCAGTGTCTGTTGCAGTCATTTTTTTTCCCAACCCTAACAGGTCCTAATCTCTAGATTGTTCACTTTCAACTTTCCTTGTTAATTGGACCATTCTCATCTGAGCTAATACCTTTCTTTTAATGCCATACCTAACACAGCAAATAACTCACATAACTAACATGAAATCCTAATTATTTCTACTAGAGCAGAGATTCTTAGCCTATTTTTTGCCATGGTTGCCTCTGGCAATCTATGGAATCCTATTAGCTTCTCAGAAAGATGTTTTTAAATACATAAAGGAAAATACTGAAGATCAAAAAGAAAATAAACAATATACAAACACAGTTATCAAAATACTGAAAAAAATTATAGTAATATACGTGTCACTTTAATGACACATCTAATAAGACAATACATTTAAAATAAAGACAACGTTTAATTTTTAAAAAAGTATCAGTGTAAGCTGTCCTTACATGGGTTACATAAAAGCATTAAACATTAGGTTGGCTTCAGATTCATCTCTTTCCACATGTAGGCAACAATTTGTGTTTCACTGGAGACTACGTGCTGCCTATATATAAAATATCCTCCCAGATTATCTGATTCTAGATTTTCATTGTCTTTAAGCTATTTGATAATTCTTAAATTGTAGTAAATAATAAACATGCCTCTTCTGTCTTGTCTGGTAGAGATTTAATTGTCTATTTCAGCATCTCTCTTCTCCCTGTAAAAACAGTCCTGCCTCTACAATGTACTTCAGCATTTCTTTTACTTCATATACAGCTGTTGTTTTTATTTTTTTTTTATTTTTATGTTTTTTTACTTTTCCTTTGAGCTGGTTATAATATCTGAGAGACTGGTTCTCTCATTCAATGAGTAGAATAAAATCTTTAGCAAATTCTCATTTTTATGAGCATCATGGTTTTACCTTTTTCTGAAAGCTTTTAACAGACATAATGATCAACAAAGACTTTTAGATAGGAAACCCTAGAAAGCAACATGAATGTCTGTGTCACAAATAATTACATACAATTTACAAGATGAAGAGCTGCCTGATGGTCACATGGCAGTCCACAGAAAGAAAGACACTGGCTCCTTGGCCTGGAAGTGACATACGGCATCCTATCTCACATTCTTCTGTTCAGAACTAATGACATGGCCTCACCTAGATGAACAGAAGCTAGGAAAAAAATCCTTGACTGGGTAGCTATTTACCAAAGCAACTCACTTTATAGAATGAGAGCAAGAATGTTTCATGGACAATTAATGTCTTGAACAGAAATATTTAGTAGATAATAGTGGTCTTTGCCACATGTCATTAGTAGACCTCTCACACTTAAATAGTCCATGATATCTGCATGAAAACAAATGTTGTTTCAAGGTTGGCAAGTATTTTTCTCTTAAAGGGTCTCCTCATTTCTTTTTTTACTTTTTTTATTAAAAAAAAAGTAACGTTATCCAGCTTCAATCACTGTCAAAGTTTTAAAAATTTTCTATTATGTTTCAGTGTAAAGAAATTAGAAAAAGGTACATCAAATTCTTAATAAATTTATAGAGTAACCCATGACAATATAGCCAATGGTGAAATACACACAATCTTTGCAGCTTTGTTTTTAGATAAATCTTCCAAACTATGAAAGTGAGTGAATGCATATCATTATTCAGAACTAGAATTGAGAATTATGTAAGGAGAGTTTTCTAACCTGATTTTTTTTCCTATACTGTTTTCCTATTTGCGTACACTTGTCACAGGATATACTATTTTCACTAGTTTAAAGTTGCTCTAAATGTTAGCCCTAACCCAAAATACTGAGTTTAAATAAAATTTTATGTAATTGTTGCTATTTTTTGAATTTGAAGTTTGGAATTTTACTTTGAAGCTATTTGCCATAACCTGCAATATAAAGGAGTACAGTTGTATGTTTTGTAGCTAGCAAAAAATATCATGTTTTACAATCCATTCCATAAATTCTCCTTAAATAACTATGTTATGAATTTTTCTAACTATGTATGTTAAGAAAGAAACTATGGGGCCAAATGGAGTCAGTTGTACCAAACCCCACATCAACAAACCAAGACCTAATACCTAACTTAATTGCATTTCAGCCTCTCTCAAGAATGTGACCTTTAATCACTGAAGCTGGAATGACCTTGTCAGCATTAATAAGGTAATCGGCTTGGTTGACCCCAACCACTCCAAAGGAAAGTGACTTTGCCTGAAACAATCCACTCATTTTTAGAAACTTCCTTTATCTATCTTCTTTTGCCTATAAAACCCTTCCATTTTGTTCAGCTCCTCAGAGCTCCTGTCTATCTGCTAAGATCACTTGATCTTGATTCATGAATCATTAGTAAAGTCAATCAAATCTTCAAATTTCCTCAGTGGAATTTACTTTCTAATATATGTAGTTTGAGACTACCTAAAATCAGGGCTTCCTAAATGTGTTTAATGGACACTAGTTTTTTCAAAGTGTTAAAATGTTTAACAAGAAAGTTATTGTAGTAGTAAATTTGGACATCCATGGCTTCCAGTCAAGTATGTTTCTCTGCTAAAAAACTTCTTAGAGCTTTAATGTATTAATGTTTATTGGGAAACATCAAGAGGAGAAACAGCATTTTCCAAACTTAATTGTAGATGCCTTATTTGTGATGACATAACTGACACTAGCATTGCTAGTGATCTGGAGAACATTTTAGGTTAACACTTTCAGTTTGAGGGGCTTTTTCTTGGGTTCCTCATGACCACCATTCAAATGTGTTTAGAGGGGATGCGTAAGCGGCTCAGAGGTTGAGTGTCTGCCTTCAGGCTCAAGGAGGGATCCCGGGATCCCGGGGTGCCGGGATCCAGTCCCACATCAGGCTCCTTGCAAAGAGCGTGCCTCTCCCTCTGCCTGCATCTTTGCCTCTCTCTGTGTCTCTCATGAATAAATAAATAAAATCTTTTAAAAAACAAACAATAACAAAAAACCCCAAATGTGTTTAGAGCATATCATAAGGAAACCAAACTAATCCAAGACCATCTAGATTCCATAGAGTATGGTTGTAAGAGGGGTCCTGTGTTTATACTTTACTAAACAGATTGTTAAATTATGACAGAATGATCATTTATTTCCCTTCTCCTTCTATCATGTGGGAAAATGTTGCTACTGAAATAACCAGTTATCAGTGCTTATTGCAATATTGATGTTTGTTTCCTCCAAAAGAAAGGATCTGCATTGACTGACCAGCCCCTTACAGCTATCACTGACAACCCTAATGATTCTGAATATTTACTAGCTTTTAGATGATAGGGATTTTTCTCTTTTTTAAAAACTTGAATTTCTTATGTGATCAGATCAAAAAAGTATTTTTCAGAAAATAGCTAGCATTACTCTGGACTAATACCAGTTAAATATATTCACTACTTTCAATATATTAATTTATTTAATCCTCACAACTACCTTTTAAGAAAACACTTATATACTTCCCACTTTATAAATGACAAAGATAAGGCACAGAAAGATTTTTGAAGTTTTTCCTAAGTCATACAATACTATATAGTAAGGTACAGAATTTGAATCCAAGATCCAGATAATTTTTAATCAGTGCTGAACAATGCTCATAAGGAGAAATCACCTCCAAAATTCATTCACACCTTATCTGAAATAACTGTGTCTAGATAGATCTTGTCATTTGATTGAAACTTTAGAAATTATCGTTATTAATATGTAGAAATAGTTGTAAAGTGACAATTTCACATGTTCAAACTCATGGCAAAGAAAAGTAGTGAGATGCCAATGTAGGTTAAGTATTTATTGAGTACATATAACCCGTCAGTTTTTTTACTAGAAGTTGCAGATACACAGCTGAGCCAAACAGACCTGGACCTTCATTTAAAAGTTAATTAAATTATCCAAAAAGTTGAATACATAATTACAAAGTGGGTGAAGTGCTAAGAAGGAGGAAAATCTGGTGCTGAGAGTATGCAACAAATTGAACTGATTTGTTTTGGGTGTGGAATTAAGAAAACTTGCTTGAGGGAGAGAAACTTGAGTTGATTTTTAAAGGTTGAAGAGGAATGAGTAAAGCTCTGGGGGTGTTGGGAAGGATGGGACGAACTGAAAGAGAGGAAAGGAAAGGGAAAGGAAGGAAGACTGGAATAAATAAAAGGGAGTATTGCAGGTTGTGGAGAAAGGCTTTCTGGGAAAAACTAATAGCGTGGGTGAAGATTTGGAGTTCAGGGATATATGCATAGTTTGAGGGACTGAAGAAAGGCCAGTATTTCTGGAATGTGGAAAACATCCAGAAGAGGAAACATGGGACCAGTTAGGGATATGGAGTTTTTATCAAAAGAGTCATGGGAAACTACTAAAATGATTTAATAATGTTATTAAATGTACATTGTTACCAAATTATAGATGGAGCCTGTAAAATGCACTCTGTGGTCCATTGGAATAGTAGCATAAAGGTCTGTTTCATTACTGACGAAGAACTCAAAATAATTTTTTTAAAGATTTTATTCATTTATTCATGAGAGACACAGAGAGAGAGGCTGAGACCCAGGCAGAGGGAGAAGCAGGCTCCATGCAGGGAGCCCGACGTGGGACTCGATCCCGGGTCTCCAGGATCACGCCCTGGGCTGAAGGCAGACGCTCAACTGCTGAGCCACCAGGGGTGCCCTCAAAATAAATTTTTAAAATATATCTTGAAATTGGAATAGTTATAAATCTTTGAATCCACACAGTGTAAAATTGTTTCTGGCTTCTATTAATGGAAGCTGGATAAGTATTTTTTAAATATCTTATAATTAAATACTTATGTATTAAATACATATTTTACAAATCATATATATATAATACACAGTAATCAAAGTATTATTAAGTCATGTTTAAGGATAGATTTTTTAAAGGTAAAATAATGACTCATATAAATGTAAAATGAATGTATGTCAGAGATATTTAACTAAACTGATGATGAAATCATTAAGATCTTAAAACCAATTTCAAAAGAATATTTAAAGAACCATACATATATGTGGAATTTAAGAAAAAAAAAACCCACTTAAGCAAAGGGGTAAAAAAGAGAGAGGAAGGCAAGCCAAGAAAGAGACTCTTAACCATAGAGAACAAATTTAGGGTTACCAGAGGGGAGGGGAGTGGGGGATGGGGGGAACAGGTGATGGGGATTAAGGAGGGTGTATGGTGTGATGAGCATTAGGTGATGTAAGGAAATGTCCAATCACTATCTTGTACACCTGAAATTAATATTATACTGTATGCTAACTGGAATTTAAATAAAAAATTTTAAAAAATTACAGAACCACACATACAGAGGCAAGTAAGGAATGCAGAAATAGGTTTCCAAATAGATGTACAATGGGTCTGTCCACAAGTAATAATCAGTTCCACACCTAACACAACAAATGTATACTTCTGTGGGGAAGAATCTTTGCGTTGGTCTCACTTACCACTTGTAGGATTGCAAAAATAGTGCAAAGACAATGAAAGAGTGAGAAAGCCTGAAAGGGTAAGCTAGAGGAACACATTTTGGTCAACTTCTAAGTCTTTCAGAATTTTTCCTATACATATATAAATATACATTTTATGGCCTGTAAAAAGGCGGGTCTAATATCGGTCTCAAAGATAGCGCCATACTCTATAATAGATTTGACCTAAAATCAATGCTGTTATTTTTGGAAAGGCTCTATGGGCTCTCAGAGCACTTCTTTATTCTTGATGTAGGTCAGCTTCAGAACCTATGAATCCAGACAGATTTCAGTCAGGTGAGACCCTGAACAGGGAATCCAGCTGCAGGACATGGGACTCTTAACCCATGAAAACTGTGAGGTACTAAATTTGTGCTATTTTAAGCCACTAAGTGTGTGGTAGATTTTTACATGGAATACAAAACTAAGATAAATATATACTGTATGGTTCAATTCATATAGAGATCAAAATGAGGCAAAACTGAACCATGGTATTGCACGTAAAGATAGGGGTGACCTCTGGGGAGTGAGCAGCAGCAACAGTTGGGTGGGGGTAGGAAGGGCCTTCTGGAATCTGACAGCCCTCTATTTCTTGATCTGGGCAGGTGTGCTCACCTTGTGGAAATTCATTAAGCTGTACACTTGGGATTTGTGTACTTTTCTGCAGGTATAGCTTGGTTAAATATTATTGAAGAAAAACATGATTTAGCCTTCCTCTGAGTTTGTATTTCTGATTCCACTGCAAAAAAATACTGATCATATGAACATATATTGAGCCCTTATAATGTGCTACACAAGTTCTAAGAGCTTTATATGAATTAACATGTTTTTATATCTCAATTTTGGTTTGGGCATCCTTTTTAATACAGAAATTTGTTAATTTGATAGAGTCAAATATAAAGTACTTGCTCTTTAGAGTGTACTTGAATCTTGTTTAAAAATCTTTCCTTATCCTGTAATGCTTTTAGAATTAAATCAAAACGGAATTGATTAAACTGCTTCTAGGAACAAGTGTTTTTTGCCATATAATGCATTTAGCATGTTCCGTTATAAAGAGAAGTATGAAGTCTTTAGTGTGTATGGAAGGTGGTTTACCTCTCCCCACAGAGACACCTGTAATTAATGAAATTAATTAATTTCATTAATTATATTGAGCCTATTTTTTCTCTTTGCTTTGACAAGCAACATCACTTCTCAGGCCCAGCATTTAAGGATTCTATTATGAGATGAATCTTGGTCACAAGAAAGAGGCAGTATTGGTTCACCGGGACTTTTCTTCTAGATCAAACAGAAAGATGTCATTTGCGGTTCTCGAACAAGCCTCACGTAGAAAGTCATGGTCGCTTATACCAATCGTTCTTGCCATGTGGCTAATAATGTTTACTATTCTTTTTTTTTTAATGTTTACTATTCTTAAATAGGAACAAAAGCGGACTTATCTTTCAAAAATCATTGATATAGGCCTGAGATGATCTTCAAACTACTTGTAGGTGCACAGTTTGTTTCAGAGAGAACATAAAATGGTGATTTCTGAGTGGACTCTGACACTGGACTCTATAATAACGTATTCCTTTTTCATAGATACTATAAAAATCAGGTCATTTATAATTGTATGGTGTGGATGGAATGTAGATGCTCCAGGAAAAAAATTCTTATGCGTGGACAGCCTTTGTCAGCTTTCACTAAAGATTGAAGTGTTCATTTAAATACAATAAATTATTTAAGGACAGTACAATAAAGGTGAGATATATGGCATTACCAGAGGTACTCATTACATGAAAATATGCAGACTATTTCTACTGTGGGACCAAGAGGAAAAAATAAAACCAATAAAAATAAAAGGAAGACTTTTTGGTTTTGCCTATTACATTTTCCATAGAAATATGTTAAAAGTTTTAACCGTTTCCTAAGAGACCATTGTCTGCAATCACTGAGTGGCTTTTTTTTTTTTTTAATGAATGATAGAATAATTTCTTTAGGGATCATTATCACTTTTCATTACAGTCTTGGTTCAAATGCTCTCCTCAGTTTGGCGTTCCAAACAATTTTAATTACACGCATTAGAATTTTGAATAAATACTATATGCTGTTGATTCAAAATTCAAACAATTCAGAAGTGAAGACAGGGAAAAATCACCCTCCTAGTTTTGTCTCCGAGACCCCAGTTTTCCTTCCCCTGAGCAATATACGGCATCATTTCCTTTTGTACCTTTGCAGAAATATTTTATGTATACGCAAAGCAAATATGTACAAATTATATATGTGTGTATACTTTTCCTCTGTTACTCAGAAACGATCAAGCTGTTTTTAACACTTACAGACAATAAACCCCTTAAGATGAGAGTTTGCAGCTGCTTCATCTCTGTGATCTCTCCAGCACACTGAGATATATATAATACCCCCACCACCACCTTTCTTTTTTTCACATGGTGGCATATATACCCATTCTGCACTACATTTTGTTTCGTTTTTTAGATAACAATATGTTTTTCCACCTTTATTGAGAAATAGTTGACAGATGTCACTGCGTAAGTTTAAGGTGCCCTGCAGCTTGATGGGCCCCTTAAACTTGATTTCTGTAAATTGTGAAATGATCACTACAATAGGCTCAGCTAGCCAGCGTCCATCTCCTCATGTAGATACAATAAAAAGAAAAGAAAGAAGAAAAGAAGAAAGGAAAAAAATTTTCTCCTGTGATGAGAACTTTTCAAATATACTCTCTTACCATGAACATGTATCCTATAGTAGTGTTAGCTATAGCCCTCCTGCGCGTCATCACATTCCTAATATTGACCTATCTTATAATTGGAAGTTTGAACTTTCTGACCGCTTTTCTCTACTTCCCCCTCCCACCTCTGATAACCACAAGTTTAATCCCTTTTTTCTATGACTTTAATTCTTAGGGTTTTTTGTTATTTTTTTAGAATCCCTGTATAAATGAAATCATACGGTATTTGTCTTCTACTGTCTGATTTGTTTCACTAATAGAATGCCTTCAAGTTCTATCCATGTTGTTGCAAATAGTAGGATTTTCTCATTTCGTGTGGCCAAATATTCCATCGTGTATCTCGCACAACTTCTTTCTCTGTTCATCCATCGATGGGTCCTTAGTGGTGTCCGTGTCTCGGCTATTGTAAATAGAGCTGCTATGAACATAGGGGAGCAGTTATCTTCCCAAGTTAGTGTTTTTGTTACCTTTGGATATACACCCAGAAGTGGAATCTGGGTGGATCCACATGGATCACATGGTAGTTCTATTTTTAGTTTTTTGAGCATCCTCCATACCGTTTTCTGTAGTGGAAAAGCATTTCTTTTGCTTAGTGAGTTCCCTATCAGTACCGGACGTACTTTCTTAATCCTTTTTCATGATGGTATAATGTTGCATTATATGTAATACTCCACATACATATAATCTATTTTCACTCAATCTCCTCTACGTGCACATTTGGGTTTTGCCCAATAGTCTGCCATTATAATGTGCATGTGGTCACCCAAAATAGCGAACTTCAACTGAGCACTTAGTATGGTTTGGGCCCCATGTAAAATGCTTTACATTTAATTCTCAAGCTAGCTCTAGGAAGGCAGTACTTTTTTTATTCCTACTTGACAGATGAAGAAAACGAGAGGTTGACTAATTTGTCTAAAGTGAGAAAATGAGTAAGTGGAAGATTCAGAATCTGATTGCTGCTCTGTGTGTCTTCAAAAATCTTAGAACAGAAAATAATTACATGGATATTTACTAACAATCTCTATGTATTCAACATGCTGAGGAGGGAGATCTCATCCATACATCAGACAGAGACTCTTAACTTGAGGAGCTTATAGTTGTGTTGAAAGCAGCCTGATAATTTCTGAAAAATGCTAAGTCGGTCAATTATAGCAGATTTCAGTAAAGTGACAGGTCAGTAACAAAAATGTTTTGTGTACACAGAAATGACAGTTTAAAATCACATTCTCAATTTCAAGTTTTATGATTTAACTAAATAGCAAACCTTAAAAGGAGTAATTACAACATCTAATAAAACTAAATCTGCTTCTGATGTAATCACAGTAAGGTATAAACTTAATACCTAAATTTCAAAGATGACCACTTTTAGAGGTGAACCCAGAAAATATCTCAAAATCATTAATTATATAGCTAGAAAAAATATCTTCCAATAGAGGAAAATCTGAAACAAATATTAAGAAAATGAATGGCTCGAAAAGAATTCTGAAAACGGCTTCCCTGTTTCTAGGAAGAAGTTAAACTTAGTTCGATTATTGGATTTTGGAAATTTGTTTCATTCTTTTCATTGCCAATTTCCTTCAGGGACAAAGATTAGAAGTGTCAAAAATGACACGTAACCGACATTTCTTCCAAATGTTGGGGCTTTTGTAGGGATTGAAAATGTTATGAGGAAACTGGCTTCCAAATCTGCAGCCCAAATTTTCTTAAGTTAAAAAAAAGAAAAAGAAAAACCAGTTGTGGTACATCCAAAAGGCAGTCTTCGCAATGCAATGACTCTCCCCACTCGAGTTCCGCAGCTGCCCTTGAGTTTACTGCTCAGACTCCAACGTTTGCCCATCAGATTCCTGGTCTAATAACCCCTATGATTTGCCTACAGAAGGAGTGCCTGGGTGGCTCAGTGGATTAAACGTCTGACTCCATTTCCGCTCATGTCATGATCTCAGGGTGGGGAGATGGAGCCCCTAGGTGGGGCTCTGCACTCACCAGGGAGTCTGCTTGGGATTCTCTCTCTCCCTTTCCCTCTGCCCCTCCCCCGAACCAACTAACTAAATAAATAAATAAATAAACTTAAAAAAATTTTGCCTACTGAAACTAAAAAGTTATGGCCAAATTAGAACACAGTCATTTTTTTTTTAACTTTTGGCTTTTGAACTAGCAATTGAATCACAGACGCACATGCAGAGTCTTTGGCCCGAAACCTGACTTTTAAACAAAGTATTGAGAATTGTGGTAATTCTCATATACTCGAGTCTTTGAGCCACTGAATCAACAGCAAAGAAATTACAGGGGTTACCTACGGCTTCTTTCTTCCCTCATGCATTTAGGGAAAAACCAATGGATAGAAAGTGCACCAATTTAAGGGGCTGGGGAAGTATGTTCTCCACCTGGCTCTGCTGCCTCCTAGCAGACTGACCTTGTATGGGTCATGCACATCCATGAGTCCCCCAGAGTCCTCTTGCTCCCCTGAGTTATTGTGGAGTTAAGATGACAAACAGATGTGTAGGCTCTTTATCTCCTGCTACAAAAATGTAGAACATTAATACTGTTAATTAATAATATCTCAGCATAGGTTAAAGAATATTTTTGAAACATATACAATTCATTTCTGAAGAAAAAAGATAAAAAACAAGGAAGGATATAAAAATATTAACTATTTATAAATTCACAGTAGTATTTTTAAGTAATCTTATGATTTAAAAAATGATTTTAAATTATTATCATTAAAAATGATTTTAAATTAATAGATCAATCTATTAATCTATTCTTAATAGATTCTTTAAGAGCTATTACATGTTACTTTTCCACATTTCAATGAAGAGCACATTTGCTTCCTTTGATTAAGTTTCACAGTATAAAGTTTCACAGTATAAAGCATTGCTTACTTTCGATAGAATTGAGTTTCCACCAAGTCTATGAACATCTTTTGTTGCTGTTGAAGGATATATGCCTTAGGGTTTACAGTATCTCTTGCTTTTTGTTTTAGAAAAGAAATACGACTTAATCTGACAAGTGTGACTAATATGATCACAGCCCTTGGGAAATTCGATGGTTTTCTGGAGACATCACTAAAGAATACTGACTGAAATTACTCCTGCCTGACATATGAGTCGCTCTCTACGCCAAGGCCACAAACTGTCGGGATGAACAAACACCAAGATGAGTATCTTTAGCTAGTTGTTCCAACTAGTCCAATCACTGATGACTCAGACACATCTGCCAAATGCATAAGCTTATTAGCATTTTGGAGCCTCACAAGTCTCATGGAAAAATGAAAAAAATCAAGATCAGTTAATGAAGGCATCATCCAGGATTAGGGTTCTGGGATGTATCTGATATCAACATGATGTAAAAATAGGGATGCTTCAGCCAACAACAGGGTTGAGAAGAAAAATAGAAAGGACAAGTCCAAAACTATGAAGAAATGGGAGACAATTGTAAAGCCAAAGTGCTGCACGTTTCCCTCCCTGAAGAGGGAGGGGCAAGTGGAGAGAGAGCAGCAGCAGGTTTAGGTGAGAGACACAACGGCCAGAATGGCCTAGTGGTGAAGCAGGAGAGCTTCAGAGCCAGGCTGCTTTTCTAGCTGCGTGGCCTTGGGCAACTCTCTCAGCCTCTCTAGGTTTCAGTTTCATTATCCCTAAAATAAGAATAGTGGTAGGCAGTGCCTGCCACAAAGGAACACTCTAATGTTAATTTTCTCAGTACTATTAAATGGGCCGTACAGTTAATATCCAAAGTTATCTATGAATAGTATCTGACGTACAGGCAACTTGACAAACGATTCTTGATTTAATCAGTGAGAGATTGAACTATTGTTTTTAATTTAAAGTATCAGTTTCTCCTAAGCTTTGCTCTAGAAGTTAGTCTACTACAAAATTTGAAAATAAATCTGCATTTAATTTGTTGATATACCTAGAACAAGAAGAAAAATAAGATGTTTTCCCCTATTCATCTGCTTTCTTCTTACTCAGAATTAAATTATGTATATAGTTCAATATAAACACTGTCATTTTTATTCTATGATTGCATGAATAAAGTTTAAAGGATATCAAAGACATTTTGTAAGATCCTGATAGGGTAGTTGATTTCGTTACTCCATCTAGTTTCGCTTCTTAAGGCTAAACTCGATTCAAAGTTCTCTGGGTAGATATATGACATTTTAAAAGCAGCGAATTAAGTTAATCAGCGTGAGATATGGAGACTTGTGACTAACCAGGCAAGTTTCCTTAAAAAATAAATGAGACTATGCTGTGCGTCCTACGTTATGTTTTTTACAGCTGAAATAGTTCATCAATCTGATTCATTTGGGGAATTCTTACTAGAACCCTGGGAGAGGAGGAGTACAACCACTTTGCTGCTTGTGGTTCAGTTATATAGATATGATGTGCAGTTTAGAAGAGAACAAGGAAGACTAGAGCTCGCTGCCTTCTGATACACATTTTTCTGTTCTGGTCATGGTTTTGTGAACACGGCAGTAACTCTATGTGTCACAGTTTTATTTAATGACTATGGGTTGAATTCATCTGTATGAAGGGATGAGACTGACAGGGATTTAAAACATGATCTATTTGGCATTAAGAGAATACCAAAGGAACATTGGCATGGCACCGGCTACTCCTTTCCAAGGACATAATCAAAAGATAGTTGGACAACCCACACCACCCACAGTTCCCAGGTGGCTAACAAATAAATGGATCATTACTGGATAGGCTAGCAGAGCCTCATGATATTTGAAACAAATTGTCCGTGACTATTTTTCCAGTTTAGAAACATCTAGGAGCTCATTCTTTGCATTTTAAAAAAAGACTAGTTATTTTTACAGGAAGAACGTAACTGAACTTGAGGTGGGGGTACAACGATTTCTATTGTTCTGCTACGGCTGTCATTTTTCTCTTGCTCTTGGCAAAGCAAATGGTTTATTCTGAAATTTAGAATGGTTGTATTCTACTTTACATAATTTGGTTAATATATTTCTAAGCTTCACAGAAATGTGGTTCCAGTAATTAATAGGAATCTGTTGCACTTTTTGCTAAAGTCAATAAATATATTTCAATCTGCTTGCACATGTATTTGGTGATGGTTTGACAAGCTTGACAGGCATGACTAGTTTTGAAACCACAGAATTAAAAGAATGAATTAAACTAATTATTTTTAAATTACTTGGTCAAACAGGAGTTGGAATAATCTTCAGTGGATAAACATATGGCAGCTTAGCAGTTAAAAAGCACACAGTATTAAGCAAAAAAAGAAATTTTAGCATAGATATATAATTTCCCTTTCTCTCTAGGTCTATCCTACATCCTACAATTGAATTGTCTTAACAGCTTTATTGTACCATATATTATATCATACTCCATTTCTTCTTATCGCTAAATGATCCCTTATTCACACATAATAGGCCATATTTTGAATATACCATATTTTGTTTATCCTTTCTTCAGCTGACAAACATTGGTGTTGTTTCTGCCATGTGGATTGTGAATAACAATATGAACATTTTGTATAGGTTTTTATGTGGGTAAATGTTTCCATTTTTCTGGCATATACCTAGAAGGGATCTTCTCAGATCTTATGGTAACTCTATGCTTAAGATTTTGAGGAACATTTTTTTTTTCAAAGTGGCCCTCCTTTTACATTTCTTTTTTAAAAATATTTATTTATTGTTTTAGAGAAAGAGAATGCACAGGGGGAAAGAGGCAGAGGGAGAAGGAGCAAGACACTTAGGTAGACTCCACACTGAGTACAGAGCCTGATGAGGGGCTTGATCTCACCATCTGAGATCACAACCTTGGGCAAAAGCAAGAGTCGGACACTTACCCAACTGTGCCACGAGGTGCCCCTTTTATATTTCCATTTTCCACATCCTTGACAACACTTGTTATTGTTGTTTTTTTTTTATTATTTCAACCAAGCTAGGGATTGGAATGGTATCTCATTGTGGTTTTGATTTCATTTCCCTAATGGCTAATAGCGGTGAGCATACTTTTGTGTGCTTATTAAACATTTGAATACCTCGCTTTCGTAAAAATGCCTTTTCAGTTCCTTTTCTAATTTGTCATTGATTGGTCTTTTTTCAAATTGGCTTTTTTTGAAAAGAGCAGTTTTAGGTTCACAGCAAAATTGAGGGGAAAGTACAGGGATCTTTCACATACCCTCTCCCTCCCACAGGTACATCGCTTCCCACATTCTCAACATCTCCCACCAGACAGTACATTTGTTAAAGTTGATGAACCTACATTGACACGTCCTAATCATCCCAAGTCCATAGTGTACAACAGGGTTCACTCTTGGTGTTGTACTTTCTTTGCGTTTGGATAAATGTGTAATGACATCTGTCCATTATTTTCACTGCCTTAAAATCCCTCTGTGTTCTACTTACCTATTCAGCTATCCTCCCCCAAACCCCTGGAAACCACTTATCTTTTCCCTGTCACCATAGTTTCACCTTTTCCAGGGTGTCATATCGTTGGAATCATACAGTATACAGCCTTTCAGATTGGCTTCCTTCACTGAGCAATACGCACTTCATGTTTTCCCATATCTTTTCATGGCTTGATTGTTTCTTTCTCTTGAGCATTGGGTTATATTCCATTATCTGCATGTACCACAGTTTATCCATTCACCTACTGAAGGATATCTCACTTGTTTCCAAATTCTGACAATTATGAATAAAGCTTCTTTTTTTTCTTTTAAAGCTTCTATAAACATCTATGTGCAAGTTTTTGTGCAGACATAAGTTTTCAATTATTTGTCTTTTTATTTTTGAGTTGTAAGTGTATTTTATATATTTCAGACATGAATTCCTTATCAGATACATAATTTGTAAATATTTTTTCCAATAACATGAATGTCTTTTCACTTTCTTGCTGATACCCTTTAAAAAAGTTTTTGAACTTGCTAAAGTCCAATTTGTCTATTTTTTCTTTTGTTGTTTTGGTATTACATCTAAGAAGCCATTGTCTAATCCAAGCTTACAAAAGCTTACTTCTTTGTTTTCTTCCAAGAGTTTCATTGCCTGAGCTCTTATATTCATATTTATAATCCATTTTGAGTTGATTTTTATATACGCTACAAGGTAAGGGTCTAACTTATTTATTTTGCATGTGTATCCAGTTATCCCAGCATAATTTATTGAAAAGACTCTTCTTTCTCCATTGAATTATCTTGACAGTTTTGTAAAAAATTGACAATAACCTTACGGGTTTATTTCAAGATGCTCACTTCTGTTTTATTAATCTGAGTCTAGCCTGATGCCAGTAACACACTGTCATGTTTACTGTTGTTTTGTATTAAGCATTGAAACCTGGAATCATGAGTCTTCCACCTTTGTTTCCTTTTCAAAAAATTTGTTGGTTATTCTGAGTCCCTTGATTGGTTTCCATGTGTATTTTAGGATCAGTTTTTCAATTCTGCAAGCGTATAGCAAGGATTTTGATAGAGATTATGTTAAATCTGTTTATCAGCTTAGGAAGTATTGCCATCTTCACAGTATTAAGTTCCATGATCATGAGATATCTTTCCATTTGTGTATCTTTCCTACTTTTAATCTATTTCAATAATGTTTTATAGTTTACAGTGTTCACACTTAGTTTGTATATCTTTTGTTAATTTTTTTGAAATATTTTATTTCTATTATAAATGGAATTATTTTCTTAATTTCATTTTTGGGTTGCCCATTGCCAGTATATAGAAATCCATTTGATTTTTCCACATTGATTTCATATCCAAACTTGCTGAACTCATTTATCAGATATAATCACTTTTTAGTGGATACCTTAGGATTTTCTATGAAAGGTAATATCATCTTCAAATAGATACACTTTAACTTTTTACTTTCCAATCCAGTTGGGTTTTATTACTTTTTCTTGCCTAACTGACCTCCAGTACAATCTTGAATAGAAGTGAGAGCAGAGATCCTTGCCTTTTTTTTCAAACTTAAGATGGATGGATTCAGTCTTTCACTATAGAGTATGATTTTAGCTTTGAGTTTTTCATAGATGCTCTTTATAATGGTGAGGGCATTCCTTTCTACTCCTTGTTTATTATGAAAGGTTGTTGGATTTTTGTAAAGTGCCTTTTTTTGTATCTCTTGAGGTAATCATATAGTGTTCTTTATTTTATTACTATGATGTATTACATTGACTGATTTTTGTATATTAACAAAACTCACATTTCTGGGATAAATTCCACTTAATCATGGTGTTACTTCTTTTTATATGTTGCTGGAATTGATTTACCATATTTTGTTAAGTGTGTTTACATCTATGTTCATAAGGGATATTGGTGTATATGTTCCTTTTCTTACAATGTATTTTTCTAGCTTTGATAGCAAGATAATTCTGGCTTCACAGAACGAGATGTAAAGTTATCCCTCCTCTTTCTTCCTTTCTTTTTTTTTTTTTTCTAAGTTTGGAAAGAGTTGGTGTTGATTCCTCTTTGAATATTTGGTAGAGGGGTGCCTGGATGGCTCAGTTAGTTAAGCATCTGCCTTCAGCTCAGGTCATGATCCTAAGGTCCTGGTGTCGAGCCCACATTGGGCTCCCTGGTCAGTGGGGAGTTTGCTTGTCCCCCCCCCCACTCATGCTCTCTCTCTCTCTTTCTTGCTCACTATCTCAAATAAATAGATACAATATTTCTTTTTTTTTTTTAAATAAATGTTTGGTAGAATTCACATGTGAAGCCATCTGTTTCTGGGCTTTTCTTTGTGGAAAATTTTTTATTACTAATTTATTTTTTCATTATACATCTACTTAATGGACTAGATTAAAATTTTAATCTTTAAACTTCAAGGGGAGTATTATCATGGTGATGAAGAATATGTGACCATGTAGAAAAATATTATATTCAAAACTAATAGAGTAAAATGAATCTTTGGTCATTTTTGTCCACCTGGCAGCCAACCTCTTTCCTATTTAAGAAAAATCCTCAACATGGAAGTCACAATCTTACTGAAGTGTAAGGAGACCACAGACCTGAGGTTTGTCAGTTGAATGCTTCTGCTTGACACTGAATCTGGAGGTATTATGGCAAAGTCATGGAAGATAACATGTGACTACTTTAGGAGTGGTTAGATATGGAGGAAGTAATGAAAGAGGTTAAATGATGCTTCTAGACAGTTGGGGTAAGTACACAGAGATATGACCAGGAAGGGCTAACTCTGTGTGTGTCATAGTTTGAAATTTTGGTCCAAATTTCCCTTGTTATAAGCTTTATAAGCTTTTTATGAAACATAACAGTTTCTTTCATGAGAAGAATGAGAGTTCAAGTCTTCTTATTTGAAAAGGAGTTTGAGTTATTCAATATCTCATAAGGACTTTGCAAGTACAATAATTTAGCAAGTAGATATGATTTGGAATAAAGTGTCAATCCTGACAGGTTAGTTTTATTTTATCTTTTACAGGTTAGTAAATTTTATCTTTTCCTATAACAACAGGCTAATTCCTTATATCTTATTCAATTTATACTGATTCCTTCTAACACTTTCTTTGATTGATCTGATCAATGACAAAATTTTAAACCAGTCTAATTCTTGGTTCAACACAATGAATCTTTATTGAATGTCTGCCCATCATAGTGATACAATCATCAACAACAGAATCCCTAAAATCAAACAGTTTACTGTTTTGTGGGTAGAGGCATGCGTGGTTATAAATATGAGGCAGAAAACAACCACTTCTGCAAATGAAGTACAGTTTTATAGTGGAGAAGAAACAGATTTACAGCTATGGGAACTTAGAAATAAATCTTGGGAAAAGTGTTATTTGAGCAGGCCTTGATGGATAATAAGATGATTCTAAATTAGATTTGAGGAAAGAGGCAAACATGATGAAGGTAATTGCATGATCAAAGAAAAGAGCCTGTGAGTATGGCCAAAATTTGGCGTGATTTAAGTTTATGATACATGAGTAAGAATGCAAATAATTAATTTTTATTGAGTATATACTATGTAACAAACACAGTTATTTAAACATATATTAGTTGATCAGCTGATTTAATCTTCACAAATCTATGTGGTAGATCCTATTACTCATTAGCCTCCCCACTTTATATATTGGGGGGGGGGGAATACGCAAATAAGTTAAGTGACTTATTTTGGTAGACAGACTCTTAGATGGCTTCCTGTTATCCCCACCTCCTGCTACAAGTGGGTAGGAAATGTGACTTGCTTCTTACCAACAGAATATGGAAAAAGTGTTGAGATATAACTTCTGTATTTGGTTACATAAGATTATAACTGTTATTTTGCTATCAGTCTCCCTCTATTGATTCTTGCACTAGCTTTGATGAAGTAAGCTGCCATATGGAGAAGACCATGTGCCAAGGCACTGAGAGTGGCTTGCAGCTAATAGCTAGCAAGAAGCTGATGTCTTCAGTCTAATAACCTATGAGGAAGAGAATCCTACTAACAATGAAGTGAGCTTTGAAGTACATCGTTTCCTCGTCTAGTGTCAAGTGAGGCAGCCCTGGCTGACGCCTTGAGTTTCAGCCTTGTGAAACACCCTGAAGCACAGAACCCGTTAAAGCATGCCCAGAGTTCTTAGCCATGGAAATTGTGAGAGTATATCTATGTGTTGGTTCAAGCTGCTAATCTTGTGGTTATTTGTTACACAGCAAGAGGTAACTAAATAACACACTTGCCCAGGGCCATTCAGCAGTAAGCTCATGAGAAAGGATATGAAACTGGGCAGTTTGGCTCTCATTTGGGAAATTTATGCTGGCAGGTTCAATTTAAGAAGCATTTTACACGAGAATGTTTTCTTTTTTTACATCAACAATCACTCTTCTGATACGAGTTACAACTATAAAATTTCTCATCATAAAAAGCCAAAATTAATGGGTTAGATCTGGGAGTGAAGTACTTCTATTTAGGGGAGTTATTAGATATCTATTTGCATCATTGATAAGTAGATATTTTTAAGATTGGCCTGGGTAGAGCAAAGACTTGGACTTTGCCTGCTACTGGCATTTAGACAAACACAATTTTAATACAGGCCCTTGCAGCAGTCATTGTATATGGGAGATTATGGAGTTTCTGATACTGGATTTGCTCTAAGAGAGAATATTATCTAGCGCAATCATCCACACTTTAAACATGGCTCCAGAGTTGAACTCTGGAGAGTTGAACTCTCCAGAGTTGATAGTTCAGAGTATGGCTTGGAGACAAATACCAGTTCTAAAGGCATCTGCATGCTTTGCATAGGAGGGGACTGTGTGGTACTTGAAAGAGCTATTTCCCTTGATGGCAAGACCCTGGGCTTTATTCAAATGTGCTAAGGGACCCCACAAAAAGTAAGATAGTAGATAGAATTTTTCTCTCTTGACAGATGTAACAAGAGAATTCCAGCTCCTAAGAGAGGAGACATTACTCGTAAAGTGTCTGTGGATATGTCTGTGCCTGGGGCAAGAAGCCCAGTCCACTAAGTTATGACAAGAACCAGCGAGCAGTACCCATAAATACTCAGATGAAGGTGGGGATGGGAGACTTTGTGGTCAAGAGATGGTAATTGTTAAAAAACAACAACAAACAAACTATAGGCACTAAGTGGAGTCACTTATGCTAGGTGAAACCACCAACTGGGTTTCATATCTAATCTAATTCCAATCTCCCCTAGAAATGCAGTCTTAACCAGTCCATCAGGAATTTTTTGGTCAGAACCAATAAGGTAATGTGTGACATGGCCTTCTCCATCCCCCAAAGGAAGAAGACTTAGTTCACCTAATAAGGCCCTTTTGTCCCCAAAGGAGGGTGACTTCACCCAAAACAATCCTTTTTTTTTTCTTTTTCTGTTTATGACTTCCTTGTCCTGCCTTTGAAAACCTTTCCCTCTCTGTAGCACCCTATTTGCTAGATACAATATTTCTTGATTCATTTAACAAAGCCAATTAAATCCTTAAAACTTGTTCAGTTTAATTTTTGTTATTTAACAGAGTTTCGGGATTGGAGTGTAACGTAGGTGTAAAGACATTTTCCATGTAGGCTGATAAAACTGGGACATTTAGGATATACAAAGATTAAAGAAAACAAATAAGCTATGAAATGCCACAGCACACTTACTCACTTGTCCGTGCCCAATCTCTCCTGTGTACAGTTGGCGATCACTTTTTTGAAGAAACTTGTTTCTGAATATTTTATGCTGGAGTTATCTGAAAATACTGAATAAAACCATGGAAATAAATTATTTTTGAAAATGAATGTGTTTGTTACGTTAATCTACAGTTACTACTGATTAAGGGTCTCTTTGGACAAGAAAGGGAGAGAGACTATTGAAGGCTGAGTACAAATGGAAATACCTCCATTAAGAAGTTTTAAATTCACTGAATCAGACTGAAACTGATGATTTGATCATATTTGTCAAGTTAATGTCTACAGACTATAGTCTGTGAAAGATAGTGCAGTTATGCAAATTTATGCATAAAAATAAAAATCCCATATGTGCCTAGAGGGAGAGATTTCCAGACAAAATGCTAATGATTTGAGATAACAATATTTAGCAGTTCTACAGATTTTAATTCAAAGAACTCAAAATGTCTTACAAGTCTATTATCTGTTAAGTGAAAGCTGGTGGTATTATTTTCCTGTTGTAAATTTCAAAAGCGACATTTTAATTGAACAGAAATACATGCAAAAATAAAATCTTTGAAAGGGAAAACACCTAATGTAAACCTTATAGGAGTTTGAAACATCTCACTGACCCAAGCGCATTTGATGCATGTTAAAATTGCATGCAAATTTGAGCATTGTAAGCATTTTAAACATTATTCTATTCCACGGCATTTACATTTTTACTATATAAGCTAGTAGTAAACATTTTTTAGACAGTGTGAATTCTAGATTACGTGAACAAAATACAGCTGCTGCCTTAAGGAATTTACAAACTAGTGGAGAAAAAAAACTTGTGAATGGCTCTAACGTTAACCAGATATTATGTGATAATAAAGAGCTCTACAGGAGGCCCCTAGAAGAAACAGAAGAAGACATAATCGTCTGTGATGGGCACTGGAAAGGTCAATGAAACCAGATTTTGAAGAATGCGTAGGATTTCCCAAGTCTAATTAGAGGAAGTAAATTTGGGGGGTAATAGAATAATGTTAATGAACTGCCAGAATGTGAAGTGCAGTAAGTAGAACACAAGGGCCTGGACTGAAAGGACAGATCAAAATTGGACTAAAGCAGAATTGTTTTCTTTCTTTTTTTTTTTTTTTTTTCAGAATTGTTTTCTTCAGGTCAAGGCCAGATTAAAGTGGGATGGGATTCATCGGGTAATAAACAACCACAGCCCTTTGAACATGACAGCGACAGAATTATGTTCAATTTTTAAATCCATTCTCACAAGACCAATGTTATAAATCTGAAATAGGAAAGACAGGAATAGAAGCAGTTTATAGGAGAAGATGATAATTTTTGTTTTGGACATGGAATAAGAAACCGTTCGTATGAAGTCTTGGCAGTGATTTCCTTCACCCACACCCCTACCTTGCCCAACCTGATTTCTTTCTTTCTTTCTTTCTTTCTTTCTTTCTTTCTTTCTTTCTTTCTTTCGTTTATTTATCTGAGATAGACTTACATGCATGCAAGTGGGGTAAGGGGCAGAGGGAGAAGGAGGGAAAATCTCAAGCAGACTCCACACTAAGCATGGACCCTGAGATCATGACATGAGCCAAAACCAAGAGTCCATTGGTTAACTGACCGAGCCACCCTGGCTCTCCTCCTTTTTTTTTTTTTTTTTTACTTAAGACACTGAGAATCCCAGAGATCACCTACTTGTTATTATATGTCCAAATCCATACAGTAAATCAGTGGTGTTTTGAGGTTTTGATGGGATGCTCCATGGAGACTTCCAGCAGGAGGCTGGCAATGTGAATACAGACATCACTCTGGAGTTGAGACTTAAACTTACAGATTTGGGGCTCCTCCTCATAGAATTTAAAAGAACATTCACGGGGTGGGGGAGGGAAGGTAGGCAAGAATAAAGGATAAGGATAAAAGATAAATTCTTCGATGAAATGTGGCCACACCAGGTAAGTAAGAAGGCATGGTTTAAATCAACTGGAAACTACTTTGGCACAGAAGCCCTGAGTCTCAGTTTGGAGAGTCTGAATTTGAACCCAGACGCTTTGTTCTTCCTGTAGATTCCTACCTGGAATCTTTGAGACAAAGGACTCCTTGCTGACAGTTTTGTTTGTTTGTTTTCAAGATTTTATTTATTTATTCATGAGAGACAGAGGCAGAGACACGGACAGAGGAAGAAGCAGGCTCCATGCAGGGAGCCCGACGTGGGACTCGACCCCGGGTCTCCAGGATCACCTCCTGGGCTGAAGGCAGATGCTCAACCTCTGAGCCCCCCGGGCTGCCCTGCTGACAGTTTTTTGAAGGTTACGTACGTTTTCTCATTTAATTTTCACAAAGATTCTATGAGGTATGCACTTTTCTTTTTCCCATTTTATAGATGAGTGAGTTGAGGGATAGGCAGTCTGAGGAACTTGCCTAAAGTCACACAGTGGAATGGCTGGGATCACAGCCCACTCATTCTGAACCCTGGAATCCATCCTGGCGAATACCAAGTGTATGTGCCTCTGTTCTTTCATTTTCTCCTCATAGTCACTCTGTTTATGCATCTACCGAGACAGGAGCTTCATGGATCTGAAAGCTGTGAAACGGAAAATAATCAATGTCACTTAATAAAATTTAGTTTGTCTTCTTTTTCTTATGGAGAAATATATAACCTTCAATTTTTTAAAAATACCAATGACTAGAACTTTGATTATGCCAAAAAGATCTTTATGGGCAGAAAAATAAACAGGAATAAAATGAGGAAGAGTGAGGGAAGCAAAAAAGAAAGAAAAACAAAGAGAATTAGAAACCGATTGAGAGAGAAGAAAACATATGTAAGGCGTTTCATACAAATTTATGAAACTCCTACCATGTAGCAGGTGCACTGCATACTGTGGCAGCATCTGTTGGTTTCCCACTCGGCCAGCCCTCACTCTCCCTGCCGTCACCACCCCCCCCCATCAGAGACTAAGATCACCAAGTACCCTGACAGCTGTGGCATCAGTATGTAACCCAATCTTGTCTAGATGAAGACATAAAGAGGTATACGAGGAGAACCCAACCCTCCTGCCCAGTTGTGATGTGTGGGAGATAACACCTGGAGCCTTGGCAGCCATCTTGCAGCCATGAGGGTTCATATCTAAGGATGAAAACCAAGAGAAATATGGAAAGCCTCAGTTCTTTATGACATCATGAAGCCACCAAAGTAACCAACTCGATGGTTATCTAACCCCTACACTCCTTGTCTATTAGGATAATGCATACATTCATTGCTTTGGCCTCTTTTAAATAAGTATTCTGTTAGTTGCTGCTGAAAGGATCTTAATCGCACTAGCATTCACGGAATTCACATTCCCTGAATGCGAAAACTCTTGTATGGCAAGTCTACAAAGACTCCACCCAGTGCTGGGAATGTGGCCTCCTCTGAGTTGCCCATAGGCTTCTTGATCTGACTCCACAAGGAGACAGGGAGGAATATGGTTGGCATTAAGGTCACTGACTCACACCCCTCTTGTTAGTCTTTTGCTCAGTTTTGATGGAGAAAGCAGCAGTCACTGCCCAGGAGGGGTAAAAACCCCTCAGGGATGAGAATCTCTGTCACAGCAGGAGATTTGCTACTGAGATAAACAGGTGAGAGCTTAGGGTGAGGGGATCTTTACTAAATTGAAAAGAATGAGACCATTAATATTGTCCTGGAGCGGTAGGGACTATGGCTTATTCAGTGACCTTCCTCTTAGGAATTTACTTTGGGAAAAAGGCCACTAGAATTTCCATAAATAAGTGGATATGAGTGGTGCAAGGGGTGGACTGCAGTGAGTGCTTTGGTATGCTGCCCAAATCCCTCTTCAGATATCAAGGGCTTATTTCCCTGGGTTGTTGCAATTGCTGCTGTGACATCGTCCCCAGCTCTCGACCTTCCCAGCAAATTGCCTCTACTAAAGACAATTGCCAAACCCAAGGTCATGCCCCTTTCCAGCACAGCCTGCAGGCCATGCCTCCTCATCTTGGAGGTAAAAAGGCCCTGTTCCCTCACTCCGTAGGACAACTCAGAGGGACCATCCAAGCTTCAGCAGGGTCAAGTGGGGCCTTCCCTGAAATAACATTGCAGTCCAATGTCTCCTTCTGCCCAATCCTGTTTCTTTCCACACATGTTTATCTCAAGAGTGCGTTATAATAAACTGCTTGCAAACTAATTGCAGTCCCAGTGTCTTCTTCCCAGGGAACCCAGGCTGCAACATCCGGGCCGAAATCAGAGTAGGCTTTTCTGAGGAAGTGATCTTAAGTTCTGCAGAGTAAATAAGAATAAATCAAAAGAGGGGGCCGGGACATGTAAGTCAAAGGCAACGATCCTCAATAGGAGTGATTTTCATACCACCTCTTGCCTCACGAGGCATTTGGCAGTGTCTGAAGACATTTCTGGTTATGAAAACCGGAGGTTCCTACTGGCATCTATTGAGTAGAGGCCAGAAATGCTGCTGCACATCTTACATCATGCAGAAAAGCCTTCCACAATAGAGAACGATCCAGTCCAAGATGTTGGTGGTGTCATAGTTGAGAAACCCTGGCCTACGGCAGTGGTCAATGCACAGGCTCTGAAATGGGAGAGAGTATGAGACATTTGAAGAATTAGAAGCCTAATGTATCTGGAATACAGAGTGACAGGGAGGCAAGAGGAGGGAAGCTGCAAAGTAGTGCAAAGAAAGTTGATTGTTTTTTTTTTTTTTAAATATTAATGGAAAGCCATTGAACGTTTCTATGCTAAGGACTAAAATGATCAGCTTTATGTTTTTAGGAAATCATGCAATCTAGTTCATACGTAATGAACTGGGGGGAAAAGAGAAGTTATCTAAAGATCATGTGGAGCATGAATGTTGTGTGGGGGCTAAGAGAAGGCCACCCCAAGGGGGGCCATTTTGGCATATTTTGAGTTAAAAGCAATCCACACCCAGCAGATTCAGAAAAACCACCTCAACTGCCCACTCTACCAGGAAGAGAGCTATTCACAGAGACTCCCTTTTATCTAAGAAACTCACCAGCATAATAAGACAAGCTCTGTTTTCTAAACATCTCCCTTCACCTTTGTGCTAATAGGCTTTCTCCCCTTTATATCTTCAGACACCTACCCCTCTCCTTAGCTCATACAAGCTTCATGCTGCCTGGCTGTCTTTGGAATTTCCATGCCTGTGTGGATTCTCCATACGTATGCTATTAAATTGGATTTTTCTCCTGTTAATCTGTCTCATGTCAGTTTGATTCTCTAAATCCAGCTGGAAGGACCTTGAAGGGCAGAGGGAATTCTTCCTCCCCAACAGTGGCTTCAATCAGCATGGCGACAGGGTGAAGGAGAAAGTATTTAAGAAGTACCTGGGAGGAGGAAGTAATAAAACCTAATCACAGAGAGAGACAACATGATGTCATGTTTATATACACAGACTCTGGAGGCAGAGGACACGGGTTCAAATTCCAACCTTGTCATTTACTAGTTTGGCAACCTTGAATGGTTTATATTTAATGTCTCCATGTTTGGGTTTTTGGTTAACCTGCTGTTATGACTATGAAGTGAGTTAATTTGAGGAGTGCCCAGCACATGATAAATACTATATAAATCTTAAATAAGTCAAATAAATACAGAGATACAGGGTGTCTCCATGGTTCTGGCTTTTCTGATTTATGTAGCTGTAGGCAATTATGCCATTCTCTGCACTGAAGAATTGGGATGAGAGTCTTTTGTTTTGTTTATTTTTTTCCTTAAGGGTTAAAAGAGTGGGTGGGGTCACACACAGGACAGTAGTCAAAACCTCTGAGAAGCCAAAACTTTATTTCTAAGGAGATATAGAGGACTGTTTTTAAAAAGTGCATCCTGAATATTTTCTAAAAAAGAAAAAAGAAGAAGAAGAAGAAGAAGAAGAAGAAGAAGAAGAAGAAGAAGAAGAAGAAGGAAGAAGAAGGAAGAAGAAGAAGAAGAAGAAGAAGAAGAAGAAGAAGAAGAAGAAGAAGAAGAAGAAAGAGGTCCATACTAAACAAAACACTTTGCTATAAACCAGGAATATCAAGTAAATATTGCCTCCCCAAACTTTCATTGCAACAAAATATTCTAGGCTTGATTCTCCTTCTTTCCAAGAAGTAATTAAGCAGTGAGCTAATATTGATTCAATTATCTTTTACTACTTTGTAACATTAACTTACTTATCAAAGTAAAGACATTCTCCTCTCAATATATCAAGAATTCCATGAACTCTAAAGATAGTTTTAAGTCTCTGAGTTAATACTCATCTTATTCTTATTTAAAAAACAATTTTTTTCCCTTTCCTTCAGATGTATACCCTCTTCTTATTATGCAGGACCAGGATTATAGCAAAACTAATTTAAAAAATAATATTTGTGGATATCATTTTACCCAGGTGGTTGGAAGCAAATCTAAATTTGTAAATGTATCTATCCATGTGAAGACATCAAAGAAAGATACATTTGAAGTGCAATCATTCAAAATTGTAATGCTAAGGACTATATTTCTTTGCACAAAAATGCTGAGAATCTTTGTTTTTTTTCTAATTGTTTACTTAGAGCATAGTGTTTCAAAAAAATGAAAAAGATTTTTAGGAGTATTGTGCCTGGCAACATTTCTATTTCTCTACTTCTACAATCTAATTTGGTTAATTGCATGGATTATTAATATGAATTTTTTTAAAAAAAGAAATTAATTTAAAAAAAAGAAATTAATAGAGGGCTTAGGGAATTTATGTACTGCAATCCTAAAATAGAAAAAAAAAATCCCAGTGATCAATTTGAGGTGTTAATTGCATAGAGGAAAACAGAAGTTGTTTTACTTGTATAGAGTCTGATTCTAGAATTTTGTGAATTTATGCAAGATGAGGGGAAAAATGTTTGCTTCCTAGGTTCCTTTAAGCGTAAAATGGATCATCATTACCCAAGCCACTTACTTATATCCTTATGTCTTGCAAGGATATTGAAGTTTAACAAGTGTTCTTCTAAATATTATCTTACTCGATCCTCAAAAGACCCCAATGATACATGTATGGTAAAGCACAAGGGCTGTTTTACTGATATGGTAACCAAGAAGCAGATGTGAAGGCCACGTAGTAGATCTAACACACATCTGAACTTAAGTCCTCTGACTCCAAGACAAGAGCTATTTATTTCACTCCACCGTGATTTCCATTATGTGTGTTTTCTTCACTTGATTCCATAAACTTGGACCTTCTAAAAGAAGTCAAAGGACCTGATGAGATCACCAACATCAGCTGTTCTTGTATTTTCAGAAATATCTCAGAACTTGATGTAGTGGTGTAGTCGTTCAAGGCCTGTTCAAATCCAAATCTTCCTTCTATTTTCTGATAACCTTTGTTTTTAAAGTAGCAAAGATTTTACTTATATTTTAATTCGTCTTCCAGGGAAAGGTACCCACACTGTGCATGGATACGTTTAGCTGTCATGCAGTTCATGGTAGAAAATATTGCCTTACTAACTGCATGAATTGAAACACCTGTGTCTCAGGCATAGGCAGGCTACCGACCAGTCACTTGTAGCCCAAAGTCCTCGAGGGTCAGACAGTGATTTTGCAGGACTGAAGTCATTCTTATTTTCAGAGTCATTTGAAAACCTGTCCATTGAGGGCAGGGGCTCTGCTCGTTCGATATTGCATATCCAAACTGAGTGCAGTGTCTGGGACATAATATGTACTTAGTAAATATTTGTTGAACAAATGAATATGTGACTTTAATCATTCTCAGCAGGCCTCCAAAAGACTACATGCCCTTTAACTTCCCATTCGGCAATTATCTATTCAGTCAATCAAAAGATATTGAGTACTTTTACATGCCAGACAATTGTAGGTACTAGGGACACAGAAGAGAAAGAAAAATTCATTGGATTTATATTCTAGTGGCAAGAAGTCTCCAACTTAATAACAGGAATGAACAAAACAAAGAATTAAAATGGTAGATGGTGATAAGAGCCAAGGGAAAAAATAAGTCAAAACCTAGAGATAGGAAATATTGGATTGGTTCTCATATCACAGGCAAAGTAGCCAAGAGCCACTGTAGTTGATGAAACTATTGTTATCTCCAGTTCATGTTTTTAGCCACTAAACTGAGTATCTTGAAATTCACAGTTGTTTTTATTTTACAGGCTTGCAATCAAGTTTTTTTCTTTTTTTTACTAGGCACTACATACATATATAAATGCCATAGAATTTGTCATCTAAGAATTTTAATTTTAAATGCTGCCCCCTAATAATGGAGAAGGTTTTATAGGGTGCACCTGGTACACGTTAGGTGGATTCCTGATCCTGGAATGGTGTTCCAATGCAAGCTTTTGAAGCTCACAGTCCCAAACAGACAAATCGGACCATTTTCCCCCTGTCCCCCTTCCTTCCTCCCTCCCTCCCTTCCTCCCTCCCTTCCTCTCTTCCTCCCTTGCTTCCTTCTTTCCTTCCTTCTTTCCTTCCTTCTTTCCTTCCTTCCTTCCTTCCTTCCTTCCTTCCTTCCTTCCTTCCTTCCTTCCTTCCTTCTTTCCTTCTCTTTTTTTCCCAGTAGTTTTACCTAGTGCTATGGGTCTTCACAGTAGAGTTAAGTCTCCAGACACTCAGGGACAAATCTTGTGCCTAAGAAGGAGCTCTTCCAATAAAGACATGTGTCTGTCAGTTGAACTCTCCAAACTTAAATGACATCACTACCTAAGAACACCTTTGACCAAACTAGTCATTTTCCTCTTGTTTAACCAATGTGTCTAGAAATGGATTTGGTACAATAATTATGACATTTAAATGTATGTTGTCGATTATTATTTGTTATGTAATTATTAGAGATGCAGTTAGATTTTTAAATAAAACTTCTTTTAAAATGTGTTATTTCTAAGAAAAAAATGTATTCTTTCTGATTTTACTTCTCTCAGATTAAATGTCTTTTTAGAGTATTTGTGACATAATAAAATGAGCATTTTGAATGTGTTTAATCTCTAATAAACAATACTTTAAAGGTTTCCTTGCTATTTCACTGTTATTCTTGAGCTGGTTCACTGATTTGCAAATGTAATATTTCTTTGTTATTGGCTTTTCATCCCTTCCAAGACTTTCTAATACTAGTTGTACCTCCCCCCCCCCTCAAAAAAAGCTCTAAAATTCTGTTCAGTTCTGTACTAGGGACAACTTTTTCTTTTCTTTTTAAAAAAAAATTGTATTTATTTATCCATGAGAGACAGAGAGAGAGGCAGAGATGTAGGCAGAGGGAGAAGCAGGCTCCCTGCAGGGAGCCCGATGTGGGACTGGATCCCCACTTGGGGATCATGCCCTGAGCCAAAGACAGACACTCAACTGCTGAACCACCCAGGTCTCAAACTTTTTCTTTTCTTAACTCATGGCTCCATCAACCTAGTTTATTTCACTGAAGTCCTGTGATATGATTTTTGGTATTTAGCAAATTGTCTTTATTCCTTGTCATCATATCTTGTAAAATACTTTTGTAATATCCAACTTTTTGCAAATTGTCTAATTTTTCCATTTTTCTCATTTAAAAAAATATGTATTATAAAGCAAGTCTTAGTAAGAGACATGAAAAATGTCACCTGGCATTAAATAATTCAGTTTACTAAAATCCATCTTAAAATATTACCTGCCAAGGGGGCAGAGAGGTGAAATAGGTAAAGGGGATCAAAAGCACACTTACCCTGATGATCACTGCATTATGGAGAGAAGTGCTGAATCACTATACTATACACCTGAAACTAATAACATATTATATGTTAATTATATTTAATTTAAGAAAGAGAAAAGAAAAAAATACATTGCCTGCCAAAGATCCCTGCCAGGGATCTTTACTTTGCTTAGCACGTGAGAGATGTTCCATAAATATTGGTTGGGTAAATTGCATTCTTTTCAAAGTAATATGTTCAAAAATTGTTCCCTTGTTGCTATGGCCTGAATTGTGTCCCCACAAAATCCATATGTTGAAGCTCTAGCCCTCGGTATCATTGTATTTGGAAATAGGGTTTTTAGGATATAATTAAGACTAAATGAAGTTCATAAGGGTAGATTCCCAATCCAATAGGATCAGTGGCCTTATAAGAATAAGAGAAATTTCTTACCCCTTCCTCCTTAGTTCAGGGTGGCATATAAACCCGTTGCCTGGTGGGGAGCCTCCTGTCTTCGGGGTTCCTGTAGACACCAATTACTGTTTTTTTCTCTAGTTAATCTGTCTTATGTCAGTTTAATTATTAGACCAGCCAAAAAGACCTAAAAGGAAGAAGGGAAAAGTTTTCCTCCCCTACAGTTCCTGTGTCCTTACAAAGGTTCTCAGTTCTAAAACTAACAGAGCTGAGTCACAAAGACCAGAATTACTTGGGTGATTGATGGAGTTTAATTACACCAGTGGAGCAAAAAGACAACCTGAAGCAATAGTAGCTGATGACTAGTAGGGAGAGCTAGTCAGTACATGCAGGGGTCTGGGACATGCGGATTGAGCGGTGTGGAAAACAGCAAACACAGACAGTATGCAGGGAGAAGGGGCACAGCTGCAAAAGAGCAGTATCACCCTAGAAAGATGGCATCAGAGGCTGTGCGGTGGGGAGGAAAAGCCGTTGGCTATCCAAGAGGTCCTTGTTCCCACGTGGCAGAAATTTCGATCATCAGAGTTATTTCTAGTTTAAAAACAAAAGGCCCTGAAAGGCATAAATTGCATGTACATTTATCTGTATCTGCTGCCTAGCCAATGATAGTTATTTCCTGAGACAACGAAAGTTGAGGTTTTTGTTTATTTTTCGTTTGTTTTTAAAGAAAGTGGAGAAAGTGAGCAATGTGTCATTAGGTGGATTGCTGAATGGAACCGTGTTCTTCTACCCTGATCACCTGTAGGCTCACATTTCATGATAGTCATCAACTTAACCTCATCCTGACCTCTGCTACTCTGCGTAAAGTCATAAATAGAGCAGACAATTGGCTTTGCAAGTACTTCAGGCCACTCCAGGGCAATTTATCTTACAAACTAAACTCTAGCATTTAACAGAATAGAACAATACTGGCAAAACGTGGCCCCCCACTATAAAATACTTAAACTTTGCTCCTCCTCTCCTCTGTTCTTCCATACTTTTATATTCCTACTTAAATAATCAACTAAAATGGTTCTTGCTCCTTGTAGTCTTCCTTAATTTCCCAAGTCAGCATTCTTCTTCTCTCCTGTGTTCCTATGACGCTTGATTTACTTATCTGTTATATTTATTTAATTGTCTTAACTCCACCACATTATAAAAAATATACTCTTACAAAAGTAAGGCTTCACTCATCTGTGACGCTTCCCAAGGCCACCTTCAGGCTTATCTAACTCAAGGATATTTTCTCAGAACTTGATCCAGTTTATCACTTTGGTCTATATTTTTTATTGTAATTTTCTTTGATCTCCATCTAACTGACCTGGTTATAGTAGTCAACAAATGAGTGTTTGTAATAAATGATTCCGGGGACCATAATCTATGTATACATCATATTCAAAATTCAAAATTAGGAGTCTGAAGGTGTAAAATTGTCCCGGCCTAAAAGAGGAATATACAAAATAAAGTACTGGGTGTCTGCTGGACTTTCACTGAGTCTCCTAAAAGTGCAGCAGCTATGAAATCAACATCAGATTCTATAGGAACTGAATCAAAAACAAATAATACTGGTCAGCAAACAGGTATCTGGTCTGTAAGAGCAAAAGGCAGAAAGAAAAGTGATGGCTTTGAAGGATATCGGCACTTCCACATACTTTCATCTGTGTATAATGTGAAACTACAGAAGCTGCTTTTTGGTATTATAAGCAACAGTCTCTACCCCAGGGAGGCACGTTGACCCAAAAAGATGAAAAATAAAAAAAAAAGAAGAAGAAAGAAAAAAGATCTAGAGCATTATTCCAATTGGCGTAAATGTTGCCACAAGGGAATTTTGAAATATGTTTTTATTGTACCTATCACCACGAACATCATAGATAATGGCTTATATCCAGATACCAATGGTATCATCTGGAAATGTTGGCACTCCGCGGTTGAATAGTCTGTATATGATTACAGCTCCAACGATTTGCAGAAGTGTTATGGTGACACTGACACAACACCATGCACTCTGTCATTCTTTTATCAAACATTTATGGTTTCTGTTGCGGGGGCTGAATTTTTCTCTGTTTTTCAAGGTTCTTTTGGCTGATCTAATGACGGAATTGACATAAAACAGATTGACAGGAGAAAATCAAATTTAGCTTTGTACATTTAGGAACCCCACATATATTGAGACATTTAAAGACAAAAAGGTAAAGTGAGGTGTATGTGCCTTCCTGAGCTAAGCAATGGGATGGGAGTCTTAGGGCTTCAAAGAGGAGGAGTGCATTTCACAGGGCAATTAGAAAAAGAGCACACGTTTGGTCAGTAGATGTTTGCCTTGCGGTACAGATGGGTCGGTCAGATAAAATTCATCTCTGATAATAGCTCTTATTCTGGGAAAGACACCCAGCTTAGATTCTTCTAGGTAGTTATGGGGGAAACAAAAGTTTCTCTTGAGCCTGCAGAGTCTCACTTGTATCCTGCTCAAGGTTGTCCACATGCCAAGAGAGCACATTCTAGGGAGACTTGTTCTGAACATTTTCATTTCCTTTGTATCTAGGAACTAAGGGCACCCATTTGCACGAGATGCAAACAAACAGATAAATACACATGCTCCTAGGAATAATGGAAGCCATTACTTTTGATTCTATCTGGAAAGGAAAAGACCGGGAAAAGGAGGAGCCTGACCTAGTTTCAGGAATGATTAGCTTGCTAAATAGGTGGAGACGGGTGGGGAAGGAGAGGTTTTGCAGACAGAGGGAATGAGTACAAAGGCCCAGAGGTGTGAACGGATAGGTAGGGCCAGGGAGATCTAAGTAGAAAGATTTTGCTGAAGCACAAAGTTCAGTGGACAGAATTGCAATTAGAAGTTTGAAGATGTAGGCAGGAGGGCCTTGTTTTGACATTGGACTTTATCCTACTGGCTAGTGGCTCTCTTTCGCGTGCATAAGAATCACCTGGGGAGCTTGTTAAGCTGTCCCACCCCTGATTTTCAGTAAGTCTAGGGTGACATCCAGAAAATGTTTTTAGCAGAAGTCCTCAGCGACATTTTTGAGGTAGTTTTTGTTCATACCTTGAGGAAAGAGCTACAGTAATTGGAAGATGTTTAGGCATTCTAACCAGGAGCACAACATTCCTCAGGATAACTTGGGGTGGGAGGAAGGAACCTGGATGCCCTTGATTTGATCTGTTCAGTAAAACCCTTGGTCTGGGAGTAAAGAGACCAAGTTCAGTTTCCTTACTAACTAGCTGTGCTTCTTCAGAGTAGTTCATCTAATTTATCGGACTCTCATTTGCATCTTTCGTTAAAGAATAATATGGCGAAGCTTCCTTGGAAGTAAGATAAAAAGTAAAGCTAAAAATGCTTTAAAAATGCTTATGCTTTATGCCCCTCTAATGGCAGTTTTATGGTTTTAAACTATGCAAATGTTACAGGCTGATTAGATCCAGGAAGCGACCCAAATTAGTAGTATTAATGGATACCAGCCAACACTGAAGTTCACGTTTTTGAAAACACTGTCTTTCCTTTTACTTTTAAATGGTGTAGACGTCAAGGAGTGCATACAGTTACTTGTTCTAGTTAAAGATCAAGGTAAGCTTTTCTCCTCATTAATTTTATTATCTGCCACATTTAGAACTGGAAAAGATATCCATTTTAATTATTTATGATATTTTTTAAATGCTCCAATAGTTTTAGTGCAACAGCTTTTAATGATTTATCTATAATGCATTGATATGCTAAGAATGTCTTCATGCCATTATCTATATTGCTTAGCTTTTCTGAACCTTTGTTTCATTTTATAGGTTGCCTAGTAGTTTGTAGAACAAAGTTTGATTTCTGGCTTTGTGAATACCTATGAAAATTTCAAGGGACTGCTTCTTTCATGCCTGAGTAAAAAGCTAAAAATTCAGACTTTTCAGTTAGCATTCCTCTTAATACACTGGTAGAGCAAAATCAATGAGTTTGTTTAATTTAGAATAAGTGATTTAACCTCTTGGGGCCTCAGTGTCTTCTACACTTATTTTCAAATAAGTAAATGTCTGGAATTTTTTTAAACCTGGCAACGTATTTATTTAAACATCACGTCAGTGGGATTGAAGTCACAAGTTCATAAATCACATGACAGGTATTTCTTTTTCCTCTTTGTTTCAAGGCTACAGATCACAAGCGGTTAGCCATCTTGCAAATACATCGATTATGTATCAGAAGACTCAAAAAATAATAAGCCAAAACACTGGGAAATGAATGAAAACACTTTGCTCTTTGTTTTGGAACAGCCACTGAGAGTATCCTTAATCATGAGGCTAATTGCTTAGAATTTAAATATGGGGCAGCCCAGGTGGCTTGGCGGTTTAGCACCACCTTAGGCCCAGGGCCTGATCCTGGGGTCGCCAGGATCAAGTCCCATGTCGGGCTCCCAGCATGGAGCCTGCTTCTCCCTCTGCCTGTGTTTCTGCCTCTCTCTTTCTCTCTGTTTTTCATTAATAAATAAAATCTAAAAAAATAATAAAAATAAATAAATAAATAAATAAATAAATAAATAAATAAATAAATAAATATGGGTTCTCAGAACAAAAGAGGAAAGACATGGTCAGAACTCCCCATTGGTATCCTCCTAATAATTTCCTCACCGTTAGAAATTCAAATAGCTAAGAGATACTTTATGCAAAAATTGCCAGGAGTTGTTACAAGCATTTTGAATACATGACCTCATTTAATTATCTCAAAACCTCTACAAATATGAATATGCCTCCAATTTTTAGATTGGGGACACTGATGCACAGAGGTGTCGGGCATCTTTCCCAAGGTAACACCAGTGGCTAGACAGTAGAGCTGGGATTCATACCGAAGGAGTCTGACTCTAGGACCAGCCCCTGTAACAACATCTCATTAGACTGGATCAGTCTCTCTCGATTTGGACACACGCAAACAAACAGATTTTGTCATCGGTCACAAGCAATCACTTAAATTTTTGCCAACACGTGATGTTCCCAGTTTCCGTGATCTCTGCCAAGGTAATAACAGTGGGCTGTGAATTATGTAGAATGAAAATACCATCTCTTTATTTTCTGTACAAAAAGCAGAAGCTTCTTCAAATCTATATTCATACATGTTGGAACGATTCATTCAGAAGTTCATTTTAAAAGTGGATATTTAAATGGATCCATGTGGAATAAAGACAAGACCACCGTTCCCACCCAAGTTACTGGAACTACAGGACTAGAAGTCAAGAAACCTGATTTCTTAGGCCAGTGCTGCCACTAACCACCTGTGCGCTCTAAAGAAAGCAAATTCTCTTTCTTTGCCTTGTTCACCCCACGACCCCCACCCCATTGTAACATCACAGGACTGGACTAAGAAGCCTCCAATATCCCTTTCAGCTCCCAAATTTTGCGACTCTATAATTAGGAATAAAAGTGTTGCCCATCCCTCAAGCTATACATGAATAATAGACCATCCCAGGTCTCTGAAAAATATGCCTTTAATCTCACGCTAACACCTCTGGCTCCCGGTATCTCGGGAGGGCTATACCAATCACATTTAGCTGCTTCGCTTATATAGTTTATGGCCAGAATTGGTTTGCTTTAGATAACACACTCTTGTGCTGTGCCACTGTTGCTAAGAGACGGTTTTGTAAATAAAAGTTACTTTAAATATACATCCTGGTGGAGGGAGGGGAGAAAAGAACCATGGAAAGCCACTAATTTCACCTATCTTTTGAGAGGACTGAGACAATGCTTTCAATAAATATTTAAAAGGTCCACTTTGAAGAGCATCTTCAGATTACTTTGGCTTTCTAAGATGAAACTGAGTGGAGAGAGGGTGAGGCTAAGGTCAACAGAAACCATGAGCTATGTTGTTGCTCGGCGGCTTGGCCGGTGTGAAAAGACACTGCTCTCGCTGCGATGTGGCCCAGTGCGGGTATTTCGTGCCTGCCATTTATTTCTCAGTCTTTTCATCTAAAAACAGGAGAGGATTTGGTTGTCATCGTTTTAGGAAGATCTGGGAAGTGCTTATCTGAGGAACCGCCGTTGAAGGCCGCAGAGATTCCAGCTGGCAGGCCCCGTCCCCCCAGCAGCTCCTGCGTGTCGGGCACTAACGGGCGAGCATCCCGAGGTCTCGGCAGGGCACCTCCACCACAGGCTGAAATCCCCCGGGGGTATCCGTGTCTTAAAGCCCCAGTGACTCCCACCCTTCTGGGCCCTTCGGGGACACCAAGGAGTGAGGCACAAGCTCTTGCCGGCTCATGCCTTGCAGGGGGGTTTCTGTGCAACTGGCCTTGACAGGATAAAAGGCTGGTCAGTGAGAGACAAGGGGTCTAGAGGGTACCTGCCAGGCTAGGAAGAGAAAGAGCTGGAAGCAAACGACAGGGTTTCAAAGGCAGATGGTGCCTACTTGCGCCATTTCAGCAAGGGCCGAGCCGGCCGCTCCAGCTTCCATTTGGCTTTGGGAATGAGGCCTGTCCCGTTAGCCTGCTTCATTTACTCTCATGATTCTTGGCAAAGTTCTTATAAGTCACGTTCAAATTATCAGGCTTCATTCCTAGTCTGAGCAGACTTGTCCCGTCTCCCAGCCTGTGGATGTTCAAGAAGCGTAACTTGGTTTTATGTTTATTAATCAAAAGCCCTTTAGCCTCTGATGAACCTCTGAGGGTGGCTTTAAAGCCCCGCGCCTGCTCTGAGGCCTTGCTGGCCTTTGTGACATTGGCTGATTCCGAAGGGCCACACTGAGCAAATGCTGTCTCCCCCACTCACCTCGTGTCAACCCCCCCACAGCTGCCTACCAGTCAGGACCTTTCTTACTCAGGTCTTTCCTTCTGCTCCGGGGGTCACTGCCTTCTATTCCTATTGCCGTGATTACTATTATTACATGCCCAGCGTCTTCCTCAGACCAGGAGTCAGTTGTCACGACCTGGACTCTCTATGTCCTAGTACCCTTGCCACCTCCTCCAGCAGGGTCAGGTTTCGTCCTTGGCACAGGATTCACTCTTCGTTATTTCTTAAATAAATGAAAGTGCTAGGAGCAGAGGATCCTTTCACCATTATTTGAAATAACCAAAGGCAATGAACATTCTTAGTATTTCTCTCTGTTTCTGGGAGGGGAAAAGAGCGCTGAAAATTTCCACCATGATTTGGTTGTTTTTGTGTGTGCTGCTCTGAGTAATAAGGAGCATAGACCCTGCTCGCAGGAATTGGGGCCCAGCGATGGGAGGTGATGAGTGTTATTTGAGCCCGTGAGGTTTTACTTACCTTTGCTACCCGGGTTTTGCCTCAGTCTGCTTTCCCTCCTCTCCCTTTCAGCCGACTCAGGGTCACTTACCTTCTTGTCTTCCTGTGTGTATCTCCTTTGTCCAGGTTGTAAAGATGAATGAATGAAAGAGTAAAGAAATTACCCTGCTGGTAAGGAAAAGGTTAACTCGGAAATTGCTAATGTCTGGCTGCTTGGCTAATCCAAAGACCCAGCTCATGTATTTCTCTCGAGTGTGCCCCTGGGAAAATCCTGGAAGAAAGTGTTGGGCTAGGACATTCAGACTGTTTCACAGAAATGGAACCAAAAACAAAACAAGTGGCTTTCACTGCCAAAGAAAAATGAAAAATATAAAGCTTGCCAAAAAGGGACACTGAAAAAGTAGACAAACTTAGTAATAGCAAGCCCAGGAGTTCAAACTTACTCTCTCCAAATAGTTCTAGGATTCTAATGATCTGGAGATGATATCGATAGCCATTTCCTAGAACTTTCAGTAAGCCGTGCTTTCTTGGTATTTGCAGTCAGCCATAGCCATGGTTGAGGTGTTCCTCCATCCACAGCGTACTAGTCTGGTGGCCTTGGGTGTCTGAGCTCTCTGAGCACTTCACAAACAAGAAATAACGGGTGGTTTTCATGTGCAGCAGAAGTAAACGCCTGTGGAGCCCTCCATGTGTCAGGCACTGTCTTATTCACTATACACACGTTGCCTCATTTAATCCTCACGTAACCGTCAGAGGTAGGACCATCCTTTGCACATGTTTCAGATGACAGAGCTGAGATACATAAAAGTTAAGGCAGTTGCTCAAGGTGACACAGATGGTACGTGGGAGAATTGGGAATCCAGCCCAGGCTAAGAGCTTGAGAACCCACACTCTTAACTACTATTCTTTAAATCAATATGTTTGCAAAATCTTGGAAATGGAAGACACTTTAGAAAGAGTTTGATACGAGCCATCATTTACATTTGAGGAACCTGGGCTTCCGGAGCAGAGACTTGGTTGGGGTCACCAAGTGTCGGTTTCAGGGGGAGCCGGGTCTCCTGTCCTGGTACCCACTCTGCCTTGGGCTATCTGAATATTTTCAAGAAAGCAAACCCAGGAATATTTATTTTTGAGAAAAGTCTTTTATATGGTTTAGATAGTTTATGAAAGCTGCTAAAATACATTCAATCTGTCCTGCAGGAATCTTAATTCATTGGCAGCATCAGAAAAAAAAGACAGAGAGAGAGAGCTGATAAAGCAGAAGGGACTAGAGAAAAGGGACATGAACAGAATTAAAGCTGATTTTGATTCATTGCTGTATCTCCAAATATGAGAAGGTATGGCTGTCGGATTTTTCATCCCTGACCCATCACTTATGAGGATTTTAACTATGTAAAACGACCAAACTAAGGGTACAGAAACCTTCACATTTTTTTTAAAATTTTTTTTAATTTATTTACGATAGTCATACAGAGAGAGAGAGAGAGAGGCAGAGAGAGAAGCAGGCTCCATGCACCGGGAGCCCGATGTGGGATTCGATCCCGGGTCTCCAGGATCGCGCCCTGGGCCAAAGGCAGGCGCCAAACCGCTGCGCCACCCAGGGATCCCCTTTCACATTTTTAAACTCTTTTTGTCTAGGTGAGTTTGGGGCATATGTGCTCACTTTCCCTAAGTTATAACCGGGCTCCTACTGGAGGTGTGGTAACGCTGGGGCCCCGTACTGGCCGCTCAGTACCATTCACGTTGGGCCATTTCTTTCTCCCAACCATCCTGGGAGAAATGCAGTCGAGACTCAATTGTCTCCTGTTGTCGAAGAGGAGAGCGAGGCTCAGAAAAGGTAAGTGATACACGTGCCAAGTCCCAGCCTTGGCCTTTTGATGCTCACGGTCTCTTAGGGGTTAGTTTCGTCAACCACAATCTCTTTCTTTCTCCCAAATGTGGTGGCCTGTGGCCCAAGAAGGAACTGTAATTTAGGTCTCTATCTGGCTCTGTATATCACTTCCCTAATGTATGCTTTCATCCTATTAATGATACAGGTAGAAGAAAAATAGAGATGAGAGTCACTCCCTCTGAAAATAGACTATTGGGGATCCCTGGGTGGCTCAGCAGTTTAGGGCCTGCCTTCAGCCCAGGGCGTGATCCTGGAGTCCCGGGATTGATTCCCATGTCAGGCTCCGTGCATGGAGCCTGCCTCTCCCTCTCTCTCTCTGTGTCTCTCATGAATAAATAAATAAAATCTTAAAAAAATAAAAATAAAAATAGACCATTAAGATTATAAAGTTGGAACACATAGTTGTGGTGGACCTTGTCACCACAAGGGCTAAATGTGTGAGCATGTGTGTGTGTGTGTGTGTGTGTGTGTGTGTAGCCTCAGACTCAAAGACAAATTCAGAGGCGAGTGGTTAATTATTTAATGACAGTAGAAATACAGCCCAGCCCAGATATAAAGGTTAACAGGAAAGCTTTCAATCAGAAGTTTATTAGGTAGGAATACATCGTAAACTAGACTTACCTCAGACCTAATGTACCCTCAGACCACTGAGCAGCAAGTCATAGGGAAAAGGAAAGAAGATACAGGTATAAATGACATCAATTCAGCAAATCACATAAATGCCCAGGATATAATACGAGAGGACCAAATTTCAGGGCGGCCTCTATTTTCCTTCAGAGATCTGAGTAGCTTTTGTCCGAATTGCCCTAATCTGATGGTTGCTTAAATATAGGTAAGTGGTTCTGTCCGACATAGCTAATTAGCAGTCAAGATTTTATTGGGTGCTTAAAATAGTCTTGTTTTGATTGAATACACTATTTAAATAATTTTTGATCTGGCATTTATTATTTTGGGTATAGGCTAAGACGTTTTAATAGGGTACCCCAAAATACTTAGAGCACTTTATTACACTCACAGATACTGTGAGTTAGGGACTGGAATAGGACAGAGCAGGGATGACTTGCTTCGTTTCAGCACCTCTGAGGCCCCAGCCGGGAAGGTGTGGACATCTGGGGATGATCCAGATGACCAGGGGTAGGATTTGTCTGGAGGCCTCTTTACTGACTTGTCTGTCCCTTGGCTGGGAGGACCTGAAGGCTGGGCTCAGCTGTGGCCGTCAACCAGGCCCCCATACATGACCTCTCCATGGGGCTTGGGCCTGACACAGTAAGGCAGCTGGGTTCCAACAGGCACCCTGAAACTGAGATTCTGAGGAAATCCCAGGGGAAGTCACATGGTCTCCTCTGGCAGCCTGAGGAGTCCCATGGTGTCACTTTTGCCATATTCCATTGGTTGCAGAAGTCACAAGTCCTTCAAAGGGAGGAGGCATCTCACCAGGTGCTTAAATAAACGACCCCTCAAAGGTGAGCATCCCAGGGCTGGAGGGGGCTCTTGTTTTCAACCTACAGTTTCCATGGTTTCTCCAGCTGTCACCATTTTCTAGGCAATGGAAAGGGAAGAGGGCACAGTAAGCACCCATGAGGAGGTGACCTGGAAGTGGCACCTTTCTACCTCATGGGCCTGAACTCAGTCAGTGGCCTGATACTGGCAAGAGAGCCCGGGGGGATGGTGTGCAGCTTGCAGATGTGAGGGGGTGCACGTCGTCAGGTAAAGGTCACGGAATTGCTACTGGGAGAAGGGAAGAAGGGGTACGGGAGACACAGGGCCTCAGTCGGCCCCTCCTCCTGCCCTCCTTCTCCAGATCCCACATGCTCCCTTTTTTCTATTAATACAACCCTTCCTCTTCCCCCAAAAAAGACAACTCAAAATCCCGTCTGTTTTTCCATGCAGCACAAAGTTAGGATGTCTGGGCGGTGCTCCATCTTCTCCCCCAGATCGGGCCCCGGCGGCTCCCGGCCTGGCGGACGGCAGACAGGAACCAGCATGTGCCCGGGCAGGGCCCACCTGGCTCTGGCCAAACAACCTCTGGCTGTTACAGGATAGGAATAAATACCTTTTTTTTTTTTTTTTTTTAATCCACTGTAGTTTTTGTTTGTTTCTGTCAAACTAAGACAGCATATACCACAAAACCACTTGAATTTCTGGTATTTAATTCAGTTTTATATTTAAAGATGACGTCTCAAACAACAAAACTATGCATTTTAGCAATTTAGGATTCAGGGGAGTGGAGTCTATTTTGCTTATTTCCAGTTATCTTGCTCCATGCTCTCAACAGACGCTACAACACAGATCACGAAGAGAAGAGCAGATGGCCTGCAAGAGGATCAAAGCAAATTTGGCGCTCGTCGTTACTGTCACTGCCACTGCTTTTGCTTTTAAATGAAAAAAAAAAATCATTATACTTCATTTTGGGAAACTTTCCGACAGACTCCGTGAAATCTGGGGATGTTCTGCGATCAGGACTGGAAGGAGATCCTCTCCCCCTTGCCCACTCCCAGTCCAGGCAACTGAATATGGCACGTAGAATGATTAGGTGAGGACTAGGTAATCGCCAGTCTACTTCCTGAGCTCCTACTCAACCCTTAGCTCTTTAGGGGTGATCCAGACAGGGGCAACATGTAGCAAGTGTTGAGCTAAGCTTCTAGACCCAAGATGGAGCCACTCCTGCCCAGGCTGCCATGTGAGCAAATAGAAACTTAGATAACTTTCCAGATGCGTGGGGGGCTCAGTGGTTGAGCGGCTGCCTTCAGCTCAGGGCCTGACCCCAGGATCCTGGGATCGAGTCCCACATCGAGGTCCCCATGGGGAGCCTGCTTCTCCCTCTGCCTGTGTCTCTGCCTCTCTCTGTGTCTCTCATGAATAGATAAATAAAACCTTTAATAATAATAATAAAAACTTAGGTAACTTTCACATCCCTGTAGATGCTCCACTGACCCAGACACGCAGTTATGGGCACTAACTGCCCCAAATGCCAATCCCCAAATCCCAAGCCAAATGCCAAGCCAACTATGGGCTCTATGCTCATTCCTTGTTCTTTATTCATGTCTTACTTTTCTCTTCCATTTTCTTTTTTCTTTATCCTAAGAAAGGTTCTCTGCTCTCTGCTCCATTTTGCAATTCTTGGGACCCTTGGGAATGGAGGCTGCCTGCTTCATGAAGTATTAAATAAAGTTCGTTTGAATCACCTGAACTGACTTCTTTAGACATTTTTAATACAAGTTGTGTTTATTTTTTGGAGGGGTCTGTGTTCCTTGATTCTTTTCAAAGTCCTCCAATGTTTATTGTACAATTCTGAGTTCAAAATGTTATAGTAACACCTCAATTAATCAGACAGAGTAGGTAAAGGATAGTCTCGTCAACTACAGTTTGAGGAAATAAAACACATTATTTTCAATTGATAAGATAAATTATCTTAAAATCTTAGTGAATCAGGGTTCCTGTGCAGAACCTAGTTCCTGTGACCCTTGCTTTAAACCTACTCGGGGTATTGGCGGTGGGCAGGGGGCAGGGGGCAGGGCTCTCCCCAGAGTCTGCTTACAGAAAGCACCAAGACTCCTCACCATAAGCAATGTATTCCCAGAGGAAAAGACCATTAACAGCCTAGGGTAGAGTCTGAAAGGAAGACTATTTCTGAATACGGTTCTGAGAGCTTCCTTTAGTTTAGTGTCCATGAACCCACCACCGAATCCTAGAGCAAGGGAATTGCAATAAAAAGAGGCCAAAAAGGAAAAAAAAAATCTGGGAAATGTCAAGCACGTGTTTGAGTTTCAAATCCAAGATGGGGCTGGCAACGCAGACGTAAGCACCCTTCACGCTGGGCACCTGCAGTTGCTGTCCGGCCAGCAGGGGACATTCGTGTCAGTGTTAGTACTATATTTTGTTAGTGCCCTAGGCGTGTACTCAACCTGTCTATTGAGTAATCTAGGTTGGCCTTAAAAGCAATCCCCCTGCAGAGGAGAGGGCTAGCCCCTAGTACCCTGGGCAAAGATCCCATCTTACTTAACCCAAAGATCCCCATCACAAGAGGCGTTAGCAGAGACAGAAGGCAAAGCCAGAACAAGATGGATCAGGAAAGAAGCATGGCGGGTGCCCCACATGCTCTCATGGGTACTCATTTATCCAGCATGGTTGGGGCCCTGACTTAGGCCTCCAAGAACTCTTCAGAAGGAATATGTGAGGAGTCTAGAGTTTCCACAGAGCAGTTTCAAGACTAGAGGAAAATGGTTTATAATAATAACTATGATTCTATTTTTTACTTTTAGGTTGATGCAGTCTGGCTATTTTTCATGATAAAAGATCAAGTATATTACAAATAACTGAATCTTGGTGATTCAAAGTCTTGAGGTATCATTATCGGAAATCTTTGAGCCTTGCTTGTATTAGAAAATAGCACAGATAGCTAAAAAATACGGAGGTGATTGGATTTCATGTGCAGAGTGCCATAACATGCCATCAAAGTTATTTTCTGTTATATTCAATGATCTGTCATTTTACTTTTGTTATTATTCAGGGCAGGCAACAATATTTCTGGTTTTTGTTAATCTCAATTTTAGGGTGAGCATCAACATATCAATTCAACAAACAGGTCTTGACACTCACCACCTATCAAGCACAATTCAGGGTGCTCAAATATAGAGGATGATGAACACATAGTCTTTGTCTTCAAAAGCTTCACACTGAAAAAAATACACACACACACACACAAAGATTAGTAAGATTAAATTCCATAATACATAAACCTAGTAAATAGAAATGTATCAGTAAAATAGCAGCACATGGGAAGAACACTTAATTTACTTGGTGGGTGTGGGGCTCAATGAGAAAATATTTCTAAAAAGAGGTAGTGACTAACTGATCTTTCCTGGGGAAAGAATAGTGGTTGGCCAGGCGATGAGGTAGGGATCAGGAACCACCCATATATGCAAAGTCATCGAACATTTAACAAAGTCATAGAACGTCTGGCCTAGTAAGAGACTGAGTATGCTTTGATGTAACTGAATTAAAAAGTGTGTATGGACATTTGGAGAAGTAAGCCAGAAAGGGTGAGAAAAACCCACTTAATCCTGAAGGTACGAGGAGCTGCTAAGAAATGAAGCAAATGAGTAGCACGATAGGATTTGCATGGTAGGAAATTCATCTGCCAGCTGTTTGGAAAGTAGAAAGGAAAGGATAACTAAGGCACTGTTTGAGAAGACTGATTGGGGGACGACAGGATTCCAAGTACGTCTTTCTCACTGAGGTAGAAAAAGAGTATTTCAGAAGTAATGTTGGGGAAAAGGAGCAAGAAAATTAAGATGATTCTCATTTTTTTTTCCTGTAAGTGGCTGTTTAAGAAATTGAAACAAGGGGGGGATCCCTGGGTGGCGCAGCGGTTTGGCGCCTGCCTTTGGCCCAGGGCGCGATCCTGGAGACCCGGGATCGAATCCCACGTCGGGCTCCCGGTGCATGGAGCCTGCTTCTCCCTCTGCCTGTGTCTCTGCCTCTCTCTCTCTCTCTGTGTGACTATCATAAATAAATAAATAAATAAATAAATAAATAAATAAATAAATAAATAAATAAATAAATAAAATGTAAAAAAAAAATTGAAACAAGGAAAACGAAAAGAAAAAGAGCATATTTGGATTTTAAGCAAGGTGGAGGCTCATGCTAGCAGTTGTAGAAGGTAGAGTTGCAGTGCTTGTGAGAGATCCACGTGGAGATGTCAAAGAGGCATTTGGAAACGGAGATTTAAAGAAACGAGGTTTAGGATGGAGACAGAGACTTTACACAACTGAACCTTGAACAACGTAGGGGTTAGGGGGGCTAAACCATCCCCCGTGGTGCAGTTGAAAATCTGAGTATAACTTCCAATTCTCCAAAAACTTAACTGGTAATAGCCTACTACTAGGGGAAACCTTGCTGATAACATATAGTAGATTAACACATATTTTGTATGTTACATGTATTATATACTATATTCTTATAGTAAAATAAACTAGAAAAAAAGGAAATTTTATTAAGAAAATCATAAGGAAGAGAAAATACATTTATACAATCGTACTATAAAAAATTCACGTATAAATGTACCCACACAGTTCAAACCTGTGTTGCTCAAAGGTCAACTGTAGTTGATCTTGTCGCATCTCACACAGATCATCTTCCACACTATCTTTAATCATCTGTTACCAGAATGTAACTTTTCCCTATTACCCATTGAATAACTGTAAGTAGGAAATACCTTATCCTCTTATGAGTAAGGCCCAAGTAAATGGGATCACAATAAGAGTCAGCTTTAGAAGTCAAAAATGCAAAGGCAGTGGCTGAGAATGAATCCTCTGCAAGCCATATTTAAACAGAATCCTTCATTAAAAGACACACTTGCAATTATTCTATGCATTTCTTAAGGCTGGGATGCTAAAGTTTATGGGCATATTTTCTGGATTGGCTTCATGTTTTTGCTCCCAGTTATGCTTCCCCTGAGTTATGTGATCTTGAATAACTCACTTAAGCTGTTTGTATTTCAGTGATCTCCTGGGACATGAGGCTAACGTAGGGACAGCACACTACACAGGATTCTCAGAAGAATTAAATGAGATATTACAGGTTAAGCATTTAAAGAGAGCCCGGCATACAGAAAGTGTTCAACACCCATTATCTATTATCTCCAATGAACAGTAGTTTTTGTTCTTCTTCTGACTTAAGTATACCCCGAATGGGGAAGAGTGGTCTCAAATTTCCTTTAAATCTGTATCAAGTGAACCCATTATCAGTAGGTGAATATGTGCATTTTAATTCTAGGAAAATGAAGATCTTTTCCAGCACTAAGAAAAATAAAAGCACATTCAATATTTAAAAAAATATATTTAATTTGGGAGAAATTTTGCTGTTTGGCATTGCTTCCAGTAACCAACCAGCTAACAGTTTCAGTTTTCCTAATAATGAAGATGCAATCCAAGTCTCAGTAAACCAACTGTGTGAAGGACAAAAGGGAGAGCTTGCAAAAGCTGGAAATGGAAACAAATGCAATTAATAAGTCTTAATTGCTAAAAACTGGGGGCAATATTTGTTCTTGGGCTTTCCTGTGATGCATTCGGAAGTAGAGCAAATTAGCTTGGAGAGTGAATTGCCCATGTAGACGGAGAGGATGTGGTCGGAATCCTGCAGCATCAAAGAGGGAAGGGAAATTTCAGGAGACGAGAGGTTTAAAAAATAAAGGATGCCAAATCAAAAGTGTCAAATCAAAAAACAAGAGAACCCTGGCCCCTTCCGGGGGTAAGAAGGGCTGCGGATGAGGTAATGTAGGAGCAGCATCACCTTCTGCTACGGGGCGCTCAATTCAGCTTCTGGATTATGAAAATGACCTCATTCTTTCTCTTAACTTTCTAGATATTTATATGTCTTCCTCTGAATAGTCAACGGTTCTTTTTTAAAGCTTTGTTTATGTCTTACAGTTTTCTCAAAATAAGCACTGTGTTGAAAATTATGTATATTCAAATGCAGCACAGCAGCCTCACACCAGTTTATTTTCTGCCTGCTTTTCTAGTATGCGTTTGATAGAGTCCTCCCTGGTTGAAGTTTCCCTAAAAAAAAAATATGAAAGGTAAACATGACAAGGTACAATTTGGAGGATGTGGAAGGCTAAGAACATGAGGACACTAAAGCCTGTTTCAATCTATCTAACATCGCTTCCTATACATTGCACAGTGATTAGATGCATCTTTTAGAAGAAACAGCATAAAAACAAAGATAAAACCAACCGTGTAGTTCACTTTGCTTCCAGGAAACCACCCAAACTTACTGATTTAGAAATATATATTTAGGGTATTTTTGCCAGAAATAACTTATTCTTTTTCCATGTTCACACGTTCAGATATCTTTTTCTATTTTCCCTCTACTTTAGAGGCAAATTTATACTTAAGAGACAGACCCCCCGGCTTAGCCTATGCTCTAATGCATTTTTCCATCAGTAAAATAGAAACTTAGTATGCATCAGCTTTAGCCTCACAGAAAATTGATCTAAATGAATTCTAAGAGTGTTGGCTAAAGAGGACTTCCACACAGTGACCGGCTTGGCTGCCAGGTTGTTAGGCCCTTGGGGTGACTAACATGCTCTGAATCAGACTCCAAACTCCTGGGGAAGAAAGATTAGGAAGAGTTAAGGTCACACATGCATCTCTGGTCCATCCACTTAGGGCCAGTCTTGAGAAGACTAGGGTCACATAGAAACATAGCAGCTTCCAGGGAAGCGTGGCCATGGACCGACAGGAAATTATCTACTACAAAATTATCTGCCACAGGCTCGAACTAGGCTTTATTCATCAACAGGATTAAAAGCAATCAGGGAAAGAAATTGTTCGGAAGAGATATACTTGGGGTGTGACTTAAAAAGAAGAAAATATAGTTGTCAAGTTGTTCTCCAGGGTGGAGGAATCAGCAGCGTCTCTAGCATTGTGGCAATGACAACGCAGGAAACCCAAAGGTATCTTAGCTACAGGCTGGAGAGCTTGCTCTTTATCCAAGGTCAAAGAGAGGCAGGATAGCTGGGATGACACCATTCCTGTCACAAAGGCCACTGAAACAGAAAATGACAGCTGCAGGTAACCATGTTCTTCTACCAAATTTCTCTGTGCTTATCTAAGAACGTTGTATGCACATGTGGCCAAAACGAGATTCCACGATAAGTCTCTTCTGTATCCAGTTTTTGTCAGATGAGTGGCACTGTGTGTATATGGTGCTACCAAAATATTATGCGTCCCTGAATGTTTTATTCTTAATGGCAGATTTACTGTAATAATAGCACAAATTTTGTTTTTAAGGGTGACTAGTACACTTAGTTGCAATAATCTTCTATTTAATAAAAACTATAAAAAAGAAGAAAGGGAATATCTTATGAATAACCATTACTTTTATTTTTTTAAGATTTTATTTATTTATTTATTTGAGAGAGAGAGTGCACATGAGTGGGGGGAGGGGCAGAAGGAGAGGGAGATGCAGACTCTCTACTGAACAGGGAGCCCGATGCCCTGGGGCTGGATCTCAGGACTCCAGGATCATGACCTGAGCCAAAGGCAGACATTTAACCAACTGAGCCATCCAGGTGCCCCTAATCATTACTTTCAAATAATATTCTCCACAAGTGAAAATCTATAGTAATATAAATAAGCTTATTCTCAAATTTATTTTAAATGGTACGTGCCTAGCATAGCCAATTCAGTGTTGAAAAAGAGAAATAAATTAGGAGGAATCTTGATATCTTATGTTAAGTCTTACTATAAAGCAGTAGTAATCAAGACTATGTGGTACTGGTGAAGAGATAGACATCTACATCAACAGGATAGGATACAGAATCCATAAATGGATCCACACTATTATGCCCAACTTGTTTTCATAAAAGCTGCAAAGCAATTCGATGGAGGAAGAATAGTGTTTTTAAAAATAGTGCTGGAACAATTATACCCATAGAGCAAAAGAAAAAAAGATATTGACTGAAACCTCACACTTTATACAAAAACTAACTCGAAATAGACCTCGGACATAGATTTAAAACATAAAATTACAAATTTTTCAGACGATAAAAGGGGAATATCTTCCAATGTTAGGGAAAACATTCTTAGACTTGATATTAAAAGCACAATCCATAAAAGGAAAAATTGGACCTCAGCAAAATTAAAAAATTTACTCTGCAAAAGACAAACGTTTGACTTTTAAGTCAAAGGATGAAAAGACAAACTACAGACTGGGAAAAAATATTTGCAGACAACCTATCTGACAAAGGACTAATATCCATAATAAATAAAGAACTCTCAAAAATCAACAATAAAAAGCAAATGTTCCAATTAGAAAATGAGCAAAGACATGAGAAGATATTTCACCGTTACAGATACACGAGTGTCAAATAAGCATGTGACAAGGTGTTCAACCTCTTTGGCCATTAGGGAAGTGAAAATTAAAACCTACATTCCTGTCAGGATGGCTAAAATTAAAAATAATGGTAACACCAAATGCTGGCAAGGATGCAGAGAGACTAGATCATTCATACAATGCTGGTGTGGAGGTTATAGGTTATGCAGCATAGCCCATCTGGAAAACACTGTGGCGGTTTCTTATGAAACTAAACGTGTATTTATCATGCAGCCTATCGATTGCACCCTTGGGCACTTACTCCCAAGATACAGAACTTTATATTTACACGGGAAACCTTTGCACAAATGTTCAAGAGCTTTATTTATACTAACCAAAAATAGGAAGTAACTCATCCTAAAGCAGGTGAATGGTTAAAGAAACTGTCATACATAATACTAGCACATACTATCGTATTAATAAAAAAAGAATGAACTATTAGTACACAAAACTCTCTGGATGAATCTCCAGGAAATTATACTGTGTGGAAAAAAAAAAAAAAAACCTAATCCCAAATGGTTACATACGGTAGGCATTTATGTAATATTCTTGAAATTAGAAAATGGGGAAAAAAAATAGAAACGGAAAACAGATTGTGGCTGCCAGGGGAACAAATCTGTATCTTGACTGTGGTGGTGGTCACACCAATCTATACATGTGATGAGACGAAATAAAGAGCTAAACATGTACACGTACAGACAAATGCACGTAAAAGTGCTGAAATCTGATTCTTGCAGTCCCAATTTTCTGGTTATGATACTATGTAATAATTAGGACAGATTATGATGGGGGATATTGAATAGAAGTTATGTGTGGCATCTCTGTATTATTTTTTATAGTAGCATGTAAATCTGAATTATCTCAAAAAAAATGTAAAAATGAAAGACAAAACCTGTTCCCTTAGGGGGGACATCTATAGCAGTGTTCTAGCAGAAGAACGCAGAAATGCCTAATTTGCATGTATGTGGCTAAAGACACATTTACACAAAACTCAATTATAAATTTGTAAACTGGGGGTCTGGTACCCAAAGTAAAAGATAATTGTATCTTTGGAGATACTTAAGTGTTATTTTCATTCAGTAATCTTCCGGACCAAACACTGAGTTCTATCTGTTTCCACCACTCATCATTAGCAACTCGTTCTCTCCACAATAAATGGACACATATTTTGCAGACCGATAGACACTCTCAGAGTTTCATAACCTCACACTGGGTAAGGCAGTTGGCAATAGAATCATTTCTCCGTGGGGCACCTGGGTGACTCAGTTGGTTAAGCAACTGCTCTTGATTTCAGTTCAGGTCGTGATGTCAGGGTCATGGGATAGAGCCCCTCGTCGGGTCCCATGCTCTGTGTAGTCTGCACGTCCCTCTCCCTCTGCTCTTCTCTCTCTCTCTCTCTCTCTCTCTCTCTCAAATAAACAAATACGACCTTAAAGAAAAAGAATTATTTCTTTATGAATGGGCCTACTTCACATGCCTAGGGTCTAACTGCGTTTGTGATTTTTGTTCTTCTAAATCCTGAAACATTTCACTATAAATCTCCCAAGTTGGTGCATCTCCCAAAACTTCTTCTTGTTTTTAAATGATTTTTTCATTTATTTATTCAGGAGAGACACAGAGAGAGAAGCAGAGACATAGACAGCGGGAGAAGCAGGCCCCCCAAAGGGAGCCCGATGTGGGACTCGATCCCCAGACCGGGATCATGCCCTGAGCCAAAGGCAGAAGCTCAACCACCGAGCCACCCAGGCGTCCCGAAAAAACTTCTCAATGAAAAGTATTTTGTTCTAGACTGGTGGGGGAGAGATCTTGTTTTAAGATCTTCCAGTTTCGGGATCCCTGGGTGGCGCAGCGGTTTGGCGCCTGCCTTTGGCCCAGGGCGCGATCCTGGAGACCCGGGATCGAATCCCATGTCGGGCTCCCGGTGCATGGAGCCTGCTTCTCCCTCTGCCTGTGTCTCTGCCTCTCTCTCTCTCACTGTGTGCCTATCATGAATAAATAAAAGTTAAAAAAAAAAAAAAGATCTTCCAGTTTCTTGGTTCAAAGGTGAATCAAGAAAAAGAAAATGGAGATTTCAAGTTTCAAGCTAGAGATTCATTCATTTCATTATTCTGCATTAGAAACTGAGGAAACCGTGTGAATGACAGCGACAGGAGTGAGGTGGCAAAGGGCGAGGATACGGAAAGCACGAATTTACACCAGAGCAGGTGTGATTCTGCTGGAAGGCTTTGGGCAGGGCTTTGACACTATTAGATACGGATTTTGAATAGATGGCTCTGCCTGAAGCTTAGATGATGAATGAAAGAAATCCTTTTGCAGTAGTCCTACGGGAAGAATGGAGACAGAAATAATGGGAGCCGGGTTTCTGTTTTTAAGTTTTTAGGAATTTACAGACATTTAGAGGTAATGAAATTTAACAATTCTATTTGTAAATCTAATTCTCTGTGGTTAAGACTCAAATAGAAATAAAGCTTTCATTTCACTTCTTTCAAGATGTTTGCCGACTCAGTTTGCTCCTGCTTTTTATAAAATTGTACTTACGTGGGACGTTTGGCTTAATTTTAAGGACATTTAAAATAGGCAGCCCTTTAGAAGATCATTCCTAAAAGTAGCATTTGTGAAATATTCTTGAAGCACGTGCATTTTATTTGTTACTCTAGGTAATCGTTGCCCTTGCACCAGACTAATAAAGAGATGTGCCTGCATCACAATATTAAAAGTGTTTTAATTGCTTTAAACCAACCTTATTTACATGTGCTTTTGCATCACGCCAGTGTTCTCCAGTGAGGAACCCCATGAGCCATGAGCAGCAATCTTATGAAGCTCGTTGGTAAACTTACTGTAAGGATGCTGTTGCAACTGTGGTGTCTTGTAATATGAAATGTCCTTTTTAAGGGGACCTTAAGAGAGATTTCTCACTGCTCTCGGTATAATAAGTGAGTTTTTCCAAAAAACGGATGGCTTTTATCGTATGCATTCTTAATCACAATCCAAATACTTTTACTGCTAGAGACTTTCCTACCTCTTCTATCAAAAGTACAGAAACTGATGGAATAATTATGTAATTATACTACTTTCTACCGACGCAGCAAACTTGAGTCTGTTTGGGCAGGGATTTCCAGGGTCCTGAGTACCCAGAGAATGGGATAGAAAGAGGAGCATGGACTCCATGTGGGCATGTTCTTGGGCCCATGGACTCCTTGCACTATGGGTAGGGCATGGCTGAAAGAGCTCTCACTAGTGGGGGCAAAACCTGTCAACAACCAGCTACCAGCAGCTGAATGGAGTGAGTGCTTGGGTCTTACAGGAGAAATCATCTGACCGGCATTCCAGAGCATGTACTACGAGATCAGATCAAAACCAACACTTCTGAACTCTCTCTTCAGTCACTGAGAAAGGAGGTTTCCTGGCTGATATCCACCCGTAGGCAAAACACGGCAAGATAGCATTGCTAATTCAACCCCCTTAGTGGAAAATAAGTAATTCCTGAAAACCTGCAAGAGTTAAGAATTTCAGAGGTGCCTGGGTTGGCTCAGTTTGTTAGGCATCTACCTTTGGCTCAGGTTATGATCCCGGGGTCCTAGGACTGAGTCCCATGTCAGGCTCCCTGCTCAGCAGGGAGTTTGCACCCACTTGTGCTCGCTGTATCTCAAATAAATAAATAAGATCCTTTTTAACAGAAGAGCTAAGAGTTTCAGAATAGACACTCCAAGTGTTTCACTTCTTTGTTTATAAGTCTACTTGGATCCATTGATCTAGGTAATTAAAAAACAAACAAACAAAAACCTTGGTGTGTGGCTGGAGTTCTTGTATATGCCCTACAAGGGGTTAATTTGTGTTTGAGCTATGAAACGGAATTTATAAATCCCAATAAGTTCAGAGGGAAGTTAGTCAAAGGGTGAGTGGATATATTTAATCCATTAAATGTGAATGCTTAGCCTTAGATTCAAAAGCTAAGTTCAGTGAGAGGAGAGCAATACTCACTTCTGAAGGGAAAACAATGAATATAATTGAAATACACTAGAAGTGCTTTCAATGAGGGTTTTTTTTTTTTTAACTAACGAATTTTAGTTGAGTGTTTCACTCTATCAAATGACTCAGACAACACAGAAAAGACTAAAGCCATGGATAAGCATTTCTGAGTAGCCCTAGGAAAGAAAACTAGGGTCAAGTAAGCCAGCTTCCTTAAAATTTTGAGATTAGAGACTCCATTGGGATTTCTAATAAAAGCTAAGGGCCCTCTCTCTCTCTCTTTCTCTCTCTCTCTGAGGACTCTCTCTTGAAAAATACGCCTGCACTAGAGTATTTACCTATAATGCGCTGAGGGCTTCTGCACCCCTGGAGATATTTCCATGGACTCTACCATGTCAAGAAGGCCAGATTGGAAACTCTGGTCTTCCATTGGTTTTCATTCCTGGTATCGCCATCCTATTGCAGGCAACTTCCTAACATTCCTGCTCTATGTGATCCCCTCCCAACCTCTCCTGTTGAGTTAACACTTCCTGTTAAATGTCACTGGCCAGTTTAAAACTTGAAATAGTTTTTCCTCTACTACTGAACAAAGTGCAAACCTCCCAAACCACTATTCGGATCTCTCTATGATTTCATCACAGCTTACCTTTTCTGCCTTAAATTCTACTGTCTTTCCTGCTTTACTTCTTGCATATACCTAATAGAATTTTTCCATTCCTGCCCAAGTTATTTTGCTTTTAAGGCCTTCTTTCTTGTCTCTACCTATTAAACATAAGGTTCAATTCAAACATCAAATAGCCTTTAATGTGGTCCTATGTCTTCCCATGGCATTTAGTTTGTCTTTCATATGGTGTTTGGTATATATTTATTTATACTGCAATCATTTATATACATAATTTATCTCCTTTTAAGATAGTCAGTGCTTTGGGTCTGGGATGTGTCTCATATACCTTTCTAACCTACATTTATCTATTTAATAAGTTTTTATTGATATCAGCCTTGTGCTTGATACCTGGTATAAAATCGTTAGCAAAGCACACATGGTCCTTGCTATCATGGAACATATAGATAGGTGGACAAAACACGGACAATAAATTGGCAAAGAAATAAATGATTATAAAACGTAAAATTCTATGAAAGAAATAAACAGAGAGTTTAGTCAAAAAGTAACAGAAAGGTGGACACCTGGGTGGCTCAGCAGTTGAGCATCTACGTTTGGCTCAGATCGTGACCCTGGGGTCTGGGGATCGAGTCCCACATCGGGCTCCCTGCGTGGAGCCTGCTTCTCCTTCAGCCTAGGTCTCTGCCTCTCCTTCTGTGTCTCTTATGAATAAATAAATAAAATCTTTTTTTAAGAAAGTAATAGAAAGGAAACTCACTGACAATGATGAGGAAAGACCTCCCCAAGTAGAAGACATTGAACCGAGAGCTGCAGATTGAGAGGGAAGGTGCTGTGAGAAGATCCTAAGGAAGAATATTCCAGATCAAAGGAAAAGCATGAGCAAAGACCCTAAGATGAGCAAAAGAAAAACCTTTAGAATGTTCTAGAAACTGAATTAAGGTCTATGTGACTGAAGCATAGTGAGTGAGAGGAGGAATTGCACCAGATGTGATTTTAGAGAAGAGCGGGACCAGATTATTTACGGCTTTATAGTCCATGATAAAAATCTTAAATTTTATGCTACATGTAGGGAGCAGAGGGGAGGCATAATTCAATTTCCATATAAAAGCCTCTGTAGGCTCTTGTGTGGAGAATGAACTGAAAGTGTAGGAATAACAAAGAATCAGGAAAACTAGTTAGAAGGCTAACTCCCTAAGGAAGTAGTAAAGAGAGATGGTGCCAGCAATGTAGAAGGTGCATAATGCTGGGATGATTCATTAAGTAAAATTAACGGACCTTAGTAATGCATTTGAAATGGAGATGAGAGAAAGAGAACTAAGGATAATCTCCAGGCAACTGGATGGTTAACAATTAATTCCAGTCTTCTTGAGGAGAAATGGATTTGAGCAATTAATAATTTAGTTTCTGACTTTGGTCAACAATCACTAGAAGATTCTAGGAGGATGATGGCTTGAAGGTGACTCTGCTGACCCCTTCTCAACTCTGGTGTAAATACTAACATGAAACCTGAAGGAAGCAGCTGGGACCCGACTACAGGTCAGAGTGAGACCCGGGTCCAGGACATCCTAGTTCCTGGCAGTAGAGCCTGTCCCTTCTGGGTTGGGAAGAACCTTGAGATCAGAAGTTCTTGGAGAAGATCAAAATGCTCTGGAAAAGCCATAACTGACTCCAAAGCAAGGGGAAGAGTGTTTCTGAGAAGATCCATGGGTCTACCTGACTTCAACAGAGAGAAGTAGTGTTGGCCAGAGGCCTCCTTACCTTTGATTCTGGACTGAGAGGAGCTGATGTTGGGCACAGAAACAGCGATGTCTGCTATAGCCATGAGACTTGCAACACACATATTCCAGGTTGGATTAATAAGGTGCCATACGCCAAAGAGTGGGTTTTGTTGTTGTCTGAGGATCTCATTTACTCTTTTGACAGAGAGAGCACAAGTAGGGAGAGCGGCCAACAGAGGGAGAAGGAGAAGCAGGCCCTCCGCTGAGCAGGGAGCCTGAGGCGGGCTCAATCCCAGCACCCCGGGACCGTGACCAGAGCCAAAGACAGATGCTTAACGGACTGAGTCACCTGGGCGCCCCAATGGTTTTTTAAAAAGAATATCTAGAATGACGAGCATAAGATCCCTCAGCCAAGACCAGCATATCTAGAATTATTAAGCCCCTTCAGAAAGACCTCAGGAGCTGCACTGTCACTATCCTCGCGTCACAGGTAGAGAAACTAAGGCACACAGAGAGTAAATCACTTGCCCCAAGTCACATAGCCACAAAGTGGTGGAGGTGATTTTTAATTCGGGCAAACAAAATCTGGCTACAAATGGTTTACAGTGATAAAAATGCCCCAGGTTTTTAAGTCATAACTGGTGGCCTTAGAAGGCAGATCTTTTTTTTTTTCTTATTGAGCCTGCAGTTCATCATCTATAAAGTGTGGTGTGTGGGTCAGATGAGTCTCACGGTTTTTTCCAACTCCAAGATTCCATGAGAATGGAGGATGGCTTTGACACCAGAACTGATCCATTTGGACCTAGATTTAAGAAAATTAAAAATCTCTTAACTCAGGCGTTTTGCCTTCTCGATGGAAACAAAATTTAGTCACAATATACAGCAGTGAAAAGCATACTGTCAGCACTGACGGTCTTTAAATGAACCAATACAGGGATTTTTTTTTTCTGCAATTTGAGATCAAAACGTAGTTTTTTTTTTTTTTTCAATAAAAAATATCAGGCAAAGTAAAAGATGAGCCAATGTGAAGGTTTAGGTATCTAAATTTATAAATAATGGCCTGAATTAATGGAAAAATACATTTGGAGTTTAGTGAATTGCTTGTGGTGCTGATATTGGAAATGAGTCTACCTTGAATTTTTGATAGTGCCTGGCGGGCTAAATAAAAAATAAGCTTATAACAGCAGAAGCAAAAGACAATGGATTATGATATTACTAGGTCAGGAAATGATGAGCAACGAGTGTGCATTTTTTATTAGTTAACTTCCTCAAGAGTCAGTGTTTTTAAAAACATTTTAGTTGGAAATAATTATAGACTCATTGCAAGTTGCCTTTCACCAAGTTTTCTCCAATGGTTCCGTCTTGCATAATTATGACACTACATCAAAATTAGAAATTTGACATCGGTGCAATGTGTGCTCACAGTTCTATGTCATGAGTTTGTTTTAAACCTTGGGGAAAAATACTTAATTTCCTCATAATTAAGATACCTTTCCAAGTATACTTGTGCCTGAAATTTTCACCTGGGGCTTAAAATACTCTAAGCATGAGCTACCGAGCCTCATTTGTCCAGAAGCCAGATTTTATCCTATCTTTATAGGTAAAGTTGCTGCAAAGAAAATCAGTATTTGAAAAGTCTGTTAAAACATTTTTTTTTTTTTAATGGTGGAATTGGTCCCTGCAAGTGTTTCTGCCTGAAGTCCGAGTTGGTGTTTTGAGTTCTATGTATCCTAAATTTACGACGTTCTTTTCCTCCAGTCCTCTAGCTGCCCTGGGGTCTTACCTGTTTTAGGATTGTTTGGAGTCATTTTCTCTGTATACCCTGATCTTCTGACGAGTATGTTATACGCTCAATTTTTCATGACTGCTGGTCTTTGAGTCTGGTGGAAACGGCAGTGCCCGGGTTCCCTCCAACACACAGGGAGGGTCCCTGACCCTCGGCCTCCTCCACTGTGTGAGGTGGAAGGGCCTGTTGCCGGAAGGGCAGATTTGAGCTCTACCCCCAGAAGTAGCATCAGCTGGCTTATGCTTACTTAGACTTGGCCGAGCCTCCGTTTCCCATCTCTGCAATATAAGTTATAAATTCAAGGACTTCTGAGATACTTTCTTTTTCTTTATAAGACGATTTGTTTTAGAGAGCAAGCATGCGTGCAAGAGCAGGAGAGGTGGTTGCAAGGAGAAACCCACCGGGGGGAGCTGATCATTGGCTTTGATCCCACAGCCCTGAGATCCTGACCTGAACTGAAACCGAGAATTAGAGGCTTAATTGACCGAGCCCACCCAGGTGCCCTTAATAACCACTTTATGTTTAATTCAATAATTCTGTGATTTCTCCAATTCAGCTAGGCCATGCAAATCCAATTCTGTAGCCAGCAGTCCCTAGTGCAGAACGTTATCAGCAGGAATGTACTTTTATTTCTTTGAAAGGATACGGCGGATATGTTTGAGACATCGATGAGAGCTTGGATGATGGGCCAATGAATCTTCTCCACCATGACAGTCTGGCTTGGCCACAGCCTTGACCACTGCGCACTCTAAACTAGGGAGCGTTTGCCAGGCTGTGAACTGTGCCAGGACATGAGCAGCGACAAATTGAAATTCCACTGCTTGGTTGCCAAAAATCTTGGAGAATAGATGATGTGTGATACAATAAGAACAGGAGATCTGGAGCCAGCCCTTGGTTTGAATCCCAACCCACCTCTTGCTAGCTATATTTATAGCTATATATGTGGATCAGGACTGAAGGAGGACCAGGGTGGGTGAAATCTGGATGGAATTCTAAGAACAAGCACAGAGACAGTTTTATCCCCTACTTCATTTCAGACTGCCTTCTGGCAAAGATGCTCCTGGGCCCAGAAGTGTGATTTCTAGCCAAGCAGAAGTCAAAGGACTGTGAGTAAATCCTGCTCTTAAAAAGTAGACTTAAGAGAAGGTAGGATGACCTCACAACAGGTAATTATAAGCCATGAGCACAAACGAAGATTAGGATTATAGACCTTCAGATTTGGAAAAAAAATACTAATGACCCAGTCCTTGATACCTACTATACCCGGCCTAGTGGTAGTTCACCATCTGCTTCAGTATCCCCAACTGTGGGTAATTCACCTTCTCCCGGGTTAGTAAACAGTTTAATTTTCTGCCTTCCTAATTGCCTTTTTAATTCAGCCCTTCCTAATTAAGAACTGTCCTTAATTTTTTTTTATATTTTTCTTACACAATGTATGGAGCAGGAAGTAAAAAGGAATACGGAAGAAGAAAAACCACAGCAGCTCTTGCTGAACCCTGGCTTAATCCTTTGACCGTGTCGCAAATTCATTGGTTTTATTCACAGGAATAATTTAACCTCAGAATCCGTGAATTGCTACGGATAAGCAATTTTTGGTGAGCATTGCCTTTAGGCTGATTTTGAGTTTTATCACTTTTGAGAGAACTAGTTTATATGTCTCAAAATTTTACATTATTGTGACCAAGTTTTGGAAAAATTCCAGGATGGTTTCTTTTTTTATATCTATTTCAGCTACATGGTTTGATGTTTTCCCCAAGCTCTTGCTTGAAGTGCAAAATTGTTCCCATAGCTCTGGTAATGCACCTTAAATTTCTCATTAAAAACAAAGCACAAAAGCATACTGCATTAAAAAAAAAAAAACCCAAGCTTAACAAAACTGTCCAATCTTAGATGGAACCAGAGCCACCATGGCTGTTGCATATTAAAGCCTCCTAAATGGTTAACAGGAATCATTTTCTTCTTTCCTCAAACTGGAGTGTTCTTTGTATCCTTCTATGTTTCCTTAAATAGATGGGGATTATATATGAGCCCAACTAGAACTATTAAAAATGATGGGACTTTGTTTCAGAAAAATAATTTGTGTTTTCTGTAAGTGCACTGCCATTATATTTTAAAACTTGCTTTCCTACTCAGCTCTTCGGACTTTGCACTCCAGAAAAAGCAAATATTCTTAATTTCTCCCCATATGCAGGCATAGGAGGGGGTTACAATGAAATTGAAAGGCCTAACTCTTAAGGAACCATCCATCTAGGAAATAAAGATATTTTAAGAGGAATATTTATACATATTAACTTAAACAGTGGAGAGGACCATAAAGTGATTTTTTAAAAAAGAGATTCCACTAGTTAAATATGACTTTCTAATAAAACTTTGCTCATTTTGAGGCATGAGAACAGAGCAGCGTCGAGAGGAAAGGCTCCAGAATCAGGCAGTTGCGAATTCGGATTCCAGCTCCCGCCGTCCCTACCAGTATGATCCTGAGCAAGTTACTTGTAGTTAAATCTAAACCAATAATTATCTGCTTCGAGATCAAACTAACAGGAATATTTCACCTCATTAAATCCTTGTGATGAATAGTAAGATAAAACTCAAAAAATCACCTCCTATAGCACCCAACTCATGGGGGCGCCTTGGGTGGCTCAGTTGGTTAAGCCTCTGCCTTCAGCTCAGGTCATAATCCTGGAGTCCTGGGATGGGGCTCTGTCTCCCTCTGCCCTCCCCACTCAGGAGCTCGCTCGCTCGCTCTCTCCCTCCCTGTCTCTCAAATAAATTTTAAAAACCTTTTAAAAAGCACCTAACTCATAAGCATTACCACATTATTGCTTAAACCTGGATTCTAGACATTTTTATTGCATTTCCTGCATTCCAGGTCCTGTGTATCGTACTGAGGATATAAAAACTTGAAGTTCTTTCCTTTATTGGTTCTCAAAATCTAGTAGAGAGGAGAGAAATAAAAGCAAAGGGCAGGATCGCGTGAACAGCCCCATGACACAGAGAAGTAGGAGCACAGGCGAGGGGGGGGGTCCAGGCCGGTATCACTGGTAGGACATCAGCTTTTAGATGGCTTTATCCCTGAATGGCTTCGCACTGACATGGACTTCTCGGGGTGGTGCTTGAGCCTTGCCCAGTTAGGCCAGAGTGTCCACGGGGAGGATTTCAGGGAGCAAATGATGCCCTTGTAAAATCTGCCAGCATTTCTTTAGGCTGTTAAGGATGCCATACAGGCACCATTCTAGTGATTCCTGTTAAGCGAGCGCATTCCAGGCCTTTCCAGAAGTGTCGGAAAGTTCTATGGAGTCTCTTGGTGTCCTTTACTGTTTGGGGAGAATATGTGATTTTATATCATGCAATGGCTTGAGGGTGGCCTCTGGAATTAGGCTCCTGGGATTGACTTTTTTTTTTTAAGATTTTATTTATTTATTCATGAGAGACACAGAGAGAGGCAGAGATTCAGGCAGAGCCCGATGCGGGACTCGACCCCGGGACCCCAGGATCACCCTCTGAGCCCAAGGCAGAAGCTCAACCACTGAGCCACCCAAGTGTCCCCCTGGGATTGACATCTGACTCTTTTACGAGCCCTGGTTTGCTGTGTGCAAAATACTCCCATTTCCCTAAACCACAGTGTTTTCGCCTGTAGAATGGGGAGCTTGATATTGGTTAGTTTATAAAATTTTGTGAGAATTAGCGGAGATAAATATGTAAGGCACTTGACAGATGTTAAGTGATAAACGGAACACGTCTATTTGTAATTTAGTTCCATTTCCCTGGAGAGTGAAGGGTGAAGGATTCTATGAGTGTCAAATTAGATAAGGATTGGTTTCCATTTACATTGTTGTGATAGCTCTATTTTCTCTGTGCTTGTTCATAATGTTCTCATTTAGCATGTAAATATGTTTTAGTCCTGACATGGTGTGCTCCTGGTTTTATGACCAAATCTGTTGCTACGCTGCCTATGGTTTTGTTTTTCATATTTTAATAAGAATCCATTGGTTTATCCTTTTTATCAGATTCTTGTGAGAATCGGCCAGAGCTAAATAGCAATGCTTCGCTAAATACCCAAGACAATAAAGAAGGAAAGGAGCAGGGCCTTGGCAGGAAGCTAGGTCACCCATAGAAATATGAATAATAGACTCTGGACACAGGAAGTGGTGGGAGTGTCATTCATACTAAAATAAACATGCTGATTAATTAAAATTTCACTCACCATGCTTTGCTTGCAGGCACTTCATTGTTACTCTCACCAGCAGCAAAGCTGTATTGTCATTCTCTGATGTCCAGAGATTATGGTCTGAAATGTTGTATTGCAACTGCAAAAAGCAGCTCCAGAATCACCAGCCACTCCCTACCACACAACAATTAAAAAAAAAAAAAACCCAAACCCCACATTTTGTGGGTTCTAACAGTCGTACGTAAACCAAACTCCTATGATCCGCCTGATTCGATTCCTAACCCCCCATATTCTCATCACACTCCGATTTGATGGTATTTATGCCAGGCTTTCTGCTCAAGCAAGCTTGTTAGAGCTTTTTCAAAATTGGGAAATATAACACACATGCAAAAAATTGCATAAAGTTTAATTGGCGAGCATAATGAATAATCATAAAGAGAACACCCAGGATGAGAAATAAAACCTGCCGCCTCCTGAGTTCCCTACCTCACCGGGTCTCCTCCAGGTGCTGTTCCTCTCCTGTCCTGCTTGAGGTACCATTGCCCTGATTTTACAATAACACTTTCTCTATGGTCCCCCCCAGATGTGTGTGCATCCCTAAAAATGTAGTTTTTTGGGGGGGTGGGGGGTTTGGGGAACTTCATATGAGGGGTATCATACAAAATGTATTATTTTTGTCTAGTTTCATGTATTTAATATTGTCTGTGGGAAGATTTGGAATCGGGCCAGACTTTACTTAGTTTTGTGGCTGTAAGATATTCCAGTATATGAAGATACCATGATCATCCGTTCTACTCTCTTTGGATATTTGGCTTCTTTCCACTTTGGGATAATTAAGAGCAAGGATGCTATAGACATTCTTTTACACATATAGTATTCTGGTCTGCATGAGCAAGAGATTTTAGGAGTTCTCTCCTAGGGTTAAAATTGTAGGATGATGACGTAGGCATTTCTTCAACTTGACTGGAGAATTCCAAATTGTTTTCCAAGGTGGTTGCATCTGTTTACACCTCACCAGCAGTGCATGCAACTCACACTATTCTCATTTTGGCCAATTTTATGGATGTGTAATGGTATTTTATTGTGGTTTTAATTCACCTTTTCCTCATTACCAGTGACACTGAACACCTCTTATATGTCAAGCAACAATTTGAATTTCCTTTCTTGTGAAGTTCAAATATTTTGCCCATTTTTTAATTGCGTTTTATCTCTATTTCATAATAGTATTTTAAAAATAAAGTCTGGCTTCCAGTACTTTGGAGGTCCCCCACCCCCAGTTTTAGGATATAATTGAGAAATAAAATTGTAAGATCTTGAAAGTGTACAACGTGGTGATTTGATACATGTATGCATTGTAAAAGACTCCCCCATTGAATTAACACATCCATCACCTCGCATATGAAATCTTTTAAAAAAAATTTCTTCATTTGAAAGAGAGAGAGAGAGAGAGAGAGAGCGAGCTGAGCAGGGGGAGGAGCAGAGGGACAGGGAGAAGCAGACTCCCCGCTGAGGGCAAAGCCAGAGGAGGGGCTGGATTCCAGGACCCAGAGATCATGACTTGAGCCAAAGTCAGTCCCTTCACTGACTGAACCACCCAGATGCCCCTACCTCTCTTTTTGGGGGGAGTGTGTCAAAACATGTAATTTTTTCAGCAAATTTTAATTTTATGATACAGTATTATCAATTATAGTCACCGTGTTATACAGTAGATTCTGTGACTTAATTCATCTTATAATGGAATTATGTGCCCTCGTCTTGAATTTCTCCCACCCCTCAGCTCCTGGCAATCACTTTTCTACTCTCTGTTTTTATGAATTCTACTCTCTTTTTTAGATTCCACATGTGAGTCATACTACTTAGTTTATAATGCCCTCCAGGTTTATCCACTTAGTTGCAAATGATAGGATTTCCCTTTTTCAAGGCTGAATAATATTCCTCTCTCTCTCTCTCTCTCTGTGTGTGTGTGTGTGTGATACTAAAAAAATTCATTTATCCATCTATGATGCTGAAGTTGTTTTCATACTTTGGCTGTTGTGAATAATGATGCAATGAGCGTGGCAGTGAAGATATCTCTTCAAGAGACACTACTTATTTCATTTCCTTTAGGTGTGTATCCAGACGTGGGATTGCTGGAATAGATGGTAATTCTATTTTTAATTTTGGGGGGAATCCCATACAATTTTCCACAGTGACTGCACCAACTTACATTCCCACCAACAAGGGTTCCCTTTTCTCCACATCCTCACCAGCACTTATTATCTCTTGTTTTTTTGATAACAACCATTCTAATGGATGTGAGGTGATATCTCATTGAGGTTTTGACTTACGTTTCCCTGATGATTAGTGACACTGAGCACCTTTTCATGTATTGTTGGCCATTGGAATGCCTTCTTTGGAAAAATATTTAAGTCCTTTGCCCAGTTTTAAATTGGGTTATTTGGGTTTTACTACTTTTTTATGGTATTGAGTTATATGAATTCCTTATGTATTTTGAACACTAGTGCCTCATCAAATATGTAGTGTGCAAATATTTCCTCCCATTCCATACGTTGCCCTTTCATTTTGTTGTATGCCAAAGCTACACAGGAGCTTTTTAGTTTGATGCAGTCCCATTTCTTTATCTTTGCTTTTATTACCTTTGTTTTTGGTGTCAAATCCAAAAAAGTCATTGCCATGACCAATGTCAAGGAGCATACCCGTTATATTTTCTATTAGGAGTTTTACAATTTCAGGTCTTATATTCAAAACTTACAAACATTTCTCTTTCTGTTCCGTGACTTGTATTTTCACTCTATTATAATTATGTCTTTTAATGTACAAGAGTTCTTCCTTATTTTAATGTAGTCAAGTTTACTCATTTGTTTCTTGGATATGCCTTTTTTTTTTTTTTTGGTCTCATTAAGAAGGAAATCCTTCCCTGACCCAAAGGTTATGAAGATAGTTCCCTATAGTGTCTTTTAAATCTTTAGAACAAAAACTTTGTCTTTGACATATAAATCTATAATCTACCTGGAGCGTTGCTCTTTGTATGGTCTGAGGTAGGGGTGTGATTTTTTGTGTGTGGGGAGGGATGCCATTTTTCAATCAGGTAACTAAATTGAGAGATCATGACTCACTCATTGCTGTTTAAAATAACCTATCAATAACAACAACAATAGCAACAACAATAATGATAATGATAAAGAATTGTTCTACAGTCATTTAATAAAAATGTGAATCTCTGTTCCCAGACTCTTTTGTACCATTGTTTATGTGTTTAACTACTTCTATACCAATATTATCTTAATTGTTATAACTTTGTATGTGCTTAAAATGTTTAAAGTAATTATAATATAAAAACATATTGAGGGTATTGCGGGGTAGTAAAAACTAGGTATCTCTTAGTCAAGTGTCATAATTACTAACGGTCAATTATTCATGGTCTGCATGGTTAGAATCCATGTAAGATGCTTAAACTAGTTAAGTCAAGAAGTCATTTTTAAAATATGATGAATGATTCTGATGATCTGAGTCAGCTAGTTTAGGAAGGAAGATGATTTATAATAAAGAATCAAAAGGGGAAGCAATGGACCTTACCCAGGGGTGCATGTCAGAATAAGTTATGGAAGCCTTCAAACTTTACCTTTGGTTGCTTAGTCCCCAGAAGTCAGAGATATAGGTTAGGCATGTATAGTTTGATGAAAAAAATATGTATTTCCAATCATTGTTCATATTGATAATTACTCCAAAAAGTCAAAAGGTGATTTTGAGTGATGGATTGACCACTTACTAGCTGTATGACCTTGAATATGTTACCTAAACTTTTGGTTTCCTCAACTGCAGAATGAGGACACCTACCTAAAAGGGGTTTTTAAAGACTTGTAGGCATCAATAAATTTTATTTCTCTTTCTCTTTTAATCTTGGTTTCCTGATCTGTAAAGTGGAGCTAATAATTATTTAGAACAAGAGTTGTTGAAAGTATCTAAAAGAATCAAATTATGTAGAACTGGTTTATGACCTGCAAAACATCATTTAAATACAAATATTTTCAGCTGAAGAGCCATGTCAAGGAAGGGCTAGGCAACAAGAAGTGGTTAATTTACGTAATATAAGGTATGAATGCAAACTTTAAAAGTGGCCTTTTATGCTCTTTCTGGGATACCATCTTGTGTGTGTGGTGATTTGTCAGGTAACATAAGTAGCAATGTGGGAAGTAGGCAATGATATTTCTTTAGCCTTTGTATCAAGTCAATCATACCACTGGGGCTCCATGGTGCAACTCACATGTAGGTTATATCACTCTCTCTCTCTATTTCATTTATTTGGTTATTATTTAGTAGCCAAAGTGACTTGAACAGCAAACTGGAATGCGATAGACTTGCCAAATAAAAGTTAGGGGCAAGTCAGTATAGTTAGAAATAAAAACTAGCTGCATACCCACAGAGGTCCCCAAGAAAGACTCTTCATCCTACTAAAATGGATAAACACAAATTTGTGCTTAAAGCAAATGAAAGTGCATTTGGGTGTCACCTATTGCTTTCAGATTTCTAATATCCTGTAGATATCCACAATAAAACCATATCTTCTTCAAGAAACCTAAATATATTTAACAAACTTCTGAGTCTCCAGCACTGTCCTAAGGTGCTGCTTATGTGCCAACAGCTGTATTTAAGGAAGAAACATCCTATAACAATTGGACTTGGAATCAACAAGTTAAAAAGAATAATTCTTGAATATGTTCATTTTCATGAACATTAGCTGAGATTGCATTAACAGTTATCTTTGATTAATGTTAGCTCCTTTCTCAGCTAAACTATTTGTTCTTACTAAATGTTTAAAAATAACTTTTGCTTTGAATGTATAATGTATAACGTAGGCAAAGAAAAAAGCAAAAAATTCTAATAATTTTGTTGTATCCTGTATGACTTGGCCAGATTAAGATTTTCCAGAATTCTTCCTGTCATGTGGTAGCAGGCCTTACTGCAGCTAATGCTCTTGCTCACTTTCAAGGCTTGGTATAGATGTCTTCAAGAAGCTTCGTTCAGTCTGAAGAAGTTAAGTACTTCCCAGAAGAGTGTGAACATGCATTTAGGATTACATTCACTACCTGCCATGAGTTAAAATGATACATTTCTGTGCATATCGTCCATGAATTTAATGTCTGTCAAGAGTAAAGGCAGTCTTGTTTGGTTGCCAGCATCTTCCAGAGAACTGGGCACTACTTAGGTTACTCATTAAATACTAGTTGAATGGAACTGAACGATTCTACCATTTGCTGAGAGCCACAGTTTCTAGTATATTAGCTTACTTTGTTTTCGCCTTGTTTTTCTTCTTTTGGTGACTTCTTTGAAGAGAGTCTAATAATGCTGAAGCATTTAGAGTATTATCTTGGCTACTTAATCATAAATTATCATTTCACTCAAGATGTGATTTTCATACTCTTCAAACACTATTTATTTATATGCTGATATAATCTTTTCCCTCAAAAAGTATGTAAGGGGGGCTGGTGACGCAGGCGGTGAAGTGTCAAGCTCTTGGTTTCAGCTCAGGTCGTGAACCCAGGATCGCAGGACCAAGCCTGCTCTCACTCTTGCACTCTCTCTCTCTCTAAAAAATTTTTAAAAAACACAAAGTACTTACATAGGAAAATAATATGTCCTTGAAAAAAAAAAGTCTAGTTGTATGGATGTGCTCAAGCTGAAAGCTATATATATACAACTTTTAAAACTTCCAGTTGCCTGCTTGTGGGAAGTATAATAATCCAGTGTTTAACTAGACTTTTGTTGGAGTCACCCAGATGTGGGATTAAATTCGGCTTTTGCAAATGACTAACTGTGATTTGGGGGAATGCTATGTAATCTTTGTGAACTGTGACTTCCTTATCTAAAATAACAGCAGTGTCTAACTTATGGCTTGCTGCAGAGTTCTAAGCGCTCACTTGGTGACTTTAAGTACAGCCTCTATGAAATAATTTGTACTACTGGCCATTGATGACAAAGGATTTCTTTCCCCATAGCCTTTTTCCTTCATTGGGAATGAGGTTGTTTGATCGCTTTCGTTACTGTTGTTTGTTGTCATTTCACATTAGTACTTTCTCATTATGTTTCCCAATTTCAAACCTTTTATTGGAAAGATAGACCACCGTCTTCCTTTCAACACTTACTGATTACTGATTTTCCCTATTTCCTTGGACCTCAGCACAATCTCCTGGCCTCTGTGGTCCTATGCTCTTTATAGGCCATATTGCATCTGAATTCCACTCTGTATAGAGTCCGTTAGTTGGGGCAATTTGCTTTCCTCTCCCCAACTTCGTTCACACCCAAATATATTTCTAAATATATTATTCTGTTCCCAGTCTTAAAATGTCTTTTATATGACCTTTAAAAAATTTTCCCATTTGGAAAATCAGGTGCCTTCCCCCAGTTGGCTCCTCCATACCCCCGACTTCCCCAGTCTACCTCAATCTTACATTCTGTTCCAGTCAAACTTGTTTCCCTTTGGTCACATGTTTTAGCTTCTGCACCTTTCCCCAGTCTGTCCCCATGTGTGGCACAGGCCTCTTACTTTGCCATACCATGTCTCTCCTTATTTTTCAGGATAACCCCTCTGAGAGGACTTGTTACATACAAGTAGAGCATTTTACCTGGAAACAGTCCCTAAACAGGTATCCCCTTTCTATTAATTCATTCTTAGATTTACTTAAATAGAATCACATGATTTTGGAGCTTTTATCTATCTTAGATATGAAATAGAGATTAGATATAGATATACCATGTATATAAGATGTAGATATATCTGCATATAATACAGATATTATTTAGCCTAATTTCCTTATTTCACAAATAAGAGTGCTGAGGCCAAGAGAGATTGGTGCATTACAAGCGTTTCATTTATGTCTATGAAGATGACCTAGGGGACACCTGGGTGGCTCAGTGGTTGAGTGTTTGCCATCGGCTCAGGGTGTGATCCCGGGGTCCTGGGATAGAGTCCCATTGGGTTCCCCACAGGGAGCCTACTTCTCCCTCTGCCTGTGTCTCTGCCTCTCTCTGTGTGTCTCTCACGAATAAATAAATAAATAAATAAAATCTTTAAAAAAATATGTACTGGTGACCCGAGACCTTTGTTAAGTCCCAGCGATTTTTTTAATTAAAAAAAAAATAAAACAGATTACCTAGAAGGAATGCATGAATAGTAGTATTAAAAGGAAATAAGCAATAAAATGAGACTGATGGAATGAGAGAAAATGTTTGATATGGGTGCTTACTCATTTCACTAATTTGTTTTAGAAGCCTTAAAATACTAAGGCTCAAGATAAAAAAGAAAATAAAAAAGTAGGGGTCAAAACACTAGCAAAATTAAATTAAAAAAATAAGAAAAACAAGTCACACTTTTTTTTTTTTTTGGTCATTTGGGAAAAGCACAATATTTTGCTTGATTACTTTTCCTCACTTTTCAACTAGTAATATAGATTGCATGAAAAATAAACAAAACAAGGAAACTTTAAATGTTTGTTGGTGTAGAGGTGTATAAGAACAATCCATGGATTTTGCAATCACAGAAATCTAGGTTTGATTCCTGTGGGCATCAATTTACTCATTTGTAATATCACGAGCTAATGTAGAAATAAGAACATCTGGTAACAGACCTTGAGTCAGACACATATTTTAATGCAACATTCTCACGAGGCAATTTAAAAAAAAATCTTTCTCTCTCTCTCCCTTAAGTATGTAAGAGGTAAATGCAAAGCCTGACATCAATACAAGTCTGTAGATCAGTAACTTTGTCTCTGGGACTTATTTTGTGCATATCCAGTGAATCCGTATGAGCATTAATATGGCAGCTTTCACTGGAAGAAGCCAGAACACTGCATAGATATAATGAGAATGACAAAGTATGAAATATTGTGAGAATTACCCAGGTGCAACACAGAGACATGGAGTGAGCAAATGCTGTTGGAAAAATGGCACCAACAGACTTGCTCAACGGAAGGTTGCCACAAAACTTCAATTTGTAAAAAAAACAAAACAAAAACCACCATGTTTGCGAAGCACAAGAAATTAAAGTGCGTCAAACCGGGTATGCTTCCTTATGACATTCTGGAAAAGGTAACATTTTGTGGAATAGAAAAGGGGTGAGAATATGCAGCTAACAGTAAAGGAACAAAACTAATATGAGTAATCAGATTCCATTTTTAAGTAGAATTCTCTAATTCACAAGGGAATTAGAGACACATGTAATCCTAATGGCCATTTTCTCTCAACTTTTCCTCACTTCATTCCTTTCTACAGCCAAAATCAGAAAGAAGGTGAGTAGTAATATTAAGCCCCAATAATTTAACTTGTAAAGAGAGAAAAACAAATTATTTCTAAAGCTCTATCATAGGTTCAGCTCATTGCTTGGTTTAATAGCCCCGGACAGACCTTGGTTGGATTCTTGCTCCACCTGTGATGCAGCGTGAGGCTCAAATTTTACAACTTTGAGCTTCACGTTCCTCTTAGGGGAAGTGGTCTCATTAGTCATGCATCTTCACAGCTACTTAAATATTTGACATAGTACTTGGCACACGCTAAGTGTTTAAAACTTCTAGCTACTATCATTTTACTCTAAATTCATATAAGCTACACTGTAATTATGCTCTTGTACTAAGACAGTTGATGGATTCATTTGTTCTTGGGTTTAAGAAAACTCAGTGGTTCTGTAGTTGCTATTGTCGTGCATGTTTATTTCTTCTTGAGTCACTCTGGATCTGTTGTTGATTCAGATTTTACTAGTAGTTCATCAACATCTATGGATAAAAAAATGATTTTATATTCAGTTCATTATTTATGTAAAGATGAGGAATCAGCAGCCTACATAGCTGAACGAGAATCTTAGAAATGGCTATCTCAACAAATGTGCTGACAAAGAAGCACCTACGTGTTAAGGCTGTTCTCAAGTAGCAATTTGTTTCCATAGCACCTAAGTGGAGAAAGACAAGATTTCCCATTAGTCCCCTGAAGCAGAAAAATGTTTAAAATTCCAGATTTTGGTAAGGAAAGATGACGATATTTTCCAATGTACGTTAAAAGTTGGTTTTAGATTTTTTTTTCTTTGTTCAGCTAACTTAAAGCCATTGTTAGGTAGAATCTGGATGCATACAAACACTCACAATGTAAAAAGTTTGATATTTGTTTGAATGACAGGACTAAACAAGCAAGTCTCTGAAATCTAAAATATCATTTTTGCCTGGCTTAGAAAGGAAAATAACATAATAAGAGGGCAAACATCTGGTAAATATGAACTTAGAAGGAGGAGCCCCTCAAAATTTCAAGTTGTAAAGTCTGTATGATCATAAATGAGAAGGAAGGAAATTTATTGCTTATTCATTTGTTTGTTTAAGGAATATTAAAAAAAACAAACAAACTTCAAGGTATCTGGCACTGTGTTAAATGCACTGGGGATGGAGTCACGTAAAGTGGCCATTGCCTTCAAGAAGCTTCAAGAAGCGGAGGAGGAAGACCACAGGGTAGAAAATGTTTCATTAATAAGCAGAAATAGGATGTTGTGGGAACATCATGGGAGGGAGACTATGAGCCAAAAGAAAAAGAAAGAGGGATCCCTGGGTGGCGCAGCGGTTTGGCGCCTGCCTTTGGCCCAGGGCGCGATCCTGGAGACCCGGGATCGAATCCCACGTCGGGCTCCCGGTGCATGGAGCCTGCTTCTCCCTCTGCCTGTCTCTGCCTCTCTCTCTCTCTCTGTGTGACTATCATAAATAAATAAAAATTTAAAGAAAAAGAAAGAAAAGAGAAACTGAAGAAAGACTAGAAGGACATAGAAGAGACTACTCAGAAAAAGCAAAAACCATTTTAATAAAGAAAATGTCTGCCCTTCTAAAATCAAACACATTTAATACTTCTATAATACACCAAAGTTATATGTTGTTCTTTAACATATCTTTGCTCCAAGTGATTCTGAGGCTCAATCACGATTACAGAATGCAGGAAAGTAAGTATATTAACATGACACAACCACTGCATACTCTATTAAGTACATTATTCGTAAGACTCCACAAGGCACACGGTTTATACAAGTTAATATGGGCTCTATGAAGTGTTCTCAGTTTTCAGGTATTTATTCCTGCTAGCCAGGGTGGACATTCTTTTAGCAGTACGCTTTGGTGTCCTTCTCTGAGGAACGGACATTGGAAAAGTTAAGAATGAGTTACTATGTAGGCACTGATGTATGGAAAATACACTTTGTGTATCTGTATACTGTAAGCTGGAAACGCTTGTTGAGTCACATATATATTTACGCTAGAAAGCTCGACAAACACTGAATAGTCTGTGAAGAATGGAAAACCTCTTGCCGATTCAGACGAATATAATTCAACTATTTGCTGCAATACTAATTTGCTTGTTAAATTAATTACTCTGAAATCCTTTGGTTGTCAGGTACCAAAATAGTCTTGAAATTAGAGAACTGCTTTCCCACTTAATTCTTGTGGGTGGCCCAATTCCCCATGATATTCACAGCTGAGAAGTATTTTTTATGCATTTTTATCTTAAGTGATAATCAGGAGCAAATTAAGTCTGGTTTTAAATTTAAAAGAAAAAAAAATGCAAACCACTCCTCAATGACTTCGGACTGTGGGTATGCAAGACATGGGCTGAGCTGCACATCTCGCATGCTGTCACCTTTGTAACAGCCTGAAATGATGTGTGTCATCACATCAGGATTGCCCAATCTAGTGACCATCTAATGCAATCAAATCAGGATGCCCGATCTAAGGAGTGTCAGATGTAATGCCTCTAAAGTCAGTCAACAGTAATATTTTAAAGAAATGTCATTCCAACGAATAGAATATAAAAGTGTATTATATGCAGATGTTTACAAAAAAAGCACTTCAAGGACCTCTGGTCGAAACTCCTGCCAGAAGATTCCAAAGCCCGTACATTTTTGTCCCAGCGTAATTACGACAGCTACAATAAAAGCAGCAGAAAGCAAGACAAGCAAATCTTGGTCTCTTAAATGATTACAACCTCATTCCTTGGGGGAGCAGGTAATGAAAGTATGTTGTAAGTTGTGCTTGTTTTTAGACAGCTGTCCTCTGGGACCATATGCTACAGAAGTTTCAGATTTTTTCATTGTCATCATTGTTGATTTTCTTAAATGCGACTGGGCTTGCTTGTTTCAAAGAAGTCTTAGAAACATCTGTGTGCATGGTAGACATGGCTATCGTCTCATAGTCATCATCCCGAGACCGGAAATCACAAAAGTTAAAGAAGAACTGCAAGTCTCTCTGGAAATTTTTGTTCAGAAATCCGTAAAATATGGGGTTGACACAAGTGGATATCATGGCCGTAAGGTGGCACAGCAGGAATAACAGGTTATGGTTGCACGTAGCGATGATCTGATGATTCCAGTCAAACACAGTGTTGAAGATGGTGAGAGGCAACCAGCACACGGCGAACGCTACCACGATGGACAACAGCATGATGTTGATTCTTTTGGTTTCACTGGACCTGTACTTATTGTCTCTCATCTTGTCCATCATGTTGTTTCTCCTTTTCAAGCGTATATATATCTACAGAGAGGGGGGAGAAAAAGTTCAAACAGAACCACTAATTTAATATGGGATTCTGTGGAAAGAAGGTTAAAATGGAAATGGTAGGGGGAAACGTTTTCTTACCTTGAAGTAGCAAATAAATATAAAACAGAGTGGGCCAAAATACTGCAGCATCAAGAGGAGAGTTGTATAGGACAACCTATGGGAGTCCGATGGAAATTTATCAAAGCACACGTATTTGTCCTTGAACGCGTCAAGTGTTACATTCTGGAACGGCTCATCGGTCAATACTTGATAGATGAGGAAAGGCAGAGACGAAACCACAGCAAGGACCCAAATGACAGCAATACCTACGTAAGCATGTCTGTTATTCGGTCTCCACCCGCGTGGGTTGATGATCAGCTGATGGCGCTCCACAGCAATGAGAACCAGAGAGAAAATGGACACGGTGATTGAAACACATTGCACAAAAGGATTCAATTTGCACATCGCCTCACCAAAAACCCAGTGGTCCATTAAGGTGTAGACAAATGTGAAGGGAAGACACATGATGGCAACAAGCAAGTCTGAGAAGGAAAGGTTCACAATCAGGATATTGGTAACATTTCTCATCTCCTTTTGTTTCAAGATGATCATGATCAAGGCCAGGTTTCCAGTGACCCCAAGAATTATTACAGCTCCGTAAGCAAGAGCTAATGTAAATATCATGGCCAAGGGCAGGTGACAATCATCACTTTCAAAAGCCAAAAACTGGGAATTCTCTGAAAAATTACAGAAGATTGAATGGTTTTCAACCTGGGAAAATGATGTTGAATTCATTGTGATTGGTTTGGTTGTTACGGATTACTCTAGACAAAGGCGAAATACGATTCTTCAAAGCAGATCAAATGTTCAGCTTATTCTCCATATTGCAATCCACTTATCAAAATTATTCTGAATTCTTCATTCCCTTGAACTGAACAATCTGTAAAGAGAAAATGACCAATGGCATTACTAATTTTATCGAGGGCAGTCCAAATGAATTCTGACGCATAGTACTTACTGTTTTAAGTGAAGACACCGAAATAAAGAAACAAAATGTAATCTGTATAAACATCTTTTTAGAAGAGCAGAGACAGTGCAAACATTTTGAAGAAAAAAAAGACCCTCCTAATATTTTTAATTCGACTTGCAATTACTACATTTCGATTCAGCAAAATGTAGTAGCCTGTAAATCAGTCGGGTGTGCGTAAATCTCATGTCCCAAGTCTTATATAAACCGAAATTAAGGAAACTAATTAAATGAAAAAATCAAATCAACAGATTCCTAAACACTGGAAAAAGATGAGTGTGTCACAAAAATTTTGGTGCACAGATTAACACATAAGATAGGAAACAAAGAAAAACAACAGAAGTTTCCCGAATTCTTCCTCTTACTGTAGAAATGAAATAATTCACTAAGTCGTACTAACCGCTCCACCATACACCGAACTGCTCTTTAAGGCCGGCGTTATTTAGCACGAGGTCACGCGATGATCAGTAGAGTCAAACATCAAACCTCTGTCGAATGAAGGACTGTGGGAAGCACAGAAGACGGTTAATCCCGAAAAGACTAGGAAGGGTAGGGACGTCTTCTCAGGTCTGAGTGGAGAGCATGTGCTGTAAGGACCTGGGCTTAGGATACGAAATCTAACTGTACAAGTTAGAAATACGACCAAGGCAAGTACACTGCAGTGCATGTTCAAAACAAAACAAAACCAATTTCCTATTATGAGGAACACAAGTTTAATCAAATGAAATCAAGTGCCTGCAAAAAACGACGGAGGGCTCCGGACCTCAAAGTTTGCAGCTACTCCATAAAAGACTTTTGGGGAGCTCTTGCATTGTGTAGGAGATTTAACAGGCTCTAACTCTGAGGTTCTTTCTAGTTTTAAGATTCTAGAATTTATTAATATGTCAGAAGCTTTCAAAGGCTTTCTAAGACTTTATGCATATAAATAACCTGCCTCCCCACTCGACTTTAATACTGATTCGGTGCAGGGACCTACATTTTAGTGGTAATTTTGATCTTTCACAGCATTTTGCGTTACAAAGACTCTTTTCTTACCAGCAAGAGAAAGTGCAGACAGTGGGCTTTTTAGAGATTAAAAGCTCCTTTTTAAAAAATCTGATTTCCTTGAGATTGCTAAATAAACATATGAGATTTGGGATTTCTTATGTTAATTAACAGGCCACTGTGCCTGTGTTAAGAAAGGGAATTGCGCTTACGTCTTTTTTTATGTGAGAATAAAGAAAATCATGCAGATTTACTTCCATTTCAAAGGAGATAAAAAATTTAATGAACATTTGCCTTTTAAGCGACGCCCTCAATGAACCTTTCCTTGAGTGTTTCTGCTTTCTAGAATATGAGATGTTTCTTATTATAAAAGCACAACTTGGCTTTATAAAGCTGAAGAATAAAAACAAAGGTTTCTAGCATTTAGTAAGAATGGAAGAGTTAACACTAAGAATGATTTCAAGTGTAAATGTTTTCAGAAGTATGGCTCTCTCCACCCCTGTGCAACCACCAATAACACATAATGGCTCCTGAACTCATGCAGCCGTCACCCTTTTTTCTCTCAGGGATGCCAAAGGCAGAGAGAATAATCTCTGGCTCTTAGGGTCTGAGAACAAACCTTGAAGAAGCCAGTGATAATCGAACATTTCTTTGCAAATTCCTCACTGAAGAATTCTAGAAAATCTTTGCACCATACTTCCCACTCGCGCTGCTGTCAAGATATTCAACATGACTTACTGGTTAATTGTGAGTTTCTCTTCGTTTTTTAAAGCAAAACTAGCATAATAGGCAAGTGCATCCTCTCTGTCCTCTGACTTCTCATGGCTCCCTGTCACTACACACCACCAGATGAGGAAGCATTCTGGAATAAGACACACGAGTGCAATCCTCACCCTTGAAGACCTCTACATTTTCCTGCCCTTTGCCTTTCGCTCCCTGCTCCAACAGCCCCATCGGGAGTGCTCTGTTCCCCCAGCCCACCAAGCGCCTCCCAGCCTGTTGTAGCCTCTTGCACTCATCTTTGTCCCTGTCCTTGCCCTGGCTGGGTGCTTCTGTCTCACCACCAATCCAAATCCTACCCATTCTATCATTTGGTGCCCTTAAATCCTTAACTGGCTCTTCCCAATTAAACACAAGCTCTTTAAGATAAGTCGTGCATATACCTCATAGCACCTTGCAAATACTAGATTTAGAACCAAAACGTGTTGACTGACATAGCAGGCGCATGGCTGGAATAGCAGGTTCTTGTGTGAATTAATTCTGAACTCTGTCATAGTCCTTTTACGCGCAAGATGGATGCTAACTACAATAATCATTTTATGAGGTCGGGTAGAGAGGGGAAAATGCTCCATTTTTATGTTTAAAAAAAAAGGAATTGTTGCTGAAAGAAAGTTCATTCATCTGAGAAATACTTATTGAACACTTATTTTGCGTCGGGCATGGTTTTATTGGGGACAACAGTGACCTTCTCATTGAGTGACTGGTCTTGTGGACCAAAAGCCAAGAAAATATAAACTGATAAAAGGGATCATATGCCAGATGATAAGTATCAGACAGAAAAAATAAGGCAAAGAGGGGTTCTGGGGTTGTTGGGAGCTGCCCTTTATTACTGGGCGGTAGGAAAGGCCCCTGCTTGCTGGAAGAGGTGGCGTATGAGCTGAGACCTGAAAGTGGTGAGTGAAGAAGCCCGTGTAGAAATGTCGGGGACCGCATCCCAAGTGGAAAGAACAAAGGTGAATCCCTGAGGCTTGAGTGTACCTGGCGTAGTAAACAGCAACGATAAGTGGAATAAATAAGGGACAGCCTAGTAGAAAATTAATTGCAAAGGGTAAGCAGAAGAGGAACAGATTATGTAAAGCCTTACTCCCTGGGACAGTTTGACTTTTTTCTAGGAAAGGCGAGGAACCCCCAGAGAGTCTTTGGTAGAGGCATGAAGTAGTATGGGTTGTTTTATTTCGGAGACAAAGAGAGAGAGGGAGAGAGTACGAGCAGGGAGGGGGGCAGAGGAAGAAGAAGCCCGCGAGCCGAGCAGACAGCCCAATGTGGGACTCGATCCCAGGACCCTGGGATTATGACCTGAGCCAAAGGCAGACTGACCTGCCCGCGCGCCTCCATATGGCTTGTTTTAAATTGTTACTGTAGCTGCTGTTTTCAACAGACTTAAGGTCGGAAAGAGAAGAAGTAGGGAGATTCATTAAAAGGCAAATACAATAATCCAGATTAGAGATAATGGAGACACAGACTGAGGTGTTTATAGTGGAAAGGAAGAAAAATAGAAAATTTACATCCATTGACTTATCTTGACAAAATTCTTCTACAGCGTGTGGGCTACAAAGGCAGCTCCTTGCAGATGGTTTTACTGAAAACCGAAATGAAACTCTGATACCTCTGAAAAAATATTTGAGGGACATGCCCTGTAAGGAATAGTAGTCTTTCTAAGCAGACATTGACTTAGCTACACTGAAAATGTAAACTATTCTTTTTTTCTTTAAATGTTTGCAAAGCTTCCTTTTCTAAGTGCATGTCTGGTAGTCATTCCAGTTGGGTAAAACGGTTCTGCATCGGAAAAAAAAAAATCGCGCATTTCCAGCCCACCTGAGGATTACTTCGAGAAAGAATTACTGTCCGAAAAACATCACCGAGAAAGAATTCGCATATATCACCTTTGCAAAAAACAAAAAGGTGATTTGACACCCACTGTCCCAATATTCAAAACCAGAGATGCAACTGCAGACATCGCAAAAATTAAAGGTCGTTAAATGTCAGCAAATCTCCATATAGCTGCCCTGGGCCCTCAGAGAGCGATGGAGACGCTGCACACATCACCAGTGAGCAGGCCGGCCGCCTGCCGAGGGGACCTCTGCCCCCGGGGACGCCGGCCTCCCGCCGCCTCTGCCCTGCGCGCGGGCGCTTCCTGCGGAGACGCGCCCCGGGTCGGTCCGCAGCCGGCGCACCTGCTCCCGCGCCGAGCGCCGCCACCTGCGGGCGAGCTCCCGGCCGGACCGGGGGGGGGGGGGCGGTCACCGCACGGCCCCCCGCGCCTCCCCGAGCCCTCCCGGGCTTTCCGCCCCGTCCTGCTCGCCCCAAAGAACCGAATGGGGCGGTTCCGTGAAAACCCCACGGGCCCGCTTCCCTGCCGCCTGCTCTCCGGTGGGCGCCGGCGGAATCGCCCCGACTCCCCCCCCCCGTTCGCGCCCTTCTGCCAAGGAACACCTGCGCCCGCGGGGACCGGGCGGCCCGAGGATCCTCCGAAGCCCGGGACGGCGAGCGGAGCCCGAGCTCCCGTCGGTGCCCCCGGACCCGCCTGAGGCCCCAGAACCTTCTCCCTCGGGGCGGCCTGGGGCACCGCCGCCCGCCGGCTCCCATCGCCGCCCGCTGCGAGCGCAGGACCCGGGACCCACCGAGGCTCGGGGCCCAGGGCGCGGGCCACAGGGGCGGGGGGAGCCTGCGCTCGGCTCCGCGCCCCCCCCCCGGGGCAAGCCCGCCCCTCGCCTCCGTCGGCTCCCCGCGGGGCAGGTGCGGCGCGGGCGGCGGGCGCGGAGGATCCAGGGGGCCGGGGGACCCCCCCCCCGCACCGTCCCGACGACCGGTGCCTCCGCGCAACCCCGCGCACCCCGAGCGCATTCTCCGGGCAGCCCCAGAGCACCCCCCAGCGCACCCTCCGCGCACTCCGAGCGCAGCCCCTGCGCACCCCGAGCGCATTCTCCGGGCAGCCCCAGAGCACCCCCCAGCGCACCCTCCGCGCACCACCCCCAAGCACCCTCCGCGCACTCCCCGGCGCACCCCCAGCGCACCCTCTGGGTACCCGCAGCGCACCCTCCGCGCACCCTCCGGGTACCCCCAGCGCAGCCCCCGAGCACCCCCCGCTCACCCTCCGAGCACCCCCCAGCGCACCCCCGCGCACCCTCCGGGTACCCCCAGCGCACCCTCCGGGCATCCCAGTGCACCCCCAGCGCACCCTCGGGGCACCTCCAGCGTACACCCCGCGCCCCCTCCGAGCACCCCAGCGCACCCTCCGGGCACACCCCGCGCACCCTCCGCGCACCCTCCGAGCACCCTCCGAGCACCCCCCAGCGCACCCTCCTAGCACCCCCAGCGCACCCTCCGGGCATCCCCAGCGCACACCCCGCGCACCCTCCGAGCACCCCCCAGCGCACCCTCCGCGCACCCCCCCGCGCACCCCGCTCCGGAGAAGCGCTGGGAGAAGCGCGGGCAGGGCCGGCGGGAGAGCCGACGAGGGGACGGGTCGCCTGCGGGCCGGAGGACGCCGAGACAGCGGGGGCAGGTCGCCCGGAGCGCCCCGGAGCGCCCGCAGCACCCCGCGAGCCGCCTGCACCCCGAGCCCCGCTGCGGGGCGGACCCGGGCCACCGCGGGGCGCGCGCACGTTTCGGGGTCCCCGTCCCCGTCCCCGCTCTCGCCGTCCCTGGGCGCTTCCTCCCGCGTCCCCCGAGGGTGCCCGCCCGGAACTCACCTCCGGGGGCTCCCGCCGGGCCCGCGCCCCGAGCCGCAGGACCGAGACCCGGCAAGCGCGCAGGCACCGCGGCTCCCGCTCCGGCCCCGCAGAGCAGCCGGCGGGCAGGAGGCGCCCCCGCGGCCCGACTCCGCCCCGCGCGGCCACGTGACGGCGCGCGGGTCCCAGCCCCGGCCCCGGCCCCGGCCCCGGCCCCGGCCCCGGCCCCGGCCCCGCGCCCGCCGCCCCGGCCCCGCGGCCCAGCGCCCCCTCGCGGCCCACGCCCGGCTCGCCGCCCCGCGACCTCCCGGTCCGTCCCTCGTCTTTAAAGCGATCAGGGGGACGGCCTTACCCAAAAGAGAAAAAAAAGAAAAAAAGAAAAAAAAAAAAAAAGTAGCAGGTCCGGGGCCCCGAGCCCGGCGGCAGTGCGCACCCCCCCCCGGGGCACCTGCCAGGCCCGCGGCCTCCCCACTCCGGCACCGAGGTCGCGCCCCTGCCGCAGGCGGGGAGGCCGCGGGGGCCCCTGCGCGCCCGGGGAAGCCGCAAGCCCCCCCCCCCCCCCCCGCCTTGGCACCCGGGCCTCGGGGAGGAGCCGCAGGAGCCCAGCAGAGCGCAGCGACCCGGGCTCCCGCCGCTGCACGGTGCCTTTTCTCTATTAGGCAAAATAAACACTATTTAAAGTTCAGGATCAGTCATAGCCGGCTTATTTACATGGTGATGTGAACATCTGGGGTTGCCCCCCCCCCCAGGAAATCTTTCTAAAATATCTGTTATTAGACATATTTTTTTATGCAATTGGAAAAGGGGTAGGATCCAGAATTAAAATATCCCTTGTAATGAGTGAACTCCCGGAATGGGAGCACACGCTGCACAAAACCCCACCACTGGTCAAACGGAGTAAAATGGCATCTATCTGTATGTTTTTTTTTTAATTCTTCTCTTTCCTTCTTTTTTTTTTTTTTAAACTGAGACTGAAAATATGATTTAGGGATTTCGAATCTTTTATTTTATTATTATTATTATTATTATTATTGCGATTTTATTTTTTATTTGTTCACGAGAGGCAGAGGGAGAAGCAGGCTCCGTGCAGGGAGCCCGGTGGCGGGACTGGATCCCGGGACCCCGGGGTCACGACCCGAGCCAGAGGCAGATGCTCCACCGCTGAGCCGCCCAGGCGCCCCAGCAACTTCAGTTCTTGTAAAGAGTAATGACTCTTGAGGTTTCTGGTCGCCTTCTGTTTACTCCATTCCCTCAAGTCACGTTCTGAGAAGTAAGCTTTTTTTTTTTTCCTTTTAAAGATTTTATTTATTTATTCGGGAGAGACCCAGAGAGAGAGGCAGAGGGAGAAGCAGGCTCCTGCAGGGAGCTGGACGTGGGGATCCCAGGTCTCCAGGATCACACCCTGGGCCGAAGGCCGCCCCAAACCCCTAAACCCACCCCCCACCCCCCGGGGCTGCCCTACCCACAAGGTTCTGACCTCAGATTGGCTATTTTCCATCTGCAGTGAGAATCACAAATGAAATAATCTGATTTTCTATGAAGAATACATTTTTAGGTAAGCTTTTTTCCTATGTCAGCAAATATTTTGGAATTGAAAATATAATCTGGACTCATTAGACATTTTCCTTTCTGTCTTTCCCAAGAATGCTGAATAAAGGCATGCCTGTAATAATGCCTAAGCTACTGTGGCCAGTGTATTTCATCATTTTATTAACTGAGTTGTTAGGAAGTTTCCACCATAAGGCACGTTTATAAAGCTATATTCTTGAAATACTAATATCAAATACCAATCTTTGAAAGATCATTGGTCTTAAAGACTTTTCTGTCAAGTTTTGGGTCCTGAGACACCTGGGTGGCTCAGCGGTTGAGCGTCTGCCTTCGGCTCAGGTCCTGCCCCGCCAGGGTCCCAGGATCGAGTCCCACTTCGGGCTCCCTGCGAGGAGCCTCCTTCTCCCTCTGCCTCTCTCTGTATCTCTCATGAATAAATAAATGAAATCTTAAAAAAAAATTATCGTACAAAAAGAAGTTTTGATATGCTCAACAACCGCAGCAAATTGTATAATTCTCTAGGCATATATCATCTATTAAGGACTCTCTCAAACTGTAAAATAAAATAGATTTTTATAAAGTGTGAAATTAAAAAAATGCAGCATAGTACAATAACCAAATACAACATAGATTCCTCTAATAACGTAATTTTATGGAAGGCTTGACGTAAAGTAATCTGAGTTCCTCAGAAAACATATGCTGAAGAGTAATGTGAATTCCTCAAAAGATGTACTTAAAGAGAATATACGTGTGAAATAAAGAAAACTTCTTTTTCTAGTCTTAAGTGAGCAGCCAGTTGCATGCTTTCTTTCTGGGGATTCAAACTAGATAAAACCTCACCTTTGCCAGGGACGGAGAGAGACCTTTTTCACTGGGTGTATTTTCTCCTGAAATTTCGGAGCCCTCTGACCTAGAAACCATGACCAGCAGAATTAAATCAATGATCTGTTCTCCTGTTCTCTCAGGCCAGTCTTTTGTTCTGTCATTTAAACAGAATAGGCCCTATTCATTAAACCCCTATAAACCTTAGTTTTATCGTCTAAAAAAATGGGCTGAACCTTTAAATTGCATGATTCGATGACTATAGAGATGAAAGCGTGTCACTAAACTTGCTCACGGAGTTTATCCATTGTAGCTACTGGTCACTTGATGCATTTCTGCTGCTAAAGTTAATGATTCTAAAATGCTAATAGGCCTTGATATAGGAGAGTTGTCATAAATTATGACTCAGAAAACCTTGACAGGTGTTAACCTGTCATGTGAAAACTAGCCAGTGGATGATACTGTAGGAGAAAACCGCATCGGGGTTGAAGTTCCTAGGAACCACCTTGGTGAATCAGTTCCTATTCTATGCATTAATTAGGTGTCAGCTTTTCCTTCTTTCTGTAACTTATTACTGCATTTATTTGAACCCATGATGTCCCAGAATATAGACTGCGATATTATTTCAGGGACCCCTGAGGAAGAAAGAAAGTGCTTCCAGTAAAGCAATGACGCGCAATCCATTGTAACTGAATCTCAGAGTTAGAGTACTAAAACAGCTCCTTAAAATCCTCACCTTAGAACCAATGAAATATAGGAAGCAAAGAGTTTTGACTAAATCGGTTAGTACAATCAAATGGTCAACACAATCACGTAATCCAGGTGTCCTTTGGAGAATTGACTCGCAGGAATAGGTTACAATTAATTTCGTTAAAAATGTCAGGATACAAGAACGTAGATAAACAATTTAATTAGCTTTTTGTGTAGAGAAGCTAAGTCACATATACGGATTTGTTCTTGGTTTGAAATGGGAATGCACTTCAGGAAAGTTCTCATTCGTCACATGGACTACAAACCTAGAGCGTTTGTTTTAAAACTGTCAGAATCAGACTCTAGAGGACTAGGGCCCTAAAATTATTCAGTAAATACCCAAACATTTTCCTGCAGACCTCACCTGGTCAGACACCCTATAGACATTCAACAAAAATGTGACGTTATTTTACAAAGTGTCACATTATGTATTTGTTACCTGGGATAATGAGCAGAGCTTTGCCATTGTTACTATTACTGCTTTTGATTATAACTAGTGCTATTCCCTTCACATCTCCTTTCAAAGTTGTGGAGTAGGAACAGCTGGTGAGCAGGGCAAGTCTGAATGCCTCCTCCGACCTCCCATCATCCGTGACAAAGATCTCTCACAGTTCTTGTCCCGCTTCCACCTTCACACCACCCTACTCCCAGATGTCAGGCTTAATATGAGACCTTCATGACACAGGCAACATCAGGAGGCCACACTCGGCTCCAAAATGTAAAAGCCAGTTCACATCCCTGAGACAGCGCAGTTTTTCCCAAAGGAATGAAGAAGGAGAAGAAGAAGAAGAAGAAGAAGAAGAAGAAGAAGAAGAAGAAGAAGAAGAAGAAGAAGAAGAAGAAGAAAAGACTCCTTGGGTCCGACTCCAGGCCGCACTCTGCTCAGGTAAGCAGCCTGGCTTTGTTCCTTTGTTTAAAGTCTAGCCATTGCTTTTCTTTCTCTGGATGCATATAAATCCAGAAAGAGGGTAAGTATCCAAGGATGCGCTGGGGTAGCAATCGGACTCTTCTGAACCCAGGAATCTGCTTGGCTACCCCCTCTACTAACGCAGCATAAAGGTAAAGATAACTGCGCGGATCGTTGAAGCTACAAATTCAAAACCTTAGCTGAAGTTCTTGAGCTTGAGTGGACTCCGATCTCTCTCCTTTTAGAAGATATTTCCAGTTGTCCTCCTTCTCCCCTAGTCTCCTACCTCATATCCTCGACTTCCATAGGCTCCTCCTTGCTTCTGAAGTCAGCAACAACCGGACGGCATTTGCGGCCTCCGTCCCACAGGCCTCACTTGAGCAGCAGCTCCTCTGCCCCAGCTGTTCGGGCCCCAGGCCTTGAGTCAGCCGAGCCCACTGGGGTTTCCCGGCCGACACCCCAAATGTCGTGTGACAGAGACAAGCCACCCCCGTTGTGCTCACCCCCTCAATCCAGGAGCAGAAAACCCATGCGTGAGTTGTCGTTTATATTCCACTAAATTTGTGGGGGCTGTTACACAATAACACAACTACAACACCTGTTCAGTCAACAGTGCCGCTTTCTTGGTGCAACACTAAAATGAAAACAAAAATAAAATTGCTCACTCCTTCAGGGTAACCCCCTCGCCCGTGCCCCAGCTTCTGTGCTGCCTTCTCCTTCCTGGGAACTCCTCTACGAATTGCCTCCTCAGCATGGGCCGCCGGAAACCACCTCTGCCCATCCCACCAGTGACCAAAGCCCGTGGAAACGCTTCAGACATTATTACGCTTATTCTTTAGGGTGCAGGTGCCTCTCTTGACCACCCTACGCTCTTGGAATCTTCTTTCTCCTGATCGCATGAACGCCACACTTCAGGCTTTTCTCCTTGCTCACTGGACGGTCCCCTGTTCCCTCTCCCAGGTCTCCCCCTACTTCTCACACGTGTTCCTCCCTAGGATCCTGCTAGGTAGGGGGCCCGAGATGGCACCTGCCTATTAGCCCACGGGGGCCCCCATACTGTTTGCTTCTTCACGCCAGGTTAGGACTAGTAGCCCAAAGCCAGACAGCACCAAACCCAAATTCTCACACATCTAATTGCTTCAAACGTTATCCAGAGAAATCTATTTGTAACCAGTGAGAGCCCATCCACTTTTTAGAGCCCGAGAAACTGCACCCATCGTCTACGAACCATGGATAGAACAAAATCTGTATCCATAAACGACATCAGGCCGCTGCTGCCCTTCGGAGCTCTGGGGACCACCTCCCCACCTTGCTACTGAGTGACGTCACCTGGGCAAGTGAGCCCTTCTCCATTTTCCTCTTCTTCCCAAGAGGCCTCTGTCCTATCGCCCTTCTGGATGGTTCTTTAGAAGATGACTCGCTCGGAGGACCTTCCCCTCACCCCGTCCAAGACCACCCCCTCGAAAGCTTGTGTGTCCTGTCTTTTGTGGTCCTGTCTTTTCCCTGATTGACTTGAAATACCCAAATTTACCAGAGATCTCATTCTTGATCTTTTCCTTTTTTTTTTTTTTAAACCCTTAATGCATAATCCTGCCCTCTGTCATCAAATACATGCTTGTGTGCTCACAACCCCACATCTCCACCTAAAGGACAGATCTCTCTCGGCTTTCCGGACAAATGTGCTTCTCAGCTGGTGAACGGGGATCTCAGTCTGGTCATCATCCCCATCCCTCAAACCAGAATCTAAGAGCTGTCCTGTGTTTCTGTCTCACACTCTCAAATTTAGTCGCTCACACATTCCCGTTGACTCTACCCCCTAAACATCCCTTACATGCGATCAAACTCTACTTATTTCTCTGCTGAATGGGTTTCTGCCTCAGTGGGTTTCACGATGATGCAGTTATATCCCTCCCAGCTTAAATAGTCTAGGTGCTCTCCAGACACTTCAAGTGCAGGGTCCTTTAACCGATATTTTCCGTATCATCCTCCACCACTTCCCACACACTCAGTCATACCAAACGCTTTGCACCTCTCTGATACACCCTCTCTCACCTTCAGGCCGTATCCCCTCTTCTTATTTACCCAGGCCCATCATTTGGGGATTTAACTCTCACCAGTTCCTCAAGCTTCAGTTCAAGTAGCCTCTCAACTAGGAAGCCCCCTTTCATACCTCTCCATCCCCCCCATAGGCTGAATGTACCTTATTCATATTTCTGCAGCCCTTTAAATTTATTTCTAACCCAGGATTGAGTACACTAGATGCAATTAATTGTGTATTTGCACAGAACCACACTGTGATCTCTGGAAGACAGTGACGATTTTTTTTTTCACCTCTTTAAACTTGCAGCCTAGATTCGATGTGGCAACAAGACATTGAGCAAAGTTCTGTGGAAGGATTGAAGAACAAGGAATAAGGGAGGGTTCCATAAACTGTGAACATCACAAATCAGGCCCACGTGTTCATCCGAAATATTTAAAACTGTCTTGGGCGCCTTAGTTACGGTGGATAACTGCTGCTTCTATACGTGCACGGAATCCGTGAAAACATGTATCTTACATATATGTAAATGCTACACATATTTTATGCATATGTGCGCTTATTACGTACTTCTCTTGATGAGTCTTCTTATTTTTTTATTTTCTGTGTGTGTTAATTCTGCTTTCCTATTAAATATAAGCTTCAAAGATTCATCCTCCTGCCTTTAAAAATGCATATACTGTCCAGCAGAAAAATGTCTTAGAAGTTTTTCTACCTGCTGAATAATATACTTTTAAAAGCTGAATTACCTGTATGATAAGAGTAGGAATATGGTTACAGATACAGTTTCAAGGAACGTTCACTTCATCACTTAACCACATCAACTTTGGATTCTGGGCTTATGCTTTGAACAGTTCTCTGAACATTCTTTTTAAAGACTATTCAAAACAAACCAACATATCAAAAACAAATAAATCATTCCTCTTCCATTTCCACTTAAATATAGCAAAGCTATATTTAGACTTATAAGTAGATGTAAAATACTGACCATTAAAACTTAGCTAAGAAATGAAAATTTCTCTTTAAAAAGTAATATTGGGCAGATGCTTATCAACATCACCACTTTTTGGGTTGATTTGCAAAAGGGAATAATATATGAACTATAAATGGATTTACATGATAGAAACTGTATGTCCCCAAAGGAGTCTACGTTGTCTTCTTTTACATATTTTGTGCTGAGATTTTTGAAAGAATATAATGAAACAAAGAATCATTTGTTGATATGTAAGACATCCACAGCTTTTTAGAGAATGAATCAAGCATCATTATGTAGTTATTATAGCTGCAGCAAAGAGAATGTGCCAGTAAAAATGGAAAGCTATCCATAGTATTTCTTTTTTCTTTTTTTTCTAATATGGAGAGAAACAATTTCTATGATCATTAAAATTTTCTGAAGATCCAAACAGGTTCTCTTTTTACATATGTATCTATAACACATGCTTGTTAATGGCATAAAGTCCTAGAGAGTCAGACCTCGGGCAGCCCGGGGGGCTCAGCGGTTTAGAGCTGCCTTCAGCCCAGGGCCTGATCCTGGAGTCCTGGGATCGAGTCCCGCGTCGGGCTCCCTGAATGGAGCCTGCTTCTCCCTCTGTCTGTGTCTCTGCCTCTCTCTCTCTTTCCCTGTGTCTCATGAATAAATAAATAAAATCTTAAAAAAAAAAAAGAGAGAGAGTCAGACCTCAAAGGGAGTTCCATATCTACTAGTCACAACATTTCAGTTTACAAAGAAAGTGAAAACTAAAAAGGCCAAGTGTTTTGTCTAAAGCGATGCCACTAATTTGAAATAAAGCCTGAAGGAAATCCCAGGTGTTCTGACAAGAGTCCAATATACAACGACATTTGTGATACAGGATTGCATACCTATATATATGCGTACCACACGTATGTGTGTATGTATTTCTGGCATGGAGAATTTATTTAAAAAAAAGAACTGTACGTTCTGTCTGGAAATCAGTCACTGCTTTATACTTAATGATTTAATCATTAGGGAATCAAAAGGAAAGATAAAGTGTTGCCTAAGTAGCAAAGTGCTTGTCAGAAGAAGACAATTATACGTTTGTCATACCCCCTTAGGACCTCATATTCTCATTGTATTCTCTGGAACAATGGCTCTCTACACTCAAAACTTTGGGTTAACTTTTTTTGATTGCTCCTGTTCCTTAAAAAACTGCATGTATTTCCCAACTGTGTTTAAGTCCTAAATGCTGATTATATGACAAACTAATACAATTGCAAAGAAATCAAGACAGCAATGAGCATCATAAAAATATTCTGATAATATGTGGAAATGGCCTCTTCCATATATTTTAAGAATTAAGGATTTAAATTAGCCATGCTATAAACTGTGGATGAAGACATGTCTACTCTTAATGAGTGTGACAAAAATCCTCACAGGAAGAAAATTCATCAAATAAAATAGCACCATTTTTTCTATTTTATTTGTCACCGCTATTCCTATATATCAAGATGACATATCATTTGAGGTTATTTCAATGCACATTAGTAAGTGTCCTTCACAAACAGTAGCTGTTATTAAAATGCAGCAATAAAAAAAAATAAAAATAAAAAATAAAATAAAATGCAGCAATAACTGACAGAAACAACAGACACGTTCCTCAGAGAAATACTACCTCAGGCATTGTTTGGAGCGTGCTTTATTATTCAATAATTTGTCTTAGGAGTCCTGAGTAGTTTTCACTTTCACCTTTACAGAAAGGCTTTCTTTCATAACTGATGAAGAACCGTGAGAAGTGGAAAATAGCCAGTTTAATTTTGTAGCACACATAAAATCCAACTTAATTTCCCAAATGAGTATTTTATAAATAGTGAGTAGGAAAAAAATACCTAGAGCAGAGGTGGACATTACTATTTGTGTTCCCAGAGGTAGTACTCCACCTGCTTGAATTTACTCCATCAAGTAGGAACAAAATCCTGTATTATGTTCGACAAAGAGTGATGATGACTAGCCTTGAATCCCTCCTGGGAAATTTGAAGGTAAAAGCGCACTGCTCTTCGTAGCTCCCCCTTGATGTAGCATATTGCTGGAATTTGCAAGTTGACCAAATCCTCAAAAGAAGGATTTGTTCACCTAATTTGTCTGCCCCACGTAGGTTGAACGTGCGTTGAAAGAAGGCTTCTTGAGGCTTGTACCCTTGTGTGTGCAGCGGGAAGGGAATGGTGGGTGAATCAAAATCTTTGTCTCACTGACATGTTGGCCTTTTATTTTGAATACTCTGATAGCAACAGTTACTTCAAAGGAAGGGTCGAGATTAGCCAAAGAAAGCAACGTTTGTGGAAAAGAAATAAAATCCATCTTGTATTTTTAACATTCAAAAGCTTGTAGCAGAGACTGGTATTCTGGAAGGTAGTCACAACGGGGTTCACTTGGGAGCTGTTTCACAGGCCACGCGTGTTTGAAGTAGGTGTGCACTGTAACTGCCAGGGACCGAGGGACAGAAATGCCCGTGGCAGTGTGTCCTGTACTGCCCGTGCCAACGCCGGAGTCAAGACAGTCTAAGAAGGAAACTGGTTTCTCCCCAGTCACCCTTCCTGACACTCCATCCCTCAGCTCCCCCGCTACAGAGGCCGACCCTGCCTGCTATGTCAAGCATTTGGGGACAATGTGCTAGTATTCCAGAAGTGAAATAGAGAAGGATGAAATGGGAACTAGATTCCCTTGAGGAATTTAAAAGCTCTTGGATGACTCTCTGGCCGATGCCCTGCGCATCAGACACTAAGATGCAGCACAGGGGCCCAGGAATTTTTGTTCACTTCTGCTAGATTTACAGGTTGCCTTGCCCCCAGGGGGACAGTCCCCTCCAGATTGGAGCCCCGGCCCCACTGGATCACACTCATCACCAAACACTTGTGGCTGCGGCCGGCACATAATCGTTTTCAGGTTTGAAATGTGCAATAAATACAATCTGTCGCCTGCAAGGTCGCGGCTACAGACACGTGGGCCTGTCTGCGACTCTCCAGTGTGTGTCTGTCTGTCTCTCCCCCCCCCACCTCCTACACACACACACACACACACACACACACACACACAGAGAAGCCTCCAACACCTGCCAACTAATGACTAACGAAAATAAGGCGAACCTGCAAAACACATTTGGAAACACTGGGGATGGAAATCACGTTGAGAAACAAAGGGCCAAATGTTTGGAGGGTATTGGGGTGGTTGTGTTTTTTCTTTTTTTTTAACCTATGACAACCCTTCCCCCCCACCCCCCACCCCCGGCAGTCTTTGTGTCTCTGAGCAGTGCCAGCGCGGGTTCGGTCCCGCCTGACCCCCAGCCTTCAGGGGACCGCAGCCCCCGCCCCGCAGGTGCGCCCCCCCCCGTCCCCCCGCCCCGCTCCCCCCCCCCGCCCCGCAGGTGCCCCCTCCCGGCAGGTGCGCCCCCTCCGCCCCGCAGGTGCCCCCCCCTCCGGCCTCCGCAGGTGCCCCCCCCCCCCCCCCCGCCTCCGCACCAGCCTCCGCGCCAGGCTTGGCCCTTCCTCCTGCCGAAACAGGTGCAAAGGAGCAGCGCCCCTTTGGGGGGTTATTTATTTATTTATTTATTTGTTCGGAACAAAGAGAGAACCGGGCCTTGAAGCTTGTTCTGGGGAGCCCCAGCCCTAGGCGCTGCCCCGGCGCCCCCACGCCCTCCCCTCGGGTCCGCCAGGCCCGGCGCCCCGCGGGCAGAGATGCTCCTGCTCAAGTTAACTTGGCCTCGGCCGGGCGGGGGGGAGGGAGGGGGGGCTGCGGGGGGCCCAGAGGGTGGTGGGGAGGCTGGAGGCGCGGCTGGGAAGGGGAAGGGGTGAGGGAGGGCGCGGGGGAAGGGGCGCCGGAGGGCGGGGGGCTGCAGGGGCGCCGCGGGGGCCGCCGGGCGGGGGGCTGCGGGGGGCTGCACGGGGGCTGGGGGGCCGGGGCGCTGCGGGGTCGCCGGGCGAGGGGCTGCGGGGGGCTGCAGGGGGGGGCCGGGGGGCTGCGGGGCGGGGGGCTGCAGGGTGGGGGCCGGGGCGCTGCGGGGGGCCGGGGGGCGCACGCTGCGGGGCCGCGGGGCGGGGGGCTGCGGCTGCTCCGGGCCCCCGCGTTGGCCGGGCTGGCGCGCCCCGAGCCGGGCGGGGGAGGCGGGCGCGGAGCAGGCGCCCTGGAGCGGGGTCCCCGGGGTCCCGGCGGCGTCACGTGGTCCCGAGGCGCCTCGCCGCGCCCCGCCGCCCCCCCGCGCCCCCCGGCCCTCCCCCTGCAGCCGCCGCCGCCCGGCGCAGCCGCCACCGCGTCCCCGGGAGCCGAGGCGCGGGCACCGGCCCGGGCGCCCCAGGTACGGGCTGCAGCCTGCGGGGCCCCGGGAGGGCGCTGGGGAAGGCGGTCGGGGCGCGGGGTCCGGGGCGCGGGGTCCGGGGCGCGGGGCAGGTCCTCCCCGGGTGCGGCGGGCGCCGGGTCCCGAGCGGGCAGGCGGGGCCGGGGGGCGGGGTGGGGGGACCTGGCGGCGCCGGCGCGGCCCCGGCCTCGGGAGCGGGGATTGCCCCGAACCCCAAGCTCGGAGACCTTCCGCGGGAGGCCGCGCACCGCCTCGGGCCGGGTCCCGCAGTCTCAAATCCGGGATTTTTCCGGGGGAAAGCAACTCCGCTGTCGGGTTGCGGGGGGCTCGTCGGTGAGCGAAGCCGCGAGTCTCTCCCCGGCTCCGACTGTGCCGGGTCCCGGCTTCGTGCCCGGCGTCCTGGGGCAGCTTGAGAACGGGCAGACCTCGCGGTCGCGGGGGCCGCGGCTGCAGGGCCAGAGCTGGGATCCGGCGCTTGCTGCGGGGCACCGAGACCGCCGCGATTCTTAGGTGATTGCGTCCCCTGGGGGAAGAGGGGCATTTCCCTGACACAGGAAATCATCCTGACAAAGGAAAAGCTCATTTAAAATGTGAGCGGTCTCCGCCGTCCCTTGAATTCCTTGCAGCTCCTCCTATTACTCCTTTCAGGAACTAGCTACTTAAGGTGCCTGGAGTCTGTCCGAAACAGTTCATTTGTCTTGGTGTCAGCTACAGATCGATTTTTAGAGGGAGATCACAATATCAGGAAATTCCAGCGAGCCTGCAGAGACGTTGCTTTTTGACAGTCACAACGTGACAAAGAACTTTTATTTTTTATTTATTTATTTATCTATTTATTTATCTATCTGTTTATTTATTTATTTATTTTTTCACTTTTTACCCTGAGGATTGAAATTTGAGGTCGCAGCCTGGGAGTTCTGATGGCGGGACGGGAGGTGAAACTAGATACAAAAGAAGAAAATGTCACCAGTAAGCGCAGCAAAGGTTTCACACTCGGTATCAAAGCTCTTCTGATATGATATTTCATCTTTGAATGTTTATTTCTGGTTACAGTTCATGATTCCTCTAGCACTCTAAGATGAAGAAAAGTACACATATTACATTACTTGTATTACGTATCAAGTGTTCGTGTTGCACAGAATTATGACACTTGTTATAAACGCAGATCATGATTAAGCAGATCCACATTTCCATTACAGGTTTGCTTATGGTGCTTTTCAGGGAAGTGAAAGGGTAAATTTAAGAAAAGAAATCCTTTGTGCTTTTTTCCCCCCTTTCGTTTTAAAGTGGTTTTGATTAAAACCGATTTTCAATTAGAAAAAAAAAAAAGAACCACAAATCTCATTGGACAAACATTTCCTCCTGTTTGGAATATCCCCCTGGCTGCTGTCAGGGAGGAAGAAGTTTTTCTTTGCCCAAAGTTCTAGTTGGACTAAGAATCAAATTTCCGTGAGATACATTAACAGAAGAAAATCAAATTTAGCTTCCTACCTACAGGGGATCTACACAGACATGGAAATCCCAAAGAGAGGCAAAATGAGGCACATATGTCACCCTGAGCTAAGGAGAGGAGGAAGAGAGGAGAGCCATTAGCGGGAAGGTGAGAGGAAATGTTTGGAAAATGAAGGTTGCTCTGTTGTGCAGCTGGGTTCCTTAGGCAAAAAGGAATCTCTGTAAGTAGCTCTTTTCCTGGTTCAGGTCCTCTAGCTAAATCTTCCTTAGGCATTTGGTGGGGAGGTCAGAGCTTCTACCTGAGTCTTTTGGGTCTTGATTATTTTCAGCTCCAAATACTCTACATGCCATTGTGTTGCCCATTCCCTTCCTTGTCCCGGCCCCAGTGCAGTAGCTCTAGTTGTAAGAAGTCGTTGGAGCAAAGAGTCACAAAATGCCATTTAGTGTGGAGCATGATATTAAGTGTTATGTGTATTTTAGTGTGTGGATGGGATGGGTTGGACTGGGCCTAGAGGGAGAGCAGCACAAGGTTGGCTACAGTCACACCAAAATCAAATGAATAAATGAATGTTAAGTGAGGGAATGAATGTTAGGAGAGGGGGGAAAGAACATAAGAAAAAATGATCATTTGTCAATCTATCAATAGATGCAAAGAGGCATCCATGATATTGAGCAACAGTGTTAATTGTTCATGCTGTTGTGAAAAAAAAATCCAACACTGGCAGTCAGGAGAATGTCATTCATTCATTCATTCATTCATTCATCATCCATTTAGGCCCTTTTATATCTCAGGCACTTTTAATCTGTAATTACTCATCATATAACCTTGAAATAACTCCTCAGAATTCCCCCCACAGTACCTTGTACTGTGTATTTGTTTTGTTTATGGCAGAGCCTTGCAGACCACATCACACAACAATTGTTCAATAAACGCTAGTTGAATGAATAAAGGCAGGAACAACTAATCTCTCTTAGCTATTCCTTAATAAGAGGAGCCTCCCCTTTCAAATTATATATAAAGTAGTGTTTTTTAGGGAGGGAAAGAAGTGTTGCCCTCAGTTTGTCCTGTGTCCAGTGAATACTCAGGCTGGCATTTCCTTCATCTGCTTACTAACAAGGCAATGGTTTTTATGATTTAATGAGTTCAGTGTTTTCTGCGCTTGTTTCATAGAAAATTTTTAGTGACACACCGGAATCTGATGTACTTCTTTTACATTTAAATAAAAACATATGTTGTAAATATTTTTTTGCTATTTTAGCTTTATGTTGCTTTGTCACTGAAGAGACCTCATTCAAAAATTTAAAGTGCTAAACTCTCCCCATTGTCAGTGGATCTATCTCCTTATTTCATTGTAGGGCCATTTGAAAACCTGCCTAATTTTGGTGGTTCCAGTATATCTGTGTATGTAACCAGACATACACGTATGTTTACATACATATGGTCATACACTATCCTGAATTTTCTTATATTCCCTGGATGATTCATCCCTCTTCATTTAAAGCTGGGAAAAATTAAAGTGCTTTTTAAAATGATGAGTAAGAGTGTTTACTTAGTATCCATCATGTACACCATCACTCCATTAGGCATCATTTCTATCATGAAAAGAATTAAAACATTTTCCTCTGTCTCCATTAGGGTCTAATTGAGAAGACTGACCACTACACTGGAGTCGATCCGAATGCTAGACTCAAAACCACATTGTTTCTATTACCGTAAATTGTACTGCATTTCCTCTTCCTTCGAAAAATTTTAGACAGGAACATTTTACTTGAAGGACGTGTCATCCTCTAGTTACATGTCCCAAGAAAGCACAAAGCCGTTCTAGAACCAACTGTTCGCTTTCTCTTTTGTCCTTCCTTACAAGTAGTAGTGCCCTTCCTTCTACAAGCTAGTAGAAAAAGCGGCCAGTAGCCACTGATCTACAGCGAAAAAGAGTTGTCTCAAGAAAGCGAGTCAACAGAAGAACTAAGCGGGATCACAGTAACAAATGACCTACGCGCATTATAAATGTGAAAACGATTATGAACAAGGTCGATGGAACCAGAGGAGTTATCAGAACCCAGGAAAATTAGGCAGAAAGGCCAGTCAAAGCTACTTTGATTAGAAGCTCGCTAATCTACACAGAATAGTTCCTGCGAGGTTAGTATGATGACTCTCTGACTCAGTAGGCCACGAGAGTGACCCTGCACCAGTTTACCCCTTTTAACTTGGGGCAGTATCAATGGAAATTGTTGGCTAGTGCCTAAGAATGAATGAATAAGATCCTGAGCTTTTGAATTAATTTATCTTTAAAGGGATGTGCTTAGTTACCAGAAAGTAATTTAATCAACATAGAATCAGTTGTCAAAGTTCTGAAAAACTTAAACTTTCAGGTTTTCTCATAGAACAATGATGCCTGTATCATCCTATTTGAAACCTGCTGTCTATAAACCTGAAGTTAAAATTATTTATAATGAATGTATGTACACACTAGGATTTTCTATTTGGAGATATTTTGGATCAGGACCTAAAAGTTCCTTATAAGGTAAAGATAATAGTATTCACCGTTAATTAAATATATATGTATTTTTATAGTTTTAGCTATAGTTATCCAACTATAGACCTAGAAATACGTACGTAAATATAAATTGAAATGTAGTGTAAATGCTTTTTAAATTTGCATTATATGAGGATCTCTGTAACAACGTGTATATCCATCAGAACTAATTAACTATTGCTGTCCCGAGTATTCTATAGGAAACTCTTGTTAAAAAAAATAATAGTGCCTACTTTTTTATAATACTGTCAAATCTCTAATGTGTAGCAGGAAATAAGAATACCATTGTGCCATCGATAATATTACACTGTTAATTTTGTTTGAAATGGAAAAGAACTTATACTGGGGTGTGATATTAGCATTACTTCTGTATTTAATTTTAAGATACAGATTTTCCTTAGACAATATGAATTTATTCCACCTTTTTAAAGTGGAAAATTAGTTTCAGTTTTTAGGCCAAAAAAATAAATAGGTAAATTTTGTTTTTCAAAACACTAGTGGACTGCTGGTCAGTAGCTATCCTAACTCATGATAATCTGGCACATCTCAAAGGACGAAGAATTGATCATGGAACGACTGCCATCTGGAATTGTACACACATAGTCAACAGTACAGCTTGATAAACACTTAGTTAAGTGCCTACTGCATACACCGAAGTCCTAGGATAGTGTTTCTACACCTGAGAAGCTTACATTTGAACACTGCATGAACTAGATAATATTTAAGATACAAGACATTTGCTTGAATTTTTCCTCTTCCCATAAATATTTATTTTGTTTGAATTTTTCATTTTTCTATAAATATTTATTTAGCACCTACAATTGTGAAGTCACTGGGCCATGGATTGTGGTAGATACCACGATGAATAAATAACGATTTTCTGTTTTCCATTGCTTATAAGTGGATAAGGTAGGCTTCTATGTATTTTAATTGCATTGCAAGGCAAATTGTGACATATGGCATGAGACGGCTATACACAGAGCAGTATGGGGGTTCCAAAGAGGAGATCGCATCCAATTGAGTAGACCCAGGAATACTTCAGGATAGATGACTTTTAAGTTTGACCTTGATTGAAGTTGGAAACCAGCAAATGTTTTAAGATAAGATTATGTGACCACACCAGGAATAAGCACCTTGAATGGATGAATAATAGTAACGAGCTATCGTAAATTAGGTCTCTTGAAGTTCTTATATGCTTCCCCTTTCATTATATCTATATAAATTTAAAAAACAAGATCTGTGATTTTAATGAAAATTAATACATCATAGGAATGATGATAGACTCAGACTTACTGTCATTGTTATTAGGTGATATTTGTTCTGCACTTGGAACCAATGAAAGACCTCATGAAACCTTTTTTTTTTTTTTAGGAGATTAATAAGGGATGCGAACAAATTTTAAAATGTAGTCTCCCTCTCAGAATTGATTTATCGTAGTCATGTAATTTTTTAAAAGTTGGTAACTAATGTCTTTTTATTCCAAGCAGGACTCTAAGATGGATTTAGAACTCCAGGATTTTTATAACAAGACACTTGCCACAGAGAACAATACTGCTGCCACTCGGAATTCTGATTTCCCGGTCTGGGATGACTATAAAAGCAGTGTAGATGATTTACAGTATTTTCTGATTGGACTTTATACATTTGTAAGTCTTCTCGGTTTTATGGGGAATCTACTTATTTTAATGGCTCTCATGAGAAAGCGTAATCAGAAGACGATGGTAAACTTCCTCATAGGAAATTTGGCCTTCTCTGATATTTTGGTTGTGCTGTTTTGCTCACCTTTTACACTGACCTCTGTCCTGCTGGATCAGTGGATGTTTGGCAAAGTCATGTGTCACATTATGCCTTTTCTTCAATGTGTGTCAGTTCTGGTTTCAACTTTAATTCTAATATCAATTGCCATTGTCAGGTATCATATGATCAAGCATCCTATATCTAATAATTTAACAGCAAACCATGGCTACTTCCTGATTGCTACTGTCTGGACACTAGGTTTTGCGATTTGTTCTCCCCTTCCAGTGTTTCACAGTCTGGTGGAACTTCAGGAAACATTTGACTCCGCATTGCTGAGCAGCAGGTATTTATGTGTTGAGTCGTGGCCATCTGATTCGTACAGAATTGCTTTTACTATCTCTTTATTGCTAGTCCAATATATTCTTCCCTTGGTGTGTCTAACTGTGAGCCATACCAGTGTCTGCAGGAGTATAAGCTGCGGGTTGTCCAACAAAGAAAACAAACTGGAAGAAAATGAGATGATCAACTTAACTCTTCAACCATTCAAAAAGAGTGGGCCTCAGGTGAGACTTTCCAGCAGCCATAAATGGAGCTATTCATTCATCAGAAAACACAGGAGAAGGTACAGCAAGAAGACGGCATGTGTCTTACCTGCTCCAGCAAGACCTCCTCAAGAGAACCATTCAAGAATGCTTCCAGAAAACTTTGGTTCTGTAAGAAGTCAGCTCTCTTCATCCAGTAAGTTCATACCGGGGGTCCCCACCTGCTTTGAGGTGAGACCTGAAGAAAACTCGGATGTTCATGACATGAGAGTAAACCGTTCTATCATGAGAATCAAAAAGAGATCCCGAAGTGTTTTCTATAGACTAACCATACTGATACTAGTGTTTGCTGTTAGCTGGATGCCACTACACCTTTTCCATGTGGTAACTGATTTTAATGACAACCTCATTTCAAACAGACATTTCAAATTGGTGTATTGCATTTGTCATTTGCTAGGCATGATGTCCTGTTGTCTTAATCCTATTCTGTATGGTTTTCTCAATAATGGGATCAAAGCTGATTTAATTTCCCTTATACAGTGTCTTCATATGTCATAATTCTTCATGTTTACCAAGGAGACAACAAATGTTGGGATCGTCTAAAACATAGTCACAATAATTCTGTATGTACAACAAAGAAATTTTAGTAACATGAAATTTAATTTATGTCTGAGTTCTGGATTTGAACGTCAGTTCGTAAATATGTGGAAGATTGTTTCAATGTGTTATATATATAATATGATGAATTCATTAATTGTATAAAGTCAGTCTCAAGGAAATCTATAATTTCACTTTAAAAAGTCGTTATATTAACTTTCATCTTGTCTTGTGAACAAATGAATCGTAATTTTTGTTTAAAATAAAAGTCCTATCTAACCAACTCAGTGTCTTTTTGTTCAAAATTATAATAAATAAAAATATTTTTCCTGCGGATCATTTAATTTCAAACGTGGGGGATCCCTGGGTGGCGCAGCGGTTTGGCGCCTGCCTTTGGCCCAGGGCGCGATCCTGGAGACCCGGGATCGAATCCCACATCGGGCTCCCGGTGCATGGAGCCTGCTTCTCCCTCTGCCTATGTCTCTGCCTCTCTCTCTCTCTCTCTCTGTGACTATCATAAATAAATAAATAAATAAAAAACTAAAAAAAAAAAATTTCAAACGTGGGGAATATACCTTATCTATTTTTCTTCCTTTCTAATTCAAAGGCATCTTAATATTTAGTCTGTGAAAATGCAGAAAACGTTTAGTATGATCAGCAGGTCATAAGAAATGACAGATGTGGGATCCCTGGGTGGCGCAGCGGTTTGGCGCCTGCCTTTGGCCCAGGGCGCGATCCTGGAGACCCGGGATCGAATCCCACATCGGGCTCCCGGTGCATGGAGCCTGCTTCTCCCTCTGCCTGTGTCTCTGCCTCTCTCTCTCTTTCTGTGTGTGTGTGTAACTATCATAAATAAATAGAAAAATTAAAAAAAAAAAGAAATGACAGATGTATGCCCAAGTCATGATTATAATTGTAAGCATTGGGTACAGTTTTGGTGGGAAAACACTTATTTCCTATCATTGATAATCGATCAAATTGTTCATTTGCCCCCACAAATGTCTAGTAATACACAATTAATTTACCAAATAAAAATAGATCTCAAATCTTTTCTAATCCTATACCACATTAACACTACCCAAGAAGGATTGTTTTCATATACATCTTTTATAATCTGAAATGTGAAGTATAAATGGAATCTGTGTTTCCAAATATTACATAATTTAAAAATACTTGAAGTGTCCACAAGGGGAAAAAAGGTTAATTTTTTTTGGTCAGGATATAGAATGATCGATAGACTTTGTGCTATTTCAGTACTGAGGTCTCATATGCTATCTTACTAAACTTTTAAATCAAAACTTTTTATTTATTTCAACCAGTTTTTTGAAAAACCGAGTCCCTGAAAATCATTGAATATTTTCACAAATGGCCCATACATGCAAAATAACATTGCTGTCTTCAGTTCCTATAACTGATTTAGCCCTCCCCTGTGTTGACTCCTCTGTTTCCAAAGGAAAGTGACAAAACAAAACAAGAAACATTTTAGGTTTGCAGATAGGTAATTCTGGTAGTTATTTAATCTACTGAAAATCTAAAATCTCTATATGGGGACTTTCTTTCACACACCCTCCTCCTCCTTCCCTAGATGCTCTCTACACAAATGGGGGAAGCTGAAAATGGTGCTGGTCCCCATGGTGCCCTATGCCGGCTCCTATTGACCGCCAGCTGAGGAATAATTCTCTTGCCTGGTCCCCATGTTATGTCCACCTGTATAGTGTATGGGCTGTTCTCAGCAAGGTCAGGAGCTGAGCGTCCAGCCCCCAAATCCTCCATTGCTGCTGGCAATTCATTGATGGCGTGGTTGCATGGAGACTCAGCCATGCCTTCCATTTTGTTCTGAGCCTACACTTGTCTGCTCTATGGGTCTTGCACCTGCCAAGTCTAGCGACTGTTGGGACACTTTAAATTCATGACCAAGAACTCTGCAGGAGCTAATGAAATTCGACTCCTCACATAGATCCCTAAGAACTGAGGCAGGCAGCATAGATGGGCCGAGGCCTTCTCTGCCCAAACACTAAAGGTGTCATGTCTATGCTGCTGTGCTCACCCTATGTTGCTATGAAAGCACTCTGTTTTTCAGTCTCTTTCTAGATTTTCCAATATGAAACTGTGTACAGTCCCCTCTACTTTTAGCTTCTCCGGTCTGCCTGGTGCTATATGAGTGTCTTCCCCAAGTTTTTATATGACAACAGGTAGAAAAAGTGAAAGAATGTGGGTTCGCTTTTGTTTTTCTCTTTCTCTTTCTCTCCTTTTTATTCTAAGGGTCTCTACTTCTTTCTGCCTACCAAGAATGTCCCCTACATCTTTGTTTTTCTCTTCAGTGTGGCTTACCATAACACTATGTTCAGAACATCAAGATTTTCTTTTGGAAAAGGAAGCTTTTATGATTGAAAACCTTTGCCCCTCACAAGGTTTAGATTCAAGACTGTTGTCTTACCCTAGACCAAAAACAAGAAAGTTTAAGCCGAAGAATGACCTCTCATTTTTAAAAACAATAGGCATTTTCACTTTCCCTGGGGCAATTTTAAGGTTTAATTTTAGTGGCTAATGGCTGGGGGCGGGGTATGGGGGAGGGGGTGAGGTGGGGGAGGAAGAGTGGGGAATTATCAGTGCAAATATAAACATATAGGGAGGTATTTTATCCTGGTACAGTAACCTACATTAGTAAATGTGTAATACCCGTCAAACTTCACAGATTTTATGCTTGCTGAGAGATGAATTTAGTTAAGCTACATAACCTAATTTTGGAGCTTTTAAACTATTGAACTCAAAGGAAGCAATTCATCTACCCTAACCAGAAGTAATTGAATGTTCTTAATAACTGAAAGTTGAGAAGTATAAACAGATTGGTGGATAGAAGTCATAAAGGGGGGCCAGGAGGATAATGGTTTTGGAAGTTTATTATGAATAATCACTTCTTCTATGTAGACTTGGCTAGCGAGTTAAAGAATTTATGTTCAATCAACTCTCCATTGCTTGAGAGCTGATTATCTTAACTCTCCTATTCTCTTCTGGTATCTGACTTGATAACCTGTTTCACAGCATCTCCACAAAGCATGGCTGGGGGAAATAAAGAGAGATGAAATTATAAGCAGTCAACCTCATTAGTTTTAACAATGATTTTAAAATATGTATTACAGAAGAGATGTGAAATTGAGTTTTAGCGGTTATTTAGATCATTCCTGCTGGCTATGTTGCCTGTGACTGTGGGTAATAAAACCCCAAATGGAAACAAAACAAAACAAACAGCTGGGAAATACACAAAGAACAACTAAAATGGTTAAATGATGAAATGTGTGTGAAGATTACTTGGCTCGGATAGTATTGAGTACCTGCTACAGACCAGGAACTCTGGTAGGTGCTTTAGGATATAGCAATGAAGAAAGATCCCTGCTATTTTGTGTTTGCCTTCTGGGAGAAGGGGAGTCGGGGACAGGAGGTGGGCAAACAATAAGCAATACGAACAATAAGAGGTGAATTGGATACTAAAGCTATAGTGTACAGATGGATGAATTCATTTCCTAAGGCTGCCTCAACAAAGGGCCGTAAGCTGGGTGGTGAAAAACAACAGGAAAATTATTGTCTGACAGTTCTGAAGGCTAAAAATCTGAAATCAATGTGTCCACAGGGCAGCGCTCCAATGCACACTCACAGAAGGATCCTTCCTTGCCTCTTCCTAGCTTCAGGCTTAGCCAGTGATCTTTGGGGGTTATTTCAGGTGCATAACTAATCCGGGCCTTCATCATCACAGGATTTTCTCCCTGTGTCTCCATGTTCAAATTTCCCTCTTCCTATAAGAACATGAGCCATTTAGAGTAGCCTCCACTACTGCGCCCACTCCAGTAAGAAGACTCCACTCTAATTTACCTAATTACATCTGCAAGGACCCTATTTCCAAATAAGATCACATTCTGAAGTGTGTGTGTGTGGGCAGTTCAACTCTTAACAATATAGTAGTGAATATTAGTAACGATAAGAGCCTTGGGACAATAAAGAGGAGAGTCAGAAAGGATGTGCATTTGGCAGGAGAAGCAGGAGAGTTGGTGGTAATTTCTAATGAGATGCACCCATAATCCTCATTGAGAAGATAACTTTCATGCAAAGATTTGAAAAAAGACAACAGTTGGCTGTGTGACAGTGAGGGAAAAGAGCACTCCAGGCAGAAAATAGAGCCAATGCAGAGGCCTTGAAGTTGCAACACACTTCAAGTGTTAAAGAAGAGGAAGGAAATCCCTGTAGCAGGAGTATAGTCAAGAGGAGAAATTAGGTAAGGAGCTAATTCAAGGACAGTTCTTACAGGTTCTTACAGGCATTTGGAAGGACGTTGGTTTTCACTTTTCAGAAAATGAGAGCTATTATGGATTTTTGACCAAATATAAGATATAATATGACTTACATTTATAAAAGGGTCACTCTAGCTATGAGAAGAGGCTCTGTTTTTCTGGGGCTTTTTTTTTAAAATGACATCAGCAAATATGAATGCTTAATGTCTATCTATATAGTAGGCAGTAAGCGTCTGTGCGTGTGCGTATAAAAAGAGAGACATTAAGCATTCCTTTTTCCTAAAATCATATATATGTGTGTGTACATGCATGTATGTCTTAATTCCATAACCTTTTATGTTTTTATATTAAATGCATTAATGAATATGTACTCTCCTTATCCATTATTTGGCTACCCAATGGTCTGGTTCTTTCAGGAAAGAGAAGATGAATGCTTAATACTGTGTATTTCCTGGATGTCAGAAAGTGACAAATCATGCATTTGAACACATTTGATGGGTCTGGATGGCCTTTATTGTCATTATTGAAGAAGCTCAAATAGTTTCATCTTTGATCAGTGGTAAGTTGGCCCTGGGTCATTATTTATTTTTTTTAGCCTAGTTTTTATGATTGTTACCTATGGGATGGTCAGGTCCAATAGAAGCTACTCATCCGATGTGGAACTCCGTTATGCACGTTCCAAACCATAAATGATAAAGAGATTTGGAAGATTGAGAGTCTCTCAACTATGGGATTTCAAATCTCTCTTCTTTTGTCTCGGAAGGTACACTAAGGCATTGGATTGCAAGAGCTAGGCAGTATAATATAGAACTTAGATAATTTAGAAAGTAACTATTTCACAATAGTCTGGTGGCCAGAGTGCTGCACTACTCTCAGTTTACCACAGAAGCGCTCTTGAGGACAGTGATCTAAGGAAAACTGTTTCCTCTACCCACCGGAATATTTTGACACCAAATGTGTGGGATTTTCCTTCACACCAGCCACCAATTCTCCAACTCCTGGGGTATTAGTTGGGTGTTCTACAACTCAATTCAATTCTGACGCTAACAACCTGGAGTTAGCTCAGATCTCACAGGCAAGGGCCCGGTCCCACAAAGCTGCCCCCACTTCAGACACTAGTCATACATCTCGGGTTGTCAACCAATTGACTATAAGTCTGGGATTCCCGCAGTCCCTCCTCAGGCTTGATAATTTGCTATAATGGCTCACAGAACTCAGGGAAATTCTTTATTTACATTTTTTGGTTTATTATAAAGGATATTATATAATATACAGATAAACAGCCAGATAAAGATGGAGATTGGAAGGGTCTCAAGCACAGGAGCTTCTGTCCCTGTGGAGCTGGGATGCTCCACTCACCCGACATGTGGATGTGTTCACCAATGCAGAAACTCCTAATAAATACATTTATTTGTTTGTTTGTTTGTTTGTTTGTTTCCTAATTCTCTCCTAGTTCTGAACTCCACAACCTTTTCTTGGATGCTAGGTCAGGTAATCTACTGCCTATTAAACTCCCTAATCCTCGAGATAAGACCTCTAGAATGGCCATTGTTTTTGTCAGATGTGGCCAAAATTGGTCTCGGGTGCTTGGACACCATGTAACAGGGGTTGTAAAAGCTCCTCCGGTCTCTGGAGGGAAGAGTGCAATGACTGGTGGTCAGTGTCTTCCCTCGAGGAGAAGAAGCCAGAACTGAGAGCAGCGTTACTGTTGACCTACTCCAGTTGATTCTCTAAACCAGACACAACCTCTAGAACATCTTAAAACATATCGAATGGAAACGCCCCTTAGCACAATGCTAGTATTTAGCATGATTACAAAATAGAGTAGTCATTTATCATCACCTTCATCTTCATCCTTAACAACAATAGATGCTTTTCATTTGCCAGACACACTGACAACACCTCACACAAATGGCCTCATTTGCAACTTCACCTTCAAGGACAGAGCTATCTGGTGCTGCCTTGACCTAGTGTATCCTTATTGTGGAACTCATGGAAGTGTTTTGGGCCATTGAAATCTCTACAGATACAGATAGGTGCTGTTCATGTGACTATTAAAATAATATGTATGGGATCCCTGGGTGGCTTAGCAGTCAATCGTCGGCCTTTGACTCTGGGCCCGGGAATTGAGTCCCGCATCAGGTTCTCTGCATGGAGCCTGCTTCTCCCTCTACCTGTGTCTCTGCCTCTCTCTGTGTCTCTCATGAATAAACAAATGAATACAATCTTTTTAAAAAAATAATATTTATTATGTAAATTCCTTTCTCTTAACAGAACAGTTTTGAGAAATCCCACATGCATACTGAGCCAAAGTTCACGGTAGGCCCTATAAGCCAGAGGAGCGTGCTGATGACACAGTAAGTCAGTGGACAAAGCACTCCGCTGAATACTCTACACCACAGTGGTACTTTTTACCATTATAAAGTTTGTAACTGTTTTTAGTCTTGAATCAATAGTCCATAGTTTTCCATGGACTATTGCTTCAAAGAAGCATAAGGAACACTGTGTTAAACTACGATGAGAAGGATGAACATGGTAAGTTTTGCAAGTTTATCTCAAGATGCCAATCAATAACTTTAAAAGTTGCATTATCTAATAAAAAATCCTATAAGGCAAATTAAAATGTCTCTAAAACTAATAAAACCATTGTTAAAATAGAAAATAGTTGGGTCTATTTGTGGTTTGGTTTATTGGAAATAAAGATTATCTGAAATCAGGATAAATAGTTGGGTCTATTTGTGGTTTGGTTTATTGGAAATAAAGATTATCTGAAATCAGGATAAATTTTTGGAGTGAAGTGCTCTAAATAGAGTATCTATACTCAAAATACAAAAATATTTGTTAAAAAGTTGGGTTTATATGTGCAAATTGAAATACGTTGAAGCATCAGGGTATGAAAGCAGGGCCTTTTTTCTCTGGTACATGATTGACTTCACATTTAGTTGCATCTAAACCAATAGGTTAATATTTACCTGCCACTAAAAGTATAATTTTCATTTGTGAATTTGTAAAGTTATTCTAACTTATTTTAAAGTAAGTTAGAATATGTGTTAGAGGGCAGCCGGGGTGGCTCAGTGGTTTAGCATCTGCCTTCAGCCCAGGGCGTGATCCTGGAGACCCGGGATCAAGTCCCACGTCAGGCTCCCTGCATGGAGCCTACTTCTCCCTCTGCCGGTGTCTCTGTCTCTGTCTTTCTCTCTCTCTCTCTCTCTCTCTGTCTCTCATTAATAAATAAATAAAGTCTTCAAAAAAAACAAAAAAACAAAACAAGAATATGTGTTAGATGTAAAAAAAAAATCTAAATCTCTCTAGAGATACAGTGGATATTGTTAAAGCTCATTGAAAAATAATACTCCCCTTTCCCATAAAATAAAATAAAAAAATAAAATAAAAGGTGGTACTGAGCAGTAGCTTTGGCAGTATCTATAAATAATTTTGTTGTGTATATGTACAAGGTGCTGAGCGAAGAGTTTTGGTGGCAATTCAGGAGATAGGAAAGAAAGGGGCAAAGCATCTCACTATAATCTTGTTCTTTTTGATTATTTGCTTCTTCTCCATTCAAGTCCCCTGACTCCGGCTTCCCACACTCAATAACAACTGATTTGAAGTACTCGTCCTCCAACTGATCTGTCTCACCTCTCTTTTCTCCTGGAGTTAACCGAGCATCTTTTGTTTTATTGTTTTCTGTTACACTTTTCCTACATCTTTTCCTCGTATTCTATTATGTACCCTGATTAAAGGTGTGACAGATTGCTCCCTGCCCTCATTCTGATGATTTTCCTTAAAGAATAGGATTCTTACCAGAAAGAGTCTCCTTGTTTGGTTTATTAGAACATGATAATGAAAAGATTTGGCTTAAGTGGAATCTAATTCTGTTTTCATAGGAGATTTTGGCCAGAAACAGTAACACTTTGGGGATGGCCATACGGCTGACCGCAGGGTTTAGAAGCTAAAACTTACATTTAGACTCTCCTTTTCATTCCTAAATGCTTAAAGGAATACGTGTCTACTCTTTGTGTCTATACTTTACCAGAACCCAAGCGTCTTTGCTTCCAACACCACAGATCACTTCAGGCATGTACCAATCATTAGAATTTTCACATTCTATTTGCAAATATTTTAAAAGCTGCAGTAATCTGATGTGATAAAAAGTAATAGAGATGGGGGAAGGATGACATGGAGACACAGGTAACCCAAAGTTAATGTCCACCTGACTTTGCTATGCCTTTTTCACTTTTGGAAGACAATGTTTTTAGAAACATACTCAGACTCTTGATAAAACAGGTATGTTTATTAGCTTGTTTATTAACTTGACGACACTATGGCAGGTAATAGTAAGGAGTGGTGGAGAGAAGCCCTCTGACTACTGAAGTGGCTCATCAGCCACTTCATCAAGGTTTGCGGCGGTTAATACCAGACCCTGATACCTGCACCACGTCCTTTTCAGGTAGCCACGGGAGCTGTAACTACCTGCGAGAAAAGGCAACTCATCTGCAGTACACTCATTTTACTCCTGTTCCAGCAACGAGATTAAGCTTTTTTTTTTCTTTTTTTAATTAAATATTTTATTTGTTTAAGAGAAAGCGAGTGCAAGCACAAGCAGGGGGAAGGGCAGAGGGAGAAGTGGACTCCCTGCAGAGCAGGAATCCCAACTCAGAACACATCCCAGGGCCCCCTGGATCATGACCTGAGCTGGGGGCAGATGATCAACCTACTGAGCCCCCAAGATAAGTTTGTTGATGATAGCAGTTTTGAGATAGCATTAACATGCTATAAAGCTCCCCCGTTTAAAGTGCACAGTCGGGGCACCTGAGTGGCTCAGTGGGTGAGTGTCTCTACCTTTGGCTCAGGTCATGACCCTGGGGTCCCGGGATCCAGTCCCACATCAGGTTCCCTGCAGGGAGCCTGCTTCTCCCTCTGCCTATGTCTCTGCCTCTCTCTTCGTGTCTCTCATGAATAAATAAAAAATTAAAATATTTTTAAAAAATAAAGTGCACAGTCCAGTGGGTCTTATGTGTTCACAGAGTTAGCAACCATCACCACTAATTTTAGAACATTTTCATTATCCTAAAAGTCTCTGTCCCCATTAGGAGTCACTTCCTATTTTCCCCTCCTCCCTTCCTCTGGCAAATACTAACCTACCTTCTGTTTCTATGGATCCGTCTTTTCTGGACACTTCATATAAATGGAATCATACAACACGTGGTCTTGAACGATTGGCTTCGTTCATTAGTGTATGTTTTCAAGGTTCATCTGCGTGGCAACATCTATCAGTGCTTCATTCACTTTTATTGCCAATTAATATTCTTTCATACGGTTCTCCTGTACTTGGTTCATAGCAGTTCACCTGCTAATGGACACTGAGGTTGCTGGCATGAGGTGGTATCTCCCGTCGTTTTGATTTGCATTTCCCTCATGACCAACGGTGTTGAGCATCTTTTCATGTGCTCATGGGAAATCAGTCTTAGGAGAACTGACTATTCATCATTTGTCTTTCTATTGTTAAGTTGTGAGAGTTCTTTATATATTCTGAGTAAAAGTCCCTCACAAATGTAAGATTTGCAAATGTTTTTCTCATTCTGTAGGTTATCTTTTCACATTCTTCATGGTGTTCTTTGAAGCACAGAAGTTTCTAATTTTGATGAAGTACAATTTATCTAGGTCTTTTCACTTGTGCTTTTGATGTCATGTCTCCAAAAGCCATTGCATAATCAAAGATCATGGATATTTATTCCTAAATTTTCTCTTAAGAGTTTGATGGGTTTAGATGGTACAGTTTGTTCTATGATACATTTTAAGTTAGTTTTGTATATGGTTGTGAGGCAGAGGTCCATCTTCATCACTTTGCATGTGCATATCCCATTGCGCCAGCAACTGTTGTTGAAAGATTATTTAAAAAAAAAAAAAAAAAGATTATTCTTTTTCCATTGAATTGTTTCTGATCCCTTGTTAAAATCAATTGACCATAAGTATAAGGACTTATTGCTGAACTCTGAAGTTTATCCCAAAGATTGCTATTTCTAGACTTAGACCAGTACCACACCGTCTTGATTACTGTAGCTTTGTAGTAAGTCTTGAAATCAGAAAGTGAGTCATCCAACTTCGTTCTTTTTCGAGCTTGTTTTTGGGTCCTTGCATTTACATATGAATATTTTGCTCTCTCTTCTCTTTTTGGAACTCCTATCATGCCTACTTTGGCCTAATGATAAATTAAATTTGTTTTTAAAAACTCTCTATATTTTAATGCATTTGCCATTTTGTCCAGGCAATTTTTTTCTTTTTCCTTTTTTAAGATTTTATTTTTATTTAGTTGAGAGGAAGTGAGAGAGAGCGAAAGAGAGCACAAGCAGAGGGAGGGACAGAGGGAGAACCAGACTGCCTATGAGCAGGGAGCCAGCCATGGGCTGAATCCCAGGACCCTGGGATCATGAGCTGAGCCGAAGGCAGACACCTAACCAACTGAGCCACCCAGGTGCCTCTGGGCAATTTTTGTTATTTCATTTCATTATGAAACAATATTATTGCTTAATTCTCTATGCTTTTAAGTATTGTTACTTTCTAAATCTTTTGTGTATTTTCTTTGATTTACGCTTTTGATAAATTTGGTATTAGAGAAGCATACCATTTTCTCCTTTCTGATTATTACAAATAATTTTCACAATAACTTCCTTCTCAGGGTAAGCCCGCCTTTCTGGTGTGATGACAAGGGCAGGAAGAGCAAGCTACATAATAGACTTCCTACCCTAGATATCTGGCAAGAGTAACACAGGAATAAGCCCTTGCCTTTTTCCATTCCACAGTTCCCTCCAAGCATCAGTGTCAGCTACATCATGAATAGGTATAGTTGTCATAACTGCCTTGAACCAACCAGAGGGCCCAAGAGAAGGGGAATTCTCCTGGAAAAAACATGCCTTTGCTTATTTAAGTGCTCACATTTGGACTTATAAAATCACAGCTTATAATCAATGCCATTAAATAAAGGGAGCAGTAGAATGTCTCATGCCAGTTGACTTTCTTATGTGTGAGCAAACCATACACCCGAAGAACCAGATGTTTGTTTGCATTAATATATAAAAGCCACTAGAATATTATGCCACTCTGATTTTCACTGTCCTTGTAATTTTTTTGATCCAAACCTTTCCCCCTAAGATCAAAATTATATTTTAAAATGTTAACTGAACATATGTTATAGTATCAATTCTGATTCACATCATCTTATTTTTCAATGCTAGAAGTACTCTTTTTTTCATAATTATTTTATCTTGGATAATTTTGACTTTCATTCAAGTATTTTGACTACTTAGCCAGCAGCACAAAATTATATTGAAAATCAACTTTAATGTTAACAAAACTTTAAAGAGGAAATTTCTTCTTATAGTAATTTCAGACATAAAGAAAAATATATTGTTCAACCATATGAAATTGCCAGCAATTAGTTTGACCTACAAAAAATAGATACCATAAGCTTCAATCTATAAATAAAAATAAAGAAGCCATCCAACATCAACAATGCATAGAGGTTCAAGACAAAATCTCCAAGACTTATTTTCTTCAATTTGTTTCTTTGTCTGATGTTTTAATTAGTTTTATCAGCTATAAAAAAGCTAAGTTTATACACACAAAAAACAATGTTTTAGAAATCCCTTATCACCCTTGGACTAGAAATGGGAGGTTCAAAGTGATAAGTTCAGAGATGAGGAGAGAAAAAATTGGCCAGTGGGAAAGTCCCTGTGGCAAAGGTAACGAGATACTGTAGGCTGGTGATCACCATTCTCACTCTTTTATTGCCAGCCATGCTGTGATTCCTCATTATCACCTCCTCATTTCCTGAGGAAAATCTACAAAACACTAGACTTGCTTAAGAGCTGGAAGAGGAGGTAAATGAAGTGAAATGATACTGCATGTCGGAGGAGTCCCAGCTATAGAAAGAAGGCAGAAGCTACATGACCAAGGAACATTGGTAAGAAGACAAATAATAATGAGGAGCAATCTTCAGCATATATCAACTTGGGAGCAGATATGAGTGGAGGGAAAGAAAACATTTTCTCCCCAAATCCCAGATGAAGTTGGCTCCTGAAAAGGTTATGCTTACGGCCATATGTTTCTTGTGTTTCTCTCTGATAGCTGACACAATTTTAGTTACTCTTTTGTCCTAGTTTGCTTTAGATTTCTCTGTTCCGCTTCAGTCCTGATGTTGTTTTTATTGGGCAAAATAAAAATAAAATCTCCTGCCAACCCAGTCCTCTTTCTACAAAGGCAGAAAAGAACTTGGAGGATTTATTGCTCAATAAGTATTAAACTAGACTTGATGCACATGACGGGCAATTTGCTACAAAGATCGTAAAGATGAAAGGAAATCTCACTTTTATAAAAATAGGCAGGCAGATACAATCCATTACTTACACATCTTCAAGATAAATGATAACTTGCCCATAGGTGAGAGGACTCAACAGAAACATTTGCTCTACATAGTTCATCTTAAATTCAGTTGGCATTGGCATGACCTCTGGGTTGGCTAATTGTCTTGAACCAACAGAAAATAGAATGCCATCTATCTCTACAGCAGGCAGGCATGATTACATGCACCTAGGGTAAACTCTCGCAGAGACGGGGGTTAGGGTGCTAGCTTCCTTGATGGTTTCAATTCAAAGAATGGGTTCCAAGGCCTTTACAAAAAACTTTCCGTGGTTGTTCAATTGGCAAGAGGATTTTCTTCCCCTTCTGTTTTTAAAAAGTATTACACATTAAAGCAACAGAGAAAGAATTTACAATGACATTTTTAAAGGGAATGACCTAAGAAAAGAGAAGGGGATCTCTTTCTCTTTTGGTATCAGAGGAAATTCAGCGTTTTTAAAAAGAATTGTTTTAACCCTTACAATGCATGACAGCAGTTCTCAGAAGGCGGCAATCTCCCCCTCTGCCAGATTATTTAAATATACCTGGAAGTATTTTTGGTTGTCGTAACTAGGGTAGAGAGGTACAGGCCTCTAGTGCGTAGAAGCCAGAGATGCTGCTAAACATCCTTTAGAACACAGGGAAGTCCCCACAACAAAAAGTTATCCGGCTCAGTATGTCAGTAGTGCTGAGGTTGGACAAGCCTGCCCTCCTATGAGAAGAGCAACCACAAAATTTATCCTCTATGCTGGGATGCTCTGTAGATGGGGAAGATGGCATCACCACTAGTAAGGGCGGGCCAGCAGAGCCATCCATACCCGGCGTGTGCATGTATACATGCGTGTGACGTCTGAGTCACTTTGTCTGTATACCAGTCGCCAATGATTGGACTTTTCTTTCTTTCTTTCTTTCTTTCTTTCTTTCTTTCTTTCTTTCTTTCTTTCTTCCTTTCTTTTTTATTTTTTATTTTTTTTGTTTTTTTTTATTGGACTTTTCAAGAATTATGCTCAGAACACTTTTATCACTGACAGAGTCAGTGATTTTAAATGCTAATTATAAAATTGTAAACATTTCGTTTTTGAAGTGTTCATTGCTAATATATAAAGATTTTCTTATTACATTGACTTTCTTACTAGTAAACATACAAATTTTGTGCATCAATTCTAGTGAGTCACATGTCAATTATTTTGGATTTTCTACAGATAGCATTATGTGATCTGCAAATACTGATAGTTTTATTTCTTTCTCATCCTCCTACAGTTTGTTTATTGTCCTTGATTTATTACACTAGCTAAGTCTTCCTCTATAATATTAGTAGATTTAGTGATTGCAAGCACCTCATCTCACTGCCAATCTCAGGGGACAAGAATTCGTTTTTATTTTCTATGCACATGGCAATCTCTATGCTGGGTGTACAAAACCTAAAATTGGATGAGAAAAATGAAGACTTGCCACGTTGCTTCTGTTACATCCTAGTGTTCAAGGTTATCATTCTGACAAAATACAGCTTATGTCCTATTCACTTTACCTGAATTATAAGATGAAATTTGAGGAGTATTTCAAACATCAGACCAGTGGCCAGATGAACTAGTGTTAGCGTCAACATTTTGTTTTTGGTTTTGTTTGTTTTTTTTTTTTTTCATCTTTGTATGTCAGTGTGGCTTACAGATCTCAACCAGTCTTAGAGATTTATCTCATACTTATTTTACTTATGCTACTAGGTATCTGTACGCTTAAAAATGATGCAGTCACTATTATTTTAGTTTCTTTTTCCCTGTGTTGATTTTCAGTGGTCAAGGTTAGTTGAAACCACAGACTTTGGACCAATTCAAGCCTGGATCAGTATCTCACCAGACTCATTCATGTGTAGCCTCAGCCTGAGGGACCCACTTCTCTGAACCTCAGTATATTCATCTATTAAATAGGGATAAGAGCAATCATATTGATAAATGTGAGTATTAATCAAGATAAGAAAATATCTAGGGCCGCCTGGGTGGCTCAGCGGTTTAGCGCTGCCTTCGGCCCAGGGTATGATCCTGGAGACCCGGGATTGAGTCCCACATCAGGCTCCCTGCGTGGGGCCTGCTTCTCCCTCTGCCTGTGTCTCTGCCTCTCTGTGTGTGTGTGTGTCTCTCATGAATAAATAAATAAGATCTTTAAAAAATAAATATTAAAATATTAGAAAATACCTAGTATAATGCCTGAGACAATGAGTAGGTCCCAAATAAAAATTATTTATTACTAATGGCAAAGGCAATAATAAAATATGTCTGAGTTAGTGCAATATAATATAATGATTAAAACCAGCTGCACCAATTATGAACATGTAAATACACAAAATACATTCATACCCCTGGTAAGTTACTGAAGTTAACACCTCTAAAAATAAGTTCCCATATTTCTAAAGGAAAAAAAAAATAACACTAACCGTATAGAATGAAAATGGAAAATTAAAGGACATTGAGTATATTAGAAACAGCACCGGAGTGCCCGGGTGGCTCAGTTGGTTAAACCTCCGACTCCTGAGTTCAGCTCAGGTCATGATCACCAGGTCCTGAGATTGAGCTCTGCCTTAGGCTCAGGGCTGGGGTGGAGCCTACCTGAGCTTCTCCCTCTCTCTTTCCCCCTCCCCCAACTTCTCTCCCTCTCTAAAAACCAAGGAAAAGAAACAACGCGGCTTCTATACATGAGAAGCCTGCAGTCAAAGCACTGTTGGATTACCAGTGCTGTAAACCCTGGGAAGATCAAGCCCGCGTATGGAAAGCCCCTAACAAGGTGCCTGAGCTAGGAAATGTTAAAATTATTCCCTATTGCAACTACCACCATTACTACCCTCACCACCACTACTGCTGAAGATTGACTCCGCAGTTCCAAACTTCTAAAGGTCAGGAGTGAACAAATAAGTCCAATCGGTGGAGGATGTGAGTGGGACAGAAGAATTCCTAAAGTTTTCCGGAGTTTCTGCACACTCATCTTCAGCCTGTGGATTAAGCTTTTATTGGTAAATTTATCTTCTCAAAATGCCTTTCTTTTGCTTTTGTTTATAAGCCCCCATATAGAAACAAGATCTTATGTGTTTGTCATCTCAAAAATACTACTTAGGCTTTCTACCAAAAGCTGTTCAGAACCGACTACGTAGGGGGTGCCTGGGCGGCCCAGTCCCTTAAGCATCAACCTTTGGCTCAGATCCTGATCCCGGGGTCCTGGGATTGAACCTCCCCCCACCTGGGGCTCCATGTTCAGTGGGGATTCTTCTCTCTGTCCCTCCCTCTGCTCATGCTTGTGCTCTCTCTTGCTCTCTCTTCTCTGAAATAAATAAATAAAATCTTTAAAAAATAACTTTCTAAAAAAAAAAAACTGGCTACCTGGGTGTACTCCACAAAACTCAGCAAGACTCTGACTGTCACTAGTTGGAAATTTGAAAGCCCCTGCATTTTCTTCTCTTCAGCATTTTTAACCTGCTGGTAATCATGTTGTCTGGACTCCAGTAAGCTTCCCTGCCTCTTACTTAATGATCTAGGACCTTCATTTCCTGAACAAGAGTAGACACACATGAATGAACTCTACCCATTAGAACACATTGAATTATTGTCCTAAGAAACAGCCAGGTTCAGTATTGGAGAGAACCCCAAAAGACTTCTTCCCCTTTCATGCTGTGAAACTAAATGCAGACTGGTTGGTTTTTTTTTTTTTTTTTTTTTTTTTTACACTAGTAAATTAGAAGAGGGCTTACTCTCAAAGAGTGACTAAAGAAGAATCACTGGTCCTTAAAGGAAATGTGTCCCCGAGGACCCAGAAATGCACCAGAGATACAATGTGGGGCCTGCTTCTCCCTCTGCCTGTGTCTCTGCCTGTCTCTATGTGTCTCTCATGAATAAATAAATAAAATCTTTAAAAAATAAATATTAAAATATTAGAAAATACCTAGTATAATGCCTGAGACAATGAGTAGGTCCCAAATAAAAATTATTTATTACTAATGGCAAAGGCAATAATAAAATATGTCTGAGTTTATTTTTCTGGATCCTATCTGATCATCTGGGTAATCTGATTAAGTTTCTCACTGGGGATGTGTCATATTCTTTTCTTACTAGTATAACAGGTTTGATTGGCAATCTGAAGAAAGGGACAGAGATTAAGAAACAGATGAAGATGAACAAGGAATTTTGACATTTGTTAAACATGTTTAACGTTGTTTGACATTAATAAAAGTTTTAACAGCCGTTACTCTAGTTAATTGTTACTACAGCTTTATGTGCTGTTATCTTCATGTTAGAGATAAAGAAACTGAGGTTAAAACACTTATTTACATGGGTCAATAGCTGGCTAGTAGTAGAAGCAGGATTTGAGACTTCATTGTCGGAGTTCAAGGTCTCCGTCTCCACCCTATATTGCCTTTCTTTTTTTACACCTGGCATCTCCTTGTCTAAATAAACAGACTTTATCCACCTCTGCCTCTACAGGGGGTACTTAATTCTGTAAGGATAATAGGCAGCGGGTGAATAATCTCTGACCACCCCATCCCACTCAAACCCACTCTCCATGCCAGGAAAGAATGCTGGAACAGGGGGCCACAAAACCATACAGGTGTGTTTAGATGAACATTTGGGGAGTTTACCACCCAGGCCAAAGATGCCCATCCCAAGTTCTGCTTGGTAAGGGCTGTAGTTTAGCTGATTTGTTGATTCCTGGGAATGAGAATCTTGATTTCCAGTAGCAGTTGAGGCCTGTTACAAGTAGGAGTACTTTGGGGGCACCTGGGTGGCTCAGTCAAGTATACATCTGCCTTTGGCTTGGGTCGTGATCTCAGGGTCCCCGCATCGTTGTCAGGCTCCCCACTCAGCAGAGAGTCTGCTTCCCCGCCTCCCTCCGCTTCTCCCCCACCCCACTCCTGTCCATGCTCTCACTCAAATAAATAAATATTTTTTTTTCTTTTTAATGTAAATACTTTTAAAAGAAGTACTTTTAAGAAGGATTAAACCTGGAAGGACTCCTTATTTTGAAGTTTTATACTAACAGCATAAAAGATTTATTGACCTGGGCAGCAAGCTGCAAATGTAGATCTTATTGCTCTGGTTTTATATGATGCTCACATAGCATAGAATGGCCCTTCTAGAATGATAGTCTGTGGCCGAGGTTTATCACTTTGTGGGCTAGGTAAGACTCACCAGGATACGTCTAGTTCAGATAACTCTTTTTTATATATGAGAATGCTCCTTAAAAAAAAAAAATCCTTATTTGAAATACAAAGCCATATATACTTGATAAAACTATGGAAGGGTCAATGTTCATGCCAGTTGTGGTAAGATTTGGTGTGAAGTTTTTACTTTCTTCTTTGCCTTTCTGTACTACTTGAATTCTTTATAACAAGCATGTATTATTTACATACCCAATATAAAAGGTGACTCCTATGGTAATGATATAAAAGTGTTCCACAAAATTCAGTTTCTTAAAATGTATGTCATGTTACTGAAATGGGTAGTAAAAAATGCTATTTTTCATTTAGACTGCATTCTACAAACGTGCAAAAGAAAAGATGGTAAAGCCTCCCGTGTGCACAGATGACCTCACACTGAACTGAGAAAGTGTCATCCCAAATGATCACAAGGTAACTACTTCCAAACAACCCACGCACATTAGCTCACCTCCACTCGAGCATGAGTGCTGGGTAAGTGATGGGAACCAAATCATAGGACACCCCGACTTGCATTACAACAAATGTGCCACTGAGGTGCTGTCCTGCATCTAATATACTAAAATAATAATTTTTACATGGCTGAGGATAAATGATGCATGTTATTTAATTTAGAGACTCCCCACCCTAGAGAGGGTATCTTTGGTAACTCAGTGTATGCTCTACTCTCCACCTAAAGTAATTTTATGGATTTGCCCATTTGTTGTGTGTAGAATAGAAACCATAGAATAAATAGAGCTAAGAGATAGTGAAGATGCAAGTCAAATAGGCCAAAATGACCTACACAGCAAAGGGGGAGGAGAATGACAGACACAACCCTGTAGGCGGGGGGCGGTGGCGCACCTGGACGGCTCAGTAGGTGAAGGGTCCAACTCTTCATTTTGGCTCAGGTGTGATCTCAGGGTCATGAGGTTAAGCCCCACATCGGGCTCTGCCCTCAGCATGGAGTCTGCCTGAGATCCCTCTCTTCCTCTGCCCCTCTCCCACCAATCAATCAATCAATCCATCAATCAATCCATCAATCCATCAATCAGTCAATCAATCAAATCTTTTTTAAAAAACCATGTAAGTGGGTTTAGATGAACATTTAGAGAGTTTAACATCAGAGGAGTTCCAAAGTACCACGTACGTGTGTGTATATAATATATAATATACTATATATATGATATGTGATATATAATTAATAGGTATAATACACACTCCATATACACCTGCACACGTGGTAGAAACAAACGAATCTGAAAGGTGTTGGTGGTATTGACTAACTGCCTTTAGTGTTCTTTAAAGAACTTCAGTAAATGTGAGCATTTCCTTCTTATTGCCTCTGGATTTCTAGACTGAGTGTCTTTGAAGCTCACTTGGTGCTAAATCTGAGTCAGTGGACTCCATGCTCCTAGTCGATTTGAGATTCAATAACAACAGAAGTAACTTTCTGGCATTAGCAATAGCCCTTATTTAAAGAGAAATGGTGACATGGTTAAGAGTGAATAATTAGGAAATATCTCTATTTTCGTTTCCTTTGGATCTTCTTATTTATTCATCTGTTTTGCTAAAATGTGATGACCACTGTTCTTCATCAAGAGAGTCATTTCCTTTATTAGGCATTTCGACCAATTCCAGAGGCTCTGAAATTCTTCTGTTCATCTCATAGTAGAGAGTATTTATCAGCTGTCCTTCCATGACTCTAATTATTGCTCACAGTTTGCTGCTGCAGTGATCAATTCAAGACCAAAAGGCCTTTCAGCTTTAAAGAGGACAGCAACCTGGAGGTGATTAGTCCCGCATGATCACAGAGATACCACAACAGGGCTTCCCCGATGTTCACTGAAAATGGAGATGAATAAACCGATATAAAATATTTACTTCCTGGTCTTTTTAGAAGTAAGTACTCTGAATGCTGTGTTTTTTTTTAGAGTCATGAACTTTTCTTTCCAAACGATTTCTAAATACAGATGGTCATGTGGAAATTTTTGACTGAAAGTCAAATTTTCAAGTTCACTTGGACTGTGTTGTGTTTATTTTTAATACAGTAAATATATTCATCTTAATAGATGGTTCTTTCTGTAAGAAACATAGAAGATACAGATATATTGAATTCTATTGCTTTTACAAAAACTTGACTTGGAGAATTTGCAGTTTTCATAGAAATATAAGTAAATTTCTTATATATTAACAGATGACTTTCCCAGAAATGGACTTCATTCATAAAATAAATATTTTATCACCCTTGGTACATTATTTTCAATATTTTTCTTTTGAGGAAATTGGTAGGATTTGGGATATGTGTACCCACAAATGATTACTATGTCTAACATTTCAATTAAATACATAATGGCTGAAAATTAACTATGTAGTTCAAAAACATAAGTCAGTTTCTTGCCACAAGGCCTCTTGTTCATTGTGAATGCTTTTTGTCTATTTGGAAAAAGAAAGCATCACCTGTTACTCTATTAGAGTTTTCTTGTTGTTCTTTCACATTTCATTTCAAATTGTTCTTCTGTGTTCACTCCTCTAAATACAGTCCTGCTGGCTTTCATTCACTTCTTTGGCTTCCCAGCTTAAGAGAAGTTTTTAAAGAAAGAGGTCGCATATTCCCTAGCAACCCGGTTTGAGGGAATTGATGTATCCTGCAATGTAATAAAGCAAAACCAACATCTGGAAGATTTATTATTACTAGCCACTTCTTCACTGATCATGTTTTTCTGGTGAAAAGTAAACAATACTAGGTCTTAAATAAAGGACCTGGAGGTCCCTCCTAAAAGCACTCTGTGCAATGGCAAGAATAGCTAATTATTCTCAGAAGAGTAGATTGGCAAGAAACTCCCAGGTTAGCATGAGCTATCTTTTTATTAAAAAAATTAACTGTCAAAATATGTAGGCTGAATATGACTAGAAATAGCCTGAGGACTTATGAAACTGCAGATGCTACCCAGTAAGGAGTTATAAATTAAGTGATGGTGTTACAATCTCAGTATACACATTGCCTCTTTTTGTTCATTATTATTAAAGAAAGCAAAAGCTCACATACGCTACACACAGGTACTCACAAATAGTACAAAGACATCATGTTCTCCTCGCTCCTAGGCTCCATTTGAGCTACTACATCCCAGACATGTACGAGTTTTTCCAATAGCAAAGGGCTTCCAATCATGGATTAGAACTTTTTCCCTTTATTTTATTCTCTACAATTTCCAGATTAAGTCTGGAGCCAAAAATATACACACACTTCTGCACCAAACATGTATCAAAAAATTAGAAAAACTAAAAAGAGCTATTTATGAAAAGGCGGAAACATTTCTCAGCATTGTATATCATTCCTATTAGTACTTTCTTTTTTTCTTTATCATAGGATTTCAGCTTGGTCCAAGAGAAGGAAAAAGATAAACAAACAAAGAAAATTCCAGCTAGATGAAAGAGACATTTTGGGCCTTGTGACAGCTGTATTATTGCAAAGCTAGCAGGCACCAGCTCTCTGGTAGCTTTCTATATAAATCATCCCAAAGTGATAATTGTCCAATTTTCCCTACACTAAGGAAAGGATTATGTTATAGCAAAATCTCCACCAAATTCCAACAGCAAATTACTTTTGGCCAAAAGCTAAATGGACTCTTAACCATCATCTTATCTAAATAGCTTCAGTACTGATGGAATAGATTAGAAAGAGAGGACTAAAAGAGGTTCTGAGTTTGATTTATTAAGAGGAAAAATTAAGAGTGAGTGCTCATGTCCTTGCTTCCAGGATAATTACATTTTGATTATTATGATGTTACAAGGTAGGAATGTTAAGAGAAAAAGATTTGCACAGGAATTCAAGGGGATAATAAATTCATAAATAGTGTGCATGGCCTGTGTTCTCTACAAAGAAGACTAATTATGTGTCTTATTAATGTACGGCTTAGTACTGTCTACCTTCCTTCTACTCGTTTTTTTTTTTTCTCCCTTATGTTAACATCTTTTCCATGTCTAACCCTACTAATCCCAAAAAGATGGTGATGATTTCAACATTGTCTGGTAACTCTCATGTACTTCTCAAAGGTCTATAAATCCATGCATCCTTTCAGGAGTATAATTTTAAAATACATTTAAAAACCCTTAAAAATGTACTTTTTGATCTAGGAATTGTATTCCAAGAAATTTTCTAGTGAGAAAATAATCAGGAATTTACACAAAATTAGTTATAGGATACTCATGAAAAGTTGTGTACAATAAAAAATATAAATAATCAAAATGTCCATTAAGAAGGCATTGTTAAAATTAATTTTGAGCAAGATGGCAGGATAGAAAGCCCTAGACTTTCCTTCTCCTCCACAGACACATCAATTCAACAATACTTGCACCAATTCCCTTTGTAGGAAATCTAGAAACTAGGCAGCCTGGTGGCTCAGCGGTTTAGTGCTGCCTTCAGCCTGGGGCCTTGATCCTGGAGACCCGGGATAGAGTCCCACGTCCAGCCCCGTGCATGGAGCCTGCTTCTCCCTCTGCCTGTGCCTCTGCCTCTCTCAATCTCTCTCTCAATCTCTGTGTGTGTGTGTGTGTGTGTGTGTGTCTCATGAATAAATAAATAAAACCTTAAAAAAAAATCTAGAAACTAGTTCAGAGGCTCCTGAACCCCAGGTGAGTCTGAAACAAGCCACATCAAAGCTGGTAAAAACAAACAAACAAACAAACAAAACCCTGAGACATCCTCTTACCATAATTTCACTCTGGCACAGAGCCATAGATTGGGAGGAAACCCTGAGTTCCTAGCTTCTTCCTGGGGAGAGAAGAAAAGGACTAGACATTACATCCAGCATTTGGATTTTTAGGGCAGCTTCCAAAGGAACTCATTTCTGTCATGCCTGAATCAAAGTCTCAGGAGCTCTAAGGTTGGGAGCTGCTGACTCTGGACTGGCGTGCAAGCACTCACCCTAGGTCCTTCCCACAGCTCAGTGTAGAGCAGATGATAAACTCCAAATCCCAGCTTCACCCTGGAGAGGAAAAATGTTAGACTAGGCATCAAATATTCCTCTTTCATGATCTACCCAAGAGACTGGCTTCTGTCTTGCCAGGTTCAGATCATTGCCAGGACCCAGATGCCTGAGAGTCATTGAAAACAAAGATGGCAGTTTGGACCATCAGGCAAGCATTTGCCTCACCCCTCTCCCTGGCTCGGCACAGAGCAAGTTTCTTCAAAAAACAAAAAACCAAAAACAAAACAGAACACAAAACCCAGATCCCAGCTTCTCCTTGGGAAAGGAGCGTTGGCCTATATATTCAACATTCCATCTTTTCCAGAGGCTGCCCAAGGGACCATGTTCTATCTTTCCTGTCTCAGAGCACTGATGGAACAAGGCCCCCTCTAGATGCCTGGGGGCCACTGAGAACAACGGTGGGTTGGGCTCGCATGCAGTCATCTACTGGAGCCGCTCCACCAGCAAGATTCTAGGCCCCTGACTTATCTATGGGGAAGAAAAGAGGAGACTGAAGCATATGCCCAATGTTCAGAGCTTTTGAGTAAAAACCTAAGGCAATAAATAGTTTCAGCCTTTGCAGTCTCAAAATATGGACAGGACCCAGCATACTTGACATGTCTGGGGGCCCCTGAGAACAGAAAAAGGACTTAGAGGGTCCTGCTGACCTGGAAGAATCGGAGTATAGCAGATGGACACGAAAGGAAGCAAGAGATTGTGAACGCTTGAGGAACCAGCAAATCCCACTAACTGGGAATTTATACACACATGTCCAGAGAAGACATACACACAGAGAAGGCTTGAGACACATCTTAAATCTCTTGCCAAACTGATCAGAAATGGTTATGTCCTGTATAAGGCCAGTCTGTGAAGACTGAGAGATGTGTCTGTTTTTTTCTGCCACACGGATACCAACACAGAGTCAAAGAAAACAGGGAAGCATGGCTTGAACAAAGGAATATGATAAAGCTCCAATATCTAACCCTAATGGAACCGTGATATATTAAGTGCTTGACAAAGAATTCAAAATAACCACTATAATGGTGCAGCCACTCTGGAAAACTGTGTGGAGGTTCCTCAAAGAGTTAAAAATAGACCTGCCCTACGACCCAGCAATTGCACTGCTGGGAATTTACCCCAAAGATGCAGATGCAATGAAGCGCCGGGACACCTGCACCCCGATGTTTCTAGCAGCAATGTCCACAATAGCCAAACTGTGGAAGGAGCCTCGGTGTCCATCGAAAGATGATGGATAAAGAAGATGTGGTCTATGTATACAATGGAATATTCCTCAGCCATTAGAAACGACAAACACCCACCATTTGCTTCCACGTGGAGGGACCTGGAGGGTATGATGCTGAGTGAAGTAAGTCAATCGGAGAAGGACAAACAGTGTATGTTCTCATTCATTTGGGGAATATAAAAAATAGTGAAAGGGAATAAAGGGAAAAGGAGAGAAAATGAGTGGGAAATATCAGAGAGGGTGACAAACCATGACAGACTCCTAACTCTGGGGAGCAAACAAGGGGTAGTGGAAGGGAAGGTAGGAGGGGGATGGGGTGATGGGGTGACACGCACTGAGGGGGGCACTTGACAGGATGAGCACTGGGTGTTATTCTGTATGTTGGCAAATTGAACACCAATAAAAAATAAATTTATTATTAAAAAAAGTAACCACTATAAAGATGCTCAACATCCAGGAGAAAAACAGGTGAACAAGGTACGAATTTCAACAGATATAGGAAAGCAAAGAGACATATTGAAACTGAGTAATACAATAACTAAACTGAAAAGCTCACTAAGAAAAAAAGCGAGAAGATTCAAATTAATAGAAATGAAAGAGGAGACATTATGACGTGATACCACAAAAATGGTAAAAATCCTAAAAACCACCAGGAGCGATTATACACCAACAAACTAGATAACTTAGAAGAAAGGGGAAAATTCCTAGAAACATACAACCTACCAAGACTGAAACACAAAGAAGTAGAAAATCTGAACATTGATTCAGTAATTAAAAACATCTCAACAAAGAAAAGCCCAGGACCAGATGGTTTCACTGGTGAATTCTGCTAAACATTCAAGGAATTAACACCAAAGGTTCCAGACTCTTCAAAAAAGTTGAAGAGGAAAGAACACTTTTAAACTCATTTTATGAGTCCAGCTTTACTCCGATTGCAAACCCAGACAAGAAAATTACAGGCAATATCCCCGATGAACAGAGATGCAACAGTTCTCAACAAAACACTAGCAAACTGAATTCGACAGCATATTAAAAGGCACATCCACCATGATCAAATAGAATTAATCACCTGCAAAAATGATTCATCATTTGCAAATCAATAAATGTGATATCCAACAGTAACAAAATGAAGGATAAAAATCTTACAATCATCTTAATGGATACAGATCAAGCTTTTTACAAAGTTCTGATAAAATAGAGAATAGAAAAAAATGTAAATATCAAGAAAACTAAGTTGACTTCTTGAAAGAATCAACAAAAGTTAAAAACCTTTAACTAGGGGATCCTCGGGTGGCTCAGCAGTTTAGCGCCTGCCTTCGGCCCAGGGCGTGATCCTGGAGACCCGAGATCGAGTCCCACGTCGGGCTCCCTGCATGGAGCCTGCTTCTCCCTCTGCCTGTGTCTCTGCCTCTCTCTGTGTCTCTCATAAATAAATAAATAAAATCTTTAAAAAAATAAAAAATAAAAAAAATAAAAATAAAAACCTTTAACTAGACTTAGAAAAAAGAGAGTAGACTCAAATAAATAAAATAAAAAATGAAAGACGAGTCATTACAACTTATGCCACATATATAAAAAGGATCCTGGGATCCCTGGGTGGCGCAGCAGTTTGGCGCCTGCCTTTGGCCCAGGGCGCGATCCTGGAGACCCGGGATCGAGTCCCACATCAGGCTCCCGGTGCATGGAGCCTGCTTCTCCCTCTGCCTGTGTCTCTGCCTCTCTCTCTCTCTGTGACTATCATAAATAAATAAATAAATAAAATTAAAAAAATAAATAAATAAATAAAAAGGATCCTAAGAGACTATTATAAGCAGTTATATATCAACAACTTGGACAACGTTAGAAATGATGCATAAATTCCCAGAAACATATGACCTAAATAGACTAAATCATGCAGAAATAGAAAATTTGAGTTAACTAGTAAGGAGATCGAATCAGTAATCAAAAACATCCCAGCAAAGAAAAACCCAAGATTAGATGGCTTCACTGATGAATTCTATCAAACATTTAAAGAATTATCACCTATCCTTCTCAAACTTTTCAAAAAATTCAGAATTTCTTTCACTTTCATTTTATGAGGCCAGCATCACCCTGATACCAAGGCCAGACAAGGTTATTACAAGGAAAGAAAACTATAGGTTAATATCGTTGATGTATAAACATGTAAAAATCCTCAACAGAATACTAGAAAACTGAATGTAACAACACATTAAAAGGATCATACACCATGACCATCAGAGATTTATCGTCAGGATGCAAAAATGTTATAAAATGTTGAGAATAAAACGTTAGGTCATCAAATTGAAAGAAAACAACAACATAATCAGAGAGAGGGAAAGCCTTCAGCTGCAGAGAGGTAGGGAAGAGAGAAAGGAACAGGGATTTTCCCCTAAAAGACAGATGCTTTCATAACCGATTGTTATCAAAATACTTAACTGCCCTCTGAGGTCATGCGCGTATTTGTCCCCAGTGGATTTTATGTTGCTGAATCACTTCTTGCTCATCTCCTCATCTCTTTCATGCTCTCTTGTAGTTTTCCATGTATTCATTTTGCTTTTAGCTTGACTTGTCTGACTTCTTTGTACTTTTGTTGTCTCTATTCTCCAGTATAAAAGAAATGGTAAGTACTAATTCTGAGACAGGAAGATTTGGGGACCTGTGGCTCTCCAGAATAAATGCCTTATTGTAAAACACTCATTAATAAACCTTCAGTCTAAAATCAATTACAGCTTTAGGTCACGAAGCACACAGAGGAGGGAAAAAAAGAAAGGAAAACCACATTATCTTTAGAGACAAAAGTACAAATATTAGTTTTTCTGGTAGGAGACTATTTGCTACTGCTCCCTGTATTTGCCTCAATGGAAAGACAAATTCATCTAACAGGCTATTCTTTTTAGAAAGCGCCAAAATACCAGCTGAACAGAGACTCTGATAGGTTGCTATTCACTACAAATATAGAAATAACAGACTTATTTCTCCTTTGCCTCGGGACATAAAGAAAATGAAGATTTGACATCTTTTTAATTTTTTTTTTTAAGATTTGACATTCTTGACTACTTCAGAAAAGTTGCCAAATCCTTTTATAAGACATGTAGATTAAAAAAAAAAAAAAGACATGTAGATAATGTATGCTGCAAGCTTGGCTAGGGATTGTATTTGTTACCTCCTTGTCAATGTGCACCCTATACAGTTGGTATTTATAGAAATAGTGTAATGATAGGCCCTCTATTTTTACTTGCTGCCCCTGACTGCCTTGGGATAGCAGGTGCAGAGTCAGCAGGCATATTAAAGAGATTATCACCAGCCCTGGGTGGAGTAGGAGTTGATGATATAGGACCCTTCGAACACTTTAGAGACCAGCAGAATAGCTAAATAAACCCCTATGCCAGGCAGTTAATTCTAGACAAAGGGGAGAATTGGAGACAGCCAATATAAACCATTCTATGGAGATGCTTTGATCTAAAGAACACTGGAGAAATCAGATGTAACTCTCCATGGAAAATGGCTGGTTTATGCTTCTACAACTACACCAAGTTCATTTAAAGTAGAGAGTCATGACCTACTGTCCACGAGGCTTTCATGCTCTTGGCTTTGCTCTGTAGAATGCCTGAGGCCAGTTTTGCACGTGAGCTCTCTACTTGCACGCTGCTACGACACCAGGGCTTTCTCTACTTACTGAGTGCTTTCTGTTCTTTGGTCAGATGCCGCCGTGTTCTGTGCTCTTTCTGCGCTTCTGCTATGAGAAGTCACCTTATCCTCCTTAACGTTACTTCGAAGTTTGGCATAAAGAATAATTTTCTGCTTGGGTATGAATTGAAAGGGGATCCCTATTGGGTACAAACATGAATGCTGCAATAGTTGCGGTGTGATATAGTTTATACCCTAAATTATACTTTCTCATGGATTTTTCTGGCTAACCATTTAATGGCCAGCGTATCGCAGAAAGTAAAAGAATAACACGAATCAGAATGTGTAGACTCCAGTTCTATTGCTGATATTTATTAGCAAGCCACTAAACATTGTTGATCCTTATTTCTTCTTTGTCAACAGGCAGTAATGATCTGAGTGTGGCCTACAGGCTCTTCTGAACAGCAAAGAGAAAATGTATATAAAAATGATTCGTATGCCAGAAAAACACTACATAGACCTAAGGTATTATTATACAGAAAGTTTTAATGGTTGGTTCTTTACAGAACATTTAAGATTATAGTAAGATAGGTCAGAAAAGGGTACAAGTGAAATGAAATCTCTGCATGAAGATAGTATTACAGGACATGTAGATGCCACAGCGTCACACATTAGCAAAAAGCTTTGGCCCTGGAAAAGTTCGTGTCTAGGAGGCAGGGTTAAAGACATTCACAGGAATTGATCTTTTTAAAAAGATTTTTATTTATTTATTCATGAGAGACACACACAGATTGAGAGTCAGGGACACAGGCAGAGGGAGAAGCAGGCTCCATGCAGGGAGCCCTACGCGGGACTCAATCCCAGAACTCCAGGATCAGGCCCTGGGCTGAAGGCAGGACTGAACCGCTGGGCAACCCGGGCTGCCCTTGATCTTTTTTGTAAATGTGAGTTACAAGAAATTGAACTGCCCAAATATACTAATGGCTTAAGAACTTACGGATTGACCAAAATACACACTTGCACATGGGAAAGAACATTTCAGTGTATATAACCTACGGAAGCCATAGCTATCTTGAGAAACCATCAGACTGGAAGAAAGTCCTATTGTCTTTTTCCCCATTTATTGGAGGGTTCTTTAACTTCTAAACTTCTAAAATTACTTCTCAGATTTAAAAACTAAGATGAAAAATTGATAGGAAGAAAGAAATTTAGAAGGGTCATGGACATGACAAGAGTTCAAGAAAATAAATGAAGAGTTGATCCTAGAAGTGAAATGACCCCTTTAATTAGCATGAAAATCAGAACTTCTGACTGAACAATCAGCAGAGAGAAAAGGGTAGTTGAACCAAGTAGCACCAATTCTGATCTTTGCCTTCTTTCTTGGGTTCTTTGTGATTCCATTACCCTGAGTAAGCCAGTTCCCAGAGGTTTTCCTTGGGCATGCAAACAGCTTTGCCTTGATCCTTCCAGCCTGAATCTAAATCTGTGGGTCTTTGGTCGAAACTAACATTTGAGTTAAATATGGACTCTCCTAGTAGCTACTTCCACCGTATTTCACATTCTTGACATCTGTAGTCACAATCTAAGAGCAAGCTCTCAATAACTTCCCCGACCTATCTATCATTTCTACTCTGCCTGACAGATTATTCAGTTGCATCCTAAACCTCTACACAGAATACTTCTTTCACCATCTAGAAAATGTCCCTTCCCAAGAAAAATCTTTTTTTTTTTTTCTGTAACCATGTCAGGGAGAGCATGTTCATCCTTTTAGAGTTAATATGCCCAAATATACCCCAAAACCAAAAAGTGGGGGAATTTTTAGTCTGAGTAAGATTGGAAGCCAGAGATTTTGGACAGAGAAGTGATATAATCTGTTAAACATTTGGGAAAGAACATGCTGGATGTTGTACGGGAACAAGAATACACTGCAATAATCCAATTGATTGACAAGAGCATCTTAGACCAGAATGTTAACGATAGAGGTGATGAAAGTGGCGAGACACTGAATATTTTTCAAAAGCAGAGCCGTCAGTATTGATGTTGACTTGGATGAGGATTTAATCAGAGGAGTCAAATATTTCCCCAGTGTGTGTGTGTGTGTGTGTGTGTCTACAATCAGCTGGGTGAAGTGCTATTTATTGAGTTGGGAGAGGCTGAGGAAGGGGAGGATTGTTTGGTAGGAGTATTGTAGAGAAATTCAGAAGTTTTGATTTGGACATTTAGGTTTGAAATGCCAATTAGCCATTCATGTAAAGATGTTAAAAAGGCAGCTGAATTTTCAAATCTGAAATTAAGGGAAGGGGCTGAAGCTGGATACATACTTTTCTGCTCATAGGTACTACAAAGCCATGAGATCAAGGATTATTAAAGATCATCCAGAGAGAGAATAAATATATCTAGAGAATATTAACGACGTCAGACCATAGATACACATATAAAAGGGATGGGGATAAAATAATAAGAGACTGAGAAGAAGCAGTTAACAAAGTAGGAAGACCAAGAGAGAACAGGGTTTTTAGCAGGAAAGGGGAAAAAAAAAACATTTCAAGCAGGAGGAAATGATCAATTAATGCTGATAGACAATATGAAGATGTAGTAACAGACATTTCCAGGAAATATGCATTTAGATTTGAGGAGTTCTAGTGGGGACAACTCATTTCTTGCATTTAATTGAGGCTCTTTAGAGAGCCCTGTTGTTGAAGAAAGCCCTGTGTTTCCAGTTACCAAGAAATCCATCTTAAATGAGAATCCAATTATAAACGATAATCATCATCATCATCAACAACAACAACAACAAGAGATAATATAATTAGGAATAAACAGAACAAGAAAAGTACAGGACCTGAATGAAAACAGCTTGAAAGCTTTACTGAGAGATACTATTACGGGCCCTCCAAAGAGGTCTCTGTCCTATTCTGGAAGCCTGTGGACAAATTATTTTACATGTCAAGAGGGACTTTGCAGAAATGATTTTGTTAAGGATCCTGAGATGAGGAGATTACCCTGGATAATCAGGTGCACCCAATGTATTCATAGGGTCCTTATGAGAGAGGGGCAGAGGGGTCAGAGACAGAGAAAGAGGTGTGCTGACAGAAGCAGGGATCAGAGTGATCTGGGACCATGGAGCGAGGAATGCGGGCAGCCTCTAGAAGCTGGAAAGGGCAAGGAAATGGTTTCTCTTCTAAACTTTTAGGAGGAACACAGCCTTGCCAATCCATGTTGGATTTTTTGACCTCAAGATCTATAGGACAATAAATTTGTATGGCTTTACTCCTCTATGTCTTTGGTAATTCATTGCAACAAGAAGAGGAAACCAATACAGATTTTACGAGACTTGAAACAACAGGAAGAAATCTCTTATCACACATACAGAGGTCATTCTGTTTATGCCTGAAATAATTTCTGGAAGGACTGCCCATCTGTTGCTAAGACTTGGAATAACCCTAGGACAGAACATTTTGCTTCATCTTTCATCCTCTCGTGCTATTGAAATATTTTTTAAAGAAATTAACCATATGCATGTGCCACTTTTTGTAATACTTTTGCAAGATGTTACTTTTTATAATTTTTTTTTGAAAATGCCACACGATAGATGAATTTGAACCAATTCATTTCCAGTCACTGCAGAAGGGCAGCTCTCTCACCATTAGTCGGTCAGATGGTCTCTTCCACTGGGTTGGACAAGAAAGAAACAGGTGGACAGTTGGCTTGTATTGATGCTCTTAAAGGTAAGCAGTCATGCATTGCACCTTGGCATAGAAATATACAATATTTCTATGAAATATAGAATCACAGAGATAAAAGACAGCTGAAATTTTCATGCTTTTGCAATCCGAGTGATAAGGAATCACCAAATAATAAAGCTTCCTTATACTTAGAAATGATAATAGCTTTGAGGCAAATTTCATATGTCTACCTGTTAGTATTCACCTTACCCTTAGAAAAGAACTTGAAATGGTGGGGAAATAAAGAATGATATAAAGGTTCATGCATAACAGCTCAATAGCTTTGATAGAACTGGCATTTGGATAGAGACCTGCTGTTGTTCGGTTTACTGTATTTTGCCTGAATGATAAGTGGGTGATGTGTGAAAGAGCATAAATGCGATTGTTTAGCAAGTGGCATGTTTTGCTTAATGAAATCACTACGACGTAAATCATTTTTGCAAACCTTCAGCATTTCCATTTTATTATAAAATGACACTACTGACAATGATCAAAGCAATAACTGAGTGTACAACTAAAAAGAATAAGGCACAATCAACTGAGCTTTTCTATTTGGAGACAATAAAATAATTTACAAAACTGATATTTGCTTATTCTGATAGACAGTTGTCTTTTGCTTTTTTCAACCATAAGCTATTCTGATTGCCCTTCAATCACTGGGAGTCTAAATAAATAATCGCTGTCCTTTCTCAGAAGGCCCCACATACCTACCAAACTTAGCTGCTCTCCCCATGTCTTCCTCTGGTTACCTCCCTTTGGTTCAATAGAGCAAATTCCATAGGATAGTACAAGATTTCAGTTTTGCTGGAGGATATTTGAAATTTATAACAATTAGGACACATGGATGGCTCAGTCGGTCAAGTGGCCAACACTTGGCTGTGGCTCGGGTCATGATCTCAGGGTTTGGACGTGGAGCCCCATGTCATGCCCTGCGCTCAGCGAGGAGTCTGCTGGAGGATTCGCTCTCCCTTTCCCTCTGCCCCTTTCCCCACTTGCTTTCTCTTTCTGTCTCTCAAATAAATAAATAAATAATCTTTTTTTTAAAAATAAATTTATAACAATTCATCAACTTGCATTCCCTAATCACTGTTTTTATATGAACTAACATAATTTTAGTATTGTATGCTTACACACTACAATTAATCTTTTTTTTTTTCTCGACAAAGGAATCTCATTATATTTTACAAAAATGGCCTACAGGACTAGACAGACTTATTTTTAAATAGGGAAAGTTCACTTGAATTAAAAGTGCTGTGCATTTCACTACTCTTTCACAGAATTTAAATATGAAAAGTAAGCTTTTCGGAAATGTATAGTGTTTATCACGACCAAAGGACATCTCATTTTTTTTTTTTTTGTTTTCCTATGGGCGTGAATCTTTTTCCAAAAGTCTTCATTTAAGGCTAGGAATTTTAAAAGTGATGAAATAGTATTTAAGTGTAATTAAATGTTACCAGATCTGAAGAATGTGAATTTGAAAGATAAATACACTGCTTGAGTCCTCAAAAGAAAGTATTTTTTTTCTCTCTTTCTACCGTGTGGTTCCAGAAAGAAAACAAAGAAATGAAACTATGCTCATTTGACAGGGGTTTTACCATGATTTTTCTTTCACTTGATGAATTAGGGTTTGAAAAAACAAGCACTTAGAGCTTTGCCTGTAATGAAGATGTGCTGCCGCCAGGAGGACTCAGGCGGTGCCTTCATTGTAATAGGCTGATGGCACTTCCCGTAAAAATTTTACATGCTTTCCACTCAACAAGACTGATAAACAAAAACATAGAACATTTAAAAATAGCCATGTATATTGTTTTTCATACATTAATACTAAGATAGTTTCTAAACAAAAATGATTTCCAATGTAATATTTTTCTCAGTATTACCAATCTTTACTAAGGTGGAATTTCACTTTTCCAGGCAGAAATAAATGTCATTGATGCAGCAGCCTGCAAACAGTGATGTTTGCTTGCTCTGCCCAGTTGAGGCAATACGGTATGGACGACAGCAGCCGTCTGGACTCCTCCCCTTCCCTGCACTTGTGGAATGAGGATCCTATGCTATGTAGACTGTAACTCACTAAGCACAACCGGGTATCAAACAACACACAGTGAGGTTGACCCTGGTTTAGAGCTCCCCACACTGAGGAGATGGTGAAGATTCTTAGACAGCATGGCTTCCATTCCGGCCTAGCTTCATTTTCTACGTCTCATCCTCAATTTTGCCTGCCTCCTACTTTCTGAGTATGCTCTTTTGACAGTTCTGAAGGGGGACTGGGAAACTCCCAATTTAAAGACCGAGAGATGTTACCGTGGCCTAGGCACACGCAATCAGCTTTCTAGAACTGAGAGTTCCTTCCTTTGTTGTGAGAAGGAAAGAGAAACAAGTCTTGCAATAAAGTCTAAATATGTCATCTTGAAAGAAGCATATCATTTCCGCTCTTAAATCAGAGGGACCCTCTGAAGCTACTTGACCATTTACAGTAACTGTAGGATCTTTGTCTTGAAGCTTTCTTAAAAATGTTGTTTTCCATCTATGATGTATCATTTTACAATCCATGATTTATCATTTTATTAAATGCAAAATCTTGTAATGCTTCAGGCTTTTTATAAAAGATTTGGCCATATTGACATTTATTAATGAATTTATTCGTGCATTCTCTCAACAAACATTTATTTAATGTCTACTACATAGAAAACTGGGCTAGGCATTAGGGATACAAAGTATATGATACAGCAGGACCTGATGCCCGCTTCTCTGGAGCTTTTTGTCCTAATGTGAGTTATAGACAGGAAACTACTCTGCTTTGCTGGCCGTAGTGGTTCTCTCTACTAGAAATTGCCCTGAGCACTTGAGATGCTAAATCCTAGCAACCAGACATAAAGAACAATTCTCCATTCTATTCTTTGCATTTCTCTTTGCTGCAAGTGTTCCCACGTCGTGGCACTTGGGCCCCCTAGGACTATACAAGTTAAGCAAATATTTCAGTACAGATAATCTTCCCCTGCAGTTTGCATGGTTTAGTTAAGTAGTACTAGTTCCCCAACAACACAGTGCAAATTTTCATTACCACAACGTATTAGCTTTGAGCTGTTGTATAAAACCCAGACTTCACTGCTAGCTCTCCACTCTGCAACTCCCTGTGTAAATAGCAGAGGTGCCAGGTTAGTGATCACATCACATCGTGCAAAGTCTCTTGGTGATTGGTCACTGTATACGTGTTTTTCACTTAGGGCCCAGACATCAGAGCATGCAGCTGCGTTGCCTCTCTGTCTCCCAGTGATAACCCCACCCGGTATTTTACAAAAAATGGATAACTGAAAGAGGAAATTGGCCAATAAAAGTGCAAGTACAGCAAAGAAATGAAAAAAAGGATAATGCTGGAAGTGAAGTTCAAATCAATCCGAAGTGGATTTATAAAAGAAATAGCTAATTATGGGAATGTTAACACTCCTGCTGTTTGAGAGACTCTAGCTATGTAGCCAGCTGGAATTATTAATGTGAACTCATCAACCTAAATGAGGAAAGTGGTTGTGAGGAATATTCCCAGAGGAAGCGACACTAGCAATGAACTTCACATTAAAGAAACTCTCAGAGATATTTTATGACGTTGGAAGCACTAAGGATATAATGGTGGGAGCTGATCCAAATTTGGAAGGAAGTATGAAGACTTACAAAGGCGTAGAAAAGATGTTCCCTTTGTATCATTATATAGTAAGTTTTCCAACAAGACAGCAAGCACTTTCCAAACTACTAGTTTTATGACTTTTTCCATGTATTTAAAAAAATTTCTTATTAAAGTATAATCAACATACAATGTTATGTTAGTTCTAGGTGTACAACATATTGACTTGAGAGTTTTATGCATTACTCAGCTCTCAATGCAGTAAGTGTGGTCACCATCTGTCACCATACAACGTTATTACGACATTATTGACTATGCTCCCTATGCTGTATTTTTCATGTCTCTAATTTAGTTGATTTTGTAACTGTAAGTTTGTACCTCTTAATCCCCTTTATCTGTTCCATTCATCCCCCCACCCACCTCCTCTCCAGCAAACTACTCATGATAAGTTTTCTACAGAAAAATAAAATGCATTAATTCTCAATGTTTCTAATGTTTTATATTATAGTGCATCAAATAAGTAAGTAAATATTAGTTTTACTATTTTTCATCTCCCAACACACTTATAGCAAATGATGAAACAATCTTGCTGATGCTTTAACAAAAAGTTGTAAAGATCACAGAACAATTGTCGTTTTACAGTTAATTTTTAAGAATTCTTTGCGTGGGTTTAGCCTGAAGTGTTCATTTGCTTTATGGCCCTGCACTACTGTAAAAGCAGAGATTGCTAGTGTAGATTGTAGCCTATTCTCTCCATAGGACTCCTAACACGTAAGAGGAGGCAGGAATGGTTTAATATTGGCCATCAGACTCAGAACTCACATTCCTCTCTGGTGACTAAGCTCCAGCAATGCTTCTCAGTCCTGCAAAAATAGTTTCATTGGGCGATTTCACCATTTTGGTAGGCATGATGGAATATGCCTAAAATGTGGAAGGACATGTCGTTTAAATTATTTTTCCAGGCAATTCTTCAGCCCCTGTGTACATATATTTGATTCTGATAGGACTGATTTCAATAGCTCTCTAAATATTTCAAGTCATGACTATATTCACAGTGGTAGACACTGCCCCAGCTGAGACCCTTGTTCCATAAGAAAGATAATTTAAAAAAATGGAATATTTAAATAATATAGAAATAGGTTAGAAGCCCAGCTATCACTGTACAAGAGTCCCAGCAATATTTATTTTGAAAACAGTAGAAAATATATTTCTACAGTCTAGAGAAAAATGATCTTGATTTTTTAAATGTAATATAATTAAATAGACAATATTGTCTGTTAGAAAAGAATAGTCTATTCATATTTTCTTATGAGTCGAATAACATTTGTATCACACCCTGAATATCTTTCATCTTCATGGTCACCACTTGAATGCAGTTTACTTCTCATTTCCTGATGTCAAAGCACTAAAAAAAAAAAAAAATTCAAGAGAGAGAAACCATAATTTCTTTTTGTTTACTTTTTTTGTTTACCTTTCATAAAATGGAGCCAAACCAATGCATTTTTTCCTCTAACTAAAATATATTCACATAATTCAACTTCTGACATTTACAGAGATGTATCACTAGTCACAGTTTTACTGAAACAGTCGCATCTATTTGCTTGATTTTGAATGTGTATTTGGATGTGCAGCCTTGGAAAAGATTACATACAAAACAATTTCCAATTGTGATTTGATGATGGAGGTCACATATTTCACCTAATGAGTTTTGTAGCTTAGTGCTATAGTTTGAGAGGCTTGGAAATGAGTTGTGCCAGTTGATGGTTGCGTAAATGGATAAACAAGGCTGGATCAGTTCAGCAAAGCACCAAATCACCAGTGAAAGGATAATAAAAACAGCCTCAACCATGCAGCTACTATTCAGCCCCTGGAAAAAGCACAAGACCTCAAGTTCAATCTCATTTTATACAGAGTAAAGTCCTTTTTCTATAGTAAGTATCCTTACCCTGCAACCTAAGTGATAAAACATGAACCCAAATAAGGGTTATAACATGAACCCAAATAAGGGATCTCTACTTAGATAATCCTTTTAATGCTTATACTTTCCCAGGCCTGAACCGTAAAAGGCATCTTGGATTAAACTGCCAAATAGCAGCTGAAGCACATAGACATTAAATAGCAACACAAAAAATCTAAAATTGGGAGGAAATCCATATATTGAATAGTGTGCTAATTTTTGAAACTAAAAATTAAGTTAAGTGAAAATAAGTAAAAGCCTTTGTTTAGCCAAATATATTGCATTTTGGAACTCTCTTGATTAACACCAGTGTTTAGAGAAAGGTACCGAGGAACAAGAGAGTGATGGGAAGATCCAAAGTCTAGTCCTGCCTCTGCCATGACTTAGAATTTGTGAAAAGAAACAGAAAGGGAACATCCTTCACTGAGGACTTGGTATTGAAGAGGTGTGCTTTGAGCCCATTCAGAAGAATGCCAGTTAGTCTAATTTTTCTACAAAAGATTTGAAAGGCAGCAGCAATGGATGTATTGCAGAGAAGAATATGAGGAGTTACACATTTAAGTGCAAAACGGGATAGAAAAGCGACAGTATTTACCAATGTTGATTCTCTTGAATCCCAGCCCAGAGGATGTTCTGTTAAAAAAACAGGGAGGAGGGAAAGTTTTAGAGACTACATACTGTATTCTGTTTTATAGGTTCACACCATCCCATTATCGTCTTCAAAAGTCTGAGATATCTTACAGTCAAGAAATTTGTCTCATTCCCTTTTATCTAATTTTCCCTAAATTTACTTGACCTCTCAGAACATTTTATAAACTACTTGTTAATATCCCCACTAATGCCAACGTTCCATTGAAAACATAGCTCGAGACTGTGAATCAAGTCACTGAGGATTTTTTTTTTTACTCCTGAAACTGACTACACTAGTGGAACACATTTTGGGAAGTGCTGATTTAAGGCCAGCACCGAAAATTCAGATTTCCCATTTCCATTTAATTATTTGAGCTGAGAAAAAAGGCACACATTTGATCAAGCACGAAGTGATGCAATAAAGCAGTTTGCTTCAGAGTTTAGCATATGGCAACAGCTGCAACTCAAGGTTTTTGGTTAATGAGGATTAACAAACACAGCTGGAAACCTCTATTAATCATTCAGAAAGAATCATCTGTAGAAGTAGCTTTAAAAGGCCTTGCTCGAATTTTCGGATTGTGCCTCCTCTAATGGATTTCATATTAATCTTCGAGGAGTAAAATTGACATAATCCTTTCCCATAATTAAACGAATTATTTTAATCAGATCTACTGTTATGCAAGCATTTTCCCAAACTAAGTAGTGAAACAAACAAACAAATGAATTCCCTTTGTGCAGAGGTGGTCATTTCCCCGGAAGTTTAGTCTTCAGAATAAGAAATGAGACCATCTACCCCTGTATTGAACCTGAGGACTGGAACGACGGATCCACAAGCACCTACAATCACAAGACTTTGCTACCTCACTGTCTTCATTAGTATCACTTCAGTGTTCCTGGAGTTTCTTGCACAAGTAAAGGGTACGACTGTTTATACACGCACTTCCTATAAGACCCATCAACTCTTCAAGGGAGACCATCATCAGCCACAACCCAAGACCTTTGTTTTGATCTTTCTTAAGGTCCTGGACTGATGTATCATGACCCCACCCAATTATAATCTAGTCCTCTGCTTTGAAATATTCAACTTAAGTAAAACCTCCTAATTCTAAACTAGTTTTGACATTCCTTTTTGTTATGGGTTGAATGTGTGTCCCCTGGCGCCCAAATTCATATGTTGAGGTTGTAAGACCTAGCACCTCGGAATGTAACTGTATGTGGAGATAGGGTCTGCACCGAGGTAGTCAAGTTAAAGTGAAGTCATTAGGGTAGGCTCCCCTCCAAGATGATGGATGCCCTTATTAAAAGAGGAAATTTAGAAACAGACAAGCACAAGGAGAATGCCATGTGGGCATGAAAACAATGACCAGGGTGGTATATCTACACCAAGGAACTCCAAAGATTGCCAGCAAACCACCAGAAACCAGCAGGGAGGAATGGAGGGGATTCTTCTTCGTAGCCCTCAGAAGGAATCAACCCTGCTGACACCTTGATCTCAGATTTCTGACTCCAGAACTGTGAGACACCACATTTCTGTTTAAGCCTCCCACTTCGTGGTACTTCATTACCGGAGCAAACGAATACACATTCTTCACGCCGAGAGACTTCTGATGCTCGGTAGAGCTGGTGTTCTTTCTAGCAGCAAGCAATAAATTTAGTCTTCCCTTATCAACAGGTTGCATGAGTTATATTTGAGGCGCGAGCATTCAGTAACAGCCAGTCACAGTTGCCGCTCCTGGTTCTCTTAGGCTGAGGCTTCCTCAAATCCAAGAACTTTTACTCAGATGTTATAAATTATATTATGATAATTTTTTTCTTCCACTGTATTCCTGGTCTTCCTGCAGCCCACACACTCAGGCCCAGAACTCAAGTCTATGCAGTCGTCTCCTCTCCACTCTACCACCCACTCTTTGGAATTATTCCTGCCCCACTTGGCAGAAAGCCGCTGAAGGGCCCCATCTACACACAACCTTCCCCCTTGCACAGTGCCCAAACCTGCCCTCTGCTCTTGGCCCCTGCAGTATGTGTGACCACCATCCCTCCCAAGCCTGACAGCCCCCTCCTGCTACGCACACCAAGTGCTAACTATTTAAGATGATGGATGTGTTAACTAACCTATCGCGGTGATTATTTCACAATATGTGTATTTTGCAATATACATGTATGTATGTACAGTAGGTACATGTAACAGATCATCACACTGTACATCTGAAACTTACAGTGTTATTTGGTAATCATACCTCAATAAAGATGGGGAACAAAGTGGCCCACTACGGCCTTGCACGGTGGCCGCAACCCCCATGACTGAAGCCACAAGTCACAAAGCAGAGAGCGACGGGTAGGCCTGGCACAGGAATGCCACTCAGGACTTTGGACAGTACCAGGCGTTGGTTTGGGCTGCTGAGGGCAAGGCAACTGGGCCTGTTGAAAGGGGGCAACATTAGAAAAACAAACAGGTAATACCACCTGAGCTGTGATAAACGTATAGTCAATAAAATTAAAATTAAGTTGCAAAATACTGCTGAAGCACCTCTTCCCAGCCCCAGAATATGGAGTGACTCTAACATCATTTACTTAATACTCAGTTTAGTTCAGTTGCAAATATGCAGCTAGGAGTGCATCATCTTGACCACTTATAACTTTACATCAGGTGAGCCAAGAAGGGTGGTTACTTGAGATTCTTTTTTTGCTGGAGCCGCAGAGTTGTACATTTTCAAATGAAAGAGTTGGCAGTTTCATTTAAAGGACTAAAATTATATGCAAATAAAAAAGATTCTGTGAAAATATTATGTAAAGCAGTGTCTTCACAAGCATACTTTAAAGTCTGCCTCGGGGAGTTTAAGAAAAATGTTTTCATGTTCTATGGTGAGTTCTTTTGGAACTGGAGCCCACACAGGGTTAGTGTAAAACTATTCTTTAATAGATAACTTTCTTAGGTAATAAGTTTTGGTTTCTTCATTTCTCTCAGTATTTCAGCACATGAACTACTATTAGGTTTATATCACAGGGAGCTTTCAAAATTATTTCAAAAACATGTTTGACAATTTTTAATGTGACTAATACTTCCCGATGATACAAAATTCCCTGATGATCTCATGATGTGAAAACACATAACTAGGTTCAAAATCAGAGGGACCCCTTCCAAACTGATTCTCTTACAGTAGATTGGAGTCTAGTTTTAAGAGAAGCCCAAGTCAAGGGATGAAACTTTGCAAATGAGGTTCAACATTACTCTAACCTGGCCTGTATATTCAGTTTAAGCTTCTTCAAAATATGACCTTAGCATCTTCCCCCCAAATCCCTAGGTTTGTTTCTTGCTTTAAATAAGAATAGAGTAAGGAGAGTGAGATATTATTCTAGGTCAATGTAATTAGAAAGGTGGAAAGTTTACCAACGTGGTAAGATAGAAATTATCCTTACCCATTAAATTTTTCTCACATTCCGATATTTCAGAACCTAAAATTCACAAGTGAATGCGTGGCAAGAAAAAAAATGACAACTTATACTTCGTACCCAAATATTTGGGTATATAATAAATATTTTATGAAAAAAATGCCAGGCATATAATAGAATCTTGGTGATGATTAAATGAATAAAAGACTACGTATGTAGGTTTATCCTAATATGTAGAAATCATACGCTCATGAATTCTGTCCTTTCTTGGCATATTTATACGTCTGAATACCATCTCAGGAAAATTCTAATGGAATCTATGCTTTAATTTAATAAAATGACCAACCTTGGATTGTTCTTCTAAATGTGGTCTTCTAAATCCAGCCGTTATGACATCACATGATCAGCAATGAGATTTTTTTTTTCTTAATTTTTATTCCTGGACAATAAAACAATTGTCTGGTGAGGAAAGAATTGATAATCCTGAATAAAAAAGAAATCAGATTTGGTGATTTTCAAATTAGGCTTATTAAAAACTTGACTGGAAATATGGACTTGGTGAAATCGAGAAATTAAAATTCACAGTCAATTTTCAAGCCACTTATTCCATCTCTTCAATGAAGCTGGCAAAAATACTAAACTTTGTTACTGAATCCAAAAGCTATTACACAGTATGTGTATGATGACTCCAGCAATGCTTCTAGACTTGAACTGCCCTTACATCAAATTTTATTGAAGACAAATACAGCCTAATCCAGGAGACTATTGAATTAGCATGACTACATGCTTTATTCAGGTCACTCAGGAGACTGAATTTATCTGCTTAGTGAGAATGTCAACTGGAAGTTAATTAATTAGAAGTGTTGGAAATGGGCTGCATTGTTGGCTTTTGTTTAAAATGTAATAGAAGATGTAGTAGAAAAAAATCCATAAACAGACTTAACTAGGTAAGAGCATGTGTCAGGCTAGGATTGGTTAAATATAAACTTTGATGAAAGATGGAAACAGGGACACCTGGGTGGTTCAGGGGTTGAGCCTCTGCCTTCGGTTTGGGGCATGATCCCTGGGTCCGGGGTCCAGTTGCCCATCAGGAATACCTGTGGGGGGCCCACTTCTCCCTCTGCCTATGTCTCTGCCTCTCTCCCTCTCTGTGTCCCTCATGAATAAATAAATAAAACCTTTAAAAAAGAGAGAGAGGGATAGAAACAATACATTTTCTGAGAGAATTCTAACCGGTGCAGAAGGTTAGGAGCTTAAGCTGGGACCTTGCTCTGGGGGCAAAATAAATCAACAACTGATGTCTGAAAGAACTGTAGTTGTGAATTTGATCATTGGTTCTTTTCCATTCATAATAGTAGGTGATAGCAAGGTGTCCATGACCTTATAAGAGGACAAAAGGAAATGGAAGTAAATAAAAATATTTATGGACCTTAAGTAGTCATAAGCAAGACAGACTCTTGCCTGACATTTAACTCCCTCCGAGTTTTAGCAACTGCCTCAATAGATAAAACTGCAAAAAATTTTGCATTTCCTGATTTTGATAAATTGACTATTGTACATATTGACAAATTTAGTTTGAGACTAGTGTTTTAAAAGTATCCTTTTTAAAATAATTTTTCTGCCTCTAATATCAACAGTTAATAAATGAATATCACAAACTAAAACAGCTGTTTATCATAGGTAGTTTCATTCCAAATTAAATTATCTAAAGAATGAAGCCTGAGCTATAAGGCTTAAGGAACCAATTTAATAATAATAATCAGTTCAAATTTGGACATTTCATTGTTTTGCTCCTAGTTTTTCTCTTAAATACATTATTCTTTTTCTTCTATTTAATAAAAAAATAAATTAGTGAAAAAGGAGCGGGCTTAGAAATGATACAAATCTACCAAGAACTTCAATATTTGAAATAGGGGTTAATTTCACATCCAGAAAGGAAATTCAAAAGATTCTTCTTAAAATTGAAACCCATAGCATAGGCTTTAGAATCAAATTGAAATATATTTGCATCCTTTTCCACTACTTAATCACTGGAAATTTGTACAATTTATTTATTTTCAATGAATCTCATTTGTAAAAAGAGATGCTGATACCTTATTTTGTTGTTGGGTGGATAAATATGGAGAAAATGTATTTAATATCATCATTCTAAAGCTGGCCCCTACCATAGATGGTAGCCATTATGTTTCTGTATTTTATTAGAGAGAAAGCTTTAGGTATTTTTAAAGCACCTAAACTCCAGCAAACTTACAAAAATGCAATATTGTATACCTAACATCAGAAAATTAAGTGGAGCCCTTTCGTGCTAATCCTTTGCTTCTTGTTAGGCATGCTAACAGCCTTTTATGAAATATTAATAGGTATATATCCAAAAGAAATTCCCCATTTTTAAAAAATATTTGTCTGATGCAGGCCTTAATTTCATGGCCTTGAGATCATGACACCAAGATCGTATTCTGAGCCAAAACCAAGAGTCAGATGCTCAACTGACTGAGCCTCTCAGGTGCTCCAGAAGTTTAACATTTTAAAAAACATCACTTCTTAGCAATGGAAATGTTAGAATGATGAGAAAAAAGCAGTTTAATAAAACTTAATTTAGAATCCTTGGAATTCTACTTGCCAAGTGTTACAAAAATATTCAATTATTTTAAGACATTTTTAAATTGTATAACTACTGCATGGTTGTATCAGCAGATGCTTGGAAGGAAAAGTATGGTGGATTAAACCATAGTACATGGACAGATTTTAAAAGGTGGAGTCTTTACAAAGACATGAGGAAGATTTAAAGGGTTCAGTTTGGGTTAATACCATATCCCACAGTTAGCAATAGCAAAGAGCTGTTATTACATACAGACTTAAAGATGCACGGAGAAGGAGTAGAAACGGGAACATACCACTATGAACACAGCTGCCCAGAAGGAGTCTTGGGCAGAAGACCTCTACCCACCCACAGAGCCCTGCAGGGAAAGAACCTCAAGGACCCAGACTTTAATTGCTTCAGATCTAGTCTTTTGCAGTGTGTGCCATGGGCTGGATTCAACTAGAAGCCGGAAGACAAGAGATTCCCTGGATGCTGTCCATACCAGTCAGTGTCCTAGGTACTAAGAAAGTGAACAAAGATAAAATGTGGACCTAGAAAAGCATGAACTATATTCACTGCAATTGTAATATTTCTGTTTTATAAGATTTAAAATTTCTTTTGATGGGTGAGACACGACATGATGATGCTCGGACCGATAAAAGGCAGAATGTTTTGTTATACCTTGAAATGAAAAGAGGCTACCAGGCAGGACCACACGGGTGGTTGTACACTGGGACAGAGTGGCACAAACTGGAGCGGCAGTGGGAAGGGTACTTGATAATATGACAAGAAGAATGGGGTTAGCTAGATTTCCTGGACTCCCTGTGGATTGGCCAATTTCAGTAATTTCATGGGCACCAGGGCATAGAAAGTGTCTCTGATTATCTGGTAACTTAAAAATATATATATTTTTAAATGATTTAATTATTTAAAGCCCAATTTATTGTATACAGATGGATTGAGATAACTGAAATGCAGTAAAACAGATCAAGAATAAGATTTTTTTCTGAGCATATATACATTTACATTTGTGATTTAAAAGAACTTGAATTGTACTACAGAATTACTTCATGAACTTTCTTAATTTATAAATCTGGACATTTTTCTGTAACATTAAATATACTTCCCCAAAAGTCTTTAATGGCCACACACATCATTTTGTATGACTGTTCCCTAATACATTTGCTTAATCTATTATTAGACGTTTAGGTTATTTTATTTGTTTTTCCCTTTTTTATTTTTAAAATATGATGCCACAGTAATGCTCCTTATATGTGAACCTATTTGAATATTTCTGATTGCTTGCTTAGGATAAATGTCTATAAGTTACCATTTTTGATATTCTTTATTCATTTCAGTAAATCCATACTTCCATTTAATATAATTTCTTTCTACCTGAAAGATTTTCCTTAACACTTCTTATAATGAAGGTCTGCCAGTGATTGTTTTAATTTTTGTACATCTGAAAAGATCTTAATTTTACTTTCATTTTTGGAAGATATCTGAGTGCAATATTCTAAACTGACAATTTTTTTCCTTTTCATTCTTTAGAATGTTGCTCCATTGTCTTCTTGCTGGCATAATTTCCAGTAAGAAATCTGCTAACATCCCTACCTTTATTTCTCTGTAGGTAACATGTTGTTTTTCTCTGGCACCCTTTAATATTTTCTCTTCACACGGTGTTTGAGTAACTTACAATGGGTCCTGATGAGGTTTTCTTCATGATTTGGTCTTGCTTTTATCACCCAGTAGGCAGAAGCAGAGCAGCATGTAGCCTGGGGATAATTATTCACCACTACTGAGGCAAGACCTTCCTGGATAACCTACTCAATGCTGCATGAATTCGAAGGATTCCAAACTGACTGGTCACACCATTCCCAGCTCTACGTGAATGCTGAGAGTTGAGGCCCCTCCAATCCTCTGATGCCCTTTTCCCCAATCCTGGATGGTTTTCTCATATACAGGCACTGATCAGTACTTTGCTGAATATTCAAGGACAGGGGAATCTGCACAGTGTTATGCTTTACTCTCCGGGCAGTTCTCTCCTCTCCCATACTCTGCTCTGCAAACTCTAGCCTCCTTGGTGTCCGTGAATTCTCAACATGGCCTCCTTAATTCAGAGAGTTTTACATAGTCCACCTGGCTTCACTGTCACTGGGACTCAGCCCAGACACTCTCAAAAGAGAAAGCTAGCACAGGTATTGGACTCACCTCATTTGTTTCTGTCTCTTTGGGATACCATCCACCTCTGACTGATATCCCTAATCATGAGTATCATCATTTCATATAATTTGTATAATTTTTTTAGTCACTTCAGATGGAAAGGTAAATCCAGTCATTGCTACTCCATATTTCCAGAAGCTAAATTCTCTGATAGATTTTTTTTAAGCTATGATCTTTGTCACTTGTCTGATGTTTTCCATTGTTACAATGGGAGCCATGGTGTTTTATGTCCTATTCATTCCAACTGTCAAAGGAAGTAGGACATCTTTTTTTTTTCTTTATTTTTCCTGTCCTGCTTTCCCATTAATTCTCAACTTTTTATTGCCTTCTTTTTTTCTCTTTCTTATTCACTTGGTGAAAAGAAACAAAAGAAGCACAAAAATCACTATTTTAAAGTTGGTTGCAGCTAATGACATGTGTAGTTAACCATTAGGACTTAATTATGAAAATTGTGCATAGATGGACACCTTAATATTTGTAATCTAATTTTAAAAATTCATTTACAAAAGGAATACTTCACACACACACACACACACACACACACATATGATATTATTGTGCTATATAGGAATAACCCTGAAATGGAAAGGCTCATATAACTCAAATCATTGCTACTTTTATTTGGTCAAACATAGTTTTTCCAGTTTGCTATATTTTTAGAATATATCTTAAAGGTGTTCTTGTGGACAATTTCCTGTAATGTCACAATGTAGTTCCCATTGCAGATATTGTAACTATATGTTTGTCCTTGTCTAAACACCAGGCATATAACTATAACTACTCTTGCGCAACTTGGCCTGAGGTGCTCCCTTTCCTATAATATGTGAGTCATCTCTGATTATCTTCAACTGTGCATGAAACAGATTAAATAAAGTAATCTATTTAACATCATATGCTTCTTGAGAAATGTTTAAGTATATTTTTATAACATCACTTATAAACACTTATGTTCTGTATTTTTTAATAAACAGTTTGATCTTTAATATTTCTCTTTAAAAACCTTAATCAATGGTGCAGCCAGGGTGGCTAAGCGGTTTAGCCCCGCCTTCAGCCCAGGGCATGATCCTGGAGACCCGGGATTGAATCCCACATCAGGCTCCTGCATAGAGCCTGTCTCTCCCTCTGCCTGTGTCTCTGCCTCTCTCTCTCTCTCTCTCTCTCTGTATGTGTTTTTCATGAATGAATAAATAAAATCTTTAAAAAAATAAAAAAATAAAAATAAAAACCTTAATCAGGCGGTGCCTGGGTGGCTCAGTCAGTTAAGTGGCCAACTCTTGATTTTCAGGCCATGATCTCAGGGTTGTGGTATCAAGTCCCACCATTGAGCTCCCCACTCAGTGAGGAGTCTGCTTCTCTCTCTCTCTCTTTCCGTTTGCCCCTCCCCTGCTCACACTCTCTCTAAAATAAAATAATATAAATCTTTTTGAAAAAAGGAAAACAATTGAAAGCTTAATTTTAACAACAATTATTTTTTACATGCAGCTGAATACTTGGTTAACTAATTTTATGGGTTTTAGCCTTTGAAAGGAAACATTTTTTTTCCATTCCATATAACATAATAATCCTCCTTCATATCACATTATATAGAGAAAGAACAACTCATTTTTAACTTGGCACTGTCACATGGTATTATTCTATTTCAGTTATAAATACTGCTCTGGAGTGTTCACATCTTGAGTAAGCTCTCTGATATTTCCTTTTTTTGGAATTCTATTGGCATAATTTTATTTGCTTTCTCTGTGTATCCGGTCACTTGCATTATTTTCATCATTACATTATTTTCATTAACAAGTCTGATAGGGCATTCTTTGCCACTTGCTAAATACTAAAGTATGCATACATCATTGTCCTCTAACAAAGTAAAGCTTAAAAACAACAACAACAACAAAGTGAAGCTTCAAACAATGCTAATAATGTTTTGTCAAATGTTACATTTGCCTTTTAACACCTTCCCCCCTCCACAAAACAGTGATGAGGTATTATAAAAACAACTTTGATTTAAGTATGAAAATGGCCTTGCTATGGCACCAGAGTGAGATTTTGTAACACACTTGATTGCTCTCAACTTTACTCAGTGAGTAGTAATGCTGCTGGTTGGGAACAGAGGAGAATTTTATAGAACCAAAGCACGTTTTCTCACAGCCATTCAAATTTGATTCTGCTGGTAGGAACTCTTTCTGCTAGTTTTCCAGTTTTCTTCTTACTAATCAGGCCAGTAACCTAGAGTTTAGAAGATCTCAGTCTTCAGCAGGGAGCTGAAGAATAAAGATTGAGGAGGGAGAAACAAGATCACTTTTAATGCTCTGAAAATAGGGTTCTCACTGTGAATTTCTTCCAGCTTCAGTCACAGTCTGGAATGAGGCTGAAGGAACAATGTATCTGGGATAGGAAGGGGTGGTAATTTATATATATATATATAGAGAGAGAGAGAGAGAGAGAAAGAGAATTATTTTTTCAAGGAAAGAATTTCTCTTTTAAAAAATGTAAATTTTATGTTGTCACAATCAAAACACTAGATTTGGTAATTATTGTGATTGACAGTTGAGATAATTCTAAAGCACACTTTTAAGATTCAAGGTAAGTGTTTTACCTAAGCTCTAAGATTTATTAATTTCAACTTTAAGCAGATGATGGTTATTTGTAGTTAATGATTAGTTTGTGATTCAGAGAACAATACTCTTTTGATAGTATTTCTTCTTTTACAATGGTCTTTCTCAGAAATCTCAGGAAAAAAATCATTTTAAAAATGTATATTCCTGGATCCCATTCCCCAGGCTGGGGAGTTGGGGGTAGATGAAGACTAAAAAGTCAGTATTTTTAAAAAGCACCACGAATTAAACTTACTTAAGATTTTGAGAATTAGTCTCTGAGGTTTTAACACAAACAGTAGGGGAACTTTAACTTTTAAATCATTTTTAAAACCAGAAAATAGGACTATTTCTTATAACCAAATTAATAACAGTAACTTCAACAGTAATATTTGCTCAGCTTAGATAAAGACATAATTATTTTCAGTTTTGAAGTCTACTTTCAGAGAGTAGCTTATTGGGTTTCTAAAGTTCAACCATCAGCATTAAATATATTCACCAGCAGGGATTTGTTTTCCCATCCTACCCTTAATTAACTGGACTAATTTGCCATTCTTAAATTTATCTATCTCACTGATTTCTTCCTTATAGACACTGTCATCGTCAACCTGAGAGTTTCTCTGTAATCTTAATCAAACTCACTCACTTTGACTTGAATAAAGATTCTCTTAAAAGGCTAGGAATACATATTTTCCCACTAAGGTACACAGCTTAGTAATTTTCAGTAGCACAGATTTTCACTTTAAAAATTAAATAAATTGGTTCTGTCAAGCATAAATCACCATCTTAGGAGTGAAGAGTAATTTTTAAAGCTTAACCTTGATGGATTTTCATCATACTAATGTGAAAGCCTCTCTCAATTTATAATAAGTTTTCTCTTAATAAACTTTTCAAAAATGGGCTCTGCCTTCATCTCTATCACAAGCAAGAGTAACTCTAGGCAACCTATTGAAGCTATTTGGATCAGTTTGTGCACTGTCATATTGAGGATAAAAGGATTTGACATTGTAGTAGATTTTGTGATACACTTTCTCCCCAGACATCTCCTCCTCAGGTCCCAGGCATTCAGTTCCCAGCCTCTAGGGGTATTAACTACTGAGAACTCAAAGCTGAGTCCCTCTTCAGAAATTATCCTTGCCTATCCACGTTTCTGCTCTTTCCCAAGGACAGCCCTGATTCAATGTGGGTAATGTAGTGTGCAAAATCCCCATCTCCATTCCTCATAGAGACAAATCTAAGGGATCACCACTACCTATGGGATTGATTAAGATCTTATGAGCACAGCATTGCAGTTTAATTTCTTTGTCCTAGGTCCCACCGTCTGTTGTCACTCACACACAGGTGTTTTTTTTTTTTTTTTTCTGAGAGTACTTCCCAATGAATCTGCTACAAATGAATTGTCATCCATATTCTGGGACACCTAATCTAAGACGGGTCTCATCATGTCTGTGAAATTTTCAAAATATTTTTACCTTTGAATGGTTGATAATTTTAAACATTAAAATGTCATATTTATAATTGAAAATGGGTCAAATTTAAAGTTCTAAAATTTAAAGTTCTAAAACTTTTAGAAGAAAACCTCTGTGATCATGAGTTAGATAAATATTTCTAAGGTACAACACCAAAAAAGTACAATCCATAGAGGAACAAGCTAATAAATAGGACTTCATCAAATTTTAAAAACTTCTTCCCTTCAAAAAATACTGTAGAAAATGAAACTACAAGCCCAGACTGGAAAATAATTTTTTGCAAAGTGTATATCTCAGTATATGTATCTAGATGATGAAAGAAAGAAGTCTATATATACATAATATACATATATACAGTATGATTCCATTTATATAAAACTTTAGAAAGTGAAAATGAATTTATAGTGATAAAAAGCAGATTTGGTTTTGGTTAATTATTGGGAAGCAGCTGGAGTAGAGGAATTTCAAAGGTACACAGGAAAGTTTTCCAGGGATATTTGGTCTTTTTGCTTGCTTGTTTCCTACCTTTATTGAGATATAACTGACAAGTAAAAATTGTATATAGGTAAGGTGTACAACTTGATGTTTTGATGTACATGTACACTGTGACATAATCACCACAATCAAGATAATTGGCATATCCATAACTTCATATAGTTACCATTTTCTTTCAATTTCTTTTTGTGTGTGGTAAGGATACTTAAGATGCACCCTCTTGACCAATCTCACATATATAAATCTCACATATTTGCTAACTATAGTTACATTCCTTATATTAGATTTCCAAAACTTACTTATTTTGCATAAAGTCTTATACCGTTTAACCAACAACTTTATTGTACTTATAAATACAATTTACTGTATTTACTGTATTTATTCCTCATTTTCCTTTCCCCACATCATATATTAGTGTTTTTTTTCATTATGGTGATAGTTTCATGGGTTTATACGTATGTCAAAACTTATCAAATTGTGCACTTAAGTGTACAGCTTGTTGTATGTCAATTTGACCATTATTTTACCTCATTGAAGCTAGTTTTCTTTTAAAGGCCATATTTCGCCCTACTGTCTGCTTCTTGAGATGTATAGCAAGTGCTGAAAAACCATGAGGAAAAATCTTGCAGTTTTATGCTATGTACAGTTACACTGAAAGAAGCTGAGTAATGCTATTTGGGGAGATAGATTTCACAAAATACTGGAAAAGCGTGAAATGAACATTATGTGGTAAGCAAGAAGACCCAGCTTAGTAACTGCTGTATGAGAAATGATGAAAATTCTTAAGCCTGGAAAAATATTGGCAGATAAAATAAGCTATTAAGTGAAAATACTCCTGCAAAAAGTGATCTGAATTCTTAGATAAAGGATTATCAAAACTAGCAACACATTAATTCAGAGTCTCTCATGTGAAAGAAATTGGATAACAAATTACCTGTCGGAAAAATCATAGAAGTAATAAAAGGTAGATAGAATCTTTAATTCTTTTTCTCAGAACAAGCTAAGTGGACTAAGTGAAGATAGTGGACTTAACTTGAAAGCTGGATTCTGGCCACTGTGTAAACATGAGTCAGTTGGCACCACTCTAAATCACAGCTTTCCCATCTATAAAAAAAATGAAGCTCATAATACCCAACTCAAGGTTTGTTGTGAGCCTATGTCTTTATGTATATGAAGGTTCCATTTCACAGTCGGTACAAAACAAATATGGTTGAAATGATTCTAGTGCACTGTTTTACCCTGGAGAGTCAATAAGTGGTATTATTTTTTATATTTTTTCTGACAATACATATTAGTCAAGATAGTTAATGCTTAAAACATTAAAACACAGTAGCTTAAAGCAATGTTGTTTATTTTTCAGTCATAGGCAAAGACTTTGAGGGATCCACGATCTTTCCATCTTGCGATGACTTTGATATCTTAATGGATGCCATCCAAGGCTCTCCTGTAGAAAAAGAGAGGGTAAAGGTTGAAGACTGCATTTGCATGCTCCGCTTGAAAGTAATTCACTTTGGCTTCTCTCATATTTCATTGGCTACAATTAGTCACATGGCCTGAGTAACTGAAGTGAGTAGGAAATGGTTTTCTCCCATGTGTTCAAGGAGCACTAATAGCCTCTGTCACAGTATGCCACTGCATTTATGTTTAGACGCCTGGAATGCAATCACAGTTACTCAGGACTGTGCTTCTTGGCATGAATCAAAGTGTACATGCTTGTATCCTCTAGCACTTGAGAAATTATTGGACACTTAAAAAGAAAACTGTTTCTTAAGAAAATATGAATTTAAAATACCCATTCCTTGGCTGTTATCAAAAAGTCATGACATAAAAGTGTTGGTGAGGATGTGGAGAAAAGGGAACCCTTGTACACTGTTGGTGAGAAGGTAAATTGGTGCAGCCAGTGTGGAAACCTGTGTGGAGGTTCCTCAAAAAATTAAAGATAACACTACCATATGATCCAGTAATTCCATTCCTGGGTATTTATCTGAAGAAAACAAAAACACTAACTCAAAAAGATAGATCACCGCCATGTTCACTGCAGCATTTACAATAGCCAAGATACGGAAACACTCTAAGTGTCCATATATGGATAAATGGATCAAGAAAATATGTATTATATACATACAATAGAATATTGTTCTGCTATAAAAAAAGAATGAAATCGTGTCATTTGCAACAATATGGATGGACCTTGAGGATATTATGTTAAGTGAAATAAGTCAGGCAGAGAAAGAAAAATACTGTATGATTTCACTTATATGTGGAATCTAAAAAAGAAACAATAACTTCATAGATACAGGAACAGATTGGTGATTGCCAGAGGTAGGGGGGTGGGGATGGGTGAAATGGGGGGAGGAAGTCAACAGGTACAAACTTCCAGTTATAAAATAAATAAGTCTAGGATATGTGATGTACAGCATGGCAACTACAATTAATAATACTGTGCTGCATATTTGAAAGTTGCTAAGAGAGTAAATCTTCAAAGTTCTCATCACAAGAAAAAAAGTCCATAACTCTGTATGGTGATGTATATCAACTAGACTTACTGCAATGATCATTTTAATATATATGCAAATATCAAATCATTATGTGGTACACCTAATACTAATATTAATTGGATATCAGTTATGCCTCAAGTAAAAAAAAATAGTAAAATTATCTATTCCTGGTAGAAAGAAATGCTGCTTTACTCTACTACCATTTGCCTGAATAGCCCTCATTATCTTTCAGGAAACACACGTATCCATCCGCTTCACAGCGTCTCCATTGGTAAGACCCACGTCCCTGGCATCTCTGTCAGGTCTCACTAGGAATTCTGTTAAGTGTATCCTAACTGCTCATCCTGCTGCCACCTTTGCCCTCTAACGTACACTGTGCACTGCAGACATAGTGACCATCTAAAAATCTAAATCTGATTGTGTCCCTCTTTGGATTAATACCCTCCAGTCCCATCATACTCAGATTCAAGTTCAAATTCTTACTTTGATAAGAACAATTAATGTGGGATCTGCACTCTTAGTGGATTAAGTGTGTAATACAGCATTATTAGCTGTAAGGACGACGTGGTACATCACATCTGCTAGAACTTATCTGGCCTACCTACAATTGTATACGTGTTTATTAGAAATCCCCCATTTCTCCCTCTCCCAGTCCTTAGCAACCACCACACTACTCTTTGTTTCTGTGAGTTTGACACCTTATATAACTGGAATCATGTAGTATTTGTCCTTCGGGTGCCTGGCTTCATTCCCCAGCATAATGTCCTCAAGGTTTGTTCATATTTCACATATTGTAGAATTTCCTCCTTTTTATTTTTTTGAATTTCCTCCTTTTTAACAAGCTAAATAATATTCCATTGTGTATATACCACCTTTCCTTTATCCATTCATCTGTCAATGGACGTTTATCGTGGCTTCCACATCTTGGCCATTATGAATAGTGTTGCAATGATTCGCATTTTTACTTTGGCCTGTAGAATCCTGCAGATATTTCAATCACAAGACTTTGTACTTATGCCCCATCTTCTTCCAACTCTAGACTTAATATATATGTGTACACATGCACTCCTCAAAGTTAGCTGTTTATCTATAATTCAAGGTACATAAATTAGAAAATTAAATAAATTGATTGCATATCTAAAATAGATAGTATTGTGGTCTTGATGTCTTTACTCTTACTGAAGTTTTAACATAGAGAAAAGGCTTATGCATAAGTAATTAATTAATTAAGCCAAAATCTGTTGATAAAGGAATGACAACATGCTTTTGTTACTTTAAAGAAATTAAGAATGTGATGTCACTGCAATCTTGGGTCAGCTATTGCTATATGCGTCCCTTTATGCTCTGTAGACATTTGATCACTGTCAGTAATTTTGGTGTGTCCCTTATCTTGTCTTATAAAGTAGGATATTGTTTTACTGGTAAATTCTAAAGAGTTCCTTAGTACCTGTCCCTCAAGTAAGACTTCTGTTGAAAATATGTATGTTTGGCTTGGTTTCTGTTATGTTGATTGTAGTCTGAAGCATGTTTCCTCCCTGGCAAATTTCTACTCATGGTTTTGTTTTTTTTTTTTTCTACTCATGGTTAGAAGGAATTCTTGAAAGAACTGTTAGATGCATTTGGAACTCTTCCCCAGAACATTACAAATGTCCCAAACAAAGGTTTATTTTTTCATAATCAGACATCTTTTTCTAAAATAGAACACAAAATGGAGTTTATTCAAATCAGATCTACTTCAATAGTAATGGGGTATAAATACATTTTATATCACAGTGAACTCATTTCTTCTACGAAACTTCCCCTTACTTCCCCAAATTTGATAACCCTTCCTTATCATATGCTGCAATTTTCAAATCATAACACTTGTCATATTTTATTGTAACTGCTTATTTACTGTTTGCCTCCTCCCTAAACTATAATCTTCCTGAGGTCAAGAACTATATCTAGTTCATTGCTATATAGTGTTTTGTTTTTCTTTTTTTTTTTTTTTAGATTTTATTTATTTATTCATGAGAGACACACAGAAAGAGGCAGAGACACAGGCAGAGGCAGAGGGAGAAGCAGGCTCCATGCAGGGAGCCTGAGTGGGACTCGATCTCGGGTCTCCAGGATCAGGACCTGGGCCCAAGGCGGTGCTAAACCGCTGAGCCACCCGGGTTAAATACTTACACAAGGTGGTGATCAAGTTGAATGATTTAATAGGTTAACAGGATATACATAACAAAACTACTGCTACTCATGCCATTGGCAAGGGTGACATCAACAATATAAAGTCTAAGTCTTTTCCTTTTATCACATATCTCAGTGATCTTTCCCTTTTTAAAATAATATCTGATGAGCAATGTCTTTTTACTTAGTAATATCTTTTAAGTACTTTTTTGTCATCTAGGCTCAATAGATTACAAGTTTCTTCACAACAGAAATTTTGCTTAGTCTTGTATTTGTTTGTATCCATAAAATACCTCCTTCTAATAAATATCATATATTGTAGGTTCTCAATAAATATCAGGTGAATCCATACTAACCATGCAAAACTGAGTTACAACAAAGTATAGTCCCAGTCAGAATTGAGAGAGCAGGCAAGAAAGCAAATTGACAAACTACCAGAGATTTTATCTGAAACTTCACCTAAAAATAGATAAGTCAGGCTATTTTCTGTGACATTCATGGTCCCATCCCCATGGTCACTGAATTAGCTAGAAAATTTTGGTCTGAACTAATTCAGGTTCAGGTTCATGTATCAGTTTATTTCGATTCTACATCTGATTTTATCCAGGTTAAAAAGGTGGGGAGCTTTTGTATGGATTTTCAGCAAACACAAGTATAAACAGTGAAATGAGCTGATCCACTGTCTATTGTATACAATTGGAACACCATTTACTAAAAACACAGTACCAACACTGGAGAAAAGGAGTTAAAATCAGGAGAGCATTCATTTTATAAAAATGAATATGAAAACTAAAGAAAATTATTCTCAATATGAATCACATTTTTGAAGTACATATTTTGTCCCATGAAAAGCTGATTCATTTCTATTACCATGGTGATCTAGGAGAACATGAAATTGCCATGGATTAATGGTTTCACTTAGGGGCCAATTTTCAAACTAATAGACATGTGTCCCTTTTTGTCCTTACTCTTATTACCATTTAGCAATGGTCTTACATCAAGTTTTAAGATGGATATAGTGTCTCTTTTTTTTTTTTTTAACTAGGAGGTGACATGTCCAGGAAACTGAAGCAGAACAAATTGTATACCTCTGACAAATCTCCCAAAAGTAACTAGTGAATACAGATGCCATTCAACTAAATACGTTTGTCTTGACATTGAAAAATGGCAAAGGCTGCTAGTGGTTCATTACAATCCATCATTCTTTTTCGTGGCACAGAACAAAACTCCATCTTCTTGTAGTCAGGTTTGGGTATGTGAGTTCTACCCAGTGGAATATAACTGAGGGTCACGTGTCACATTCAGAAATGACTCATAATGTCTCCTACATATCTTCTTCCATGTTCCTCTCCCCTCCTGACTTTAGGATGGCAAAGATCATGACCCTGGGCGCAACATATCAAAGGTGGCAGAGAAGTTGTTGGCCTGGTCAATGAATAATCGTATAGGAACACCTGGGTGGCTCAGTGGTTGAGCGTCTGCCTTCGGCTCAGGTCGTGATCCTGGGGTCCCGGGATGCCTGTGTCTCTGCCTCTCTTTGTGTCTCTGATGAATAAATACATAAAACCTTAAAAAAATGAATAATTGTATAGAGGAAAGCTACTCTGCTGATGTTTGATATCCGTCTTGTACTAATATAGAAGAAATAAATTATCTTTTTGCTTTTTAAACCAATGAAGTTTTAGGAGTCTGTTTGTTATTGCAACTTAGCCTGCTCTAACTAATTTTAACCTCAGACTTGCTGTGGGGTATTTGTGTACCTGTGTGTCTCATACAGTCATAATCATACATTGAGAAGAAATCTAATTATTAGGAGCTTAAATTGTAAAAGGGTATGATACATCTTCACAAATTACTTGGCCTTGAATAAAAATTAGGAATAACAAAAAGCACGTTTTATACTTGTATTTTTTGCTTAGTATAAACCAATCTAACAAATTAAGAACTTTAGGAATTTATCCATAAGTTTTCTAAACTGTATCCATGTATTTTCCTGAAATTTGGGAGTTTTGTCATTATTTGGAGTTCTCCATTTTCTTACTAAAGTGCATCCATCAAATGTGGCTATTGGCCAATATTTGATTATCACTTTACAAGGCTCAAATAACACCATTTTGATATTCTAACAATTCCAAATAAGCAAATTTGCATTGAGTAATACTAAGAGCAACTGTCATAGTACTGGTTACTTACTACAATATAAATTTGTGGGCAGCCTGGGTGGCTCAGCGGTTTAGAGGCAACTTCAGCCCAGGGCATGATTCTGGAGTCCCAGGATCGAGTCCCACGTCAGGCTCCCTGCATGGAGCCTGCTTCTCCCTCTGCCTGTGTCTCTGCCTCACTCTCTCCGTGTGTCTCTCATCAATAAATAAATACAGATATTTTAAAAAATAAAATAAATTTAATTTAATCTTCACACCAAATTTGAGGTTGATATTATTATCCACATGTTACAGACGAGTAGCTGAAGCTCAGAAAAAGTTAAATAACCTATTCAAAGCTCTAATAAAACATAGGTTGCTGAAACAAGGATTTGGCTTTGCCTCCAATGTTCATCCTTTGAGTTCCCCACTATACCATGTCAGAGAGCAGAACACTCAGCACAATCACTTTGCCAATTTTCCTGGGTGTTACTGTTTTACAGACAAATATATTTGCTAGCAAGACACTAAGACAACTCTGTGTTGTTAAGCCAAAAATGGACCCTTAAGGCCCTAGCTGTCTAGAACATCTCTTCTGACTGAAGAATAGAATAACGTAATTTAAGAATGATGGGGAAATTGTCTTCAACCCTAAAATAATTACATTTTTCAAAATGTTAGAATTGTAAAATAACACCTTTGGTTCTTTAGTGTCTACAGTGGAAACCACATCTAATATCACTTTCATTTTTATTTGTACAATAGCAATCTGAAATTTTATCTTCAACCCCTACTTCTAACCTAGGTCTCATAACATAATTCCAAATATTTACAAGATGATTTCACCTGTTCTTTATATTGAAAACTTCAACTCAACAGCTTTTTAAATAAAACACCCAATTTCCCTCAGAACCTGATTACTACCCTGACATTCCCATTTGTGCCCCCAATGAAGAAATTAATTTGTCACTGCTCTGTGCCATCATGTTACTTAGTTTATACTGAATGGGCACCACTTATCAAAACCATGAATTCTAACTGCTTTTGTACATGATCTACATCCCTTAACTGCTTGTAATACATGTTACTTTTTAGGCATGTGTCTTTTGTCTAGAGGAAATTGACTTTAACAACTCAAAGTTCAGTGATTTATTTATTTAAACACAAACCTATTTAAGAGAAAATGTTCTCTGAACTAGGTAGGAACCATAGCTTCGTATTCATCTTTATGCTTCTAAAACGATCTGGTGCAGTGTCCTGATTTTAACTGGCTCATGACAAATATCTGTTGAGCAAAAATTACACTTAAGCACATTAATAAAGAACTTTAGTACTAATTGATAAGGTAAATTCTGAAACAGGAAAGGGCGATTGTATGAAACTAAAGTGCACATGAATCAATGCCTAGTGGGCAGGGAGTAGATGAAATCCATCCTGCAATTGGATTTGGAGAAATTTTTACTTATAATATTAAGGTGATGAATAGCATCAAAAATATATAGCTTACATATAGAAAGTTGCAATCTTGGGGAATGTAACATTTTACAAACATGATGTTTTGTAATGATAGGAGTTTTTAGAGATTAACAAGGAATCATGAGATTGAGGACAATTGAATAAGTATCTGCCAGTGTTTATCCAGAAATACGCAGAGGGGGGCATTCTTACTTATTTGACAAACATGAATACTCAAGTCATTTTTAGAAAAATTTTCTCTATAGAGAAACAAGAGCAATCTCCAAAGTCCAGCAGGTAAGATTACGCATATCTTTTTGATCAGTCTTCTCATATCTTTCATTCATTTATCAGGTACTAATGCTGAGAATTAGGCATTGTAGCTATTAGATTTGAGGATTAGGAATACTGGAAGCATTAGTCATCAGTTTCCATTGTAAGCAATTTATTAGTATGCAAAAAGCTTATTGCAACATGCAGAGTCAGAATTTATGTGAAGTCCTGATTTTATTACAAGAAACTTTGTAATCTTGGGTAAGTCACTTAACCTCTCTGTTTTCTACTTTCCCCACCTGCAAAATGGAAAAAAATAGGACTAATGTCATGTATTGGTTTTAAAAAAAAATTGTGATTAGAAAAGACTCTTTTATTAAAAAGATCTATTCCCTCTACAGTCAAGATCTTTTCCAGAACACCACATCTTTACTGTGATGAACACATTCCAAGGGAAAACTAAAAAGTCCTTAAGAAGAATATGTTCTTAAAAGACTTGATCCCATTTATCTCTTATTTACATGGATTTAATTTGATGCCTATAGTCAGGAACACATTTCTTCAAATTAAGTTTTCTTTTTTTTTTCAGATTAAGTTTTCATTCAAAATATTAATGTGTCCTGTTTCTATTAACACTGCAAATGCCCATCTGATTTTAAACACAAATGGCACTGTTACAGAGAACTGTGACAGCTGCCACAATTATGGTCTTGTCTTCGTTCCAACATACTTTTGAAAACAAATCAGGAAGATCCCATTCATTTTGAAGAGTCAAGACATCTGGTTCTGGATTTGACTTAGTGTCAAACCTAGCTCTATCCTAGTATTTTCCTTGAGGCTAGGTGTATTCCAGAGTCCATTTCAAAAGTTTTGATTCTATCTTATTCCAGAAGAAACCTAAATTTCTGGGGATTCCTAACCTAAGAACCAGATGAAATTTAATTAGACCATATAGATTTCTCCTACTGCAGACCACTTCTCAACTAAGGTTGATTATAGATATCAAGCCAGAATAGCTCATCTCGTTAGGCTAGAAGATCAATTATCAGAGTAAAATAAAGGAACAGAAAGAGGCAACAAGTTTAAATATGAGTAAAGGGAAGCCCAAGGTATTTACGGTTTTCCAAAAAAGCCCCTTAAAGAAGAGACTCCCTAATGAAATGCTTTGTTTTGCTTTACTTTGTTTTTGATGGGAAGGCCGTCTGACTATACTCATAACTATCACAACTTGCAAGCATGTTATTCTACATCTTCATCTATTTTTTGGCTGAAATAAACATCATCTTTGATGCTAGTTTACTACCAAATATAATAACATCTTCATTATGAAGCCAGCGGGTCTTAGCCCCAATGTTATAAGCCAAGTATATTTCAAAACAATTGAAATTCAAAAGTCTGGGAGCTAAATGTAGCAGGGTTTCCACAAAGCTGTGTAGACAAACATGACATGTGTAAGTAACTTAAGAAATACATCCATCAAAGAAGATTGAGAATATGCATCAGTACGATATTCCTGTGTCAGTGAAGACTCTTTTAGCGGACATATAATTTAGAATTTCCTGTAGTGAGTCTTGTGGGGGTCTGAATAAAAGTGTGCTTTAATATCCAATAATCAAAATTCAAATAATATTTTATGAATATATATATATAGTCACCCTGTGTAATCTGATTTAAACCAATTATAGCAAATACTGTTAGCATTTAGTCAAAATCAACATAGAATCATTGCTTTTCTTCCCTTCGACCATAAAATTTTACACTTTTAGGACTTTGCTTTCCATTCCCCTCATACAGGGAAGAAGTACAGCAATATCTATGATTTTTTACTTTAAAAACATACCATTTTCCAGGTCACTGACATGATAGACATAATAAAAACCCACTCTTTGTTACTCAGTTCTTACGGCCTAAGCTCTGGTTTAAGGGTAACAATAGAGACTGCTTCAGGTAAGACAGCCAGGGATCAGGCTCTGATCTCAATGCTTTCATTTTCCAAAACTCAATTTTAAGTGCTCACTCCAATATTCTGAATCACATTACTGTGACTTATAAACTGAACTTCAATTTATTTATCGTGACTGGAAGAGATGCAAATATTCTGGCCTAATAATCGGAGCCAATTATCTCTGTGAGGTAAATTTTATAGATAAATGTTGCTTGTTGAGCCTATTGTTATACCCTGCAAGGCGAAATACTCCTAAGGCACATCTGCCAAGCTTACTATCCTCATAAATTGATTTTCTGTATTTTAGAGATAGTTATATCTGAACAACTTGGACCAGCTGTCTAGAATCACAGCACCTTTCCTTCGTCACACATCAATTTCCACTCCCACACGGCCTTTTTAATATTCTTTATCAGTTACTAACATTTCTGTCACTACAATACTATGTCGCAAACAGGTTAGTTTCCACGATTATATTTTATCATCTTTAGTTTCCAGGATCTGTGGCTTCCTGGCTTGTTAATTTAATCAGTGAACCATCTCACAAGCATTGTTCAGGGTGAGTTATTTCTGGGAAGTTCTCTAAAAATAATTAAATCTATTTTTTGGCTCAGGTTCCTTTTACTGAGATTAAAACATATTTTCTCAACTTTTTTCTATTTACTTCAGGCTCTGTCTGTGTGTTTAACCAATATTTTGGAGCTTACAAAATAGGCTAGATTCACAAATATGAACGTGTAGTTTGAAATAACCATTGTGATCCATATTTTAGGAATTTGGCGTTAGGACCTAATATAAGAAAAAGGCCAATCTTTTTCTATTGTATTTGATGAAATAATTATACTTAAGGATAAAATAATTTTGGCATGCCAGTATTATTTGAATGAAGGATGAGTATGGGGGAGAATAAAAAGAATGAACATGGTTTGTTTGTTTTTTTTTTAATGTCTGTATTACATTCTTTCTTTCCTTCGTAGGTCACTTTCCCTAATTTAAAAAATCATTAAAAACTTTAATAGAAATATTATAGAAAATAAGCAAAAGAAGCAAATATTTAACCTCAACTTCTGACTTCCCTTTACAAAATAAGGAAAAAAGTACTTATTGACTGACTGTGCTTCATTGTCTAATATAGTTTTAAAATTACATGGTAATAAGATGAAGGAAGTATGGCATCAGAGATTTTGAAATCAGGCTGTAATGGCTTGCAATAATAACTTCTGCCTTTTTAAAGTAGACTTGGACAAATCCTTGATGTCCTTGGTATTTGGTTTCTGTACCTAACGGTAGTGGCTATCTTGATAAATTGGGGATTGTAGATGATGTGTAAAAAATGAGGAAGTAATTTCCATTTCTTTGAGACTTGATGAGATTACATTTATAATGTTTAGCACATTATGGGTACTTAATGGGCAATATTGGTCATTATTATTGAGAAGCTTACCCTGAATGGTCATAGACAGGTAGACACTTATTGTTGGTCTACAGTCAACAGTGAAGACCATGCTTTTGGAAAGATAACTGAAAGCTGACAAATCACTGCATAAAATCTTATTAAAGAGAAATGAAGACCAAAATTTAGAACATACGCTTGTATCATGTTTCTAAGTTTTCCAATAATTTTCAGATCAATTTTAAAAAAAGGCATTTAGTCAGTAGGAATTAGGCTTTTATTTTATGCCCAGCCTAAAAACGATGGTGGGGTGTGGTAAAAAGACAAACGTGGTACAATTTGCGCCATTAAATTACTCACAGATATACCAGGAAATAATGGAGACTTATTTATTTATTATTTGCTTATTTATTTTATATATTTAGAGAGAGAGAGAGAGAGCACATATCGATGTGAGAGCAGGGGGAGAGGCAGAGAGAGAGAGAGAGAGAGAATCTGAGTGTGGAGTCAGACTCAGAGCACCGTCTCACCACTTGAGATCATGACCTGAGCAGAAATCGAGAGTCATCCACTTAGCTAACTGAGCCACCCAGACACTCCCATGGAGACTTTTTTTAAAAGGAGACCATTTAAACTCTAAGACAAAAATATAATAAATAAAATATAATAAAATATAATAAAGACCCAAAATGATGATGAAGGCAGTAGATGTGCAAGGAATTCAGGAAAACCAAAGACCACTGAATGGTCAGAGAAAGAGGTAGGAAGAGATGGGCCATGCAGATAGGTGAGATGTGGCAATGTGGACATAGATAAATAGGGTGAGGAAAGGAAAGCCATGAGAAAAATCACATGGCAGGAAGGAACACTGTAGACGTAGGGAAGGTAAGAAGACTGAAGATAGGGCAAGAGAGGGCGAGTGGAGACAATCAGGGCCCAAATTAACAGTCATGGTGGGACAAGATGGTGGAGCACTTCGGCACTAAAAGGACATAGCTGGTTCGCATCTGATAAGTAGCTCAAAACAACATGGTTTTGCAGTCAGACCTGAGTTCAGATGCTTGCTCTGACATCTCTTGGATTGTGACTTTTAGAACGCAGACAGACCTCTCTGATCTTATTTCTTCATTCTGTCATCTGTGGAAAAGAATTCTTAAGTCAGAGCATCGTCGTACATACCGTGCCACTATAGTTCCCAGAAGATTATGGTTCGCCAAAAAAAAAAAAAAAGTTCTTAAAAGGAAGGCAAGGAGGAGGCGCCTGGGTGACTCAGTAGGTTAAGTGACTGACTTTTGATTTTGGCTCAGGTCATGATCTCAGGGTTGTGAATTGAAGCTCTGTGTCTGGCTCCGCACTGGGCTTAGAGCCTGCTTAAGATTCCCTCTCTCCCTCTCCCTCTGCGTCTCCATCTGATCCAAATACAAAGGGGAAAAAAAAGGAAGCCAAGGAGCAAAAAGTTGAGATGGTATGCCTCATGTCACAAAGCAAACTTGAAAATCAAGAGAGCAAATGACTTCAATGAAATCTCAAAGCTGAGTGATTACCAGTAGCTCTCTTTACTCTCAGCCCTGTGTTCCTTCCATTAAATTACACTTACTTTGCTAATTGTGCAAAATTGCAAGTACACATGGAAATCACTGAACTAGTACAAGATTATGTAAAAATAGTCAAACATTTCTATTGGGCATTATTTTATATACTATCATAATATTACATGTTTTTAATCACATATATAAAGAATCACAAATCAAAATAATGATTTAAGCATATGGATGGCAAGTTAGAGAACTGTATTATATCAATGTTAAATTACTGAAGTTTGAAATTGTCCCACAGTTATGTAAGAAAAAAATCCTTAATCTTAAACCATACTGGAGGGACACCTGTATGGCTCGGTCAGTTAAACAGCTGCCCTTGACTCAGGCCGTGATGCTGGGGTCCCGGGTTCAAGCCTCACATTGGGCTCCCTGCTCAGTGAAGAGTCTGCTTCTCCCTTTCTCTCTGTCCCTCCCCCTCTTGCTAATGCTCTTTCTCTCTCTTTCATTCTCTCTCTCTCTCTCTCAAATAAATAAAATCATTAAAGAAAAGAAAAGAGAAACCACGCTGAAATATTTAAAGATAAAGGAAGGCAGTGATATGTGCAACTTACTCTAAAAGGTTCTGAGAAAAGAATAAATGTATTTAGGGAGGGATGTGAGGTGTTAATGTTCTTGGCGACAGATTCATGCCTGTTCCTCTGATTACTATGCTTTCAAACTACATGTATGTTATACTCTTGTATACTCTTGTGTGTGTCAAAAAACATCTTAAAGAAGATAAAAAAGGAAAAAATAACACTGTAAAAACAAATTTGAACAAGAAATCATTGTGCCTACAATTTTGTCCAAATGATACAATAACATATAAGCCATTGACTTAGAAAAGGTGAGGCAATTTATGAAAGATAATTGAATATTTGAGGGAGAATTTTCAAGCTATTTGAGCTATAATAAGACTTTCAAGGTTAAGGATTGTATTTACCGTATTAGGGGTCAGGTGAAGTCTAAGGGAACCGAGGAACTCATTTGATTCACGATGATGAATTCCACGACCTTGAGAGATATGCTTTACTATGTTAGACTTTGCACTGCCTAGAGAAAAATATCTTCCAGGAGCTAAAGGCTTTTACCGTTCATGAGATTCTCAAATTTTAAAGACAAAAATATAGATTCACCAGCAATCACAGAATGCTCATTTTACGCAAAAACAAAAACAAAAACAAAACAAAAAACCCAACTGTGCTAGTAGATGTGAAGAAGAAACCCATACAAAAACAGCATGATTTTACTTTAAGGAATTTATATCATGAGCAGAAGTAAACATGTTATGAGGGAGAACATGAGATAACATAAAAGAATGAAGCACTTAGTAGGAAAAGTGTTTCAGGGTCCTAAACACTGTCAGTGGATCGAGAAAGGCTTATAAAGGAAATTGCTTAGATTTAGACTATGAGGTTTGGGTAAAATTGAAAGAGGCACATATCACTGGAAGAAATTCATACCAGGTGGCGGGGTGAGCTCGAGAAAGATGAGGTTGCACAGGTTGTGCATTGTTCACACTCAGGACTAACTGACCGGAGACCCAGGAGAGCCATGGGCGTCGTGGAGACAAGGCTGGGAAGGGGAGTTAGACTGGACTGTGCCAAGCACGCCCTGTGGGCCTGGAGGGGGACACGTCCCTGCCCTGGCAGGATGGGCAAGTGCCTCCGTGAGGAGGTGGCAAGTGCCCCGCTCTGTCCGTCCCGATGGCACCTGTCCTACAGGGAAGGCCCCCAGTGGGGATCCTCCATCCTGCTCACAGCCGGGTGGCACCCCCAGGTCCCCTGCCCCCAAAGCTGGCCTACCAGTACCCTCTCTGAACTCCCCTGGACTCTGCAATTAGCGAGTCGTGTATCTCCAAGCTGTTTTTCACTTTGGTCCTCACTGCTTTGTCTGAGGCAGACATTCCTTAAGATGCTTGTAGGAAACCGTGGTTGTTCCCTGACTCCAGGATGGAAGAGGTCTCCTCTCCAGTTGTCTTGTTTTGTTCCTCTTTCTTCTGCTCAAGCTTCAGGTAGGGGAGCTAGACACACGGACGCTGCTTGGCCACCTTGCCTGGAAGCCACATACCTCCTGTGGTTTAACCCCACGGGGGGCTAAGAGACATTCCTGGTAAGCCTCTGGCTGAAATTTAATTTTAGCAGCTGCAGGACATAAAAGAGAATTTCCCTCTCAGGGTATTACTGGGTCTGGAATGTAGTGTTCCCCAAATTCCTAAGTTACATTAACTCAAACCTTCCTTTCTCCCTCTACACCAGGTTAAAGATTTTTACTAGATTGCCTCATTAGGCCTGGGAGGAATTATTCCCACAGTTACCAAGATCAGTCCAAGAGCCTTGAGTCGTCCAGCTCTTAGGCAGATCACAGTTTAGGGTACCCTCATTTCCACCAAAAGCATAGATCTCAGCAGAACATCTCCCCTTAGGGTAGTGCGCTCCTCCAAAGTAAAAGAAGTGCCGTTCCATCAGACCTGGTCACATTTTCCAAGGTTCTCATGATTTTCCCAGTGTGAAAAGCTTTTGATTGTAATCTCAGCAACTGGGTAAAGAGAAAATATGACGACCGATGTGAATTGCTTAGCGTGCACGTCTTGCTGGAGCACACAGGCCCCAGGCACCACTACTGCAATGGGGTGAGTTGCATGAGGAGTCCGAGGAGGGTGCAGGTAAGAAGCCCTGGACGCATGACCCCTTAGCTCACCTTGGGGGTGTGCACTTTAAATCGGAGAACTGGAGCAACCTGGCCAAGCTGCCCTGAGCTAAACTGAAGAGACAAGGCGAGAACCTCCGCTTCCTGACGGTGCTCATTTTTACATGACTACTCACAACTCCTGAGAGGAAAGGGATAGTCCCACCACCTGAATCTCCTCTTCTCTGGTAAATTCTGCTCCCTCCAAAAGACTAAATGCCATTCTTTCAAAAGCCAAATATTTTTAAATGTTTGCAGACCATGTAAACAATATGAAGGATTGCCTAGGAAGGGGTAACAGAGAAATTTATGTTTGCTGTGCACTCATTTTATGTCTTTTAAGTTTTTTAGTATGCGGGCATATGTTTTCTTTTTCTTTTTTTAAAAATATTTTATTTATTTATTCATAAGAGACACACAGAGAGAGAGACAGAGACACAGGCCGAGGGAGAAGCAGGCTCCTGCAGGGAGCCCAATGGGGGACTCAATCCCTGGACCCCCGTATCACTCAACCACTGACACTCAACCACTGAGCCACCCAGGCGTCCCCAATTTTTTTTCTTAATTCGTTCTTCACTATGATAAACACATTAAAATGAAAGAAAATGTGTATATGTGAACTAAGAAGACGCATATGGGTGCCAAATTGACAAGGGGTAGACTTGTTATGGTTAATTTTTTTTTTTTTAATTAGGATCCTTGGCCAGCATGGAGCCCAACACAGGGCTCAACTTCACAACTGTGAGATCAAGACCTGTGTGGAGACCAAGAATCGGACCCTCAACCGCCTAAGCCGCCCAGGCGCCACAAGCCACCCACTTGTAGTGACTGAGTTTATGCGTCAACCTCACCGGACCACAGAGTGCCCAGGGTGCCCAAATATTTGATCAAAAGTTATTTTGGGGTGTGTCTAGGAGGGTGTTTCCTGATGACAATAGCATTTGAATCAGTGGATTCAGGAAAGCGACTGCCCTCTCCTATCTGAGGAACAAAACAGAACAAAAGGTGGAGGAAAGGAGAACCCACCCCTTCTGTCTGGCTCCTGAGCTGGGACATTGGCTTTCTCCTGCCCTTGGACCGAGACTTGCCCTGGACCTTGGGCCTTTGGACTTGGACTGAATTGCACTACCGTCTTCCCAGGGTCTCCAGCTTGCAGACAGCAGGTGTGGGATGTCTCATCTTCACAGTTGTGGAGCTAATTCTTCGTGATCCCCCCACCCCCCCCCGGAAATCCCCGACTAATCCACCGCAGTATTATGTGCCAGCACATTATATGCATTATCTCATTCCACCCTCACGGTGACACTGGAAGACTTCTATGTGTTAGGAGGCGCAAGGAGTTAGAGCCGTAGTCTGTGATCCTGTCTCTTTCTCCCCTAATTAACTGGGAACACCTCTGGGGAAATGTAAAAAGGTAAAGGAGACCCAGTGTGATCTCCCTGTCAATGGGGTAGCTGAACCTCTGAACAAATAGACTAATAATATTTGCCAGGAGGGAGGTTTTTTATCTATAGGATGTTTTTAATGGGACATGCTTGGCTAAGCACAACATGTAGGAAGTGAACCCCCAAATCTATGGTATTATAGGCATGTCTCTGTGGAAAATGTCACATAAACTGGAATCTAAAAATGTGCAGTGTGTTGTAAACCCACAAAGCTTACTTGGAAAGCTTGTCTATTGTTAGGAGTCAGATCATATCTGTCTGATGCAGAAAACAAGAGCGTAGGGAGTCAACCCAGTGTCAACTCCCCAAATCATGGAATTTGAAACAACTAATCATGAAAGAGCCCCGACTCCTTGATTAATACAGGAAAAAAGAGGAGGATGGTGGTGACAGCGTCAGAAAGGACAAGTCAATATGAAATATTTCAGGGTTGCATCTCAGTATTCCTATCACTGTTATAGAACATTGCCTTTTTGCAAGTCACTCACCACGTCCACAATGCATTAAAGCTCTAAGAGTGTTTAAGAGCTTTGACATGTAAAATCCATTCCCATATAATCCTTATGTCTGTGAATCAACTTTCCTTGCTTGAACAGTTGCACTTCGCATACGATATCCCATTAACCAGAAAGATAATCAAAATATAAGCAGAATCAGTGATTGGAAAGTATATATACAAGTAAGGAAATATAAGAAAGGATAAATATAAACAAAATATAAGCAGATTCCAGATTAAGTGGAACATAGATTAACACACAAATTATTTTTATGGTGTGACCGTAAAAAACTTTTAAAAGCTCTACAAATTCAATCTTCAAAGTGTCCCTATATCAAGCCCTAACTTGAGCATCAAAGTAGAATATTTTAGTCTAAATATTTGAGTTTCCAGGTACTGGAAGTATTAATTCTTACTTCAATTTTTCATTTGTTAGATGTGTATGTAGAGTGCGTTTATGTAACCGCATAATTAATTACATCTGCTTATTAGGGCTTATTGAAGATTGGCTATTAAGGAACAATAAAGTTAAGGGAAAAATGGAAGACTTCCACCTTATCGGGTCAGTCCTCCAGGGATAACAAATGATGCTTTGGAAGGTAAACTTTCAGCTCCTATAAGCCTTTGTAGCACAAGACTCCTATTCTGTTTTGGATTGCAAAAACGTAAACTTACTTATTATATAAACACGTAAAGAAAATTTAAGTAACAAAGCATACAAATGGTTGAACAACAACATATACAAAATGCATTGTTTTCATGTTGTGGGATATGCACATCTTATTATGCTAAGTTGAGCGTGAGTTCCCCTACAAGTGTCAACTCCTATACAAGTTAATAGGCTACAGAAAGCGCATTGCTTAATACATATTAAAAGCAATCAGAAAGATATGTCAAAATTGAATACACACAGAAGAATTAGTCATGTATTTATAAATATCTTAGTGTCTAATGTTGAGTGGAATGAAAATCTCATAATAGATTTCTGCTAAAGAATGTCTATAATCTAGTTTATTTTATTTTTCAGTTAGTAGTCAAATGACAGAAAAAAAACAAACACAGTTGAAGAATTATAGAATAACAGCAAGTTATTTGGCTTACACTCGTCAAAGGAAACTCTCTCTCTCACACACACACCAACACATCGACAAGTCAGAAATCTTTTTCACTATGTGTGTACAGCAAGGGTTCCTAACCTGTCGTCGAAGATTATGGGTGGAAATAAAAATTATATTTTTGCCTCAATTTCTAATTGAAGCTTAAGATTTTCTTCAATTATTAATGATAGGAAAACAAAACAAAATAAAAAAAAACCTCCAGTACACTATTAACAGTGCAACAGAAATCAAAGATATTTTTATATCACATAACAGTTGTTTCACTGAACAATTATTCACTACTTTGAAATTATTATGGTTATTATTAGCCATTGCAATTTTTATTTAGTGCAGTAATTTTTAAAAGTGCACATATTATTATAGCACACATTTATTTTTAAATATTTTGATATTGTATTTTAATACTTTTTCCATTGTAATCTTATGTATTTTATGTTATGCATTTAAAAGCGTTCTTCTTCACCAGACTGCAAAAGGGTCCATGTGTAGAAGATGGAAAATGTAGCCCCTCAAAGATGTCCATGTCCTAATCCCCAGAACCTGTGAATATGTTACCTTACAGGGCAAAAGGGACTTTGCGGATATAATTAAATCAGGACATTGAGATGGGGAGATCGTCCTGCATTAATTATCTGCGTGAGCCCAATGTAATCACTGGGGGTCCTAATAAAGGTGAGGCAAGAGTACGGAAGTCAGGAAAAGGAGAAGTGATTATGGCAGCTGAGGTTGGAGTACTGTACTTTGAAGATGGGAGAAGGGATCATGACCCAAGGAATCCAGGAAGCCTCTAGTAGGCTTTTCAGACAAAGGAAACCAATTCTCCTCTGGAGCTTTAGAAGGAATGTAGCCTTATGACACCTTGATTTTGGCTCAGGGAGACTCACTGAAGACTTTTTTTTTAAAAGATCTTTTGTATTTATTTGAGAGATAGAGCACACACGAGTAGAGGGGAGGAGAGAGGCAGAGAGAGAGGGAAAGAATCTTCAAGCAGACTCCCCTGCTGAGTGTGGAGTCGGCTGTGGGGCTCGATCCCAGGACACTGGGTTCATGACCTGAGCCAAAGGCAGATGCTTAACCAACTGAGCCACCCAGGGGCCCCTCGTTGTGGACTTCTGACCACAACTGTAACATAATAAATATGTTGTTTTACGTCACTACATTTGTGGGAATTTGTTACAGCAGCAGTAGGAAACTAATACGCACGGCATCAAAAGGTCCTGAACACCTGAGGTGGAATGCATCACTTGTTCGACTAGTAATTCCAAATTTCCTATGACTTAGAAGAAGTGATTTCAATGTTTTCATATAGGAACATGTTCTTGGCTAAATAGACTATTACTAAGAATAAATGCTTTGTTTTCCTGGAAATATTTTGGTACTACATTTTTAAGGTTTCAGCACATTTATAATGGCCTCATATCAAAAATAAAAGAGTAGACATACTTTCTGTTATTTGGGGAATAACAATCACTTTTCAAATCTCAACCTGAATATATCTAAGACCTTGTATTTACACAAATGACATTTGTTACTCAAAGGCAATTTATTTTTTTAAAGAAAGTAATTTTAAAGGACTTGATAGTCATTTGAATATAATCATAGCAATTTTTTCAGCTGGGAAAATTCCATAGTGTTTTGATGCTTATTTGTGTTCACACAGAATTGCAATAATAACTTGTTAGAGGCCAAGTCCATGACCTGAACTGCCCTCCCTGGTCACTCCTCAGAGTACACTGACCAATACACACAAGGCTATATAATCAATATAAGCCTGGAGATGTCACCTTGGAATGACATATTCCTTGCCCTCATCATCATGATAAACACATTATAAATCCATAATGGTTGATAAAATTACATATTATTTGTATCTTTACATTATTTTGCTTGTAGTATTGTGTTCTATCCACCTGCTGGTATTTTAAATATCACTTGTCTTATAAAAGTAGCATGAGAAAATAGCATAATTTTGATAATGAGAAGGTCCTTGTTTTATGAGTTAGCATAGCTCATTGTGGAAACCATTCAAAGGCAATTCAATCATTTATACACATGAGCCTCATGATGTTAAAGCTTTTGTTGCTATTTAATTCATTTGAAATCACACTGTTATGTTAACTGGTTCCCGACCACTAGAGATTTTTTTGAATACAGAATATGGAAAGAAAATTATCCTTTACAATGACTCAGGTTAATTGTAAGTTGTATAAGCTTTGAAATCATTTCAATAAATCATAGGTTTCAAATTGGCCTACTGATGTAAACCTTTTTGTTTTCAAGGTAATTCAATAGACCCCAAGTTCACTGTATGAATTCTACTTAGATAAAAGCTTGATAAATTATACTTCTGTTTGTTTTTAAGTCAGTGTAAGAGAACTGATGGCCTTGGGAAATGTTTGAGTGTTCATAGCCAGATTTCCTAGTTAGCCCTTAGTGCTTGACTAAAAGCTTTATTATCAATTATCACTTTGATCTTCTATGCCTAGGAATGCATTACTGCCCTTTATACAAAGTACAAAAACTCTGCTGAAAAGGTCAAGCATGAAGCACGTCAGTCTGAATCATTGACTATTGATGCGGAAAGTGAAGTTAGAAATGAACCAACACCTTCATTTTTACACATTATGAAACAAAAATGCACGGGATTAAGAGACTGTACAGATGAATGTAGTTAGCACAGGTGAAACTGGAAAGCTGGCTTTTCTGCCTTCTGATTCCATCACTCAGCTTATCTTTGAGTCAATTCAGTCCAACGTATTTGACTAAAATCAAACACCGTTACGTGTCATGTATTATGCGGAGTGAAGGAGACAAAAGAATAAAAGATATTATGTTCTCTTGAGGAAAAAGAAATATGTAAACAAGTAGATGTATTATATGTGATCGACGGTGCCTTAATAAAAACAGTGGAGGTTCAAAGAGGGAAGAAGTAAGCTCAATCTAAGAGTCAGTGAGCTTCACTGAAGAGTTAATTCCTGAACTGAGTTTGAGGAGAGGTCAGTTGTTTGCCAAACCAAATGGGAGAGTATTCCTATCAGAGAGAAAGAGAAAGAACATGGATAAAAGCAAGAAAAAGCACATCCTTTTCTCTGACCTTCCGTGGCCACCACAGTTCCAAAAGTAGATATTAGAGGGAAACCAGGACCTTCTTGTACACCAGGCAAGAGTGTCTGTCCCCTGACCTCTGTGACTCAATTGTCAGGAATTAAGTGGGTGCCACAGAGTGTCTCCTGCTCTGGACTTAGGAGGAAGAGCCACAGATACAGGTGTTCTAGAAAAGACCGCACCTCTCTTGAAGTATGGGTATTATGAGAGGATCATTATAGGATTTGGGCTTGTGTTAGGTGATTTTTGGAGAGGAACCAAGGAAACATATTTTACTCTGGATTGAGTGTTGTCAAAAAGTGAGAACAATTCTCGGGACTGCTTCTTTGCTTTCTCAGTAGGCACCTTCATTAATTTTTTTCTCCCCTAATGGGAATACTTTAATGCTTTATCACTAAGCATGATGTTTGCTATAACTTTTCATAGATGCTTTTAACAAAGTTAAGAAAATTTATTTCTATTCTTACTAAGAATTTTTTTTTTCACAAAAGGATATGAAGCTAACTCATTGTGGAACAATGACTGAATGATGAATAGAGACACAAGACTATTATGAAGGCTTAGGTGACTATTTCTAATGTGTCCTATTTCCCAGGCCTCCCTATCTTTGGGCTCTTTGCCCTCTAAAGTATCCTCACTTTGGTATTTTTATCATATTTCTAAATTATAAATCATCACATTATTTCAAAGCTTATTCAGTAACTCCCTATTATTCACATAATAAATTCCAAAATCCTACGCATAAAAATGCCTTCAAGGTGTGATCCCCTATTTGTACTTTTAACTGCATATCTTATAATTCTCTCAGACATCTTTCAAGTTATTTATATCAAATTATTCATTAATTAAACAAATATTTGATGGGCACGGATAAGCAGGGTTATCAGCATAAGCAAGTGGTTCTAAGTATTATGAATACAACAGTAAATAAATGAAATTATAAGTTTTCACAGACCTTACAACTCCCAGAGAGGGAGAGACTAAAATAAATCTCCTATCATACCTTTAAAAAAAATTAAGCCAATGTGTAAAACTGATGAGTATTAAAGAATGACAGTGGATTAGAATAAGCTCAAACAGAAAGTCACACTCTGGGGCATGTGGGTGGCTCAGCTGGTTAGGTGTCCAACTCTTGATTTTGGTTCAGGTCATGATCTCAAGGTCCTGGGATTTAGCCCTGCATCCAGCTCAGTGCTCAGCACAGAGTCTTCTTGGGATTCTTCTCTCTCTCCCTCTTTCTGACCCCCCCAACTTATTCTTTTTCCCTCTCCCTCTCCTTCTGTCTCTCAAATAAATAAAATCCTTTTTAAAAAAACTCACTCTCCAATTGCTGCTGCTATTGTTACTGGGGCATATCATCAGAGGCCATCACACCTTCACAAATGATTTTTTCTCTTAACTAAGAAGAGAGAACTCTAGAAGCAATTTGTTCTTACCTGGAAGGAATAGCAGGACTTTGTAGCATTTTACATCAGAACTTTGACAGCTCTGACTCACTGCTGTCATTTAATAAACAGGAATTCGGATCATCTCATCAGTCCACAGGACATCTTACTATATGCTGACATCATGCTACTGGAACCGGAAAAGGGGTAAATGTAAATATTCCAGATGCTTTGGTGAGATACAAAGGATGAAACATAAATCCCTGGAAAATACAAGGATATGTCACTTCACTGAAGTGTCTGGCGCAGAGGGTGGTAAAATGATCTTCAACATATCATTATTTCACTTCTTAGGTGAAGTACACATGTTTCTGAATCTTGTAATCTTTACCGAAAGACCACAATGATTAGTATTTAGAAGCAATATTTATCACACTTTTGAATGATCTAAAGATGTGTCAGCTTTTGGTGGAGCCTAGAAAAGAAGAGACTCTCTAGGAAATAGTAACTGAAGCTTTTCCATTTTTGTCTCCATGACCCAACAGACCCAGTGATGTTTAAGTGCTCTATGGGTACCATGGCTGCTTTGATAGGAAAATCTCAAGAAAGCCTCGGAATTCTGGACCAAATGTAAGCCATTTTTTGGACAGTAATTCTCCTTTTGAGATACAATACTTGGTTTGAACATTTGATCACTGGACACTGGGAGACATTAGGAACTGGGAAACTCATTTTGAACTTAGCTTTTTGAGATTAATTCAAAGTGTAGATTGTACATAGTAGCATTCTATGTTCAACTTGAATATACTTATTTGGAGTATCTCCTAAAAGCCCAAGGAACTTGCATAAGCACAATGTTCCCATTTCTGCTAGTCCTGCTCTTCCCTGAACCCACATCTAAGCCTCCATAGAGAAGTCTCTGTGGCCAATTTTTATTGGAGAGGAAATCATTGGAGTATGGCTTATAATGATTTTGCCTGACATGTTGGCATTAACTGGAAGTGGATGGCTGTGGCAGCGAAGATATAGAAGATAAGAATAATACTGTCAACAGATCTGAACTGACTGACATTTTGGTAAATGTTTGGAAACATTTTTGGTTTTCGCAACTGAGGGTACTTCTGGCATCCAGGGGATAGATGCCAGAAGCTGTCAAACATTCTACAATGCACAGATAGCACCCCACAACAAAGATTTCTCTGGTCTAAAATGTCAGTAATGTCAAGGTGGAGAGCCCTGACCTGGCATAACATACAAAAGATTTCTACACAAAAATGCTATATAGGTCCAACTGAGAGAAACTTAAAAAAAACTAAATTAGTTGAAAGTTATAATAATTCATGGATTGTTATGATGAGTATTCTCTCGAGGTTAATTTATAGATTCAATATAATTCCTGTTAAAACTTCATCAAGTATTTTTGGAACAAAAGAGACAAGCTTTTTTTTAAAATGTTATAGAATCCTGAAGGTTCTAAAATACTAAAACAATCTTGAAAAAAAGAGAAAAAACCAGAGTCCTTATACAACCTGATTTCAAGACTTTAGTGTGGTACCAACATACGAATAGACACTGGATCATTTGAACAGACTACAGTCCAGAAACAGACTCACTCATATACAGCCAATTGCTTGGCAACTGAAGTGCCAAGTTCATTCAGTGAACAGAGGAAAGCCTTCTTAACAAATGTTGCTACATGACAGTTATATATCTGCACGGAGAAAACAAAACAAAGCAGAAAAAACGTCTCCTATCTCACACCAAACACAAAAATAATCTTGATATGGATCATATACCCAAGCATTTAACTCAGAACCATAAATCTTCTAGAAGAAAACAGATTATCTTTGAGAACTTGAAATCGGGAAAATTTCTTGGACAGGATGCAAGTAGCACTAACCAAAAACTTGGAAGTTAATTAATTCCATAAAAATTTAAAACTTATGCTTCTCAAAAGATACCATTAACAAAATGAATAAACAAGCCACAGGCTGGGGGGAAATATTTATAATACATGTGACAAAGGATTTGCACCCATAATATATAAAGAAGCCTACAAATCGAAAGCAAAATGACAAATATCCCAATTTTTAAAATGAGCCAAAGAGGCTCATTAGCACAGGAGATATACTAATGCTTGACGAACACACAAAAGGGTGCAAATTAAAATCATGAATTAGATACCTTTTCACACCCAATAGGATGGCTAAAACAAAAAAGGCTAACTCCACTGTCTGTTGGTAAAGATAAGGAGCAAATGGAAATGGCACCTTGGACTTCCTTGGAGAGCTCATCCCTGCGCTCTCATGCCATGTTTTTGAACCTACCTATGGATTTCGCAGATAAGTGGAAAGTTTGAGCCTGGCCAAGTAAAATCATGAGAGATGATTAAGAAATATTACCTGATCCAAGCTGGCCAATTAAAGTCAGTAAAGTCAACCCTGAATCTTTTAATTCTTGAGAAAGAAATGTGTCTTTTTGTATTGGCACCTAAACTGGTAGACTACAAACATAGTATAGTTGGTGGTCGTTGTGATCATCACCCCAGCAGAACTTTCATTTTTAAAAAGCTAAAAAAAAAAAAAAAAAAAAAAAAGCTACCACAGATTTACATGGACCCAAGAGATGGAAAGACAAATCATTTTGGTCCTGAATCCAGTAGTACAGGAGCCTGCTATAACCCTGGATTTGTCAATTAGGAAACACAACAAAAAGCCCTTACCTCAAGCTGGCTTGAATTCTATTTTTTTTAATTTGCAACTAAAAATCCTGATTAAAACAAAATAAGCCACATACAATTTTTTCTTTGCCAGTAAACCAAATCAATCCAGAATGCATGTTGGATTCCATCTGTGTACTATATTCTCATTATGCAAGACTTGAGGGACATACATTTTTTTCTGCTATGTAAGTAAAATATTTCAAAAAGCTTCTCCTAAAAGGATATATACTATAATCTGCTATACCAATTTTAAGCTGATATTTCACTTCTGGGGAAGAAAAATCAATAGTTAAAATGAATATAACCACTTGATCAAACTATGAAGGAATCAGCAGTGCTACAAGAAATAAAAATCCATTATCTAAAGTGGTTGGGATGGAGAATAAGCAGAAATATAGTGGTATGTATTACTTTCAGGCAGAAAAATGAAAGAAAAACCAAGTTATTCTTGCCGCTAGTCAAATGAAATTGCAGGATTTAGAAAAATCTAATTCTATAAAAGTCTGAGAATATCTGCAGAAAGATGGCTGATAAAAAGACTACTCAGAAATTTAAAAAGGAATGAGTATCAAGAAAATATTTCTTAAAAGCCTGTAATGGTTGTATCTACCATCTGTCATGAAGACATTCTCAAAATGAGAATTAGGTATGATGTTCAGCATCAAATTAGTCAGTCAACCGTAGTACGAAATCCACGACTTTCAGAACTAAAACATAATGAATAAATATACTCAGTGATGTTATTTTTGGAATAAATTTTCAAAGAAAAAACAAATTAGGCTGACATTTTAGTATTAAAGCACAATAATAGTCTTCTATTTATTATATATCATCCTTGTAATAATTCCTCTTATTTGGTCATCAGGCATACAAGTCCAGCTCAGATAATAAGAAAAACATCTTTTAATAGATTTTAATAATAGCTCCTTTTGTTAAAAGTTTACTATTATTTTTTTCTTTAAATGCATTATTATGTTTAATCCTTATAATGACCCTGTTATAGATCTCATTAAGGTAATTGTAAAAATGAGGAAACTAAGAATTACTAAAGTCAAATAAATACCTGTCACAAGTGAGATTTGGATTGTCTCACTTCAGATTCCATATACAAAACAAAATAACAGACAAATTTTTGAAATAAATTTAGACACAAAGTATGAAGCAAAAGATCCCCAAATTTTAAAACTACAGAAATAAAAATACTGAATTAAGATTCAGGTCTCAAATTTCTGCTACTGGCTTAACTCAGTTTTAACAGATCTCTATCTTCAGGAATGTACTCTGCATACATGGAATCTTTAAAAAAATCAAGTGCCGATAATTTTTCAAAACTCGTTGGAAGGGACAGAGCTCAACTTCCACTTGAAACATTTCTAAAAATCTAAGTTACAGGCTGATATGAAAAAGCCATCAAATTAGTGGAGATAATCTTGGAGGATATTTGTACAACCATGGATTTGTCAACAGCTATGGAGAAAAGTAGACCTTTTTAAATAAGACAGCACATCCAGAAGCCATAGAAGAAACAAATAGACATATTTTATTACGTTATTACTTTCAAAAATACTTATTGCCCAGTACCGCTAATGCTTTTACTATCGGATTCATTGTGAATTTTTTGACTCTGTTGTCTCCTAAAACTATTAAAATGTTTAATATTTTCAATCTACAAAACACTCTCAATTAATAAAACAAATACTTGAAGGAAGTGAGAAGCAAAAAGCATAAACAGACAATTCACAGAAGCTGAAATTCAAGCTTTAACAAACATATAAAACGATCTTGAATGTCTTTAGTATAAGGAAAACACAAAACCATAATCAAGATGCTATTTTTAAGTCATCAGATTGGCAAGAATTTAAAGAGCGAAGACATTTCCTGCTGACAGTGTTTCAGAAAAACAGGAGGGCAACTTGCTAAAATTGTTTTGGGAAGTAATCTGTCAATAACTGTTGCTGTAAAAAGACATACACCCTTTGACTCAAAAGCCCCATTGATTTTTTTAATTTCACCTCCAGAAATAAATAAAACAATACTTTTATATATACATATATATATACACACATATATACAAAGTATATATACATACTTTTATGTGTATATATATTATATATATTTTATATATATTATATATTTATGTGTATATATATGTATTATATACATATAAATACACAAAGCTGGTTTTTGTAGCATGGTGGCAACCGAATGTCTACAATTGGGAAATGCTGAATAAATTATGTTATCTCCATGCCTTGAAGCTATGAAAAGTATATCTGTATCCACTGACCTGAAGAGATTTTAAAGTATACGGTAAATAAAAAATAAAAAATTTGAGTGTAATAGGTAAAAAATGGTTCCAACTTAAACAAACCAAAATTTGGGGCACCTGGGTGGCTCCGTAGTTGAGCATCTGCCTTCAGCCCAGGTCATGATGCTGGGGTCCTGGGATCCAGTCCAGTATCAGACTTCCCAAAGGGGACCCGCTTCTCCCTCTGCCTGTGTCTCTGCCTCTCTCTGTGTGTCTCTCATGAATAAATAAAATCTTTAAAAAAAAAAAACAAAATTTAAAAATTTACATTTATATAGCCAAATAAGAATATCCTGGGGAGACACCTGGATGGCTCAGTTGGTTGAATGTCAAACTTTGATTTCTGCTCAGGTCATGATCTCAGGGTCTTGAGATGGAGTCCTGTGACAGGCTCCACGCTGAGTGTAGAGCCTGCTTAGCATTCTCTCTGTCTCTGCCCCTCACTCCCTCTCTCTCTAAAATAAAGTGGGGGAGAGGGGGAATATTCTGGAAAAGGCCATTTGTCTGGGCAAGGAGAAGGGGCTGAAAGGAATAAAAATATATATATATATATATATATATATATATATATATACACACAGGTGTGACTGTTAACCTTGGTTAGCAACAGGGGATAAGATCAGAGATCGGTTGGGGAGTATGAGATTATTAATTTTTTACTGATAAAACTCTATATTGTTTTCCCCATTAAAATAAGCTTTCATTATCTTTTGTAATTTTAAAATCTAAAGTAGAAAGACTTTTAAAAACTGAAGCTTGTAGTGATGATATAAGGCCAATTTCAATGTTGAAAACTTCCCAACATGATCTGAAGCCAGCGTGGTGAGTAAAATGTTGTGGCTACAGAGTGAGTCACACACATGGCTGCAGGGGGCTTGCAATTCTACGCTGCAGGTGGGCCTGTGGCCGCTGCAAAGCACTCAGGTTTGGAAATTGTGGAACACTGGGTCAGCTCACCTCCAGCTGAATTCAGTATGAGGCCTCCTCCGTGATGCAGAGTTTTGAAATGCTTAGGGAGAGACTGAAGGCGTTGGAAAGAGAGAAAATTGATAGAGCAAAGTTGTGGCAGGTTGAGTCAGAAGATGATGCCATCAGACCCTTCCTGAGAGGAGAGCCTAGAAAGGGGAGGGACAGATCTTATTCAGGAATAAGTCAAGGAGCTCAGGACTCTTCCGTCTTTATCCTTCAGCACTAACAGCTGGTACTGACATATGCCTACCTTTTGCTAGACACCAGTCCAAGAGCCTTATCCATGCAACTCAATTCTCCAACAAGCATAGAAGTTCGTCCTATGTTACCTTCATTTTACAGGTGAAATAAGCTGGAGAGAGAGGAGTTGAGAGTCTATGGTCCCACAGCAAGTCAGTGGTGGAGTAGAATTTGAACGTAGGTAGTCTTGCTACGATCTCTCAACAACAGGTTCCTTATACTTCCTAGATATGTCCTGTTACTTGATCCCTCTCAAGTCTAAATGTTGTTTTTTTTTTTTAAGATTTTATTTTATTTATTCATGAGAGATACAGAGAGAGAGAGAGAGAGGCAGAGACACAGGCAGAGGGAGGAGCAGGCTCCATGCAGGAGCCTGACGTGGGACTCGATCCCCAGTCTCCAGGATCACTCCCTGGGCTGAAGGCAGGCACTAAACCGCTGAGCCACCCAGGGATCCCTGATCCCTCTCAAGACTAAAAGATTTTCCCTTTGTACAGAATAGTCTTTTCTCCTCATCCAATGTTAGCATTTCCTTTCCCAGGCTCTTCACTGCCTAACACCCAACACCTGTCATTTTTCACAATACTTGAAGCAATGCTGTAAGATCATGCTATAGTATTAGATTAAATGACAAGAAACTGCTAATATTTGAACCATTTTGACCTACAAAAGTGCCAATTTCATATGTTTCAATGTAATAGGTGCCTGCATTTGTGAATATTACTTGTAGATATAAATTTCCTATTGAAGTGGAACCTCCCTAAGTGTCCCAACCCTTTTAAAAAAAATTTGTTTCTCCATGGGATGCCTGGGTGGCTCAGGGCATGATCCTGGGATCCGGGATCGAGTCCCACGTCAGGCTCCCTGCATGGAGCCTGCTTCTCCCTCTCCCTGTGCCTCTGCCTCTCTCTCTCTCTCTCTGTGTGTGTGTCTCATGAATGAATGAATGAATGAATGAATGAATGAATAAATAAATAAATAAATAAATAAATAAATCTTTTAAAAATTTTTGTTTCTCCAAAGCCTATCAGAGTATCTTCTGCATATTCATTAAGCGATTGCAGAATGTAGACATAAATGAAGATAAAGAAAAATTCTAAAGTAGACGGGGAGATGCAATAGTAGAAAGATGACAAAGCAAAAGACTCTAAAGGGCATGAGAATTGAGGATGCAGAAATCAGTGTGTCATTTAGCCAAATTCTTAAGGGTAGGCATCAGTGCTGTTCATAAAATATATCTTCCTATTGTACTCTTAGGGCTAAAGACACTCCCAAGTCTATTTATTAATGATGTATTTCATATTTCGAGTCCACAATATATAGCCAGGTTGAAGGATGCAAATCCAGAAGCAGCAGAAAGTCTAAATGATTGGGAAATATATTACAAAATCTAATTCAAGTAAGTTTTTTAAAAATGGAAAATGATGTGAGTCAGTCTTATGGAAAGTGCACTTAAGATCAAAAAGACGATAGTGAAAGGAAAGCTTTCAGAGGAAGGTTTCCAGGATGAAGACAGTACTCAGAGCGGTGTCCCCTCTTCCACTGAGTACATGGATGGTAGAGAAATAACCTTTACAAATATTGGATGTGACTAAACTAAATAGAAGTCTTAAAGAGAAATGTAAATGCAAGCCAGCACCATGTAACCATAATCCATTTGTTTTGTGAGGAAAGAAATGAATTTTCAAGATACACTAATAGGGGCAACACTTGAAAGGGCTGGAATGAAGTGACTGATATGGGAATAGGTGACATTTTTAGGTTCTTTGTGATTTGTAAATTCTATAGTTCACAAACAAATCTATACAGTATATCACAGCCTTTGAGTGGATACCCTGGCCTCTTCAATACCCGAGACGAATGCTACCCCCTATCTTTTTCTGCTTTCTTCTGTAAATTCAAATGTCATCATCACTTCTCTCCTTACTACATCAAAGTTTCTATGAAGTTCATCCTTTCTTTCTTCTTAATTCAAAACCACTCTTTTCCTTCAGTGCTCTGGGCTTCCTATATTTCTGCCTTCATCTTTAAACATTCAAAGTGTTCTTTCTCCATTGATTTCTAAGCTTAATCTATACCTCTGTTTCCACTAATCTTAAAAACTCATAAACCATTTATTTATTTAGTTACTTACTTAATACTTACTTACTTAAAGTAAGCTCCACACCCAGCGTGGAGCCCAATGCAGGGATTGAACTCATCACCCTGAGATCAAGACCTGAGCTGATATCAAGAGTTAGATACTTAACGGATTGAGTCATCCCAGTGCCCCATAAACCTGTGATCTTTTTAAGCACTTTACTATTAGTGGTAAAAATTCTCAAAAGTCTCGTTATCACTGGCTTAATCTTCTCACTGGTAACTCCATCCTTATGTACCATAATTTGGTTTTCCCTTCCTCTTGTTACTCAATGCATCAGCTCTTTTAAAGATTTCAGAAAAGAAAGAAAGAAAGAAAGAAAGAAAGAAAGAAAGAAAGAAAGAAAGGACAGTTAATGGAATAAAGTCCCTGAGATCCTGAGAAGCGAGGGAAGCAAAGAAACAAGGTTATAAGAAAGTCTTGAAAAGGAAAAGCAATGTCAAAATTATGGGGAAATGCCTGGAGAGCAGAATGGAGAGAAAGGTTTGGTCAAGCCACATCCAGGAAAGACCATTGCTGGTCAATCTGTAATGACACTATAGGGGGAAATGGTGCTGTAGAAGGACTGGATCTTTGTGAGACCCAGCAAAAGAAAAACTGAAGAGTCAGTCTTGACTGGAAACTCATGAGCTATTTTCATGAACAACAAAGAGAAGTCATCATCACAGTAACTAAACGTGTGATACCTGCATAATAAAGTATGCGTACCGTAGAGATGGTGCCTTTAGTGTGTGATTTCAGATATTTTGGTAGTGGTAACTATAGAGGAAAGTAGAAAAGAGAGAGCAGGATAAGGGCTACATGCAAACTGGATGAGAGACAATAGTCAGGAGGTCCCAAGTGTTTAAGAAGTCTCTAATATTTGCTACTCTGAGGCTGGGAATCCAAGTTCAAAAAGACTCTCCTTGCTAGTTTTCACCATGGGATTTAAAACCTGTGATTAATTCTTCTTTTCTCAAAGACTCCGAATGAATGAAGTTTCCTTAACTGCCTTACCACCTATACCAGGCCAGTTTTCTTGGGAGAACTTTGTAGGCATGAACCCCACAAGTGCTCCAATATTTGTTCCTTGAAATGGCTTGTCACAACTGACTGGATGACTACCATTCTCCAGTAAAACACCCCGGGGTAAAGCTTTGGTTGCATGATATAACCGATTATAATTTGGTAAGAAGGAGGATGGTTTCTTTAACGAAATAATTCCTACAAGATAACTTGCCATGAAAAATAGATATTTAGTAAGAGTTGTTCAATTTAGGGGGAAAAGGGACCACAAGAATCAGAAATTACTTTTAATTGTTTCACTTTCATTTATGAAAGTAGAATATATACAAGTGTTGTTTAGATAGCTTAAGGAAGATCTTCCTCATATATCCAGAGAAATAGAATGTAGAAACAAAATAAAAAATATTCCAATCAGATCATCACAGTAAATTTTCCTTCATCAGTTCATTTAGTTATTATTTCCTGCTGGATCCTGGGTTAGTAATCACGTTGAGCCACCTACTTCTTAACTAAAACTGACTTCCAGATATCCTGATGCGGTCCACTGATAAAATCTGAAAGTTGTCTAAAGGATGTCTGCTCAGAAGTCTGTCCACAGAGTCTGTTCTCTAAATTGTCAATGTTTGTCCAAGGTTTTAAGTTTCCTAAAAATCTTGGAAATTATCTTCAAGCTAACATACCACAAAATATTAATCTTTTTTTTAAAAAAATATTTTATTTATTTATTGGACAGAGAGAGAGAGAGCACAAGCAAGGAGAGCAGCAGGCAGAGGGAGAAGGAGAAGCAGGCTTCCCGCTGAGAAAGAGCCTGATGCAAGGCTTGATTCCAGGACCCTGAGACCATGACCTGAGGCAAAGGCAGATGCTTAACCGACTGAGCCACCCAGGTGCCCCAAAACATGATTAGTCTTGAAACAAAGTGTATCACAATAATGATTCAATTAGATGAATAAAATGTAGTTTTTGAGAATGGTAAACACTATGTAAGTAAAGCTAGCCTATTTGATCAGTAAACCTATTTAAGTTTAGAAAAAACAAATTCAAGAACAAGCTTTTTATATTTAACATCGATGAATCAGAAGATACAGGGTTTTTTAAATTATTAAACTAAAATTATTAAACTGGTCCTGTTTGGTATAGAGTTATCTTAATTATGGTATCTTAATTTTGCTAATCTGGAATCTTAAAGCATTTTTGAGCTAATATTTTAAGTAAACCACGTTTTAGATTTATTCCAACCTTGGGCTAGAAAAGGATGACCTTTGTGGGCCGCATTTATCCCTCAGGCAATCCGTTTATTATGTCCACCTGGTACAAATGGGCCCCCATTAACTAAACCGGGGGTTTTGAAATTTTTTCCCTTACATATTCCCAGAAGATTTAAGGTTACATAAAAAAAATTTTGTTATTATTTTAAAGATGTGATGTCTGTCATATCACTAATATCCTTTTTTAAAATAAAATTGTTATATCACATATTTTTAATATAGCCAGTGGAATTAGAATGACTTATCAAATCTGAAAGGAAAAAAATGAATTCTGACTAATGAAGCGAGTTCTCTCAAGTTCAGGGCACCATGCCCTAGATTGTCCTAGATTGCAGTAGGGGGATATTTTGCCCTGGACCTGCATTTATAATGTGTTCTGTTATTAAGAGAGCAGTTTTTATTCTAATTTGTGGAAATTAGCATCAAAAATAAGAGAAGGCATTGGACCAAGAGTAAATGGAAGGTACAACAGCTATATTAATGATTGTCTTTTAAATGTACCATTTATACAGTAGACTCTACAATATACTAAAGTTAGGTTAATCTAAATCTAGTAAATTCATGGTAGCAATATACACCACCAGAGATAACTAGGAACATCAAAGATAAAAAAAAAACAGAATGAAATAATTCATGTGGCTGTACATTACCCAGGAATCTGGTCACACGTAAAGGAAAACATATTTCTTATGAATCTAAACAACTAGCAGAAAAATTAAACAATCTATTGGTCTGCCAGAAATTACATGGAACTTTAACTCCCTTTGCCTTGAAATCACACGAGGTATAATTTCATGCTATAGACACAAATGAGTGAGAGCCTTTACTTTCTCTTTAGTGAGGGTACTGGAAATGCCTTTCATAAATCTTAAATATTCCATTTATAAAATTCATAGGTGGATAAGGCATGGAGATTTGTCAGGAGTGGTGAATTGGATGAAATAAAGTGCTACCATCTTCAGTATTTCTTACTATTGTTCTTTGCTTTGTTCTCCTGAAACCCCAAGCAGCAATGCTTTGACAATAGTTGAGGGAAAGGAGGAAAGAACTTGTTACACAAAAATGTCATCATTGCCACCACTCCTATCCACAATATATCTTGAATTCAGAACATACTCATATGGGTTAAAGTACTTTCTAAAGCCAGGCTTTACCCCCACCAAAACGGGCAGTAAGGCAAAGAAAGATGTAATGATCTACTGCTGGTTCGTGGTGACTACATTAAAGAAGGCTTTGCCAGAATCAATATTTTGAAATGGTCCTTTGTTTGGCACTCTGGAGATTTCACAACTGGCAATGGGTGATAACAGTAGGATAGGTAAAAGGATGGCTTTCTTTTGAAAAATGGTAAGAAGGGTAATTATGAAAGAAGATATTGGAAAAAAATCACAGGGGTATTCTCAGGAAGATCAATGTTAGGAACAAAAACATGGACTTGGGATTTGGAAATAAAATCACTTAAAATCTTCCATGTTTATATACCACTTGGAAAGTCTTCAAGACTCACCCCTGCAAGGTCCGTCTACCTCAGTCTGAAGACTATACACCTAACTTGCTAGAATTACTGAGATCTCTTCATTTTACCTTCCTAAAGCACTTTTAATAATGTAATATTTTTAAATGAAATATTAAAAGTGAATATAATCCAGATGTAAGTACATCAACATGCAATTGAATTTTTGTGGAAATTGATCATCTATTTCTAAAATGTATATGGAAGTCCATAGGATCAACAAGAGCAAGACAATCTTGAAAATAAAAAGTGAAGGAAATGGAGGATTTAAACTATTAGGACTTATGCAAAAGCAGCGATAATTAAGACAGTGTAGCATGGGCACAAAAATAAACAAATAGACCAATGGGACAGAAGCAAACCCATGCCTGTGGAATCATCTGATATATGAGAAAACGTAACACTTCAGTGCAGCAAGAGAAGGATGTTTTAGGTTTTTTTGTTTTTTTCATGGTGTTGTGCAATTGTGTAAAAAATTGTATCTTGACTCCCAGTATCACACCACACACAATAATCATTTCAAGATGGATTGTAGACCTGTATGTGAAAAATAAAAATATAAAACTTGCAAAAGAAAACACAGAGAATATCTTCAATAACCTTGGGAAAGCAAAGATTCTTAAAACATAACACAAAAAGTATGTAATTAAAAGGGGAAAATGATAACTAGGGCTACATTAAAATGAACACAGCCATTCATCAAAAAGAAACTCTTGATGTAATGAAATCTCAATCCAAAGAGTGAGAGAAGATATTTAGCAAACAAAAATATAGAATACAGTTTCTGGAAAAATATTTGGCAGTATATGATAAAGATGAACATAGGTACAGCCAAAAGACAAAGGAGTTACCCCTGATTTATGTAACCAATAAAAATAAATTCATATGGGGACACCTGGGTAGCTCAGCAGTTGAGCATCTGCCTTCAGCTCAGGGCGTGATCCCGGGGTCCTGGGATCGAGTCCCATGTCAGGCTCCTGCATGGAGCCTGCTTCTCCCTCTGCCTGGGTCTCTGCCTCTCTCTCTCTCTCTCTCTCTCTCTCTCTGTCTCTCTCTCTCTGTATCTCATGAATAAATAAATAAATAAATAATCTTTAAAAACAAGCAAATTAATTAATTAATTAATTATGTAATTAATTAATGTGAATCCCTCTCTAGTACCATCTCAAGATGAATGGAGCCACAGCACTTCCGGCATGGTGTCAAGTTTAGGTTTTATGGCAGCACATCTCAACAAAATGTGAGACCACCATGGAGTAGAAATTGTGAGCCTTTGTCTGCTGTAGCTACTGAAAGAATATTTTTTCTCAGTCCCGATCTAGATTCCTGTGGACTGCAACGTGCTTCTTCTCTCCATGGCCTAGTTATGATTGGAGTTGTTGGAATTGCCCATTGAGGGAACACATGTTTGGGCATTTTTGAACAAATTTTTGGACTCATCTGCTGCCTTTTTGTGGAGAATACTTAGAAAATTAAATTTATCAACCTGAGAATTATTGGAAAGTGTTCTCCTGCTCCTGGAATGTAACGAAGCCAGCTATTATATTTGAACCTAATGATCTAGAGGCCTTTCTTTTTTAGGATTTTATTTATTTATTTGAGAGAGAGAGAGGGAGGGAGAGAGATTATGAACAGGGTGGAGGGATAGATGGAGAGGGAAAAGCAGACTCCACTCTGAGCAGAGAGTCCAATGCAGGACTCCACCCCAGGACCCTGAGATCATGACCTGAGCTGAAGGCAGACTCTCAAGCCACCCAGGCTCCCCTCTGGAGGCCTTTTATAATGTATTTACTTCCTGTGGTACCAACAAAGCGAGACTTATTGGAAGGCAGGCATTGGATAATGGAATTGGAGATTAAGCTTTATGTAGTGTAAATGAGACATTATTGAACAAAAGAGAATTGAGTTTAACCCATCCCTCTAAAGCATTAAGCATTAAGCACTGTATGTCACTCTAAAAAACCTTCTATACAGAAACTCTTCCAAATATCCCATCAGTAATGTCTAAGTGATTTCAGGTGTGAGGATTGACAAATCTCAGTTGAAATATTTTTCTTGACTAACATATTATATGAATATTTGCCTCTTTCTACCTGAGTTGCAGCAACTGTTCTGAGACCTGAATGCAGTTCATCAAATAAATGCCACTTTAGATGGTATAGCTAATGGCATACCTTGGAAACCTGGTAATATGTTCATTTTACTTAGTGAATATTCTGCTAATATCTGTACTTTTCACGTGGGAAAGGATTAATAATGTTCAAGGCCTTTTCAAGTTTTTTCATTTAGTCTAAATCTGGATAATTTCACAAATGCATCTCATGACAGTTCTGCTTTTAAAAAGTACATACTTTAGAGATGCTTAATGTAAACCCAAAGTTCTCATTGTAGAAAACTTGAACATTCTTATGCAAAAAGTCCAATAATTTAGCAAGTGGAGAAACCCTTACTTTGCCTTTTTAAAACCAGAGGAACATATTTCAAAATTATCCACTATAGTCCAAGCTAAATATCTTATCATTTACTACATTTTCTGAGCCATTTGGGGCAATGATAAATGCTGTTCTTAAAACAGACTACCTTACCTAAGCTAACAGACTTTTTTAAGGTTTTATTTATTTATTAACGAGAGACACCAAGAGGCAGAGACACAGGCAGAGGGAGAAGCAGGCTCCATGCACCGGGAGCCCGACGTGGGATTCGATCCCGGGACCCCAGGATCATGCCCTGAGCCAAAGGCCAATGCTCAACCACTGAGCCCCCCACGGGTCCCTAAGCTAACAGTTTTATAGAGCATTTATTATAATACCATGTAAAGGAAACACACTGTTGCAATTTTTTAAAACATCTGTTTATTTCCTAATTTTTAAATGAATTACTGTTTTTCTCATGATTGATCTTGGGAGAAGGAAAAAACCCCACAAACTTATAATGTGGGCATACGTATATATACTCCCACATCACATCATAAATGTAAATTATTAGGATTTTTCACCTCAAAGCTATTTTACTAGGTTTAAGTTACAAAGTTAGGTTGCCAGATTAATTATATGGTTGCTTTAAAGTTTAAATTCCTCATCATCTGGCAGTAATTTTAATCTGCCATTTGGAAAAAATTCAACCGGGAATTATTGTGATGATGTTGTTGCAAATGTTCATTTTTTACCTTTAACTCTGCTTGTGATCATCTAGGGGTAAGAATTTGGAAGCAGAAGGAAAAAACTCATTTTTTTTAACGTCATGCCTCTTATAGGGAGTACAAATTGATATGTCCTAAAATAAGAATTTAATAAGGAGGATTTAATAAGGAGACCCCTTTTGTCTGCTATAAGAAAATCGTATTGTTTAAAGTCAGGTTTTCTTTTTATTTCTTTAAGTATGAGCCGTCATTATAACATGCAATTGATAAATGTCCTAAGGTAGAAGTTAAAAACTAAAATAAGTGAATAAATTCATGTGTTGATCAAAATACTATCTAATAATGTTCATAGCACTACTTGTAATAGCGCCAAACTAAAAACAAACCCAATGTTCATCAATAATTTAAGTAGATAAATATACTGTGGTATATTCATGATTTGCAATATTATCCAGCAGAGAAATTTAATGAACATCAGGTACAGGTAATAATATGGAAAGTTGCATAAGTGCAACGATCAGTAAATGAAACTGGGTACAAAATAGTGCACACTGTAATATTCCATTTTTGTAAAGTTCAGAAACAGCTAGAGGTAATCTATGGAGTTGGAAGTTAAAATAGTAGTTACTGGGGCCACCTGGGTGGCTCAGTGGTTGAGCGTCTGCCTTTGGCTCAGGGCCTGATCCTGGAGACCCGAGATCAAGTCCTCCCATCTGGGTCCCTGCATGGAGCCTGCTTCTCCCTCTGCCTGTGTCTCTGCCTCTCTTTGTGTCTCTCATGAGTAAATAAATAAAATCTGAAAAATAAAACAGTAGTTACTTTGAGGAGGAAGGCGGGAACAATGCATGCATGGAGGCAAGAAAGTGGCTTCTGTAGTGCTGTTGTAATTCTTCACTCAAGTGTGAGTCAGAGGAGCGTTTTCACTGTGTGGACATCCACTGAGCTGTGCACCTATGATCGGGTACTTTTTTGATTGGATAATATACATCAAAACAGTTTGTTTTTTAAATAAGAATGCATAGAGAAGGATCCAAAGTACATGAAAACAAGACCATTTATGCGAGAGTGGGTTGGTGTAAACAAGAATTAAAATATCCTATCATGGGATCCCTGGGTGGCGCAGCGGTTTGGCGCCTGCCTTTGGCCCAGGGCTTGATCCTGGAGACCCAGGATTGAATCCCACGTCGGGCTCCCGGTGCATGGAGCCTGCTTCTCCCTCTGCCTGTGTCTCTGCCTCTCTCTCTCTCTCTCTCTCTCTCTGTGTGACTATCATAAATAAATAAATAAAAATTAAAAAAAATATATCCTATCATTCTTGCATTGACAAGAGAGTGAAACATCCACTTAGCCAAACCAAACCCCCCTTTTACCAATTGACTTGCACAACTGGTTGAGTTAATGTAATTAATGTGTATTATATATTGGGCTTCAATCTCTTACCTAAAGAGTAGATGCTATCTGAATAGTTCAGGGAGTCGTATTTAGTGCAAGTGAAAATTTGAAATAAAAGTATACTTTTTAGGATTTGGGGAATAGCTCACTACATACCTCAGTCATTTCCATAAGAATAGAGCAGCAGACCCAATCCTAAAGAGTCAGATATCTCTAAGGCCAAGAGACAAAAAAAAAAAAAAAAAAAAAAAGACGTCAGTTTTGCAACATCTGAATACCAAAGGGAGGTTTACCTTAGTGTTTCTTAGATGTGCAGATGATCCAGTCTCCTGAATTGAATAAAAGCTCAGATATACAGGCATTGGCTTGACCTGTGTCCTGAGGGCTGAATAAACTTGGGTTCGCTTCCATTTGTTTTTTTATTCTCCCAGAAACTGGTCGCACTGGTCACAGTTGCTATCTGTTTTTTATTTTTTAATAAAATTATTACTTACACTGAGTAAAAAAATCTATTTAAATCAGAAACATAATTCAGGGGATAAAAATCAACATAAATGAGACAAAGAGGTACAATGGAATTTAGAAACAAAGCAAGTGACATTCTCTTTCTGGAGAGTGTGTTCATCTGAGAAAATGGGGACAGTAATAAAATACATATTTCAAGATTACTGTGAGAACGATATGAAACGCAGAACTTCATGACTTACTAGCTACGTGGCCTTGGGCAAACTATGAACACGTAATCTTTCTGCACTTCAGCTTTCCCACCCATGAAATAAGAATATAGGAGTATTTATCATTCACGTAGTGATTTTCTTTTCAACATGTCAGTGTAAGTAGTGTGATGTACACATAAGTGAATGTTTATGTCCGTCTATGGGTGTGTCCACATATTTGCATCTACGTCCATGGGATGTTTAGCTTGTGTTTGAAGTACACTAATTCGTAACCCAAACCACGATGTGTTAGTAACATAGGGTTCTTAAGATGATTTTTCACTAGTGAAATGATTGTATTTAAGATAATGGGTTGACTAGAGGACTTAGGCATTGCTCTCCCGTTTATTGCTCTCCCATTGAAGGTATGAGATGGAAGGGTCTGGAAAGCTCCGCAGTCTGTCTTTTGGAGGAATGACACGCCAGGTCTAGAGCTCTGTGTAGGCCTGTGTCTTCCCCTCCACACAGTATTCCTGATCCAACTAGATGACTGGCTATTTCTCCCTTTGGAATATAATCTTTTCCAGAGCTGATAATCAGTATACTTTACAGTCCAGGCCTCCTGGCAGGGTATCTTCTGACGAGGTCGGCATTCATTCTTAGCAGTAGGTGCTCAGGCCATGCTGGCTCTTAAATATTTAGAACGTTACTCTTACTCATGCTTAGCTTGGAGCAAACCTGCATCCACAGGGCTTCTAAAAGTGGCTAACAACAGAGAGGGGGATTTTGTTAAATTTACACCAACACATTGCATGATTGCTTTGTGGCCTTCTTACAAATAAATGTGTATTTGTTAGATTTTGGTTTGACAGCTTGCGTTTATTTCAATTTTATGACATAGTGACACATTTGTCTAGATTTCAGGATACTTGCACAAGTGAAATAAAGATACAAAGTTGCATGAGTACTTGCATGATACAAAGTGTACAAAGTTGCATGAGCAACTCTGGAAACACAGCCTTCTGGCCAAATAAGAGCCACTTCTCTTCTCACCTCTTTTCTGGACTAAAACTCTAGGCAGCAAGTTGAAGAGTTAGGGAGAAGGGAAAAGGAATAAGAAGCCAGCCAGAGGTAGCACACCTTTCCCTGAGGGTGGGCAGCTGTCAACTACAGTCCTTTGCTTTGGTGAAGTGAAGCAAAAGAAAACTGAATTAAGCTGAACCTATTTTAATCACTGGATCCAGACTGGATTTTCATGATATGAAATAACTATAGGAAGGGAAGGAAAAATAAAATTAGAAAAAAAAAAAAAAACGGAGAAGGAGACAAAAGCCATAAGAGACTCTTAATTATAGGAGACAAACTGAGGGTTGCTGGAGAAGAGGAGGATGGCGAAGTGGGGCAACTGGGTGATGGGTATCAAGGAGGGCACATGATGTGATGAGCACTGGGCCATGTATACAGCTGATGAATCACCAAATTCTACCTCTGAAACTAATAATACACTATATATTAATTACATTGAATTTAAATAAAAAATAAAATGAAATAATTATAGGACTATTACCTAAGTGTGAACAGGGATGTCATGGCATCTGCCCAACTTTCCACTCAGAGCCACAATAAATTTACCTACATTGAATACTTTTTAAAGGGATAGAGGAAAAGAAAAATAAAATTTTAATTTCCTCATAAGTCCTTATTTAATCTGCTTGATACAAAAATATTTCAAAATTAAATTTTTGTAAAAATGTTAAGAATTATGTTTCTTCTCATAATTGGTTTGATTTAGGTGGCCCAACTCATGTATATAATCATGAAATGGTTTTATTTTTTCATTAACTGCTATCATCTGTATTCTTTGAAAACCCCCTTTATCTCTTTCCACTGTATATAAGCACTTTAAATATTGTCTAACTAATTTCATAGCACTTTCTGTCATTTTCAGGGTTTTTTAAATTAATTAATTTGAGAGAGTATGTGTGCACAGCAGGGGGAGGGGCAGATGGAGGGGGGGTTGGAAGTTGATTCCCTGCCTAGTGAAGAGCCCAAAGTGGGGCTCCAGCTCACTACCCCTGAGATCATGACCTGAGTCAAAACCAAGAGTCAGACATTTAACCCACTGAGCCACCCAGGTGCCCCTCGTTTTCCGTTATTAAGACAGCTTCCGTCCCATCACGATAATGTTCCAGAACCTCCCTTTAACGTTAGTAATGGCCACTAATACTCAACTCCCCAGACCGGATCCTCTCTGATTGGGCCCTGGAGAATACAGTAGTTCCTGTACAGTTCAGTAAACTTGGGGATAACCAAGTGTCAGTCAGTACCTCATATTACTGTATTATAACTTAAAAATCAGAAACATTGAGTCTTTTTCTTTGAAAACCAATTTTTTTTCCCCAAACAGGACCCTCAATTGAACTCCCAGGTGCTTAAGCACCATTGATGTATTTAAATAAAGTAAAATAAAAATTTAACCTCCTCATTTCTTCTTTCACTAGCTGTAGGAGTCACAGAAATCAGAGAATAACCTGAAAGGCATCTGAATGAACAGTGTCTCTCTCTCAGGTGACTGCCTGCTAGCCATTGCTAGCACTACCATGAGCAAGGAGCTGCTGGCAGTCCCAGCTGTCCCTGGAATGTCATTGGGCTCTCATGATCATCTAAAAGACCTTTTTCTAGGCAAATCAGCAACAGAGGACCAGAGGTAAAACGATCGTAGTGCTTGTCAAAATCTAAACTGCCACCTTCACAAGCTTTAGCAGTCAGGGGTTAGCATCATTTAGGATGGTTGTCTACTAAGATTTCAATGGAGACTTTAAAGATCTTAGGACAGATTCAAGGCTAGAAAACATTCAATATAACAAAACCGGATTTGATTCCATCTTATCTGAAAAACTGTAGACCTGAGATAAGAATTTTTATCTCCTATATCTTCTCTCTAGCCACTGATTGATGCCTTGTGGAACAGAACCTCTATGGGATAGATTCATACAGGCTTCCCTACCCTCCTTCAAAAAAAATATTTCTGGTGATCTCTGAGATCCCATTAGTCACTATAAAAACCAAACCAAAAAACTCCCACAAAAACCCCAATCTACCCCCGCAAAAGCCCCAATCTGTTGTCATTACTAAAGGTGGGTTTATGCGCATATGGTTGGAAACAGATAATTTTGCACCCCACAGTCATGTTTAAGCCATAAAAGGTAAAGCTCTTTCCCAGTATGTGCAAATTATGACAAGTAATCACTTTGTTTTACTGGGTGTCTGAATCAGTATTACTCTAAGCTTTGAAAGATTTAAGGATGGAGACTATTATTCAGAAGTACCCTGCTCATAGATATATGTAATATTCGATTGATGTTAATAGTTGGGAATGACTATATGGAAGATCCACCCTTCAGATCACGTGCTAGAAGTACAACTAAATGTGTGTGAGGTAATTTTTTTTACTTTCTACAGTGATCCTATAGTAACTTTTTATTTTTATAAAACAATTTTTGTATCTTATGACATAAACAGTAATGATCATGATCAATTTTCAAAAGAAACCAGAACAAGCTAAAAGAAAAAAGGCACTAGTAGAAGGAGCATGCCCTGATTTCTCTGATTCCCAGGTTAATATTTTTTGGTCTCTACCATACTTTTTAGAACAAGTCCTGAGACAAATTGGTTATGCCTCCAAAGAGTTTAATGAGGGCATTTAATGAAAGCAATAAAAATACACAACTAATTCCTGATTTACCAGAGTAATTTTAAAGATTTACTTATTGATTTGAGAGAGAGAGAGAGTAAAAGTTGGGGGCAAGGGGCATTGGGGAAGGCAGGGGGAGATGATAGCGTCTCAAGCCGACTTCCTGCTGAGTGTAAAGCCCTGAGGTGGGGCTGGATCTCACAATCCTGAGATCTTGACTTGATCCAAGATCAAGAGTAGGATGCTTAACTGACTGGACGAACCACCCAGGAGCCCCTGATATACCACAGTATCTTTAGGTTTAGTTTTGTACATCAAGTCCATCTTTAATTTATTTGAGTGGTACATTTTTCTTGCATTCCAGCGAAATAATTTATGTTCTCACAGCTAAAAGTGCGGAGGAGTCTGTTTAAGAGATGGCTTCTCAGCCCACACATTTTTCTCTAGTAATTTACCTCCAGCCTCTTTTCCCAGGATGTCTGTCGGGGTACATGCCTCTTTCTGTTTCTGGTCTAGATAGAATAGCAAGTAGAAACAAAATCACACATGCATGGAACAAACTAAATAAAGCTATTGGCTTTAAAATGCTTTATTAATCAAATCAGCAATCAGATTTGGTCACCGAGAAAATGAAACATTTTGAAACCTCACAAAATAGTAGTAACATGCAGACTAGAACTTTCATCTCTTTATAGAACAGTTATCGCAAGAAGTACAGTACATCATAGGAGCTGCTCTACAGCTTCTAAACTGTAGAGAGATGAAGCAGACATAAGAGGGAATGTCGAGGCAATTGTAATCACACATTAACCAGGAAGTTGCAGCTAGGCTAGCGTTGCGTGAAAGCTCAAACTTGCTGCGAAACCTGGGCTATTAAAGCATACAATTAAATTTATATATATATTTATATATATACATATTATTTTATATATTTAGATATCATATTATTTATATATTATACATATATATTTATATATTATATATTTATATATTTATGTATTATGAATATATTTATATTATTTATATATTTACTTACAAGAAAAATTTATATATTATGAATATATTCATATTATTTATATATATATTTACTTACAAGAAAAATTCCACACATTTAAGAAACTTATCTCTATGTTGATTCCCAATCCAGTTATCTGTGGTCTTACAGAAAACGTGGCATTAGGTGGCTGTTTTGTTATTTTGATACTTAAAATGTTATAATCTACTTTCGTTAAAAAATGAGAGGGACATCTGCATATACAGTGAACGTTTAACAGAAAAGTGGTTAACTTGAATTCTTGAATTAGAAATGAAGAAAGGTGTTTAATATCTCTTTAAAAAAAAGCACAATTGTATAGATACATGAACCACGGTTTGGAAACAAGCCTGAATGTAATATAAAGGTGCCCGTGTTTTAAGATCAAAGCCAGACAACAGATTAACTCTAAGTCAGCTATTTTAGCTCATTAAAGTATTTTTCACAGCTGCTATGAGGTGTCTGGCACCGATTCCAGATTTATCCAGCAATTCGCCAGGTTTCCCACGCCGAGGCCCTTGCGACCCTGCCAGCTGACGAACAAGGACCGCCTCTCGATGCGCCCGAGGCGGCCGTCCACCGTGACACCCCGGCCACCTGTAGCTTTCACCTTGGAGGGGAGGTTGGCATCGTCCAGGGGCGAGACGGTGAACGTGTCAATGACACGGATAGAAAGACCTTGTAGATAAAGATTGCCCGCGGCCGCCAAGGCTTTATGCACAGTAACCACGGCCCCAGTAACCGGGACGGTGCCCCTGTGGCTCCAGCGGGTGACCTCGGCCCGTCCGATCTCAACATTCTCCTGTGGGGGGGGGGGGGATAGAGAGGACTGCGCTTCTGGCGGGCGGACCGAAGGAAGCATGTTCCGCCGGCGTGGGCAGCAAGGCATACAGGCACAGGCGCACAGGCACAGGTACACCGGTGCACAGGCACACAGGCACAGATACACAGGCGCACAGGTGCACAGGCACAAGTACACAGGTATACAGGCGCACAGGCACACAGGCGCACAGGCACAGGTACCCAGGCACACAGGTGCACCAGTACACGGGCACACAGGCACAGGTACTCAGGCGTACAGGCACACAGGCGCACAGGCACAGGTACCCAGGCACACAGGCGCACAGGCGCTCAGGCGCACAGGCACAGGCGCACAGGCGCACAGGCGCACAGGCACTCAGGCGCACAGGCATGCAGGCGCACAGGTACTCAGGCACACAGGCGCACAGGCAAAGGTACTCAGGCGCACAAGCACACAGGCACAGGTACCCAGGCACACAGGCGCACAGGCGCACAGGCGCACAGGCACACAGGCACACAGGCACACAGGCACAGGTACACAGGCACACAGGCGCACAGGCGCACAGGCACACAGGCACGCAGGCGCACAGGCGCACAGGCACAGGTACACAGGCACACAGGCGCACAGGCGCACAGGCACACAGGCACACAGGTGCACCAGTACACAGGCACACAGGCACAGGTACTCAGGCGCACAGGCACAGGTACCCAGGCACACAGGCGCACAGGCACTCAGGCACACAGGGGCACAGGCACAGGCACACAGGCGCACAGGTGCACAGGCGCACAGGCACTCAGGCGCACAGGCGCACAGGCACACAGGTACTCAGGCGCACAGGCACACAGGTACACAGGCACACAGGCGCACAGGCACACAGGCACAGGTACACAGGCACACAGGCGCACAGGCGCACAGGCACACAGGCGCACAGGCACGCAGGCGCACAGGCACGCAGGCGCACAGGCACACAGGCGCACAGGCACACAGGTGCACAGGCACACAGGTGCACCAGTACACGGGCACACAGGCACAGGTACTCAGGCGTACAGGCACACAGGCGCACAGGCACACAGGCACAAGTACCCAGGCACACAGGCACTCAGGCGCACAGGCGCACAGGCACAGGCACACAGGCGCACAGGCACACAGGCACAGGTACACAGGCACACAGGCGCACAGGCACAGGCACACAGGCACAGGTACCCAGGCACACAGGCACGCAGGCGCACAGGCGCACAGGCACAGGCACACAGGCGCACAGGCACGCAGGCGCGCAGGTGCACAGGCGCACAGGCACACAGGCGCACAGGCACACAGGTGCACCAGTACACAGGCACACAGGCACAGGTACTCAGGCGCACAGGCACTCAGGCGCACAGGTGCACAGGCACAGGCGCACAGGCGCACAGGCGCACAGGCACTCTGGCGCACAGGCGCACAGGCACACAGGCACACAGGTACACAGGCACACAGGCGCACAGGCACACAGGCACAGGTACACAGGCACACAGGCGCACAGGCACACAGGCACAGGCACACAGGTGCACCAGTACACAGGCACACAGGCACAGGCACTCAGGCGCACAGGCACACAGGCACAGGTACTCAGGCACACAGGCGCACAGGCGCACAGGCAAAGGTACTCAGGCGCACAAGCACACAGGCACAGGTACCCAGGCACACAGGCGCACAGGCACAGGTACACAGGCACACAGGCACAGGCACACAGGCACTCAGGCACACAGGCGCACAGGTGCACAGGTACACAGGCACACAGGCGCACAGGCTCACAGGCACACAGGCGCACAGGCACGCAGGCACACAGGTGCACAGGCACACAGGTGCACCAGTACACGGGCACACAGGCACAGGTACTCAGGCGTACAGGCACACAGGCGCACAGGCACAGGTACCCAGGCACACAGGCGCACAGGCGCTCAGGCGCACAGGCACAGGAGCACAGGCGCACAGGCGCACAGGCACTCAGGCGCACAGGCATGCAGGCGCACAGGTACTCAGGCACACAGGCGCACAGGCAAAGGTACTCAGGCGCACAAGCACACAGGCACAGGTACCCAGGCACACAGGCGCACAGGCGCACAGGCGCACAGGCACACAGGCACACAGGTACACAGGCACACAGGCACACAGGCACAGGCACACAGGCACTCAGGCACACAGGCGCACAGGTGCACAGGTACACAGGCACACAGGCGCACAGGCTCACAGGCACACAGGCGCACAGGCACGCAGGCACACAGGTGCACAGGCACACAGGTGCACCAGTACACGGGCACACAGGCACAGGTACTCAGGCGTACAGGCACACAGGCGCACAGGCACAGGTACCCAGGCACACAGGCGCACAGGCGCTCAGGCGCACAGGCACAGGCGCACAGGCGCACAGGCACAGGCACACAGGCACGCAGGCGCACAGGCGCGCAGGCGCGCAGGCGCACAGGCGCACTGGCACAGGCGCACAGGCACACAGGCACACAGGCACAGGTGCACAGGCATACAGGCACACAGGCACACAGGCGCACAAGCACACAGGCACAGGTGCACAGGCACACAGGCACTCAGGCACACAGGCACTCAGGCGCACAGGCACTCAGGCGCACAGGCACTCAGGCGCACAGGCGCACAGGCACAGGTACACAGGTGCACCAGTACACAGGCACACAGGCACTCAGGCGCACAGGCACACAGGTGCACAGGTGCACAGCCCGCTCCGCTGCGAGGGCATCACTCGGGGAGGTGCCCATCGGCGCTCCTGGGGATGGCGGCAACACGGCCGCACCCTCGGGCCATCCGGGCGGCTGCACCTCCACCAGCGGACACGCACGGGGACCCCCCCCACCCGCGGCAGCTGATGCGGCCTGACCCACGACTCCCCGGAGCTGACCGGTGCTCGGGCCGGAGAGGCGGCCACGGTAGAGCCCGCGGGGCGAGCTCGGGGGTGCGCTCGGGGGGCGGAGCCCGCGCGTCACCGGGACACACGTCAGTCGCTGGGCCGCACGCCCTCCCGGAGCTCCCGTGTCGGCGGCATCACATCTTCCTCTCCGCTCAGCGCCTCCGCCAGCTCCGGCTCCGGCCTCCCGGGCGGCCCGCATGCTCTGCTCCGCCGGCGGCGTGGCCCCGGCCCGCAGGGTCCTCGCCGCCGCGCGGGTCACGTCCAGGGCCGCCACGGCCACCCACGGCCTCCGAGGGCCCAGGAGGCGCCTGCCCTGGGGGACCCGCAGCCACGCCAGCCGGCGGCGGGACAGCAGGACGGACACCCGCGCCGCGGCGCCACGTGGGGCGGCCAGAGCTGCGGCTGCGTGGCCCCGAGGCCGTGGGAGCGCGGGCGGCTGGCCAGGTCCCGCAGCCCCTGCACGGGGTCGCCCTCGGCCTCGTGGCGCCTGCCATGGCGGCGTCCTCACTGCGGGGACGCCCCGGGAGCGACAGCGGGCAACGGCCAGCGCGCCTCCGCGGCCTTCGTGGGGAGATGCAGCAGCCCCCGCGAGACTCAGCAGCCACCGCGAGACTAGAGACCCACGGCGAGACTAGAGACCCACCGGGGGCTGGGGCCCCACCACGAGACTCAGCAGCCACCGCGAGACTAGAGACCCACGGCGAGACTAGAGACCCACGGCGAGACTAGAGACCCACCGGTGGCTAGGGACCCACCGCGAGACTCAGCAGCCACCGCGAGACTAGAGACCCACCGAGGGCTAGGGACCCACCGCGAGACTCAGCAGCCACCGCGAGACTAGACACCCACGGTGAGACTAGACACTCACGGCGAGATTAGAGACCCGCTGGGGGCTAGGGACCCACGGCGAGGCTGGAGACCCACAGCGAGATTACAGACCCACGAGGAGGCTAAGGACCCACCGCGAGACTCAGCAGCCCCTGCGAGACTAGAGACCCACAGGGAGGCTAAGGACCCACTGCGACTCAGTAGCCACTGCAAGACTCAGGGCCTACTGCGAAACTAGAGACCCATGGCAAGATTAGGGACCCACGGGGAGGCTAGGGACCACGGCAAGACTCAGCAGCCACCGCGAGACTCAAGAGCCACCAGGAGACTCAGCAGCCACCAGGAGAATAGAGAGCCGCGTGAGATTAGAGACCCACTGCGAGGCTGGGGACCCATGGTGAGGCTAGGCACCTATAGCGGGGCTAGGGACCCACGGCAAGATTAGGGACCGCCTGCGAGGCTGGGGACCCACAGCGAGATTAGGGACCCACGGGGAGGCTAAGGACACACTGGGAGACTCAGCAGCCACCGGGAGACTCAGGACCTACCGCCAGACTAGAAACCCACGGTGAGATTAGGGACCCACGGGGAGCCTAGGGACCACGTTGAGACTCAGCAGCCACCACGAGACTCAGCAGCCCCCGCGAAACTAGAGACCCACCATGAGATTAGAGACCCACGGCGAGACTCACGAGTCACCGTGTCCCTCTTCTTCTACCGCGCAGTGCTGTGTCCTTCCACTCCCAATAGATTGCATTTTTTATATTAATTCTGTGGCCTTCCATGTTCTAACTTTTATTAAAAATAATGAGATTTCTTTATACGTATCTTCATGTTGTAAGTCCAAAAGAGGTCATTCTTATTTCCGTGTATTATAGGAAGCTATTTAGGAGGCTGTGCTTTGCTTTTAATACGTTCAGCGTGTATTGGAGACTTCCTCGCTGCTTTGTCGCCGAGCATTAATAGAAATGATCCAGAGTCTCTCTCCGTCTAACCAACATGGCAACGCTATGCCAACAAAGACTTGCTCAGAGCAACTGAGGATTCTGGCTCTGAGTCATAGATGGAGGTACAATGCCCTATTTAACTAGAAGTTGCAGGAAGAACAAATCTAAACTGCTCAATGGGAGAGTGTCTAGTACGGCGATGTTCCCAGTAGACCCTAGAAGTACTGTAACTGTTACTCTGAGTGACTTTTAATACAAAGCTACTTAGATTCGTTATAAAGCTAAATCTGTGTCATTGAGCTCTTCTGGCAGCTCATGATCACCGTGTGTCATCAGAAAAACAAAAACACGATGATCCATCCTTTTTCATGGTTGCGGTGGCAACCAACTTGATGCTTGAGCTGTAGTAGTACTTTGACTTGACATCAAAATCCCGACATAGGGAACAGGAACCACAACAAAATAATGCTTGGGTTCCACCTCAAGATAAGTAATTTGAATTTATGGGACTAGCGTCTGGGAAGCAATATATTTTAAAATGCACTTGTTGATTCTAATATTTAGTCAAAGTTAAGAACAGATAAACTGTTCTTAAATTGGACTTAGATGGACTTAGCACTGGTGGTTCTCAATATTGGTTGTAGTATAGAATCATCTGGGAATTTTTTTTTTTTAAACTCTCATGTCCCTGCTGCGTTTCAAACAAATCAGAAATTCTGGGTGATGGATACAGGTATCATTAATTTTAAAAGCTTCCGAAATCATATCAAAATACAATCAGGCTGTAAACAACTAACTCAGTGTTGTCTTGCTACTTTTTATATGTCTCTTACATTATATCTCAGGAAAATATTTTAAATATTATTTGCCACTTGAACTAATTGTATCATTTTAATTTTTAAGGATACATATTAGAGTAGACCATCATGGTATGATGTTAACTAGATCTTAAGATTTGTTGAAGGAATGTTGGATTTGGAAAAGTCCTGAAGGTCATCTTGGATTCGTTACTCCCCATGCTCTTTGTAAATTAATGTTTGTTTATCTTTTTTTAGACAAATAAAGGAAGAGGATGTAAAAACATTTGATTAGAGCTGACGGTAAATATGGGAATTAGAGAAAAAAAGTATTCACAGCATCATAATAGCACATTGCTAGGGGGTAACTAGAAAGCAGTTAATATAAACAAAGGTAACTCACCATTATTTTGGCTGAGGAGCGCTCTAATAAATCCAAATAATTCATAAACAACATAGCATAAAAATGATCTATGAGACAGTGTTCACATGAAAAAAAGCATGAGAGATTTAGAAACTACTTAACAGGGATCCCTGGGTAGCGCAGCGGTTTGGCACCTGCCTTTGGCCCAGGGCGCGATCCTGGAGACCCGGGATCGAGTCCCATGTCGGGCTCCCGGTGCATGGAGCCTGCTTCTCCCTCTGCCTGTGTCTCTGCCTCTCTCTCTCTCTCTCTCTGTGTGACTATCATAAAAAGATAAAAAAAAAAAAATTAAAAAAAAAGAAACTACTTAACATTTCAAGTTCCCCAATTTTTCCATTCATTTAAAGTATTGCACAACTATTTCCCAAAGTATTAAATAGAAAGTTATTAACACTAGTATAGGTCAATTTTTGTTAAGAAAAGAATGTAGTCTTGGAGATTTAATGTGGTAGATAGTGAATTTTCCCTTGTCATTCAATAAGACTGCAGCTTTTTCATACTATATAGAAAATAATATTTTATAAATTATCTGTGAAACATTTTTAAGTGTTCTGAGATTTTTTAAGGGAAGCCTGGAAAGTTATATATAAATTATTAATATTTCTTTAAGCATTGAAATCCTTTAAAATATGTTTTAAAATATACAATTGAAAATAACCATACAAATATAAAGTATACATAATTTGATTATGTAAAATCACCCAATGTGTCTGTGAATTCAAATAATTCAGTCAAGTAAATCAAAGAAATAATACCATGTTCTATTTTCTCCATTTAGAAGAGGCTACTCCTGACAAAAAGCCTGCCAAAAAAATTTAAGTCGACATATTAAAAATTTAGTTGTCTTGGAAAAAGCCCATCACTCATTTTACAGGTCATTTTGTAAGTTTTCTGCAAAATAGAAATTATTAATCTTGGCTTATTCACACAAAGTAGGGATTGGCAAACTCAAGTGCCTGAATTAGGAGGTACCTGGGTTAGGAAGTATCGTATATAGTATATGAGCGCTGGAAGTAAACTAAGAGGGTTGGAGTGGTACATGACAAACTGGAGAATATAAACGCACTAAAGACATAGAAAATTGAAAAAAATTTTTTAAAAAAGAAAGAAAATTGAAAAAATTGTGAACATTTTATTTGGTTGGACAAAAAACCCCACAGAAACCGAAAAACCTATCTTCAAGCTGCTGGTTTTGACCTCTGACTTAAAGTCTGTTAAAAAATAAATAAAATGTATTGTTTTCTCTTTGTTTAAATTTTCCATTACAACTTTTTTCTCATAGTACGGAAAAGTATTTGTTGTAGTGCGTGCTTCAAATGAAAATGAAACCTAGCAGGATCACTCATACAGATAGCTCTGGAGGGAAAATGTAAGCAGCAGGAACTGTTAAGTACACTTTCTACTGGACTGCGGTAGAGAAAATAAAACATCCATGCAGGTTACTTAGGTGGTCTACACTGATTTGTGAAAATAACATTTTTGCAATGTGAGAGTGAATTGTTATTTAGAGGTTAGAAACATAGGTGTTTCACTTACACCTTCCCTGAACTGTTGGATTTTGTTAAAATGGAATCATATAAAAGAAAGGCACACATGCTGACTTCATCTTTTTTCTTCCATTGTTTGAATTTGTTTAGTTTAGGAGGCTGACTATGGAGCAAGGGAGGAAGATTCTTGGTGCTCTACTTTCTTGAATTATTGCTTTGAAAATTATGACAGATATTTTTATTGCCCATCATACTTTTCCCATAGTTTAGAGGGTTCTTATTTAGGGGAGGTGGGGACAGGCAGTAAGATATTCAGGAAAGTAAAGAGGAAGTGCTTCTCAGATGAATAAGTTCTGGGACTGTATCATACAGCACAAGTGTTTCCTATTGAAAGTTGCTGAGAGAGTAGATTTTAAAAGTTCACAGCACACAGAAAAATATAACTAGGTGCAGTGAAAGATATGTTAACTAATCTTATTGTGCTAATAACTTCACATTATATACACTTTATTAAATTATTACATAGTATGCCGTAAACTTACAAATTTTATTGGTCAATTATACTTCAATAAAGCTGAGGGGGAAAAAGTACTTCTCTGGTAAGCCTATCATCTCTGTCTCTTTGTTTTCACTGATTTCTGTTCTGCTGTTTGAAATAACTAATTTACTATTATTATTATTATTATTATTATTATTATTATTATTAAATGGTGGACATTTTCCAGTGCTAGATTTTACTTTGTTAAAGCCTTTAGAATGTTGGACTCTATCAGGCAGCTTGGTGATCTTAAGAATTTTAAGTGTATTAAGGCAGATAGATATAAAGTATGCTTCACTCTGGTGTTAGTTTAGCTCACACACAAGTGTAGCCTCTCTGAGGTTTCTCCGCCGAATGCCCTGAGTGTCATCATGGACTCTCCACTGCGGCTGGTAAAGACTCAGATGTGTCTCAGCACAATGTGAGCTCTGGGAACGGTTTGATTTATTGCTCCCAAGTTGTCACTTGCCTGTCCTTGTAGAAGTCTACCTTGCACAAGGATACATCTTTGAAGATTCTAGAGGTCTTTGGGTTGGCATTTTCCTTCTTGTAAGCAATCTCATTCCAGAATTCTAGCCAATCGGCCCTCCGGAGTTCCAGTCTCCCTTCCCTTGCCTCTACCGAACTGCCTCGCTCTGTGTGAGACACCTTCCCTGTAACGCTGTCTGGAACGTGCCTCCAGGAAGATGATATGGCTCACCTCAGTTATGTCTTTTTAGGGATGACAGTCTTGTGATGTCTGTTTTCCAGTCTATGGAAACTTGCATAGTTTGTTTAGTTTTCTAGTTGTTTATGGCTAGAGGGTCTCATTCCAGTTACTCTATCAGAGCCTCAACTGGTATTTGAACATATTTTGAATGTTAGTACCTTATAAGGAACAGATATTCTCTGGGTAACAACAGTCCAAGCTACACCGTTTTCTATGGTCTTCCATATAGTGACATTACCACTCTGACCCCAGAAGACTTTGGAGTTTGGGATTCCTATCTGTACTAATTATTGCTAACCTTTTCAGTGTCATTTAAAAAATATGTCCCCCAAAGCTCAGTCTAATAAAATCTTCATTTTAAAGAACTTTGAAAAAAAATCCCTTTGTTATGGTCAGCTGAATTTTCCAGAGAGATTTAGAGTTGCTCTGTTAAACACACACACACACACACACACACACACACACACACACACACACACAAAGTTTGCATTTGAATAGCTGTGAAACTCTAAAATACATCAAATATATCTACCTTTCTTCTTATAAAGGGTCCATGAAACATTAACCTTTTCTTTGGTGACTAAGGTCATCATTATAAACACTGGTTATTATACTTTATTGAAATTCAATCAAAGAAACCATAATAGCTATTGAGAATGATGCTTGAAGATTATTTCAGTATCTTATTTAGAATAAGTGTTCAATTTTTATTACTGTATTGTAGAATATTTTTCAGGTTGTATGACTATGGTAACAAAACAACCACACAAAAAAGGAAGTAGCAGTAGCTCAAGTAAGATTTAAGTTTGTTTCTTCACCACATAAATATTCAGAAGATGGTGGAAGGTCCAGTCTTGCCAGGTAGCTCTGTTCAATGTTTTTTTTTTTTTAAGATTTATTTATTTATGATGAGAGAGAGAGAGTGAGAGAGAGGGGCAGAGACACAGGAGGAGGGAGAAGCAGGCTCCATGCGGGGAGCCCGATGTGGGACTTGATCCCTGGACTCCAGGATCGCCCCCTGGGCCAAAGGCAGGCGCCAAACTGCTGAGGCACCCAGGGATCCCTATGTTCAATGGGTTTTAAGGAGTCCCACGTTCTTTGTTTTTGTCTTATCCAGTCATTCTTTCAGGTAATGCCTCATCTGCAAAGTTGAAGGTGGAAACTGTCCTGTCCACTTCCTCCTCCCATAGGAAAGAACAACAAAAAAAGAAAGAAGGAAGGCAATCAATTTCTCTTCTAGGAGGTGTCCCAGAAATTATTAATTTTACTTCTCATATTCCATTGGTGAAAACTTACCTGCTAGACATACCCAACAGTACGGGATATTGGGAAATGCAGTTTCATAGCCATTGCTCTGTCAAAACTTAGGGTAAGAGGTTAAAATACTAAGGCAAAAGGAAGAACCAGTACTGGTAGACAATTCACAAGGTCTACCACATATTAATATTTAACTTTGGCTGCGTTGTGTACATAATCTTATAACGCTGTTGATTTACATGTGTCTTCAAGCTCAAAACAGTTAATCTTTGAAACAATATTTTTTAAAGATTTTATTTATTTATTTATGACAGAGAGAGAGAGAGAGAGAGAGGCAGAGACACAGGCAGAGGGAGAAGCAGGCTCCATGCAGGGAGCCCGATGTGGGACTCGATCCCGGGTCTCCAGGATCACACCCCATGCCGAAGGCGGTGCTAAACCACTGAGCCACCGGGGCTGCCCTGAAACAATATTTTTTATGCTTAAGAACCAAAGCAGGTTTTTTTTTTTTTTGCTATCTAAAATTTATTAATTTCTTATTGCATACTTGATAACAAGCTTATGCAATGCTCTATAGATGATCCAAAGATGTTCCGGTCTCCAGATACTGGACTTAAATCTAACAGACAAGACAGACGGCGCACACATAATTATAGTAAGTGCTTATGGGTGCCAAGTGTAAGACCAGGGCCAAGGAATACTCTCAGCTATCAACCAGGAAAGGCACCATGGAAGAGGAAATTTTTTGACGTATACTTCGTAGAATGAGTAGAATCTTGGTTAGTGTAAATAAGAGAGGAAATGAACAAAGTTATGAGAGCAGAAAAGAGAATTACTAATCCCACAGGAAGAAAAGATTTATGCTGAGAAACGGTGAGGGGGGGAACAAGAAGCCTGCTTTTGAAAAGACCTTGAAACAAAGCCAAGTGAATAGTTTCTTAGTCTTCCTTTGTTCTCTTGCTCTTGGGTTAAGGGTGTTATAATAGAAAGATTTTCATCCTCTGAATGTCTTGATCATGGTAGTGCTTTAGAAAATTGCTTCGGTAGTGTTAGGAAAGATGGAGCTGGAAAAAAAAATTGTAGGGAAGGTACAGCTATTGCAATAGTGCACAAGTCAGTTAATAGAGGACTTAGGTAGGGAGTTCTTTGTATTGGTAGCTCCAGAAAAAATATACATGGTATATTAAGGTTAAATTTAGATTTAGAAGATTATATTTAATGCAAGCAGGTAGAATTAGAGAACAAGAAGTGGAGGAAGCAGTGGATCTGCTTCGGTGAGTGTTTGATGGGTCTACTCTAACAGAATGGCTTAAACAAGAAATTTACTGTCTCAGAGCTCGGAACCTAGAAGTCCAAAATCAATGTGTGACTAGGGTTAAGTCCTCTGAGAACTCGGAGGCAAGGATCTACTCCAGGTTTCTCTCCTTGGCTTGTAGATGGGGGTCTTCTCCCTGTAGCTTTTCACATTCTATTCCTGCTACACATGTCTGGGTCTGAATTCCTCCTTTCTCTAAAGACAGATACTAGTTATATTGGGTTAGGGCCCACCTAAATTATTTTGTTCTAACTTGAACACTTCTGGACAATCTTCAAATAAGATCACACTCTGAGGTAGGAGTCAGCACTCCTACATATCTTTTTTTGGGGTGGTGGTGCAGAATTCTATCCATAACACTTGTATTGTAGCAGCATAATTCCAATATCCTTATGCCATCCTCTGTGTGTGTGTGTGTGTGTGTGTGTGTGTGATGTGCGAATTAATCTTCTTCTCAGGGATGAGTCATTTTGAATTAGGGGCCCACCCTTCTTCACTAGTGATCTCATCTTACCAAATACACCTGTGTTGGCCCTAAGTCCCAATAAGGTCATATTCTGTGGTAGTAGAGGTTAGGATCTGCACACTTGAAGCCCAAGGTTGATTACTAGCCCTTTTATTTTGTTTGCGTTAACACATCTCTAATGACACCACAATCTTTGATCACCTTGATCCTTAAATTCAACTTTTCTCATTTTTTTAATTGGAAAAAAGTTATAAAATACATTATTTTCAAAATTCAAACACTGTAGAATAAACAATTTTATTTTCTGAGTAACGTCAACTTCAATCTTAATCTCATAAACGAAGAACAGTTTGTTGTGTATCCTTCCAGATATTTTCTAAACATGAATAACAATATATACAACATTTTCCCGCATAGGTACATATAGATTTCAATCATTTATTAAAACAGCAGCAAAAAATTGTTTGTTAAATATTTACTGTAGCAAGTTCAAGGATAAAACCAGGAGATGATAGCACAGTAAGTGCTTTATTTGGCAGGAGCTTTGACAGATTTGCATTGGGAGGGGAGTCCTTCAGCTCATGACTTCTTCCAAAGGCGATGGTGAAGGTCACCACCTGGAGTGGGGAGAGGTGGATTAGGGAAAGGGTTTGGAGAAGGGGCTGTGTGTCTATGTGATATCAATCACCAGCTGGTGGGGAGACTCCAAGAATTCTGAAGGGATTTACAGCTTCAGGATTTATCTTACTTATGACTAACAGATTTCTGGTGATGGTTGGGTATGCAAAACAAGGAGGCTCGAAATAGCTAAAAATCTCCCTTTTTGAACTATAATTCAAACAATTGGATGCATAAAAATTTGAATTTGGTACCACTAGGCTTTTGAGTTACCAGGTCCCAGACTGCTGTGAAGGTGAAAACAAAAAAAGATCCATACACAGGGTCCATCTTTAAACCATTTACATAACAACTAACTCCCTATTGAAAGACATTTTATAATTTCTCCCCAACACTGTCACAAACAGGTCAAGAGAAAAATTAGAGCACGTATAACAAAAGGCTAATTTTACTAATATAATCAGCACTTCTAAAAATAAGTAGGATGAAATGATAAAGTAGCACAGTCTACTCCAAAATCAACCCCGAAAAAATGATAGAAACAGGAAAGAATTGGCAGTTGAAGTAGAATCACAACTGAGAAATCCCAAGGAGGATGGGAGGAGGATGGGGACTAGCAAATGATGGGGCGGGAGGCAGGCAGAGAACATAGCAGTCGCCTGGTAGGAGGACATCCGTGGCAGGTGGGGGAGGATCTTGGGAGGGTGTAATTGTAGCTCCTGTCTCTCCTACTTCACCTTAGTCATGTGGAACATCACTGGCCTCCCAGCATCATGAGGCACTAGCAGAGAAGACGGAGCCCAGCTAAAATAAGGAGCCGATGAGAACAGGCGCAGGAACATCGGGTCGATGCCCTCGGACCTTGGTGCCTCCTGCTCTCCAGTCAGCAAAAGTTCTGCTGTCCCTGGAGCTCTCTTCTGTGGAACCAAACCCAATTTTCCAAGGACATAGTTGAGAGTTTAACTTTCAGCACTTCCCCAATACACATAAGAGGAGAGGAGAGCTGATTCGATCGGTGAAATGTGGTATCACAGGTTCAAGGAAAAGCCATACCCGGGGAGTACAACTGCTTGAAAAGAATGTTGAAAAAAATAATTAAACAACACATGCTGGATAAAGCACACTTTTTGGAACCAATAATCTTAAATGAGCACCATATATATTGAAAAGAGTTGAGGAAGGATATGGTAACAAAAGGATAAGAAATTACCTTAAAAACAAATGATATAGGGACCCCTGGTTGGCTCAGCTGTTGAACATCTGCCTTCGGCTCAAGGCATGATCCCCGGGTCCCGGGATCGAGTCCCACATCAGGCTCCCTGCATGAAGCCTGCTTCTTCTTCTGCCTATGTCTCTGCCTCTCTCTCTGTGTCACTCATGAATACGTTAATAAGATCTTTAAAAAAAGAAAAAACAAATGATATATGATATATATATATATCAAATATATATGCCATGTGGAAAATAAGAGTTGAAATGAAGAGGACAATAGATGGAATATATAGCAGGATGATTATAGCAAAGAACAAAGACATAAACTGAAAAATCAAATCAGGAACTCACCCAGGGGCAGTAAAAATTAATAGAGATAGAAAATGTAAAAGAAGGGCTAGACGATCCAGAGAATAGAATTATCAACATTCAATTCAATTTCCCAACATCCATTCAATTTCCCAAAAAAGGAAATTGGAAGATCCATAGCATACCCATATATATATATATTAGGAAATACCAAAACCTTGTCACACTATAGCGAAATTGAAGAGCAAAGGCAATAGAAATTATTAGAAGATTCCCTACAGAAAAGTAAGCCACTCACTTACCAAAGAACAAAAAATTAGATCAACATGAGACTTCTTATCAGTAGTACCGGATTCAAGAGACAATGGGGTAATATATTCACACTTAAAAATTTGTTAACACCTCTTGCAGTAAAAGTATAGCTTACAAACAAAAATGTGCATAAAACATAAATGTGGCACATAAAGAAAAACTGTAAAGCGAACAGCAAGATAACCACCACTGAGGTTTTGAAAGATCACTGGCCACTTAAAAAAATATCTGTGAAAAACGCAGAGTAGCTCATTTAGCCTGGTTTTGAACTTTTCATAAATGGAATTTTACTGGATGCATCATTTTGTCTATAATTTTTACACTATAATTAGAAATTTATCCATGTTTAGCCATAGCTGTAGTTTGCTCATTTCATTGTTCTGTGGAATTTGCCACAGATTATTTTTCTATCCTTTTGTTAAGGAACAATTAGTTTTTTTTCTAGTTTGGGCTATTATGAGCAATTCTGCTATGCGTATTTTGTATGTATATCCTGAGATACATATGCCCACGGTCCTGGGGTATGTGTCTGGGAATGACAATGCCAGGGTAGGGGATGTACACATTTCAACTTTTTAGATATTGCCAGAGTGGTTTTCCAAAATGGCTAAACAAAAGCTTTCTCTTGAGGTCAGGAATAAGACAATGATGTCCACTGTCACCACTACTAATCCACATTTTTAACATATTAAGGAAGTGCTGTTCTATCCCTATTTGTATATATTCATAAAATCTAAGAAATCTGAACCTGTAATTTTAATATGGGAAGATATTTGAGTAAAAATTTTTTAAAATGATAATGAGACTATTCAAGTTTTCTATTCTTCTGTATCCATTTTGATAGGTTACATTATTTTCTAAGAACTTGTCCATTTTATTTATTTGGCCATAATATCCTTTTATGCATTTTATGCATGCATAATCTGAAGTAATGCCACCTTAATTCTGATATTGGTTAATTGTATCTTTTCCAATTTTTTGAGTGAGCATGCAGGAATGTATCAACTTTACTGTTCTTTGAATTTCTTCTGTTGTTCCTTTTCTGGCCCTTTGATATGTATTAGTTCATTAATTTTCAGTCTTTCTTCTCTAGTGTTTATGCTGAGGCTGTAGTACTTATATTAAAAGAGCTAATTACTGCTTCAGACATATCTCACAAATTTGGATATGTAGTATTTTGTTATTGTTCAGCCCAAAATATTTTTTTATTAAGATTTTATTTATTCATGAATAACACAGAGAAAGAGCCAGAGATATAGGCAGAGGGAGAAGCAGACTGGATCCCAGGCCTAGGATCATGACCTGAGCCAAAGGCAGTCAGTCACTCCAACCACTGAGCCACCCAGGTACCCTAACCCAAAATATTCTGTAATATCCATTATGATTTTTTCTTTGACATATGACTTATTTGGAAGCATTATTCTTAATTTTTAAGTATATGGGAATTGTCTAGCTATCTTGTTGATTTCTAGTTTAATTGCATGGTGGTCATTTGCTTCAACATGGATGGAACTGGAGGGTATTATGCTGAGTGAAGTAAGTCAGTCGGAGAAGGACAGTGTATGTTCTCATTCATTTGGGGAATATAAATAATAGTGAAAGGGAATATAAGGGAAGGGAGAAGAAATGTGTGGGAAATATCAGAAAGGGAGACAGAACATAAAGACTCCTAACTCTGGGAAACGAACTAGGGGTGATGGAAGGAGAGGAGGGCGGGGGATGGGGGTGAATGGGTGACGGGCACGGAGGGGGACACTTGACGGGATGAGTACTGGGTGTTATTCTGTATGTTGGTAAATTGAACACCAATAAAAATTAATTTATTAAAAAAATTGCATGGTGGTTAGAGAACACATTCTGTAGGATTTCAATCCTTTCAAATTTGCTTAGACTTGCTTTCTGGCCCAATATTTGATAATTTTGATGACTATATAATATGTGTTTGAAAACATATGTGTTCCTGCAAGCACTGGAAGCAATATTCCGCATAGATCCATTAGTTCAAATTATGTTGCGGTCGAATCTTTCAAATCATTGTCAGTATTTTATCAACTTGTTCAATTAATTATTGAAGAAAGGTAATTTCCCCACAAAGCAATTTGTTTTTCTACTACTCCTTGAGATTTTATCAGCCTTTCCATTTTACATGTGGGGCTATGGTATTAGGTAACTATAAATTTAAAATGGAAAATTTCATCATTAAAAAGTGACCTCGAAGCACCATGATACTTTTTTCTGTTTTGTAGAACATTCATATATTTATACTAACATTCTTTCAGCTACTATTTGCTTAGCATATGTCTTTCCATTTGATTTTTTAATTGTCTTGTTTCCTTATATATATATATATTTTTGTTTCCCTATATTTTAGATGTATCTCTCAAAACCAGGATACAGTCGTGTGTCTTAAATCCAACATGAAATATTTGTTTTTTAATTGGGAGCAGTTGGTCCATAATTATTTGTTATATGGATTTAAATCTACCACGATATTTTTGTTTTCTACTTTCCCTATCATTTTATGTTTATTTCCCCCTTATTTCCTTACTTTGAATTGTCTGAGTATTTTTTTTAATAATTCCATTTATCTTCTCAACCTCTTTCTATCCTATTCAAAGTTAGATACCCTGTTTCTATTATTTTGGTGGTTGCCCTAGAAATTGTGTGTTCTTACTGTATCAGTATCTAGTAGTGATCAATTCTTGACTCTTACATGCACACACACATACTCACATCTCTCCTATATCTGTTAAAGTACAGGAAGTTTTCTCTAAAGATATCTCTGAGGGGATCCCCGGCTGGCTCAGCTGTTTGGGGCCTGCCTTTGGCCCAGGGCGTGACCTGGGTCCCGGGATCCAGTCCCGCATCGGGCTCCCTGCGTGGAGCCTGCTTCTCCCTCCTCCTGTGTGTCTCTGTCCCTCTCTCTCCTCTCTCTCTCTATCATGAATGAATAAATTAAAAAAAAAAATCTTAAGAAGAAAAAAAAAGATGTCTGTGAACTACAGCGCTTATTGTTGTGCCCAAGACTGTGAATCCGAGAAAGCTCCGAGGAGCCGCAGGGATGCAAGCGCAGGAGGGTTTATTTGCAAGCTGGAGCTTGGGCCCAAGTGCACCGCCCGAGCGGAGCAGGGGCCTGACCCCGAGGCGGAGGACGCAGCAGCCTCCTCGGGGCCAGTGGCCCCTGAGCCTTAACACACGCAGGAAGTTGCACGGTCCTGTCGGCCCGCAGGCAGGGGGGCAGTTGAATTGCGATTTACCCCACAGCGACCGTTTGAACCAGCCTATCGCTCTGGTCCGGCTGGGCGGGCACAAGGCGGGGTTTAGGGGATCCCCAGGTGGCTCAGCGGTTTAGCACCTGCCTTCAGCCCAGGGCGTGACCTGGGTCCCAGGATCGAGTCCCGCGTCGGGCTCCTGCATGGAGCCTGCTCCTCTGCCTGGGTCTCTGCCTCTCTCTCTGTGTCTATGATGAATAAAATAAAATAATAAAATAAAGTAAAATAAAGTAAAATAAAATAAAAAATAAAATAAATAAAATAAAATAACAAAATAAAATAAAAATAAAATAAAATAAAAATAAAATAAAAATAAAATAAAAATAAAATAAAATAATCTTTAAAATAAAATAAAAATAAATATAAAATAAATAAAATAAAAATAAATAAAAATAAAATAAAATAAAAATAAAATAAAATAAAAATAAAATAAAACAAAAATAAAATAAAATAATCTTTAAAAGGCGGGGTTTACATTCTCCGGGGTTGGGGGTCCCGCATTCCTACAGGAGCGGGTCTCGGGGCCTGACCAGGGTGGGGGGCGCCCTAGGTCCTAAGCAGGTCATGGGGGGTCATACGGGGGGAGGTGCAGCGCAGGGTGGAGTTAGCCCAGGCCTAGGGGGTTTCTGTTAAATTCCTTGGCCCCACAGTTACTGGGTGGCGGGTGCGTCGTACTGGGGAGGGGAGGAGAGGAGGCCCATTCCGCTCATCACGCTGGTGCACATACACCTTGAATTAGGGCCAAATCTTAGTCATCATCGTTATTTTTAGGCTTACTTTGTAGAACTCACTTTTGCATTTGCTACACTTTTTTTTTTTTTTTTTTACAGGTGGCGCCCGAACAGCGACACGGAGCTACAGAGTAATTTGCACAGGAGGTCTTGCCCGTAGCCAGTACGATTTAAGGATTGAGACTGAAAGGGGGGAAATTCTCAAAATCCAAATTAAAATGAGGCGGGGGGGGGGGGCAATGAGAATCTCAGGATCGCCGGGGTCCCCGGGCGGCCCCTCCCCCTGGAAACCCCAAGGACGGCGCCTCGCGCCTGGGGCACGGGTCCTCGGGCTGCGAGTCCCGGGGGGAGTCCAGGTGGCCGCGCACAGGTGTGCACACAGGTGCCCGGGCCGCGCAGCCGCACGCCGCTGCTCCTCCTTGAGCCCACTCGGGCTTCAACCCGCTTCCATCTAGGCCTGGAGTCGTGCATCTCCCGTCCGGTTCTCGCACTGCAGGCCCGACGATGCAGCCCGGGTCCCCGGGTCAACCCTCGGGTCAACCTTGACCGCCCCGCCCCCCCCCCCCCCCCGCCGGGGACCACCCACCTCGCCGCGCCGGAAGCTGTGCTGCGGAGCTGCGCACCGGCCGGAAGCCGCCGGGCACCCACCCGCACGCGGACCCCGGGCGCCCCTGGCCGGGGGCGTCGCACGTCGGCGAGCTCCGCTCAAACGCCAGGCCTCACCCTGGACGCGAGGCCCCGCTCGCCCTCCGGCCCCGGGGGGGTGGGGGGGTCCCTGCCGTGTGGGGGGTCGCAAGCCGCCCGGCCTAGGCCTGGAAAGTCCAAGTACGGGCTCAAAAAGACACGGCGCGGGTGCCCGGGGACGTTTCAGAGGCTCGCACTTGCCCCGCCCCTTCCGGCCGCGCCGCCCGGCTTCCGCGGCAAGCACGTGTGTGGAGGCCGCGTCTTCCCCCGAGCGGTCGCGGTCGGCGGTGGCTCCCGCGGGGCCGCGAGGACGGCAGCGGCATGGTGGGCCCCCGAGCTCTCCGGCGGGCTCCCGTCGGCCGCGGGCGGGGGCGCGGGGCGGGCTCGGGGTGCTGCGGCGCGGGAAGGGGCCGACGGGCCGGCGCGGTGGGTCAGCGGGCGGGGCTGGGGTGTGCGCGGAGGGAGAGTCGCGCCTGCCTCTCCGTGCTCCTCAGCGATGTGGGGCGCGGGGGGGGGGAGAAGGTCGGGAGCTGGGAAGGCGCCGCCGCCCCCCGGGCGCGCCCCCACGCCCTCCTTCCTCCGGACGCTCCGACTGTCCGGCCGCGTTTTAGGAGGAATCGAGTGTGTATTTGCGCGGTGACGCGGGAGGGTTCGTAGTAAGGAGGTCGCTGGGGGACGCGGGAGGGTTCGTAGTAAGGAGGTCTCTGGGGGACGCGGGAGGGTTCGTAGTAAGGAGGTCGCTGGGGGACGCGGGAGGGTTCGTAGTAAGGAGGCCGCTGGGGGACGCGGGAGGGTTCGTAGTAAGGAGGTCGCTGGGGGACGCGGGAGGGTTCGTAGTAAGGAGGCCGCTGGGGGACGCGGGAGGGTTCGTAGTAAGGAGGTCTATGGGGGACGCGGGAGGGTTCGTAGTAAGGAGGCCGCTGGGGGACGCGGGAGGGTTCGTAGTAAGGGGCTCGCTGGGGGACGCGGGAGGGTTCGTAGTAAGGAGCTCGCTGGGGGACGCGGGAGGGTTCGTAGTAAGGAGGTCGCTGGGGGACGCGGGGAGGGTTCGTAGTAAGGAGGCCGCTGGGGGACGCGGGAGGGTTCGTAGTAAGGAGGCCGCTGGGGGACGCGGGAGGGTTCGTAGTAAGGAGGCCGCTGGGGGACGCGGGAGGGTTCGTAGTAAGGAGGCCGCTGGGGGACGCGGGAGGGTTCGTAGTAAGGAGGCCGCTGGGGGACGCGGGAGGGTTCGTAGTAAGGAGGCCGCTGGGGACGCGGGAGGGTTCGTAGTAAGGAGGTCGCTGGGGGACGCGGGAGGGTTCGTAGTAAGGAGGCCGCTGGGGGACGCGGGAGGGTTCGTAGTAAGGGGCTCGCTGGGGGACGCGGGAGGGTTCGTAGTAAGGAGCTCGCTGGGGGACGCGGGAGGGTTCGTAGTAAGGAGGTCGCTGGGGGACGCGGGGAGGGTTCGTAGTAAGGAGGTCGCTGGGGGACGCGGGAGGGTTCGTAGTAAGGGGCTCGCTGGGGGACGCGGGAGGGTTCGTAGTAAGGAGCTCGCTGGGGGACGCGGGAGGGTTCGTAGTAAGGAGGTCGCTGGGGGACGCGGGGAGGGTTCGTAGTAAGGAGGTCGCTGGGGGACGCGGGAGGGTTCGTAGTAAGGAGGCCGCTGGGGGACGCGGGAGGGTTCGTAGTAAGGAGGCCGCTGGGGGACGCGGGAGGGTTCGTAGTAAGGAGGTCGCTGGGGGACGCGGGAGGGTTCGTAGTAAGGAGGTCGCTGGGGGACGCGGGAGGGTTCGTAGTAAGGAGGCCGCTGGGGGACGCGGGAGGGTTCGTAGTAAGGAGGTCGCTGGGGGACGCGGGAGGGTTCGTAGTAAGGAGGCCGCTGGGGGACGCGGGAGGGTTCGTAGTAAGGAGGCCGCTGGGGGACGCGGGAGGGTTCGTAGTAAGGAGGCCGCTGGGGGACGCGGGAGGGTTCGTAGTAAGGAGGCCGCTGGGGGACGCGGGAGGGTTCGTAGTAAGGGGCTCGCTGGGGGACGCGGGAGGGTTCGTAGTAAGGAGCTCGCTGGGGGACGCGGGAGGGTTCGTAGTAAGGAGGTCGCTGGGGGACGCGGGGAGGGTTCGTAGTAAGGAGGTCGCTGGGGGACGCGGGAGGGTTCGTAGTAAGGGGCTCGCTGGGGGACGCGGGAGGGTTCGTAGTAAGGAGCTCGCTGGGGGACGCGGGAGGGTTCGTAGTAAGGAGGTCGCTGGGGGACGCGGGGAGGGTTCGTAGTAAGGAGGCCGCTGGGGGACGCGGGAGGGTTCGTAGTAAGGAGGCCGCTGGGGGACGCGGGAGGGTTCGTAGTAAGGAGGTCGCTGGGGGACGCGGGAGGGTTCGTAGTAAGGAGGCCGCTGGGGGACGCGGGAGGGTTCGTAGTAAGGAGGCCGCTGGGGGACGCGGGAGGGTTCGTAGTAAGGAGGCCGCTGGGGGACGCGGGAGGGTTCGTAGTAAGGAGGCCGCTGGGGGACGCGGGAGGGTTCGTAGTAAGGAGCTCGTCCATCCGTTGTCCACTTCAAGGAAGAAACCTGAAACCCTCTGGTGTTTCCTTTCCATGAACCTGCACCGTTCAGGAGCCTCGGGCTCTGGATCAGCATCTGGATCCCGTATTTAGGATTCCCTTGCTTAAAATTACCCCTTACGCTGTTGCAAATACGATGGTTTCTTCTTTTTTGGTTTCTGTCTTTTTTTTTTTTTTAAACTTAGACTTCATTAGAATAGTCCTTAGAATGATTCCTGACTAGGACACTGTTTGTTTTTTTAGGATACAGTTTGATGAATATTTATTTTCAACCAGTTTTTATTTATGTTTTTGAAGATTTTATTTATTTATTCCTGAGGGGGGGGGGCGCAGAGACCCAGGCCGAGGCAGCAGCAGGCCCCACGCAGGGAGTCGGACGGGGGACTCGATCCCGGGACCCCGGGTCACGCCCTGGGCCGAAGGCGATGCTGAACCGCTGAGCTCCACCAGTTTTTCGTAAAAGCAACAATGTGAAGAAGCTTGTGGTCGCGAAAGGCCTCGTCCCCCGCGTGCTCTGCCCTCCTGCGGTGCGCCTGTCACTTTGCTGCCCCCGGTGCCCCCGTCCCCGCGGCCTCCTGCGGCCTCTGCTCTGGGTCCTCCCGGAGCGCGTGGATTCGGCCCAGGGGCTCCCTGCTCCCTGCGCCGCCGCCTGGCGCCTGCCGCCTGGCCCCCGGGGTACGGAGCGGGGCCCCGAGGCAGTGACACTGGGTCGGTTGGCACTTGGCTGCAGTTGCCCCGGCTGCGTGGTGGGGGGATCGCCTTGTCCCACGAAGCGGAGGGGGCCCGTGAGTCTTGTCCTGGCAAATTCCCGCCCTTCGGTTTCCTGGTACATGACCCGTGGCTCTGCTCTGGGCGCCCTTGAGGTTAAAGCAGCTCAGCTTGGCCCTGGAGGTTCTCCCTACATTTCTCCGTCTTTTTATTTTTATTTTTTAAATTTTTTTTAATTTTTTTAATTTTTTTATGATAGTCACACAGGCAGAGACACAGGCAGAGGGAGAAGCAGGCTCCATGCACCGGGAGCCCGACGTGGGATTCGATCCCGGGTCTCCAGGATCGCGCCCTGGGCCAAAGGCAGGCGCCAAACCGCTGCGCCACCCAGGGATCCCTCTCCATCTTTTTATATCGGCTGCTCTAAACGTCTCAGTACAGTTTGGAGTGTGGGTTATGGAGTCCCAGAGGACCGAGGTTCTCTGCTAAAATTTGGTCTTGGTGAACTTACTTACTGCCTCCAAGCCTCAGTTGTCCTACCTGTTAGAGGGGGATGATCCCAGGAGGTGCCTCGTAGACCTGCCAGGGAAAATCCAGTGGAAGCCACTAAGCCCAGCGTCTAGCGCTTAGTAAATGTAATAATAGTAGTAAATGGTTAGCAGTGGAGCTTGTAGTTGTCTAGTCTTGTTACTTTTATTTCTTACTTTGAACCCCTCTGGGAACTTTTCAAATTCCTGTTTCTTTGTTCTACCAAAACTTGATTCAACTAATGTGAACAGTCTTTTCAAACTAATTCATCCCACCCAGTACTTCTTTATTCTGCATGGCAAAAAGTTTTTAGCATATTAAAAGTTTTTAGTTTGGTGTGTACTATGCCACAAGGCACTCCCATATATTCTTTTTTTTATATAATAAGCCCATTATTATAAAGTTTAAGTGTGCTTATTTTCCTCCCTAGTTAGATTATAAAACGTTTGAAAGTATGCCATCCTCCTCACTCGATTTATCTTGACATGTAACTGAGGGCATCAAGTGTTCCTTGACCTCCCTGCATATTCCTTAATGACAAGAATTTCGTGCTGTTGGACTCACCTATAAATGGAAGCTGTAAATTACTAAATCTTGGTGGTGGTGGTGGTGGTGGTGGTTTTAAGTTTAAATTTTTTGATTCAATTAAAATTTTTTTCCTAGCTGCATTGAGATGTAATTGGCTTAGAACATTGTATAAGTTTAAGACATACAGTGTTATGATTTGATATATAGTGAAATGACTTCCACAATGAGCTTAGGTAATAATACATCATCTCACGTAGCTGCCACTTTTAGCAACTTTCAAGTGTATAGTACAGTATCGTTAGCTGCAGTAATCATCTTGTATGTTTGATCTCAAGAACTTTACTCATGACTAGAAGTTTGTGATCACCTTGAAACATTTCCCCCAACCCCAGCCCCTGGCCACCACCAGCCTACTTCCTGTTTTTTAGATTCCACATATATGTAAGATCATACAACATTTGTCTTTTTCTGTGTGACTTACCTCCCAGCATAATGCTTTAGGTTTTGTCCTTATTGTTGCAAATAATAGGATTTCCTTTTTTATGGCTGATAATCCATTTTGTAGGTGTGTATATATATATATTTTTTTTTTTTTCCTTTATTCACTCATTTGTTGAAAGGCACTTAGGTTGTTCTATGTCTTGGCTCTGATAAATAAGGTTTCAGTGAATAGAGGTGCAGATACCTCTTCAGTGATTTTGTTTCCTTGGATAGATACCCAGGAGAGGAATTGCTGGATCATATATTCGTTCTATTTTTAATTTTTTGAGGAACCTCTCCACTGTTTTTCCATAGTGGCTGTATCAGTTTTCATTCCCACCAACAGTGCGTAAGTGTTCCACTAATCCCATCCTTTCCACCACTTGTTGTCTCTCTTTTTGATGACAACCAATCTACCGGATGTGAGTTGATACCTTACAGGGGTTCTGATTTGCATTCGTTGATGATTAGTGATTGGACACCCTTTTATGTACCTGTTGGCACAAGCAGAGTGATTTCCCATAATTCTTAAGGGCTATAGGATTTTTGGGAATGATAAATGAACATTGGTTTCAGCTTAAAGTTACCAGCTGTATTAGCCCCTAGCAAGAGAGTCTGTCTGTCTTCAGAAGTTTTGAAGCCAGGCTTTGACTTCTTTCTAGTTATGAATGTTCTAGATGGCATCTTCCAGTAGGAGGATGTTTTGCATACATTGAAAAATGTACATTAAAGCTCTTTATAATAACTTGCAGCTTCTACACCAGATTTTTCTGGATAACTTGCTGCAGCTTCTACTTCAGCATTTGCTGCTTCACTTTGCACTTTTATGTTACGAAGATGGCTTCTTAACTTAAACCTCATGAACCAACCTCTGCTGACTTCAAACTTTTTTCTGCGGCTTCCTCACCTCTCTTGGCCTTCACAGAATTGAAAAGAGGTAGGCCTTTCTCTGGGTTAGGCCTTGGCTCAAGGGAATGTTGTGGCTGGTTGGATCTATCCAGAGCACTCAAAACTTTGTCTTTATCAGTATTAAAGGTATTCTGCTTTCTTATCATTCCTGTGTTCACTGAAATAGTACTTTAAATTTCCTTCAAGAACTTTTCCTTTGCACTCACAACAGGTCTAGCTTTTTGGCCTGTCTCAGCTTTGGACATGCCTTCCTCACCAAGCTTAGTTGTTTCTAGCTTTTTATTTAAAGTGGGAGATATATGACTCTTGCTTTCACTTGAACAGTAGAGACCGTTGTAGGGTTAGTATTTGGTGTAATTTTTATGTTGTTCTGTCTCAGGAAATAGACCTGAGAAGAGGGTGATAAATGGGAGAATGGTCAGTGAGAACAGTCAGGACACACAGCATTTACTGATGAAGTTTGCTTATTTTATAGGCACAGTTGATGGTGCCCCAAACAATTACAAGAATAACATTAACTGATGACAGACCACCATGACCCATCTAATAATAATAATGATAAGGAAATATTGTCAGAATTACTGAAATTGTAAATATTGAAATATTGTAAGAATTACTGAAATGCAACACAGACATGCAGTGAACAGATGCTGGTGGAAAAATGGTGCCGATAGACCTGCTCCCTGCAGGGTTGCCACAAACCTTGTTTGTAAACCCACAAAACCAAACCCCCACAATATCTGCAAAGCACAGTAAAACAAAGCATGCCTGTACTGTTGTGTGACGATTTCATAGTATTCTATACCTGTAACCATCTTCCAGTGCCATTCTGGGTTTCAGAGTTGGAATTCTCTTGGTCAGGTTTATCAAGAAGTGAGCAGTGAATATTTGTTAGTGTATTTCAGTGAATATTTTCTGAAGGAATGAATACATGTGTGAATGAGGAATTGGTCATTTTAATTCTGCAGAAAGTTTTACAGAGGAGTGACTTTGAGTTATATTTTATGAAAGAACTAGAAAGGGAAAGGATTTTGCAGGCAGAAGTAACAAGTACAGTCTCCAGAAATTATGAAATAGCAAATAGCAAAGTGTGTTCTGGAAATGGAGGAGAAGTTCAGTAAGAATGGGATAAAGGGTGTTTTGAAGAATGAAAATAATGCTGGAGAAGTAGGTTGGGGATAGATTGTTTTCCACATGAGGGAGTTGGGACCTAAGTGTGAGCTCGTTAGCAAGGGGAGAAGGACTTTACTAGATAAATACTGCAGAAAAGTAAGCTCTGCGACTTCCATGAAAAAAGAATTAGCAGTGAGAATCTAGAGGCCATCCTAATCATGAAAAACCATGAGGCTGAATTAAGGCATTGACAATAGTTTTGAAGAGAAGATTCTAGGAACACTTGACCTTTTTGAGGATTAGGTATATTAGAGACTGCCAGCTGTCCCCAAATAGACTTTTTCTTTTATAACGTATTTTTTTTTCTGAGAATAACAATTAAACTTACTATTCTCCCTTACATAACCCACTGATTAAATTTTGGTCAATGGATGTAAACAGAAGACTCCAACTTCAGAGATCTTGCTCTTAAAGGAAAAGGGTATGCCTTTTGATTTTCTTTTCTACTTCTCACTGGCTGGAGTGTAGACTTGCTATTAAGTCATCTTGAACTATATAGATACATAGGAGGTTGTAGCTTAAGAATGGTAGGTGGAAGGAGCCTGGATCTCTGAGGACTTTGTGAAGCAGAACCTCATACTCCTACTTTTTACAGGAGAGAACTAAACTTTATCAGGTTACAGTATTATTATTTCAGGGTTCTATTATAGGAAGCCAAATCTAATTCCAAAGTAAAAACAGATGTGATGAAACATAGACGTATGTAGGAATAAAGAATTACCTGAATGTCTAGTTCAGTGGACTGAATGAATTATGACCTTCTTAGCTAGCATAAGGTTTAAATGGGAAAATAGTAGGTTCTTTTTTGGATGTGCTGATCTCGAGATGGCTTCTATTATTTCCTCTTGTTTTTCTATGAACCCAAGTTTGATTTTGCTTGATTCAGTGCCCACTCTGTTCCATGTGCAACCTTTACAGTCAGGCTCCCATGAACATCATGTGTTCCTTCTACCTCCCCAACTTTTTTTTTAACTGTGACACAAATTTTTAACTCTGTCTCCTCACCGTCTGCATTCTCTTACCTACACTGAAGATGGAATGGTTGAAGAGCTGGGTTTATTGACCTTTTCTCTGCCGTTCTTTATTTTCTTACATCACTCAAGAGTAGTTCTGAATATATTGTTGCTGTATGACAATGGAAATCATACTGTTTCAGTCATTTAACAGGTCTTATTTATCTCCTGATAAATAATAGTGGTTCTGGCTTTTGGTATTTCTTATATTACTGTTTTTTAAATTTATTTCTAAAGACAATTTTTTGACAAACCTTTTACATATCTGACTATGTATGTCATATATTTTCTTATGTTTTAGCCTAAAGCCCCAAAGGGAAAAACCGTAGGACGTGAAAAAAAAGTCATCCATCCATATAGTAGAAAAGCAGCTCAAATTACAAGAGAGGTCCACAAACAAGAAAAAAAGGAAAAGTAAGTATTTTTTTTTATCATTTGTATTGTGCATTGGTGTAAAGCCCATTTATACATTTATCTTTAATCAGTATTCCCTTCTTTCTTTAACAAATGTTAAGTATGTTCTGTGCACTGAAGGTAAAACAGCAAACAAGGATTCAGCTCTTGTAGTGCTTACCTGAAGCAGAAACATACACTTAAATAGGTTGTGATGAGTGCAATGAAGAAAAAGGAAAAAGAATCATGGGATGGAGAGTGGTAGAGTGGTTCTGTTTTACATAGGATAGTCATATGTGGCTTATCTGAAGAGGTTCATATTGGAGCAGAATGCTGAAAGATGTGATGAAAGGAGCTGTGTAGTTATATATTGGGCATATGAGTTAAAGTACCTGGGGACGCCTGGGTGGCTCAGTGATTGAGCACCTGCCTTTGGCTCAGCGTATAACCCCGGGGTCCTGGGATTGAGGCTCACATCAGACTCCCGCAGGGGGCCCTCTACCTGTGTCTCTGCCTTTCTCTTTCTGTGTCTTTCATGAATGAATAAGTAAAACCTTTTAAAAATGTATGTTAAAGTGTCTATAAGTCTATTAGGTATATAGAAGGAAATACAGCACAGGCAGTTGGATATATATGTTGGGTCTAGTGTTCAGAGGATACATTTAGGGATTCAACACAAACTGGGAAGTCCTAAGCTTCTAGCTGGGACTGTAAGTCATGAGACTAGATAAGATCATCTAATGAATAAATGTAAGTAGAAAAGGGAAGAGCCAAAGATTGATCCCAGAGGCCTACCTCATTTAGAGGTTGGAAAAAGGATCTAACAAGTGAGACTAGGAAAGAGGAAAAAGAAGATTGTGTTTCAAAGAGAAGGTGGTGATCAAGCCATGGCCCTTTGCTCTTGATTGATATGAGGACTGAGAATTGATTTAGTAATGTGGAAATCATTTAGTAAAGTGGAGACCACTATTTTTTGTTACTTTCTTAGTTGTTGCTCTGCAAATTGCAACTAAATCTTGAAATAACCTAGTTTTGGATTAATGTCAAGTTAATTTCAGTAGTATAAAAAAATTTGCACCACTGTGGCTCTGTTGTCCCTTTTTTGTACTATTATTGCCTATAAATGACATCTTATGATCCCATAAACACAGTTTTATAGTGATTGTTTTTATGCAGTTGTCTTATGAGAATAAAGGTGTTACACACAAAAATACATTTATACTGTCTTTTATATTTAACTATGTAATTATGTTATATTTTTCTTGACTGGTGCCCCTTATTTCTTCATGTGGATTCGATTCACATTGCTGTTTACTGTCCTTTCATTTCAGCCTGTAGGACTCTCTTTAGTATTTCTCATAAGGCAGGTCTGAAAGTGAGACATTCTCTAAGTTTTGTCTCAGAATGTCTTAATTTCTCCTTGATTTTTAAAGGAAACTTTAGAATATAGAATTCTTGGTTCAGTCTTTCTCTTCACCACTTTGAATACATCATCCCTCAGCCTTCTGGCCTGCATGGTTTCTGATTGAGAAGAATTTAACTATTTATCTTAGTGCAAGGAGTCACTTTTCTTGCTACTTTAAAGTTTTTTCTTTTTTTTTTTATTATTATTTATGATAGTCACACAGAATGAGAGAGAGAGGCAGAGACACAGGCAGAGGGAGAAGCAGGCTCCATGCACCGGGAGCCCGACGTGGGACTCGATCCTGGGTCTCCAGGATCGCGCCCTGGGCCAAAGGCAGGCGCCAAACCGCTGCGCCACCCAGGGATCCCTTCTTGCTACTTTAAAGATGTTCTTTGTCTTGAATAGTTTGACTGGTTTGTCTAGTAGGTGTGGATCTCTAAGTGTATCCTCCATGGAGTATGTTAAGCTTTTGGGTGCTTAACAATGAAAAACAATGTTTTTCATCAAATTGAGGCGTTTTTAGCCATTATTTTTCCGAATATCTTTTCTATCCTTTCCTGTCCTGTAACACCCATTATACATATGCTAGTGTTCTCAGTAGTGCCCACAGATCTCTGAGACTCTTCATTTTTCTTTTCTTAAACTTTTTGTTGCTCAGACTGGATAATTTCAACTAACGTGTTCTTAATGTTTGTGGATTATTTGTTTCTACCAGTAAAAAAACTGCTGTTGAACCTCTCTAGTAAATTTTTCATTTTGTTGTATCTTTCAACTCCAGAATTTCTATGTGGCTCATCATTGTAATTTCTGTCTCTTTATTGATATTATCTGTTTGGTAAAACATTGTTCTTATAATTTCCTTGAATTTTTTAGATTTTCTTTCGTTCTTTGTGTATGTTTGTTACAGGTGTATTCAAGTCCTTGTCCAGTAGGTCCAACTGTCTGGGCTTCCTTAGAAAGTTTCTACTGGATTCTATTTTTAATCCCCGAGAAGGGGCCATACTTTCCTGTTTCTTTGTGTGTCGCATAATTTTTGGTTGAAAACTGGACATTTACGATAATATAGTATGACGACTCTGTTAAATAGACTCCCCAAGCCCCTATACCCAATTAGGTTTGCCTTAGTTTTTTTGTTGCCTTGTGACTTTCCCAGACTAATTCTGTGAAGTCTAATTGTTGTGTGTGGCCAGTGATGTTTCTGCTCAGTTGGTAGTCAGCTCATGTTTGGACAGAGTTCTTTAAATGTCTTTAGCTAATAAGTCAGCCTTTGCTGAGAGGCTCTGTGAATCTGTTGGCTTTGACACACCAGGATGCAGTTTACTTAATTTCTTGTTTGCACAGAGCTTCAAGGTTAGCCAGAAGTGAGAGGTTAGCCAGAAGTGAGAGAATAGGACATTCTTAGATCTTTCCTTAGCATAAACATAATCCTAAATGTGCATATGGCATTCTAGATTCCCAGGAATATGTTGGGGTAGCTTTCAAGTCCTCTGTGGACCTTCCATTCCCCAATTTTTCTTTAAATTTTTTTGGTTCACCTTTTGTTAGCCCCCAACTGGTAATATCACTAAGGCAGCTGCTTTGTTAGATAATTGCTGCTGATTATCTTCAAGAAATAATTTGGAGATAGAGCTGTTCCTACAGAGAGAGCTCTGAGTCAGTTTACATAAAGACAAAGTAACTCTGAGAATCGATCTTTTCAGCATGCTTCCTGTCAGGTCAAATGGTAGCAGTTCTCTGGGGATGGATCTTTTGGGGAACTCCAAATTTGATCTCTCTCTCTAGTAGCTCTTAGGAAGATGATTTTTACAACTACCGTGAGTTGCTGTTCCATTGGTTTCCAGCACTTGCAGAGCTGACCAGAGGATGATGGATCAGGTATATTATAGCATCACAGATTTGTTGTTCTTACAGAGATTGGGCTGGGCTGTTTTTCTTCAGAATGCTCTTTGGATTCTTGGAAGCCTTTGCTTAATTTTCATACTTCTGAAAAAGTTGAATTTGACAAGTTTTGTTAGTATTCTCTCTGCTTTTATGGAGGAGTGGATTTTCATAGATCCTTATGCCATTCTGGAAGTTGGTTTGAATTCTTGATGTGAAGAATTCATAGTAAAATTTTCTTAGAAATTCAAAATGTGTATGTAATTCCCCCTTCTTTTCCGCCTCCCATCCCTTAGTCTACCCTCTACGGTCAGCAGCCCACCCTGTATAACTCACCAATTCTTACCCTCATATTTGGCCTGTGAGAGTCCCCGGGAGCTGCTGTAGAGACAAAAATTTACTTAAAATGAAGTTGTAAAGACAAAAATCATCATTTTAGCTATTTTAAAATAGCCTTACCATTTCAATAAATGGTAGACGCATTTCCACACTGATAGAAACCAGCACGTTCATTGTTATATATTAATTTCATACCCTAGACCTAAACACATATTTAGTAAAGGTTAGCTGTTCCCAGTGATTTGGCAAGAAGTTTTCTCGAAGAGAATAGACAAGTGCTGTGATAGTATAATCAAAATTTTTTTTTTCAAAAAGGTTATTGGGACGATAGTATTGCTTTAGAATTTATTTTCCAAAAAAAAAGTTATTTTCAAACTTTAAGAAATTAATGTATCACTTTCATGAATTTTGCTGTCTTCTGACATGATTACTACTTCTATAATTTTGCAGTTTTTGTTACCACCTGTATTAGTATTTAATAAACTTAATGTGTATGCAAGATATGCCTGTAGGCCATATTAAAATTTTGTTCCTTCCCTTGGAATTTTCCTTCAGGTCTGGGGCAGTGGTAAATTTTGCATTTCTAATGAGTTTCAGGTAGTGTTGATGCTATTGCTGCTTGTTTAGGGACCACACTATGAGAACCGCTGACCCATAGTATTATTTACTTAGTATTTTTTTTAGAATATTTTACCCTTACATATCTTTTTTTGAAGGAGATACTTGATCTGTATTACAATCAAGTAGATAACTGGTGCCTCCCCTATATGGTCTGAGTCTGAGGCATGCTTGCTTTATCCTTGGTGAAAAGATTTGGCAAAGGTTGGAAGACTTGTAAAATAAACATTAAATGAAGTCGTCTTCTTACTGTAATTGGAGGGGATCAAAATAAAATGGGGGGGGGAAGTAACTTGTTTAAAAATGATTTCATTCAAAAAAAATGATTTCATTCTGTGTCTGAGAAACTAAAAAATAAGATCAGCTTATATAGTACTACTGGTATATATGGCAATATTTTAGGAAATACAGCTTTAGAATTAGGCTGAATTCTTGGCTTCTCTTGTAAGTGCTTTGCTAGTGAGTCTAGAGTCGTATGTTGTCAGGTATTTTCAGGATTTTATGCACTAATTTACAGAATCAACATTATAAAAGAATTATGGAAGGATAAAATTGAACAGCATGCTGATTCCTATATAACTTATTCTAAAGAGCTTCCATTATTGGGCTGAAGCTCCATTTTCATAGTACAGTTGAAAAATAATACTTAATTTTTTCTGCTTCGACAATGTTCTAAACAGATTGTTCTCATTTATCTTAAAGAGGTCCTCATTGTAACCATTATGGTTCCAGAAGCAAACAAATACAAAGTTTTAGTAGTATGTAATGTATTTTATGAAACAGTCTTATGCCTGTCATAGATGTCAGCTTTTTGAGTAGCAGCATCATTGACCATGGATTATCTTCCTTTAAATGACATAAACACATAAAATGTTGCTGATCTTCCTGCACTAGAGTAGTACTTCCAGCAAGACAGAAATGCTGAGTTGCATATTTTGGAGAGATGGATGATTATAAGATGCTCAGACTATTGGGACAACTGTGAGCAAGATGATAGAAAAGGTACCAGCAGGACTTAACTTGAACTTCAGGTGCCCATGGCTTCTTAATAATGGATAGCAGTTATCAAGTACTGCTTTAATTACCTATTGCTGTATAAGAAATTCTATGCCATCATAGCAGCTTGAAACGTTTTTTTCGGCCAAGAATTCTTGTGCCACTTAACTGAATGCTTGTGGTTCAGTCTTTCACAAAGCTACAGTTAAAATGCTGATTGGGGCCACATTCATCTCCGAGCTTAACAGGGAGAGATTTTGCTTCTGAGCTCACTCATGTTGCTTTTAGTATACTTCAAGTCATGGCTGTGCCTGGTGGCTGGAGGCATCAGTTCCTTGCCACACGAGCCTCTCCATAGGCTACTCACAACCTGATGGCTTGGTTCTGACAGAGCACAGGCTCTGAGATAGAACAAGAGAAGGTAGCCAGGATGGAAAAACAGTCTCTGAAACTTTATTTCAGAATGACATCCATCGCTATTGTGTTGTTTTATTTGTTTGAAATCTCTACATCTAGCCAGCCACGCTCAGGCAGCATAAGGACATGGCTATCAAGACACAAGAATCAGTGGGGACCATTTTAGATACTAACACCTTTTGTGAACTTTCTGCCTACCAAGATACTTGGTTTTTCTAAGGAACAGAGGTAGCCAGGCAGCATAAAGTATCCAATTTTTATGCTTTTACACAGAACTGAGAATTCTTTGTACCTCTTCCTAAGGTCCTTTTAAGGGAGAAACACAGGTAGCGGGGAGATCAGGGAGGATGTCTATTATCTTGCAGTGCCTTTGACTAGTGGTCAAGGAGACAAAAACAGACCTGCTGGTTGGTCAAGTTGACTCTACTGATAGACTCTGGTTACTTAAAGATACTTCAGGAGTGAATAGCAACAGAATAAGAGCTCAGACGTGTTCTTTTTCAGTATTTGAATGCTCCAATTTAAGACTATGTGGAATATTGCTTCTGTTCATGTTAAAAGAAACTAGTATGTTTTGAAGACTAGTATATTTCAGGTGATGCACAATTTACAGAGAACTTATGGCTCTTTTTTTTTTTTTTTAAGATTTATTTATTTTAGAGAATTTTGAGCATGCATAAGCAAGCTGGAGGAAGGGCAGAGGGAGAAAGCAGGGGGGAAGCAGACTCCATGCTAAGCACAGAGCCTGTCGCAGGGCTTGATCCATGATCCGGAGATCATAAGCTGAAATCAAGGGTCAGACGTTCAACTAACTGAGCCACCCAGGCACCCCTGTAGATGGCTATTTTGTGTTATTTTGGCTTTATTTTATGATTTCTCAACCTAGCAATATTTTGTTGGTATATACTATCATATTTTGTCCTGCAGAGTATACAACAAAGAAGCCTAGATACCAAAAGACAATGACTTAGTATAGGAAACTAACAGAGAGAAACTGAGCATAATGGGTAGAAATCTAGGAAAAACTACTTTAGAGAATTAATCTCAAATCTCTTTACTTTTCTCTCTCCCAACTGATAACCAGTCTAGTTTAGGACCCATTGAGTTCACTCAGAATTACCTCAACCTGATTTCTAACTAGATTGTTTCCTCTATGCTTAATTGAAATGAATGAATTTATTCTCTATTTTTAAAAATCAACTTGAGGTATAAAGAGTATTCAGTAAAAGAGCCATATTTTCAGTGTACAGATTTGGGTTTTTGGTAGTAGAACAGTCTAACCACCATGCTAGTGACTGATCACAGGGCCCACAGAGCCTAACATGTTACTCTCCAGTCATTTAAGAAAAAATTTGCCAGCTTCTGGCAAATATTCATTATTCATTATTAATGAATAATGCTGCCATGAACATTCATGTACAATGTTTGGACATTTGTTTTCATTTTTCTTTCTCTAGAACTAGAATTGCTGGGCCATGTGGTGATTGTATGTTAAAGTGTGTAAGAAAATTGAGTTTATATGAAATTAAGTTTATAAGACTTGTTGGTTGTATGATAGGTGTCACATTTTAGTATTTAAGAAATTGCTTTATCCAAAGTGATAGTATCATTTTATATTTTCACCATCAATATATTAGGGCTACTCTCCATATCAATACACTCAATCCTGCAGTATTATCAGTTTTTTAAAAAACTTTGTAGCCATCCTGATAGTTGTATAATAGTATCTTAGTTTGATTTAACTTTGTACATCCTGACCAATGATGTTTAAATATCTTTTTATGTGCCTTTTGGTCATTTCCATGTCTTTGATATGATGAAAAACCAGTTAAAGTCTTTTGCCCTTTTTGGTATTAGATTGTCTTATTAAGTAAGTAGTAAGAAGTATTTGCATATTCTGAATGCAAGTCCTTTTGTTAGTTATTTGTGTTGTGAATATCTTCTCCCATTCTGTGCCTGAAACTTTTTACTTAAAGCTTCATTTTATTTCTCCAGTTTTCTAGTTGTTTAAAGTGGGAGGGTAAATCTGGTCTGGTTTGTTAGGCAGGGACAGTAACTTTTTTGTTCTTTGCTGTATCTCTAGTGAGTAGCATAAAGTGTGGCAAAAACTAACTATCCAAAGGTCTCCTGAATGAATTAATGTTTAGAATACCAACAATAGGAATCATGTATTCCCTAGATTGTTTTCTGAGAGTAAATCAGTTTTTTTCTTATTAAAATTCTTTTCAAATTATGAAAAGTAAACATTCTGTTTTTGTTCTTGTTGGAAGTTTAAAAGGTGACACTAAGGCCTTTTGGTCTTGGTGGCCACACTTCATCTTCTAGAAGGTATTCATTACTCTTGTGCACAAGTATTATCCACCTGAACATTCATAATCCAGTCAAGTTTTTTTTGGTGTTCAAAACTGATTTGTTCTATAGGTGTCCTTTTTTTTTTTTTAAAGGTTTTTTTTTTTTTAAATTTTTATTGATTTATGATAGTCACACAGAGAGAGAGAGATAGAGAGAGAGAGGCAGAGACATAGGCAGAGGGAGAAGCAGGCTCCATGCACCAGGAGCCTGACGTGGGATCCATCCCGGGTCTCCAGGATCGCGCCCTGGGCCAAAGGCAGGCGCTAAACTGCTGCGCCACTCAGGGATCCCCTATAGGTGTCCTTTAGTCATTAGTCACTGAAGAGCTAAAGGAAAGTTTCTAGAAACATTTTGTTCCAGCGATTTAAAAGAAAAGCATGGTGTTCAGTGTTTCTGCACTAACAAATTATTTTCATTTGTATAAAAGAATGATCCTTGACTTAAGATTCTGTGGGCAGTTTTTGTTTTTGACAGATTTTTTAAAAATTTGTTACGGAAATTTTCTAATACCTTATGTACTCTTTCTTCCAAGATTGAAAAATGAAAAGGCATTGCGTCTCAATCTTATTGGTGAGTAAATTTACTCATTGATACTCTGGCTAAACTATAGTGAAATTCTGCTCTGTACCTATTTTTCTTTTGATTCTTCTAGGGACTTTTCTTTACTGGACTTAATTAAAACAAAGTAAAAGCAATTGTTAACTCTTAAAAAGTATTAATAATATCTAGCTCAGTTTTTCAGAAACTATTTTTTATTTATCTACCAGCTTGCCTACCTACATCTATCCATCTGTCTGTCTACCTACTATTCCTTCTCTTGAAGTTTAATTCTAGCTCCCTAACCATTAGAATTAGGAAGGATTGTGGCCTAAGTATTTTGGAAACAGCAGTTTATATTTAGTGATGTGGATATATGCATCCTCTGTCTGTATCTCAGTGTCACCATCTTTTTTTTTTTTTTTTTTGGCTAGATTTATTATTAGTAAATTTTTACTTAGAAGCCTGACTTTAAAATAGCGATACTTAGGGGCACCTGGGTTGCTCAGTCGGTTAAACATTTGCCTTGGCTCAGGTTATGATCTCAGGGTCCTGGGATTGAGCCCCATGTCTGCTCTCTGGTCCACGGGGATCTGCTTCTTCCTCTCCCTCTCTGCAGTCTCTCTCCACTCTCTCAAATAAATAAAATTTTTTAAAAAATAGTGACTTTTAGGCTTTGTTCGTTTTTTGTTTGAATACTGATCTTCAATGCTTTCTCAGGTAGTAGAATAGTATTTCTAAGTAGGTCATCCGTATCTCAGGTATGGCCGTAACTGAAAGTGACCCTGATGGTCATATTTACTCTTTGCACGGTATCTGACAGATCTTGTATGGTTAATATATTTACTAATTTGAGTACCCGGACAGGCTACTTAACCTTTCACATGTGTGAATAGGGATAATAATCCATAAAGGATGGTAAAACTCTTGATATAGAGCCTGCTGCTTATTAAATGTTCATCAGTGTTATCCTCACCACTAATCTAATTTTCATTTTTATTATTTTAGGCAAGTGTTCTATCTTTTGCTTTTTAAATACTTAGAACTTCATGTTCTGTTAACATATTCTTTTTTTTTATTCATGCATCCTTATTTGGATAATACATATCAAAAAGTATCTCTCCCACCCCTGTCTCTTCCCCAGATTAAAATGTGACAATTTGATTTCTGACAGACTGGTTTAATTAGCTTTGAGCCCACATAAGCCTTTATATTTAACATTGAAATATATTTTGATACTATTTTAAACACACTGATGTTGAAAATTATAATGAATGCTCATTGCTTAGGTGCTGACTTATGATGTTAATCTATTTTGATACTTGTTACAGGTGAAAAACTGCAGTGGTTTCAAAGTCATCTTGATCCCAAAAAAGTAGGATATTCAAAGAAAGATGCTTGTGAATTAATTGAAAGGTAAACACTGGGCATGTTACGAGCAAAAGGCTCAGAAAAGGGGAATTCTCCAACTTGGTTCTTTAAGAGACCGAGTTCTGTCCTGGATTTAATAGAGGAGTAAATGGGCTTTGTTATTATGAAAGCTTTAGACTCACACCCTGGTGTAGCTACTCCACTAGGCTTATAACTTTTCCCAGCCTCTGAGTGTTTACTTAACCTGGTTTCTTGGGATCAGGAAAGGCTTCCTAATTAGCAGATTGAGGTGGGTTAGTTCAAGAGCCTTTAGACTGAGAGAACAGTATCAGATACAAGAGTGACATATTTAGTGATCTGCTGGCCATTTAATATAACCAAAATAACAGGCTCAAGGAGGGCATTGTGACAGTGACAGGTGCAGCTCATGAAAGACCTCAAGTATCATTGTAGGAGTTTGGACCTTATCAAAGGACATTGGGAGCCACAGGAAGTTTTTTACAGTAGGTACCTGAGATGATCATATTTAAACTTTAGAAATGTTATAATAGTGAGAAGAATGAGGATGGTGGCCTGAGGGGACATGGCTTTGGGCAGGACATTGTTGAAAGGCTGATGAAACAATCTAGGCAAGAGAGGATGCTGGCCTCTCCATGGTTAGTAGCAGTATGGTGAAGAGAAGCGAAGATTCTAGAAATATTAAGAAGGTAGAAAGTCACAATCCTTAGTGAAAACTTAGGATGTGACATAAAAGGGAAAGAATGGAGTCAAGGAGGACATTGTTGTTCATTTGGGCAGGTGGGTGGATGGTTGTGCTATTTTCTGAAGTAGAGAGCCAAAAAAAAGATGGGACAGTTTTGGTGGGGGTTGGGTGGGGATAGAGGTGGGCACAAGTTCACTTTTGATATATTAAGCTTCTATGGGACATCCAAATGGAGATGTCCAGGGGGTGGTTGAGTGTGAGGGTCTGGAGTTTAGCAGATACTTGAATAGCAAGCAGTGATTTGGATGTTGAAATTTTGGGCATGCTTGGACTATCCAGGGAGGGTCTGAAGTCTGAGGATACAAGGAACTCAGGAGAATATAAAAATTTCAAGGACAGGTGAAGGCTGGGGTTTGTTTTAAATGATGTACTGTAAGCCAAATGGTGGGTAGACTTGTAACTCAAATTGCTTTCTTATTTCTCAGGTATTTAAATCGATTCAGCAGTGAACTAGAGCAGATTGAATTACATAACAGCATCAAAGACAGGCAGGGAAGACGGCACTATTCCCGGGAGACAGTCATCAAGCAGACAATGGAGCGTGAGCGACAACAGTATGAAGGATATGGCCTTGGTGTGTTCTCATTTTCTTTTTTTCTTTCTAAAATACATAGTCATATCAGATTTGTAATGTATTTCAAGGGTTTGATTTTATTTATTGTATTTATTTAGTTTAGTTTGAATTTCTTTGTTTGATTTCTTTTGTGAGTCCATTGAATAATTTTTTATTTTTATTTTTTTCTTAAATTCTCAAAACTGTCACTTGTGATAGTGATATCTTATCTTTCTACCCTGACAGTAAAGTTTTCCTCTCCTTCCGGCACATTCCTAATTTGCTTTATTGTGGAGTTATTACTTGCCCATCTCTAGCTGCATCTGTGTTTCTTTAGAGCAGGTGCCGTGCCCTTTATGTCTTTCTGATTCCTGTAGGACCAAGCTATAGTAGTTGCAGTCATTCTTGAAAAACTTTAGAAATTGAACATTCATTCTTGGCATTGTAGCATCTCTTACCATTCTTAAAGACAAGCATGTTGTGAGTTTACCATCATTGTCTGAAGAAAAAGCACTTGGTGAGGGTACTTAGGTTCGCAAAGCCCACAAACAGGTGACAACCCAGAGGCAACATGGCCTGCAAATGGTATTTGATTGGCTTGTTAATTGTCAGTCTAGAATAAATCTGTCGATTTTGCATGAAGCATGTAGATTTCTGGCTTTAAAAAAAAAAAAATTCAAATAGCCTGGCAACATAATCTGCTACAGTGGAGTAACATCTGTCCCTTTTAGACTTGATCATGTACTCTCAGGTTTGCCATGGTCCTAAACATTACTTTATTCACATTCCATTTCTGGTCCATGTTACAGCATTTATAGTATGTGGATTTACTTGAAAAGTACAGTATAAATGAAATATTTAATAGCAAATTAAGTTTTTAAGTTTTGATAATAAACAACACTGAAGTATAAGATCCTAAAAGGAAATATCTTGTGGGTGACCGTTGTGTTGGGCCCAGCCTGGTGATAGGGATGCTATCAGCTAGAAATGCCTGAGACACTCACCTGGTCCTCTAGTACTTGCATTGAGCCTCCCTAGGTATTTCTCCAGCCAGAGCCAGAGTTATGGCTGGTACGGCCTCATGGTTCTTATGACTGCAGGGATGCACCTCAGTAACAGCGGTCAGGGAAGTTTGGGGGGAAACAAACAAACAAAAAAAGACAAAATGAAATTTTTACTCACATGGCCTAGAAGGTCCATAGAACGCCCAAGGCCATACAGGGAGGTGGAAGGGAGAGAGAGGAAGGGAGTGTGGACTGGGGTTCTACCTTCATTAGGGTCTGAAGGTGAGGTGCCCAGAGTTTCACAAGTTGACTCTTAATTGGTGAATTAAAAAGTTAACAATGGGATTTAGGACACGAGAAGGGAAAAGTAGAGTCACTCAAATGGTGATTTACTAGGTTACCAGAGTTTTCTAAAAGAGGAAAGTTGGCAGTTCCTCTTCATCATTTCTAAGAAGTGAGCTTCTTCACTGAAAAAATAACAAAATAGCTGTAGCATTAGACAGATGCGACTTAAACCCTTAGAGCTTACCGTATAGCAGGACAAGGTATTTAACTCTCCACCGCCACGCTTTCTTTTCTTCAATTTAAAAACTGAAATAAATAGTATCCCTACTTTGGCACTTGTTTAAAAGTTACATGAAGGGGATCCCTGGGTGTCTCAGCAGTTTGTTAGCGCCTGCCTTTGGCCCAGGGTGCGATCCTGGAGTCCTGGGATCGAGTCCCACGTCGGGCTCCCGGCATGGAGCCTGCTTCTCCCTCTGCCTGTGTCTCTGCCTCTCTCTCTCTCTTTCTATGTCTATCGTGAATAAATAAATTTAAAAAAATCTTTAAAAAAATAAAAAATAAATAAAAATTACATGAAGTTTTATTTATCAAGATGCCTTATACAGTGTAATACAGGAGGTTCGGGGAGAGCTTCAAGCAGTGATGCCAGTGTCCCTTTCACTGAATAGTCACCTTGTAAGAGTGTAAAATTGTTTATGCTCGTAGGTCTCCCATCTCCTCATCTTGGTTTTTCTCTGGAACCCACTTTAATTAGCTGTTTTCTCCATCACCCAACTACAAGTACTGGTACACTGATGACCTCTGAGTTGCTAATGCAAATAGTTGCTTTACTGGGCATTGGTTCTCATTCAGTCAACTTCTCTGCTGCATTCGATACAGATGATCGTTTCATTTTCTTGTCAGACGTTTCATTTGGTAAAGAAGACCCAGCACTTCCATAGTTTTCTTTCTAGTTCAGTTTCCTAAGTTGAACCCTCCTCATTTTCACAAACTAAATATTGGCCTAGGACCCCCTCCTTGGGCTGTTTCTTTTTTCCTATTTATATTAATTCCTAATGCATTTCATTCAGCCTGTGGTTTTATTATTTTATTTTTTAAAAATTTATTTATTCATGAGAGACACAGAGAGAGACAAACACAGGCAGAGGGAGAAGCTCCCTGTGGGGAGCCTAATGTGTGGGACTCGATCCCAGGACCCTGGGATCATGACCTGAGCCAAAGGCAGATGCTCAACCACTGAGCCACGTGTCCCTCAAAAACCTGTGTGGGTTTTTTTTTTTTTCACCCTGTGGTTTTAAATACCATTTACATGGTGATAACTTCAAAATTTTATCTGTCAACCCTAATCTGTCCCTAGAACTCCAGACTCGTATTATCAAACCAGGGTTTCTCAAAATCTCTATTTGAATGTCTTCTAGGCATCTCAAACCTGACATGTCCTCAAGCAGAGTCTAGCTTTTCTCCTAAAACTTGCTCCTGCAGCATCTGTTTCAGGCAGCAGTATCACCAGCTGCCCAGTTGCTCAGGTCGGAAACCCCTGGTTACTTCACACTCCATCCAGCTCATCAGCAAAATGTATTTTGCATCTGGTAACTAACTGCTACTACCAGCTCCTCGCTAGCCCAGGCCACCATTGGTTCAACTGTACCCATTAATGGCCTCCCAGTTGGTCTCTGTGCTGCTGCTCTTTCCTCCTAAAGTCTGTTGACCATGAATCTGGTAATTAGTTAACCGGACATGGCCAAGGTCACACATGTATTGGTGATTGAGTCACCACAAAAAATCAGATCCATTGTTCTTCCAGCTGTTCCACGCTGCTTCTTCCAGAGTTAGGTAGTGTGTCTGGTGAAGGGTTTGAGATCTCTGACAGTTTTATAGGGGCCTGGGCAAATTGTTGTTGAATTCTGGATCGTTACATTTCTCCTCTTTGCCCCATGGTGGTAAAACTATTTCTGACTCTTTTTAGTAAAATTTCTTTTTTTAAAAATGATGTTTAATTTACACCTTTTAAACACTTGATCCCCTTATACTCATATTTTCTGAAACTCTTGTCATAATTTGCATACAGTTGTGTTAAGCATTTTTATTTTATCTTTTTCATTCATTGATCCTAGATATTAATTAATATTTTATTGCATTGGCCAGAATTTTTGCAGCAGTGTTCTAGTTATACATGCCATTTGTGTTTTACTGATAACTATGATCATGCATATTGGTTTATGGTAAATTTTCTAATCATGGTAATGTACCTAGTTTTTTATTGAAAATGGATTTAGGGGCACTGGGGTGGCTCAGTGATTGAGCATCTGCTTTTGGCTCATGTCCTGATCCCGGGGTCCCAGGATCGAGTCCCACATCAGGCTCCCTGCATGGAGCCTGCTTCTCCCTCTGCCTGTGTCTCTGCCTCTTTCTCTCTCTGTGTCTCTCATGAATAGATAAATAAAACCTTTTTAAAAAATGGATTTTTTATTGTGCTGCTTTAAGCATCTATTGATTTATAGTTCATTTAAATTTTTTTTCCCATTTTGAATAATGTGATTTTTAAAAATATTAAAGAATCCTTGCATTTCTCAGATAAACTCTGTCTTGCCAGGATGAAATATATGCTTGAAAATAAATTGTACTTTTCACCAAGAAAATATATTTTTAAATCTAGCATTTTAGGGGATTGATTGTTAGAAATTGCCAGGTGTCTTTCATAGATTAAAAGGTCATGGTTTGGGATCCCTGGGTGGCGCAGCGGTTTGGCGCCTGCCTTTGGCCCAGGGCGCGATCCTGGAGACCCGGGATCGAATCCCACGTCGGGCTCCCGGTGCATGGAGCCTGCTTCTCCCTCTGCCTGTGTCTCTGCCTCTCTCTCTCTCTCTCTCTGTGACTATCATAAATAAATAAAAAATTAAAAAAAAAAGGTCATGGTTTATTTCATTAATAAGTTTATTTCATTTTATAGATTTTGTGCTAGAATTTAGCATTGAATAGCATTTTTCTTAAATCACCTTAAACTAAGCCCTTTATACTTTCAGAACTTACTTTTTCTTTTTTTATTCATAAATCCACAAAGTTTTTTTTTTAAGCAGCTGACAAAAGAACTACTGATAAAAAATGAAGCTACAACAGACAAATCATTTCAGTCTTTAGTTTGCGGTATGCAGGAGGGCCAGAACTTCCTTTTCATATAGCATTATGGCTGTGCTTTGAAATTTTGTTTTGCTTTGGATTTTCTTGCTGCCACTAACTTGTTGTATCCGAGATAATAAACAAGGAAACTGTAAAATGTTGTGATTTAAAGAATACTACTTAATGGGTATAAATTATTTTCTTTCCCAGAGATTCCAGACATTATAAATGCAGGTAATCTGAGAACTTTTAGGTAAGTCTGTCTCTCTTTATGATTCCTTGAGGCTACATGTAAAATACATGAGACACAAACTTTCTTTCCTTTTGAACTTAGACATTAGAGTTAAAAAAAAAAAACCCTCAGGGGTTTCTTTTAACCTGATCTGTTTTATCAAAGTAAGACTTTTCCTGACTTTATTTGAAACACCTGGTATGCACTGAAATGATAGTGAGATGGTGATTATATTTTTCAAAATATTTTTAAATACCTTAATAAAATACTTAAGAGAACTTGATGTCACTATTGCTCCCCAATTCGTATTTTTTTCAAAGATAAACTAACAGCAGCAGACTCAGTGGCTCAAAGTTCTATCCCCAGACTATTTGTAGCACCCTCTTTTGGAAAAGATGGTTCCTTGGAAGTGACACCAGAGAAAAGAATAAATTGTCAAGAACTAGTTAGTCCAGTGGTTGAAAGATGAAGTTTTCTGGGGTTTTTTTTTTTTTTTTTTAGATTTTATTTATTGATTCCTGAGAGACAGAGAGAGATGCAGAGACACAGGCAGAGGGAGAAGCAGGCTCCATGCAAGGAGCCTGATGTGGGACTTGATCCCCGGTCTCCAGGATCACACCTTGGGCTGCAGGCTGCGCTAAACCTAAACCGCTGCACCACCGGGGCTGCCCTGAAGTTTTCTGTTGTAACTGTAACATTTTTTTGGTTACTAAAACTGACTACCACGAAGTGTAAAAAGAAAAATGTTAGGACGACTGGGTGGTTCAGCGGTTTAGCGTCTGCTTTGGTTCAGGGCATGATCCCAGATCCGAGTATCGAGTCCCCCATTGGGCTCCCTGCCCGAGGAGCCTGCTTCTCCCTCTATGTCTCTGTCTCTCTGTATGTCTCTCATGAGTAAATAAATAAACCTTTTTTTAAAAAACAAAAGGAAAGAAAAAAGTCTTTTCTGACTGCAGTTTGAAGAGTTGCAGGTATGATATAGTCACTGCTTCTTGAGGTTCTTGGTAAGATGGAGTCTTCAGGTTAGGGAGGATAAACCAATGGAATAGAGCCTCCTTGTCACTTCTGTCTTAATATTTTTCTGTATTACGTTGGAAGTTTGGGTATGTGGGGATCTCTGTGCAGTTACTGCTCTTGTAGGTTAATGAGAGGATAAGTATGGACAAAAGCAAGCCTCATTTGGGACTTTTTTTTTCCTAATGCATATGTTGTTTGTTTTTAGTGTATTTGAATCTGCTGTAAATTTATTAAGCTTTGTTCTGCTTTCAGAGTTTTAAGTATTGACAGCTCCTCCATCTCCCACCCCCGCAGCCTCTTTACGTACTCTCTTTTGTTTAGGGAATGGGATTTGGATCTGAAGAAATTGCCAAACATTAAAATGAGAAAAATCTGTGCTAACGATGCAGTCCCCAAGAAGTGCAAGAAGAAAACTCTTACAGCTGTAGACAAAGATTTAGGGGAACTGGAACTAAAAGATGAATCAAGTGACTCAGATGAGGAAATGCCAGCAGTGGCATAATTGTCCTTTGTTTGAAGTGAAAGTAAGTAAATTGAGAGCATCAAGTTATATTTGACCTGATTATGGTAAATAAGTGTGTAGATAACAAGAACTTGCTGTGTAGTTTCTTTCATGATGAGAATCCCATTTGCAGTGTCAAAAAGTGTTACGATTTTCATTTAAAAATGAATGTTACTTTTCATTTACATTAAATTGTTGAAATAGATGTAGTGAAATAAAAGCACAATCTAAGATCTATTTAATCTAAATTTCCTGGACAGAGGGAGTGATATGAATAAGGAATAGAAAGTGTTTTGATTTTTTTTTTTTCCTCTCATGTTTACCTTGGATCACCTGATCTCATATTCTAGGGCTTGCAGAGCCACCTGTTTTGTGGAAGAGTCCTGTGGATCCTTCTTGAGCCGTGATGATAGCAAAATTGGCTTTCAGTAATAGTGCTTCACTAATCTTCCTCTTAAACATTAGACCTATTTTCTTTTCCTTATAAAGTAGGGAAAATGTGATAGGGAATAAATATACACTGATGGACTATACATTATTTTTATTGTCTTTAAGCCAGAGTTAAATAGTAAAGAAAAAAAATAGTGACTATTTTTGTGATGTTGGTCTCCCACTCTTACTCTATCTTTTGATAAAGGGGATAAATGATTTCAGGTTAACTCTTTGTATGTTATTTTCTGCTTTCTCATGAAAACTGATGGCTTTATTTGTGGAAACAACTAATGAGCAGAGAATCTGTTATTGTGGTTGTGTTATTTATTTCTGTTATTTATTCTTCTGAGAGAGACGCTAAGTGACAACAGTATTTTAAGTATCGTGAAAGCCATGGATGTGTTAGAATGTTGTTCTTCATAGAACTTGTTAAATGCAATTATCTTTTAGGCTGTTTTCTAAAGGATACGATGCAGATGTCTTTGAGTATTTTCAAGAACAGAAATATAAAACATTAATGCTATAAGAGATTAGATATCAACTAAGTTTCATTAACAATTTATTTAAAATGTTAACAGCTTTTTTATTGAAAATTAAAAATAAAATTTATTTTCATAATTTCACTTTAAAGTTCTGATTATTTCATTTTCAGTGTTTTAACTGATGCTGATTTGCTTTTCTTTAGTAATCTTTGTAATACGGTTTTATGGTTACAGACATTCCTCTCTTTAGTCATTGGAAAATATCCTCTTTTCTGGTTCATTTTTGTTTCAAGATGGCTATAAAAACTGAGCCTTAAATTATAGTAAAGAGAATAAAAACTGTTTTATCCTGCCTGATATTTTATAAGGCATACTCTTAGATAAATAACTTAAGAAAATGGCAGATCATCCTCCCCCTCAGACATTTGTTCCTAGTTCTCCCTACGCCATCAAACCAAAAATACAAGCACACTACCTGGAACTAGAATAGGTAGGTATTTGTTGAGTGAATGAATTTACTTTACCAGTTAGCATAATCTTTATATTTCATAATCCTATTTTATCGTGTATCATTATGGATAATAACATGGCAGGGACTGTCATGTTGCTCCTGGCTGGACGAGAGTAGCCTAAGAGATAGTTTGTTAGAATGATGCTTTTAAGTGATATCCTTAATCACTGTCTATAGAATGTGTATTCTCTGCAGTGATAACTTGTGCCGCCTCACCTGGACTCCTCTTGTGTCCGTAGTATGCCTTTGTAATACAGCTTCTGTAGTATTCATGGCCATGGAACAGAGTAAAAGTGACTCACTTTGTTGGCAGGTGTGTGCAAGCTGGAGGCTGGTAAGTTGTTTTTTGTTTTGTTTTGTTTTGTTTTTTTGGTAAAATGCCAGATAGTAGATATTTTAGTTATTGCAGCCCAAATTCAGTTTCTGTTGCATATTTCTGCACGTGTGTATGTGTTACCACCCTTTAAAAATGTAAAGATCGTTCGTAGTTCATGGCCACACACAGAATAGGCCGCAGGCTGGACTTTGTCTACTTGCCATAGTTTGCCAAAAAGCTGCACTTCACGGTTATAGGCTAATGGTTCGTCTCTAAGCTCAGAGCAGCTAACTCTGACACCTGAGCTGAAGGCAGATGCTTAACTGACTGAGCCACCCAGGTGCCCCGGGATAACTTTGTTTCTAAACATTTTTTTTTTTAATTTTATTTTTTAGAGCAATTTAAAGTTCATGTCAAAATTGAGAAGGAAGGTAAAGAGATCTGCTTCCTGCCCCCACAACATGCAGAGCTTCCCCCATCATTGACCTTCCCCACCAGGGTCACATATCTGTTACAACTGCTGAACCTACATTGACATCCATCACATTTCGAGTGAAATTCACGTTTGCTTCCGTGGCCAAAGAGTCCTGAAATGACTTGATTTCTGACTGGTTCTCCAGCTCAGTTTGTTTCCACTTGCCCTTGGCTAACTGTACTTCAGATCACAGGCCTTCTGTCCATTCCTAGAATGGCCAAGCTGTTTTCTATGGTGGAACAGCTCTGCTGGTACCCTGATGACCTTGTGTTTATCCACTTAGGTCAGACTTTGTTCAGGGTGACCCGAGCCTTAGAATGAATGCCCTGTGATGTTCCTGGAACACGAGGATATGGGACATGTAGGGATGACCATGTGCCACTTCATGTTTGCCTCCCTGTCTTCCAAGGAGGACATGTGAGACAGTTTGTCATTGCCTCTGGATTTTGATGAAGTATGAGACTTTCCACTCTGAGGCTTTTTACGGTGTAGCCGGAGGCCACAAGTTGCTTCGCTGCAACATGGAATCAGCATCTTGGCACCAGGGTGCCCTGCTCCTTATGTTGCATTATCCCCTATCTTTCATCTTTCATGCCTTCTCCTTTTTGTGTCTTCCCTTGGGACAAGACTCATGGAGAGCTGGCAGTTTGCCTTTCTTTTGCTATCTCTCTAGGTAATGATTGTCTGACTCCAACAAGGGTCTGCTGTTTCTTTAGTAATTGAATCTTGCTTGCTACTTCCACTGAGGATGTTGGTTACTCTTCCTTCTGCCTGCATTGCCCTTTCCTTGAGTTAAGGTGTACCTCTTAATTAATGCACCTCTTGGGTTGGCCAGCCAATGTTGGCTTTAACATAATATGAATATGTTCAGACCCTGCTTAACCCAGACTATTATAAAATCTTAAGAACTCAAGCTTTTTTGAATGTTGCAAATAAATACCTGCAGAAATCCTGATAAATTAGGCAAAGAGTACAGAAACCACAACAAAAGTTTAGGTCACTTGTTTAATATACAAAGTCTTTCACAGATAATTATTTTCCTTAATTTGTCTTAGTACACATTATTCACAAAACAATAAGTTGTTAATGCAAGAGAATTAGGTAAAACCAAAAAAGTACAAATGCTCAATCTCAAAAATTGCACACAGTTAAAATCTTTTTTTTTTTTTTTTTTTTTAAATATGATCTCCAATTTCAAAATGGGCTTTCTTCAGATTTGGAGGAAACACTGCAGCCCAAATAACAGTACTTCCTTTGAGCTGTATTGATATGTAAAATAGCACCTTTGGGCTGAGTTAAGGAAAGGAAAAAGGTTTTTCATCTTTCTTATTAATTAAAGTATGAGTCCTATACATTTATTACATAACAATTACAATAATGGTAATAAGTTTAAAGAGCTCTACTTTGTTCCAGAATATTCAAAGGTAAGGTAAGGAAAGGTAAACTGTCAGGTGAAAGAATGCAGTAATCTTCCCCACCTCACCCCCTTGACAATTAGAGTATCTTAACGATGCCATTGCTCTAATGAGCTAATTTTCCAGCCAAATAGTAGGTGTTTTAGGGGTACCTAAGGACTTCTTGGAAAACAGGATAAATGTGGCTGTCTGGGACAGTATAATCACATGTAATAGCAGCTCCGAGTGAGATTTCATCTTGGGGCATTTTGAAAGACTCCTTTAATAAATACTTGTTTTCAGTTTCTCCATTGCTGTATCCCAGGTTGATTGGATCATTTTTGTTTTGATTTTTTGTTTGTTTTGCTTGTGTTTGTTCTTAAGCGTCATTGCTTTCTGGACTTCACTTTAAGAAAAAAAATACTGGGATTTCATTCCTTTACAATTCAGTCTTTGACACAATAAAAGTGAGAGTTCTTTGAAAAATTAACAGCATAAGTGTCTGTGTTTTATGGTATTGATACTACCAGATGCATGATTATAAAAAGCCAAGGTTTTAAACAGAATTGCATGTTCATTTTTCAATTTCAGTCCTTTGATTCGCTTCCATATTACTTCTTACATGAGCAGGTAAACATGCTTCAAAAAAATTGTCCTTTTGGAGAGTCATTTTTGAAGGGGTATGTCCAGTCCACAAAAAGTATTGTCAACAAAGTCCAATCCTTTCACTGAAAGGGCAGTTGCCACACAGAATAGGAAAGAAAATCAATATTAGGTTTTAAATGCACATCATTATTTCAGATAGTTTGAACCATAAACAGCCATTGCAGGAAATGTTAAAAGATTTAAATTCAGGAGTTCAGGGTTTATAAAGGTAAGAAGAATAGCAGAATAAAAAGCTGGCTTTTAACCTGCTAGGGAACTATATTCTTATTACAAGAAAGTCAAAGCCTGTACAAATTAATTTTGAGAATTTAGGTATGGTATTGAAACACCATGTCATATTTTATGGTTAAAACAGTAATGCTTATCTTTACTTTTCATTCTAGAAATGTTTTCTTAGTGTTAAGTGTAGCCCTTAATAAACAGGCCTATTTTAGCCAATCATCTCCCACTGAGAAATGAGCAATGCACTTAGCCATCTTGCCTAGGTCTGTACAGAATTTAAACAGTATTTTTGGTGGTAATTAAGGTAAATAATTCTTTTCCTTCCAGAGCAAATATAAAATAATTTGGGATTTCATGGCTTGCTGGTGACCGATCCCCCCACCCGCCCCAGGAATATTTGTAAAGAACACTGTGCCATTGCTAATCACTGGGAAGAATGGGTTAGTAAAAAGCTTAGAAAAATTAACAGAAAAACTGAATCAAGGTCAATTTATTGGGTGAAGTGCCATGTTTAAATCACCCATAACTTAGCTATTCATGAGTATTTATCTTAAACCTTTAAAATGGAAATTTAAGAGGAAGTTAATACAAAGTTTAGTTTGTTTACGGTTCATAGATCTTTTTAAAATCACAACTTATGTCCTTACTTGTGCAGAAATTACAGTACAACTTCAGTTACTTCAGCTCTGTCTTCCCTGTGCCTTTTAGTCCATACCCTCCACAACAAGTTTTAAGAAAGATGAGATTTAAACCTTTTGTTTCCTGTCTGGCCAAAAACTTTAATGTTCTTCTCATGTACATACGTGAAATCACACACACGTCATACACACACAAAATTGACATTGTTTACCTTTTCTTTATTTCTAGAAATTGTGACTATATGGACTCCGTGTCAGCCACTACTAATACTCGTATCTTTCTCCTCATTAAAAGGTTATTCCCTCTTCCTTTTTTTCTATGATAATCCATGAAGAACAAGTACACTGATAATTAGAAAGTGCATCAATGCGATACCCAGGTTTGTGCAATGCGAGACCCGTGCTTTGGTTCTTATGGCCATCATGGTTGCCTTTTCAAAATAATAAATATGACAGCTAACAAAAATAAATCACCTTTTTAAATAAAAGACATCTTTGATGGTTCACTAACTCTATAATCATTAATCTAGCTCACTGCAATATCATTCACGCTTCAGTTCTACATGAATATGCAAAGAACACAATAATCAACTGAACTGCCAAACCTAAACAACTCCATTTATTACTTATCACAAAATCTGTTGAGTAGATTTACTTTCCAGCTGAGCAAGGGAAATACTGTCAGCTTCTTAAAAATCAAGTCTAAATGCTTAGTCGCAACGATTCCTCTGTCAAGTGGATGCCACATGTGGATTAAAGAAAAAAAAGACCTTACACATTTGACTTAACAAAAATATTTAATTTTTGTTTCCCTATCATATGTGCCTCATAGTAGCACACAAGTTAATTTCAGAACTTTGCCACACGTAGATCATTTTATCTTTCCATATTTTCATTTTTTCACACTGCAAAGTGGTAAGTTCATCTAACTCTTTAACCAACCAGGTTATTTAATTTGATTAGTGCTTTATAAAACTATTCCATTCATGAGACTTTGGATAAAAGAATGAATTGAGCTGCTCTTTTGAAATAGTCAACTGTTAAATGAAGCAGAGGCTCTGCCTCTGATTTTAGGGCTGCGTTGAACAATATGTTTAAGATACACGATAAAGATAAAATACATACTGGATTTTGAAGACTTGGTTCATAAAAAGAGGTGTAATAGGTCTCAATTTTTAATATTCATAACATTGAAATAATTTGATATATAGTGTTAAGTGAAACATAGAAATTAATTTCACCTTTTACTTTTTTCTAATGGGCCTACCCGAAAATTTTAAACGTATGTATGCGGTCTGCATTTGTGGCTCACGTTATATTTCTGTTGGACAACACTGTTTTAGAGGGACCAGATAAAACATACGACCTAATAGCTGGTGGTAGCTTCTGTGGGTATTTAACAGCACTAATTACACCCAGAAATCTCTTGTTCGTGATTTAAACGTGATTCTAAGTATTAATATCTTCAAATGCATATTGCATCTATTTTTTAAAAACATGCATCTGTTAAGACAACTGGACTCCACTATAGCCATAAAAATCTGTTAGCTGTCAGAGTATGAGCATCAAACTGCATCTTCCACGTCTGCTTCTGATACCGCTGAAGGATGATGCAGATAATTTCAAGCTTAAAACCAAGGATGTTTCTTATTTCCAGATGAGACAGTTAACACCACAAGGCCTTGGAAGAAATACACATTGCAGTTCAAGCCTGTGTTCTTAAACTTGCTCCTGCTCCTGTGAGGACGCCTGTGTCCACTCAGGCTTCCGTCCCTGCCTATGAGCATCCCTTGCTCCACTGGCTCTTAATGGTCTTAGAAATCCGTCTCTTGCTGACTTCCACATTTCTGCGTCACCCTGTGGACTGCTTCCTGGGATCCTGGTCATTTGGTGGTCTTTTGGTCCTTTCCTTTTTGAGCAAAGTCTGGAAAAACGAGTCAGTAGGAGAAAGAGGAGAGGGTGAAGGGAGTGAGCGCGTCAGGATCACTTCTGTCACGTGTAGTGGCTGAGGGCTCGGAAGAGGGTCTTCGGGGAAGACGCTCCCAGCTGGTCTGTCACACTGGTATAACCTCGGGGGGCCCGCCCTCTGCAGACGGCAGTGGGTTCGTACCTGTGTGTGATACAGGCACCACCACGGCGTCCTTGGTGTCCGTGTGTACGTTACACGAGAAGTTCTTCTCCTGCTTTTTGGCAGTGTCGGGGCAATTCTGCACAAAGATCACGCGGTTGTAGGCCTTCAGCCTGCGCCATAGCTGGACGTAGACTTTACACTGTACGTACATGAAGACAAGGCCTCCTGTGAAGCCAATGGCTACCACAACCAGTTTTGTCCAAAATGGCCATTCAAGGACACCTTTGAAGTCAGAAAAAGAGAATGTTATCACCAAGTTCGTTATCAATGGATTTAGTAATTTTTTCTATGACTCCTTCAAAAGGCCACGCCTGCCTGCTAAACTTTGCGGATAAGGAATACTGTTAACAGGCCGTAAAAATCATAAACACAATTGCTTAATTGCTTTCTGTTCTTTTAAAGGCACTTAAACTTCTACATGAAGAAACTCTCACCTACCACTATAATGATCTTATTTCTCCTATGTCCAGTACCTGCTGTGGTTATCAGGTCCTGTTAGACTTTTGATACTTACCTTGATATTGATTCCTTACTGCTAAATCTTTAAGGAAAGAGTGAACATACTAAGTGAAAGAATCCGTTTTAAATCCTTTTAAGAAGGTAAAATGATAGGTAATTCTACAGGACCATACATACGGGTCCCCCTCCCCACCATCACTCTCCTTAAAATGGAAAAGACAGTGAAGGAAAGAAGCCACCACATCTCACCTGAGAGAGAAAGAATTTCTAAGTAAAGATGTACATAGCATTTGGTATTTTAGTCATTTTTGTTTCAGGAGTCTTTGTCCCTGAGAACTACCACTTCCTTAGTTATCGATATTTCCTCCTATTTTGTGCCACCACAACTAGAAACTGGCTTTCACGATTTTTAAGACTTTCACAAGAGTTTCTCTATAACATTATCTAGGCCACACATAATTATGAATGTTAAATATATCATGGTCAAGCTCTCTTGCCCACACCAGGATGCAGACGGTGGAAGGCAGCTGTCTCCCCTCCTGTGAAAGGCTGTCTAGTAACAAGAGCATGGTTTGGTATGTGGGACCAGGACGAGTCGGTTAGAAATCATGGTTTATGAGAGCCTATGATTCTACTTTGGATTTTATTTACTTTTCCCTATAACGATGAATACAGTAAAAGGAATGTCCTACCTGTATTTTGTAACACCGGTATTTGCTTTATGCTTCTGTAGGAAAACAGACATGAGGGCTTGTTTAGCTCCTACCCTTGTTCTATCGATGCAGGAACAGTCATCTGACATACAGACTCTGGGTAGATCAGTGGTTCTCAGCGGAGGCTAGTATTTTTCCGCGGAACATGTCTGGAAATACTGTTTATTGTTATACCCGGTGTCTCTTAGCAAACAGATGTCAGGATGCTGTGTAAACGTCCTACAGTGTATAGGATGGCACTCCCCAACGAAGAATTACCCAGTCCGAAGTGTCAGTAGTGCTGGGGTGGAGAGTTCTTGTGGAAGGCAATCACTTAAAGTTTATTAGGAAATTTGCAGGGAGGATTCAAAGTACAAATCAAATACCTTGAAGTTTTCTAAATTTAGAAGGATACTTTTGCTCTTGGCTACTGTATTGATCAGTAGTTTGTATGTATTTGGAACATTTTAACCACAGACAAACTGGAGAAAACATGTTTTATCTCCCATTCGGGGGTGGGTGGGGGGAGAAGTCCCTGTGGGTACATCTAACTCCCCTCTGTTTGCTACATCACAGTAATGCCTGGATGTTTCCCATTTCTGAGGCTTCATCCGTGGTCCTCCTCCTCTCTGGGCTTTGCTTCCCGGTTTCGGCATGACTGCCTGTCCCAGCTCAGAAGTAATTTCCAGCTGGAAATAAATTTCACCACTCTTCCAGTTTCATATTATGTCTTCCATTTGTGGCGTAAGTTAAGAGTCAACTTTCGGACCAGTTACTTTTACTTTGCTACATGATAACCTCGACAAGCACAGAACTTATGTCAGTTGGTCTTTGTTTTGCAGTAGATATTTCAAGGATGAATGAAAGCTTTTGAGGTTCCAGGTTGGATTGCTTTGCCTCGGTCTCTTCGGTATAAACCAGAGGCGCCAGCCTCTACTTGTCCACGAAGCTTTGTTTTCGTGAGTGGGTGATATGAAGAAGTCTCCACTCTGGCTCTACCTCTCCTTTCTGAAATAGTGACCAGAACCCATAGCATACCTGAGAATCTGGGCCAGGAGTAACGAGCCATTTCCTCTGCCAGTTCTGGGAGACAGGCTGAGTCTTCCGGTTTCTTTCGCAAAGCTCTCTGATGGATTGCTTCTCCAGTCATTCTTCTTTCATATGTTTGGGAAGTCAAGGAGCCCAGTATAGTCCTCGAACAAGTTTAGGGTACAGGCTATCTCCCCACCTCACATCCAGGAGCCATGTAGGTGCAAACCTGTTGTCCACATGCCCGTCTTCTCTCAGAGACAGTCTGAGCCGACTCTTTGCTTTTGACTAAGTGGGCAAGATCTCTACTTCCTTTAAAGATGTTATTGAACAGTTTTAAGATTTTATCTTGGAAACTCAACGATAAGGATACTGTGAGAGGAGATGCTAACGGGGCTAAGTGGATTTCCAAGAATGTTCTCATGGGTAACATGTGTTTACCTCATTATGGAGACTCAGCAAATTGTCTTCATACTCAACCTTGTTGGACTAGTCAGTTCTATGCTGTTTTCTGTAAAGAAGAAAGAATGTACACAATAAGGAAGGGCGGTAGAAAAGAGAAGACAACATCTTGTTCCTTGTGGATCCTTTGTGGAAACAATTCTTTGTCCTCACTAATACATATTTGAAGCTGGAACCCAAACTTGGAAATGCTAAGAGCACAAAGTTGTTTCTACCTGCCCAGTTTGGAAAAGGAATCCAGAAAGTCCAACTTGAGGCAATTTTCCCATCTGTTCATTTTTCCAAAGCCCGAGGATTGTACGTGCTTCTTCCTTGGCGCCTGCGATCTTTTCTCAGGAGTTCCTGTAGGTTTAGGAATAAACTGCATCTCATCCTCCTAAACATCAATGGGAAACTCTGCCTGGAGATTCTTGCACAGGAATTGAAGGAGCTTGGAGGAGCAAATACTCTGTCCACAACCATTTTCTAAGGAAATAGAAGTCTTTTCTTGGCCCTCATCATAGATAAATTTGACTCATTCACCCCTCATAATGTCATGCCAACCCCACAGGAATGGGCAATAAAGTTCTCAAGCAGCCTCAACACGTGATGATTAAATCCTAGGCCTCCTTTCAGTGTGTGTGCGTGACGCGGTGCTGGGCGGCTGCACTGTCGTCCGTGCCGACCGCACGCAGCAGCATGCTAACAGCCTTTCTGTAGGAGCCCTAAGATGCTCTGCAGATTTGTCCTGTGATGTCATACTGGAGGCTTCCTAAAGTCCAGGCAGATGAATCCAAACCCTCCATTATGTCTGCCTGAATGTGTCGTGCCACCCGAACCACAGAAATCAGCCCACAGTTTGTAGGGAACTTTATATGTAAAGAGCAATAAAAGCACTTTAGACCGAGAAAAGCAAAAGGCACCCTTCAGCTTGTGATAGTTTCTTGGGATTCTGAGTCTGTGTGAGATTTTTCTAGCAAGCCAGAGAGGAAAACTGGGGGCTCCAGGTAAAAGTGACTATTTCTAGAAGTTGAATAAAAAAAACGAATGAATGAAAGAATAAAAATTCATAAATTATTTTGTCACATAGAAAACTCTTCCAGCTATTCCTCACTGCATTTCCCACTGGGATTGGGTCAGGTGACATGGATTGGGGCTATTTAAGGGCATTTCCTTTTCAGGAACCTGAGACCAGACTTTATTGATAAATAGGACCACTTCCACTGACTGTCTCTTATCTCCTTTACAATCACTTTCTTCATCTTTGCTCCCAGCAGCGCCTTCCTTCCTGGCTAGGAAATACCAAAATCCCAAATTTTTATTCAATTTCTTTGCAGCCCAGACCCCAATAGGATATGCCTTACTACAGGATGGCTTCTCAAAGGCCATTTTCCTGTGTAAAATCCCCCACTCATTCTTGAAGATTATGGTTTTTGTTCTTGTTTTTTAAGTAGGCCCTACACTGGGCGTGGAGCCCAGAGCAAGACATGAACTCACAGCGCCGAGAGCAAGACCTGAACCGAGTTCGAGAGTCAGGCGCTCAATGGACCGAGCCACCCAGACACCCTGAGGATTATGGGTTTTATTCCTAAGAATCAGCCACTTCAGTCTTTCTGTCTTCCTGTGTCCTAATTCAGATAGCTGTTTCCTGTCCTTGACGTACTGAGAACCTGTTAGCTGGTATTTGCTTTGGTCTCAGTGCCCTCAGCTCTGGTAGCCTGTTCAAAACTACTCCCATTCGGCTCATGCCCCCCGTCACTGGGTCCTTTGGTTTCCGTCCCCTCCCTCCTTGACTCTGGCTGTGGCTTGTTTGGGCCAATGGGACAGCAGCAAATAGGACACAACAGAAACCTCAAAAGTGTTCACGCTGTGTGTGTGGTTTGCTCTCTTGCTAATTTTTAAGACTGTAATTGCCACACGAAGAAGGCAGGGCCATCAAGCCCTGTGTGGTGGAAAACAGCTCAGTTGTTTGTGTCGTCCAGCCAGTAGCGTGCCGGCCGCCAGCCTGGTGGAGGAGGGCAGTCCTGGTCAGCAGCAGACAGTCCGGCCACGGCCAGAAGCAGGGCCCACCTGACTTGCAGAATTGGGAGTGAAATAAACGCTTGTGGTTTGAAGTCCGTAAGTTTGGGCATAATTGGTCCTAATTGGTCCTACAGCAAGAGGTAACTGATCTACCAGTTAGAAATGGAGGTTAAAAGTAGCATTTACCTTGCAAGGTTGTTGGCGTGGATTAAGTGAGTAGTTCCTGACACAGAAAGTGCCATATCGATGTAGGTCACTGGTGCTCTCGGAGTGATTTAAGTGCGACGTGGGCTGTAGATCAAGAGCAAAGCTTTGCCTGGTGCCTGTAACTACGACCTTGCTAACGTCGAGGGGCTTCAACATCGGCTGCCCCGTCTGGACTCCAGGCCATGAAAACCCCCAGGAGAGGAGGAGGTCCGGTCAGCTGCCAGCCACCCTCTTCACCCTGTAGGTCCGGGCATCCTTCCCAGCCAGTAGTTCCCTTCCTGGAGAAAAGCTCAGAAACCACCAAAAATCAACTAAAAGGTCCTGAACTATGTAAGTGGCAACTACGTGGATGATTTGTCCAGAAACATCGATGACAAACTTTCAGACTATGACGACTGTTTGTAAAGTGGCATACATCCCCTTTCAGACTCTCAGCCTTATTTTCTTTCTAGTTGTATTGTTTCTCGGAAAATTTGCTTCCTGGCTCTGTCCACTGGAGGAACACACGCAAGGTCACCTGGAACATCTTGCTTTGTTTTCTCTTTAGGTCTAATTGAGTAGACCGGCAAGCTCCCAGGTGGGTGTTTATAATAAAGCTGCACAGGAGGCAAATTACTTCTTTCTTCAGCCTTTAAAAGAGTGATCTCTAAAATCTCTTCCAGCTATTAAAGTGGAATTCTCAGAGTATTCTGTGTGCGTATGTGGTCCATCATGTAACTGGAGACACCTGGACTGTGTCTAAGAGGCCTTTTAAATGGCAGAGGAGAACCTGTCTCATTTAACAGCTGCAGTGACTATATTTAGGAAAAGCATCTCATTGGTAAGTTGGGATATTTTTGCTGGGTTCTTAGGTCATGCAGAGTTATAAAATGTGTTTGTGTAAGGGTGTGTGTGCGTGGTGGGGCTAGGCAGGCGGTTTTCTCCTTGTTGCTTCTCTATGGTTGCATAAATTATTTTTAAAAAGTGTTTCACATACTTGTAACATTTTCCTTGTTTTAGTGGTAAGATACATAAGCATATGCAAATATGAATATATGTAGCAAAATATATAAATATACGTGTATAAATTATACTATATATATATATATATACACACACACACAGTATTTGTATAAACACAGTGATTCAATTTGATGCAAGGTCAAGTTCAGGGTGTCTTTGAAAAATGAATCAGAAAGAACCTATGATGGGTATTCAGTCCAGCTTTGTTTTACAAATTAGGAATTTGAGTGTCAGAGTGGTTATTTTATTCAAGGCAACTAGTCCATGACCAAGGTGGAACTAGAACACAGGCCTTCTGACAAGTACCTTAAGTCAGCACCAATCACGTTTGGGCCGTTCACAATAACAGCACATATAATGACGTCTAAAAAAAGGAAGGCTTGGGCAGCCCGGGTGGCACAGCGGTTTAGCACCTGCCTTCAGCCCAGGGCGTGATCCTGGAGACCCGGGATCGAGTCCCACATCGAGTCCCACATCGGGCTCCCTGCATGGAGCCTGCTTCTCCCTCTGCCTGTGTCTCTGCCTATCTCTCTTGAATAAATAAATAAAATCTTTAAAAAAAATAAAAAGGAATGCTTAAGTAACAGTGCTCAACAGGACAATATATGGATTGCTGGGAAGCGATGTGTAGCACCTCCTTGAAGCAGATGATGATAGCTAACAAGGATGGCACAACCAGACTTCTCATCGGCTGGGGTCGGCCAGAGCCAGCAACAGTTCTTGAATCCCTACCAGCCCTATAATGCTCTCGGAAAAATGAAGCAGGTATCTCCCTGCCCTAGAGATACTTAGAGGCTCACAAGTGAGTCAGGCAGGAGGAAAAAACAAAAAACAAAAACCAGTTTGTTATGCTAGTCCCCCTGTGGTGTATGCATTTAAATAGTTCTGGGGCAACGTGAAAATGTGCACCTGCCATACGATTTCACTTATACGAAGAATCTAAAAAAAAAAAACAAAATAAAAAACCAGAAATAGACTCATAAATACAGAGAACAGACTGTGGTTGCCAGAGGAGAGGAGGTGGGAAAAGTTGAAGTAGGTGAGGAGAGGTCTGAACTTGCAGTTACAAGTAAGTCATGGGGATGAGAAGTACAGTGCAGGCGTTACCGTCCACAATACTGTGAGGACTGTGTATGGACAGACGGGCACTGCCCCTACCTGTGGTGAGCGTTTCGTAATGTATATAATGTGTAATCACTGCCTTGTGCACTTGAAGCCTATTGTACGTCAGCTATACTTCAATTAAAAAAAAACAATCTGTGCCTATAATCTCTCCCATAGTATAAATATTTGCCTCTAATCTCTCCAATAGTATAAATATTTGTGTTTTCTTGGTCTCTATTTTTGTGTTTTGTTTTGTTTTCTTTCTTTCAAAGTGTTTTGTTTTCAACATACAAATAGTATACTGGAGGATTTTTCTAGAGTATGTCAAGGTAGGCAGGAGGAGCATTGCTCCCCCAAATTAGAGTAAGCAATGGGTAATTGGGGGTGTTCAAGTTTCAAGCACCAAGAGTCTGATTTTTTTTTTTTTTCCACTACAGGCAGAGAAGTAAGAGAACTGTCTGGGGCAGCAGGCTTATTTAATCTAAAATAACAACCATTAAAAACACATAAAGGATTTTTTTCCCTCCAGGATTGTTATTACAGTTCAAAAAATGTTGCTGTTTTATATTCAACCTCAATTTGGGTTAAGGGAGGACGATTTGTTCCTCTTCCAATGATTTTGAAGGTTTCAAGGCAGACTTAAAATATTTTGACTTTTAAATTCAGCATTTTTTTTTCAGATTTTATTTTATTTTATTTTATTTTATTTTTTTTTTATTATTTATGATAGTCACACAGAATGAGAGAGAGAGGCAGAGACACAGGCAGAGGGAGAAGCAGGCTCCATGCACCAGGAGCCCGACGTGGGATTCGATCCCGGGTCTCCAGGATCGCGCCCTGGGCCAAAGGCAGGCGCCAAACCGCTACGCAACCCAGGGATCCCTTTTTCAGATTTTAAAAGTAAATTCAGGCTCAGCACTCACGGTCCCAATGCCAAAGGGAGATGAACATAACACCGACTCAGGCAGATGCCCCCACTACCTATAAATGTGCTTTGGGAAATCAGGCTCTGAATACAGCTGGAACATGAGGTACAGATCATTCCCTTTGCAGAAGTCGCTATCGTTTCCATCTGAAATTCCCCGAGTTAGGAGCTGTCCCCCTGGGAAGCGGCTCCGGCCGTGGGCACTGCTTCCTGACAAGTATCTTGCTTCCTAATTCGAACACTCTGAGCACCAAAGATGATAGTCATCTCATTTTCACTTGCTTTTAAGAAAGCAAAAATAATTTTTTAAAAGTGTCCAGTAGAAAGCTGACCCATATATATTGGAAAGCCAACTTTTCTGATGGAGGGACCTGAGTGACAATCCATTGGGGGCCTCTGGTCTGAAATCCTGCATCCACCCAGAACTGAGAAAGGAAAAAAAAAATTCTTTTGAAGAAAAATTCTAAAAGAGAAAAGGCAGGGAAGTGTGAGTATGAGGCATCACAACCTCATCCTTCCTTCTGCAATGTCCACTGGGCCCCTTGCCAGGGCCCCGACGTGGCGTTCGGCCCCAGGGGTGTGCTGGTGAGCAAGACAGACCCTGCCCAGCCTGCTCTCACCTCAGTCTACTGGTGTCAGGAGACTTACTACTAAATGAGCAATTACAATAGTGTAGGGTAGGCATCCTGGCAGGCAGCGCTTCTTACCGTGTCTGCAAAAAGAATGACATAAGGGATAATTAAATCTAGACCTCTAGGGATGAAACTCGGGCTTCGTGGGGTGTAGAAACTCCCAGGTAATTAGAATATGCAATCCAGATGGGAAGGGGGTGGGGCGGGTTAGTGTAGGATGTTAGGTGAGCACACGGTTCCCCACACTCAGAGGACGCAGGGATCCGCTCTTGGCTTCCTAGGCACAAGTTGCTGGGCCGCGTCCTCACAATCTCTGACCATAGGTCTGGGGTGTGGAGAGGCCGAGTATTGGCATTTCTTTCTTTGTTTTTTAAAGATTTTATTTATTTACTCATGAGAGACAGAGAGGCAGAGACACCGGCAGAGGGAGAGGCAGGCTCCCCGCAAGAAACCCCATGGGGGACTCGATCCCAGGCCTTGGGATCACGAAGGCAGATGATCAGCTGTGGACCGCCCCCCTGCGGCCCGAGAATTTGCTCACCCTGCACCCCCGTCACCCGATGCTCACCCCGCAGTCCCGTCCCCCGCGGCTCATCCTGCACCCCCGTCACCCCTTGGCTCACCTGTACCCCTGTCACCCTCAGCTCACCCTGCAGCCCTGTCACCCGCAGCTCACCCTGCAGCCCCGTCACCCGCGGCTCACCCTGCACCCTGTCACCCACAGCCACCCAGGAGCCACCTGCCGGGTGTCTGGCGACCTGGGGTGTGCTCGGTGCCCACTGCAGTCACCAGGGGGCAGCGTGAGCACAGCCGTCCATCCCTCCCACTGTTACTGCGTCCACACCAAGGGAGAAACAATAAAACCTTCCCTATTAACTTGCTTTTCCTCCTCCTTTCTTTCCCTCACCTCCTCCCCTTAGTTCCTGTCATCTTTGTCTTTCAGCTTCTTTTCTCTTTTTGGGGGAGGCGCACAGAGCCTTTGGCCCCTGCCAACATGCAGTGTGGCCTCTCCGCAGGTCCCCTGTGCTGGTTCCCCGGTGGCCTACCCTGGGGGCGGCACCTCCTCCCCCGGGTGCAGGCCGGCCTGGCGCAGGGGAACCCCCCCAGCAGCTCTGACTCCGCCACGAGCCGAAGCAGGCTTGCCGGAGCCGGGCCGACCCCCCAGCCCTCCGTGCCCGCTGCCCTCAGTAAGGTCCCCCGGATGTTGGCACCCCCCCCAGGACCCGTGAACGGCTTCCTGCAGGCTCGAGGGCAGCCTTCCCCAAAGGCCCGGTGACCTTTCCGGCCGCCGTGCGCACCTGCTCTACCCGTTACACGGAGCTGATCAGCGACCGCACGTTCTCGAAGACAGCATCGTCTTAATCATGGTTTAAAAGGCGCAACGGCTACGGTGCATTGAATGAAAAGACAAAGCCTCTCCACTGTGCCAGCTGTTCGTGTGCCTTTTCACATCTGGCTGCACACACTCCTTCATTGGCTCCTGGAAAGCCGGGGTGACGTGTGGCATCTCTAGGTCTGGCCCTTCCAAGGGCTTCGGGGACTTGCTATATCGTGCGGCCCGGCCGGGGACCCCAGATAGCGGGCAGAGGATTCCGGTCACCACCGGAGCAGACTACACGGCCGTATCCCCCGTGAAGGCCTCCCGGGGAAGCAGCTCCCCACCCAGCTCCGGGGTCCTGGGAGCACCCAAGAGGAGGAAAGAGAAAAGACCCGTGCTCCTACCGTTGTCGTTGCCTTGCTTGATTTCCTCCGCCGTCCGGTCTATTAAAACGTACAAAGACCACACCACGCAGGTGATGGCGATGACGTGGAAGGTGACAGAGCAAAATATTTTCCTCCTTTCGCTCGTGGTCATCTGTAGTTTCTCCCACTGCAATCAGAAAATGAGTCACATGACATGGGATTTCCAGGTAGGGACCCCTGCTCCCCGTTTAGAGCCCAGACGTAGGCCGCGAACGGGGGACAAGCATAAAACACCCACATTTTAAGATGACACAACATTCCAGTAAGTCTTTGTGGTGGGAAGGATACGGAATCATAACCCCTAGAGTTCTATATGACTTCAATATATATTAGAATGAAAACAAGGGACGCCGGGGGGGGGGCTCAGTGGGTGAGTGTCTGCCTTTGGGCCCTCTACCCCTGGGCCCCCCGGCGTCCCTGCATGTCCCCTGTGGTACTGCCTTATAAGCAGTAATAAGTAATCTCCTCGTGGGAGCCAGGGCCGCATCCCGAGTGTGTATTCATTAAGGGGCGTCTGAAGGGCTGCCGGGCAGCGGGGCGGGGAAGTCCACGTCCGCTCACAGCCCTTGCCCTAAAGAACACATTCTATCATCCGGGCAATGGGAAAAAACCGTCCCTTCAAGCACAGGCTTGATTTAGTAGCTGCCACTACTCTCAGAATCACCGTCCGTCGGCCGTACTCCTCAGGGAGTCGAGGGCTGCTCGTCTCGGGGAGGAGGGGCCCACAGTTCTCACAGCGGCGACTGAGGGTTTGTAGGGGGGAATGTGTCCACTCCCCGCTCCGGAGCAACAGGCTGTCGGGGACCAATGCCTCGGCCGCTGCGGTGTCACACACACCTCATCGTGCGCTATTTCTAAGGGAACATCAAATCCCTGTGATCTAAGCAGAGACAAGCCAAGCTTCCGAGAGCCCAGGATTTTTCCCATTCCTTACTTATCACGCTCCTGCTAAAGCAAATCTTCGGAACTCCAGAGGACCCTATTGCTTTCCCCCTCGTCCCCGCACGTGACTCCCCGTACGAGTCAGCCGAAGGCCAGAGAGCCTATGTCAACGCTCCGTAAGTCCTGGCTCTGCCACCAGCTTTGGGACATGGGTGACGTTGCGTAAGTCCTCTGGGCCACTTGCGTCGCAGACTGTGGCAGAGGCTGTGACAGAGGGGTTTGGGGAGAGGATACCTTCTCGCCTCCGTCCTTTACCAACAGACTCCGCCTGCGAGGGTTGGCATCACGCCCGGCAGGGGTGGGCAAGGCCTGGTTTCCACCAGCGCCACGGCACGGCCGTCTACGGGGGACCGGGCTTTTGCGCTCCTGACACAGGAACGGCCCCGTCTTCCCTTCCTTCATTTTCTCTTCTTCGTTACCTGGAACCCGTAATTAATGGCCGGGGTCCCAACAGCCATCTTGCAGCCTCAAGGAAAGGTCTTGAGAGGTGCAGAGACCCCAGCCCGGGGCGCCGCAGCTCATCCCTGGGCGCCTCGGCCCGCTACTTGCCCTCACACGCGCTTCCCGGTAAAAGAATACATGGGATCCTCCTGACTTCCCTCCAGTCTGAGGATCAGGAGCCTACGGATTCATTTGTGAGAAAGCACGGGACCTGACGTCCGATCCTGATGCTCCAGAAAGTTCTGTGAACACTTCAGGAGAAGTACCTGTTTCCTTCCAAACACCACCCATTCCCGGCCTGCTGGCTACTCGTCAACACGGTTTTCCTTGCGAGGGCGTTAGAGCCCAGTAAAAATTCGCACCTCATCTTGTACTTTCTTTTTCCCTTAAATCATACTTTATGTCATTATTCCAAATTAAAAGACGGAGAGATCTTGGTAATGCCGCTACAGGAAAGTCAGAGCTATTTTGTGGTCACTCAACTTGAGCTGAGAGGCTGTGCCTGGGTGTGTCTTGGCCTCCAGCACAAGTTCACGCCGCGCCTGTGAAGGGCCGAGTTTTAAAGCTCCCTTTTGTCATCGACTGTGTCTTGTGACCATGTCACTGATTTTGTCCCGTTAACCTGAGCAACCTGCCTACTTAAGGACGGAATATTATCATCTGGCCACAGCGCTCTGTGGTCCGGTGACTTGAGCGCGTCACCCTTGCCTCCAAAGCGACCCCATAAGTGCAGGACGGTGCGGAAAAGCGGCTTCACACGCCCAAAGTTCCGCAGTGTCCCGGTGGGCGAAAGTACCTGCAGGAACCGAACGGCCACACCCCGTCGCAGGCACTTGCGTGACCGCCGAGCCACAGCCGCGAGGACCGTGTCCTTAGGGCCAAGCACCTGGAGGAGCGGCTGAGACACGTTCTTCACGCTGATGAGCCTCGAGGTCAGGGCTGGCCCTGGGGCCACCGGGCTCGCCAGGCCCCTGCGGCTGCGGACGGCGGGGCCCAGCTGTCCCTCCCGGCGCCGCAGCGGCTTAAGGAGAAGGACGTGCAAGGGCCCGGGACGGTCCTGCTTCCCCCACATGCTGCGGGGGGGCGGCGGGCAGCGCGGCCGTGGGCGCCTCCGGGTCGAGACCAGCTTCCTGTCCTCACCGCCTCCGAGCCCGACCTCCTCCCTCCCCGACCTCCACCCGCCCCGACCTCCTCCAGCCCCGACCTCCTCCGAACCCGACCTCCTCCGAGCCGGACCTCCTCCGGCCCTGACCTCCTCCCGCCCCGACCTCCTCTGAGCCCGACCTCCTACAACCCGGACCTCCTCCAACCCCGGCCTCCAGCCCAGACCTCCTCCGAGCCCAGACCTCCTCCGAGCCCGACCTCCTCCGGCCCCGACCTCCTCCGAGCCCGACCTCCTCCAGCCTGGGCCTCCTCCGGCCCCGACCTCCTCCCGCCCCGACCTCCTCCGAGCCCGACCTCCTCTGGCCCCGGCCTCCTCCGAGCCCGACCTCCTCCAACCTGGACCTCCTCCGAGCCCGACCTCCTCCGGCCCCGCCTCCACCGAGCCCGACCTCCTCTGAGCCCGACCTCCTCCGGCACAGGCCTCCTCCGGCCCCGACCTCCTCTGAGCCCGACCTCCTCTGAGCCCGACCTCCTCTGAGCCCGACCTCCTCCAACCCCGGCCTCCAGCCCCGATCTCCTCCGGCCCAGGCCTCCACCGGCCCCGACCTCCTCCGGCCCCGACCTCCTCCGGCCACAACCTCCTCCGGCCCCGACTCCTCCGGCCCCGACCTCCTCCTGCCCCGACCTCCTCCGAGCCCGACCTCCTCCAACCTGGACCTCCTCCAACCCCGGCCTCCAGCCCCGACCTCCTCCGAGCCCGACCTCCTCCAAGCCCGACCTCCTCCGGCCCCGACCTCCTTCGATCCCGACCTCCTCCGAGCCCGCATCCTCCGGCCCAGGCCTCCTCCGGCCCCGACCTCCTCCGAGCCTGACCTCCTCCGGCCCCGGCCTCCTCCGGCCCCGGCCTCCTCCGAGCCCGACCTCCTCCGGCCCAGGCCTCCTCCGGCCCAGGCCTCCACCGGCCCCGACCTCCTCCAGCCCGACCTCCTCTGAGCCCGACCACCTCTGAGCCCGACCTCCTCCAACCCGGACCTCCTCCAACCCCGGCCTCCAGCCCCGACCTCCTCCGAGCCCGACCTCCTCCAAGCCCGACCTCCTCCGGCCCCGACCTCCTTCGATCCCGACCTCCTCCGAGCCCGCATCCTCCGGCCCAGGCCTCCTCCGGCCCCGACCTCCTCCGAGCCTGACCTCCTCCGGCCCCGGCCTCCTCCGGCCCCGGCCTCCTCCGAGCCCGACCTCCTCCGGCCCAGGCCTCCTCCGGCCCAGGCCTCCACCGGCCCCGACCTCCTCCAGCCCGACCTCCTCTGAGCCCGACCACCTCTGAGCCCGACCTCCTCCAACCCGGACCTCCTCCAACCCCGGCCTCCAGCCCCGATCTCCTCCGGCCCCGAACTCCTCCGAGCCCGACCTCCTCTGGACCGACCTCCTACGAGCCCGACCTCCTCCGGCCCCGACCTCCTCTGAGCCCGACCTCCTCCAACCCGGACCTCCTCCAACCCCGGCCTCCAGCCCCGATCTCCTCCGAGCCCGACCTCCTCCGGCCACAACCTCCTCCGGCCCCGACCTCCTCCGGCCCCGACCTCCTCCGGCCCCGACCTCCTCCCGCCCCGACCTCCTCTGAGCCCGACCTCCTCCAACCCGGACCTCCTCCAACCCCGGCCTCCAGCCCAGACCTCCTCCGAGCCCAGACCTCCTCCGAGCCCGACCTCCTCCGGCCCCGACCTCCTCCGGCCCCGACCTCCTCCGGCCCTGACCTCCTCCCGCCCCGACCTCCTCTGAGCCCGACCTCCTACAACCCGGACCTCCTCCAACCCCGGCCTCCAGCCCAGACCTCCTCCGAGCCCAGACCTCCTCCGAGCCCGACCTCCTCCGGCCCCGACCTCCTCCGGCCCCGACCTCCTCCGGCCCTGACCTCCTCCCGCCCCGACATCCTCTGAGCCCGACCTCCTACAACCCGGACCTCCTCCAACCCCGGCCTCCAGCCCAGACCTCCTCCGGCCCCGACCTCCTCCGAGCCCGACCTCCTCCGGCCCCGACCTCGTCCGGCCCAGGCCTCCTCCGGCCCCGACCTCCTCTGGCCCCGACCTTCTCCAACCCCGGCCTCCAGCCCCGACCTCCTCCGGCCCCGACCTCCTCCGAGCCCCGACCTCCTCCGAGCCCGACCTCCTCCGGCCCGGGCCTCCTCCGGCCCGGGCCTCCACCGGCCCCGACCTCCTCCGGCCCCGACCTCCTCCAGCCCCGACCGCCTCCCAGCCCCGACCTCCTCCCGCCCCGACCTCCTCTGGCCCCGGCCTCCTCCGAGCCCGACCTCCTCCAACCTGGATCTCCTCCAACCCCAGCCTCCAGCTCCGACCTCCTCCGGCCCTGACTTCCTCGGGCCCCAGTCTCCTCCCGCCCCGACCTCCTCCAACGCCGGCCTCCAGCCCCGACCTCCTCCGGGCCCGACCTCCTCCGCCCCTGACCTCCTCCGAGCTCGACCTCCTGCGGCCCCGACCTCCTGCGGCCCTGACCTCCTCTGGCCCCGACCTCCTCCGAGCCCGACCTCCTCCGGCCCCGACCTCCTCCGGCCCCGACCTCCTCCAAGCCCGACCTCCTCCGGCCCCGCTTCCTCCGGCCCTACCTCCTCCGAGCCCGACCTCCTCCGGCCCAGGCCTCCTCGGGCCCCGACCTCCTCCGGCCCCAACCTCCTCCGGCCCCGACCTCCTCCAACGCCGGCCTCCAGCCCCGACCTCCTCTGGGCCCGACCTCCTCCGCCCTTGACCTCCTCCGAGCCCGACCTCCTGCGGCCCCGACCTCCTCTGGCCCCGACCTCCTCCGGCCCCGACCTCCTCCGGCCCGACCTCCTCCAAGCCCGACCTCCTCCGGCCCAGGCCTCCTCGGGCCCCGACCTCCTCCGGCCCCGACTTCCTCCGGCCTGACCTCCTCCGAGCCCGACCTCCTCCGGCCCAGGCCTCCTCGGGCCCCGACCTCCTCCGGCCCCGACGTCCTCCGCCCCGACCTCCTCCGGCCCCAACCTCCTCCGGCCCCGACCTCCTCCAACCCCGGCCTCCAGCCCCGACCTCCTCTGAGCCCGACCTCCTCCGAGCCCGACCTCCTCTGGCCCCGCCTCCTCCGAGCCCGACCTCCTCCAAGCCCGACCTCCTCCGGCCCCGACCTCCTCCAACCCGGACCTCCTGCAACCCCGGCCTCCAGCCCCGACCTCCTCTGGCCCCGACCCCCCCGAGCCCGACCTCCTCCGGCCCCGACCTCCTCCGGCCCCGACCTCCTCCGAGCCCGACCTCCTCCGGCCCCGACCTCCTCCCAGCCCGAACTCCTCCAGCCCCGACCTCCTCTGAGCCCGACCTCCTCCGAGCCCGACCTCCTCTGGCCCCGCCTCCTCCGAGCCCGACCTCCTCCAAGCCCGACCTCCTCCGGCCCCGACCTCCTCCAACCCGGACCTCCTGCAACCCCGGCCTCCAGCCCCGACCTCCTCTGGCCCCGACCCCCCCGAGCCCGACCTCCTCCGGCCCCGACCTCCTCCGGCCCCGACCTCCTCCGAGCCCGACCTCCTCCGGCCCCGACCTCCTCCGGCCCCGGCCTCCTCCGAGCCCGACCTCCTCCAACCTGGACCTCCTCCAACCGCGGCCTCCAGCCCCGACCTCCTCGGGCCCCGGTCTCCTCCCAGCCCCGACCTCCTCCGGCCCCGGCCTCCTCCGAGCCCGACCTCCTCCAACCTGGACCTCCTCCAACCGCGGCCTCCAGCCCCGACCTCCTCTGGCCCCGACCTCCTCCGGCCCCGACCTCCTCCGAGCCCGACCTCCTCCGGCCCCGACCTCCTCCCAGCCCGAACTCCTCCCGCCCCAACCTCCTCCGGCCCCGACCTCCTCCCGCCCCAACCTCCTCCGGGCCCGACCTCCTCCGGCCCCGACCTCCTTGGGCCCCGGTCTCCTCTCGGCCCCAACCTCCTCCCGGCCCCGGCCTCCTCCGGCCCCGACCTCCTCCGGCCCCGACCTCCTCGGGCCCCGGTCTCCTCCCGGCCCCGGCCTCCTCCGGCCCCGACCTCCTCCCGCCCCAACCTCCTCCAAGCCCGACCTCCTCCAAGCCGGACCTCCAGCCCTGACCTCCTCCGGGCCCGACCTCCTCCGGCCCCGACCTCCTCGGGCCCCGGTCTCCTCTCGGCCCCGACCTCCTCCTGGCCCCGGCCTCCTCCGGCCCCGACCTCCTCCGGCCCCGACCTCCTCGGGCACCGGTCTCCTCCCGCCCCGACCTCCTCCCGCCCCGACCTCCTCCCGCCCCGACCTCCTCCGGCCCCGACCTCCTCCGGCCCCGACCTCCTCCGAGCCCGACCTCCTCCGAGCCCGACCTCCTCCGAGCCCGACCTCCTCCAAGCGGAACCTCCTCTGGCCCCGACCTCCTCGGGCCCCAGTCTCCTCCCGCCCCGACCTCCTCCGAGCCCGACCTCCTCCGGCCCCGACCTCCGCCCCGACCTCCTCCAACCTGGACCTCCTCCAACCGCGGCCTCCAGCCCCGACCTCCTCGGGCCCCGGCCTCCTCTGGCCCCGACCTCCTCCGGCCCCGACCTCCTCGATCCCCGGTCTCCTCCTGGCCCCGGCCTCCTCCGGCCCCGACCTCCTCCGGCCCCCACCTCCTCGGGCCCCGGTCTCCTCCCGGCCCCGACCTCCTCCCGGCCCCAACCTCCTCCCGGCCCGGCCTCCTCCTGCCCCGACCCCCTCGGCCCCGACCTTCTCCGAGCCCCACCTCCTCCGAGCCCGACCTCCTCCGGCCCCTACCTCCTCGGGCACCGGTCTCCTCCCGCCCCGACCTCCTCCGGCCCCGACCTCCTCCCGCCCCGACCTCCTCCGAGCCCGACCTCCTCCGAGCCCGACCTCCTCCGAGCCCGACCTCCTCCAAGCGGAACCTCCTCTGGCCCCGACCTCCTCGGGCCCCGGTCTCCTCCCGCCCCGACCTCCTCCGAGCCCGACCTCCTCCGAGCCCGACCTCCTCCGGCCCCGACCTCCGCCCCGACCTCCTCCAACCTGGACCTCCTCCAACCGCGGCCTCCAGCCCCGACCTCCTCGGGCCCCGGCCTCCTCTGGCCCCGACCTCCTCCGGCCCCGACCTCCTCGATCCCCGGTCTCCTCCCGGCCCCGGCCTCCTCCGGCCCCGACCTCCTCCGGCCCCCACCTCCTCGGGCCCCGGTCTCCTCCCGGCCCCGACCTCCTCCCGGCCCCAACCTCCTCCCGGCCCGGCCTCCTCCTGCCCCGACCCCCTCGGCCCCGACCTTCTCCGAGCCCCACCTCCTCCGAGCCCGACCTCCTCCGGCCCCTACCTCCTCGGGCACCGGTCTCCTCCCGCCCCGACCTCCTCCGGCCCCGACCTCCTCCCGCCCCGACCTCCCCCGAGCCCGACCTCCTCCGAGCCCGACCTCCTCCAAGCGGAACCTCCTCCGGCCCTGACCTCCTCGGGCCCCGGTCTCCTCCCGCCCCGACATCCTCCGGCCCCGGTCTCCTCCAACCTGGACCTCCTCCAACCCCGGCCTCCAGCCCCGACCTCCTCCGGGCCGACCTCCTCCGGCCCCGACCTCCTCCCGGCCCCGGCCTCCTCCGGCCCCAACCTCCTCCGCCCCCGACCTCCTCGGGCCCCGGTCTCCTCCCGGCCCCGACCTCCTCCCGGCCCCGGCCTCCTCCGGCCCCACCCCCTCGGCCCCGACCTCCTCCGAGCCCGACCTCCTCCGAGCCCGACCTCCTCCGAGCCCGACCTCCTCCGAGCCCGACCTCCTCCGGCCCCGACCTCCTCGGGCCCCGGTCTCCTCCCGCCCCGACCTCCTCCAACCTGGACCTCCTCCAACCCCGGCCTCCAGCCCCGGTCTCCTCCCGCCCCGACTTCCTCCGAGCCCGACCTCCTCCAGCCCTGGCCTCCTCCAACCTGGACCTCCTCCAACCCCGGCCTCCAGCCCCGACCTCCTCGGGCCCCGGTCTCCTCCTGCCCCGACCTCCTCCAACCTGGACCTCCTCCAACCGCGGCCTCCAGCCCCGACCTCCTCGGGCCCCCGGTCTCCTCTCAGCCCCGACCTCCTCCCGGCCCCGACCTCCTCCCGGCCCGACCTCCTCCAAGCCCGACCTCCTCCAAGCCGGACCACCAGCCCCGACCTCCTCCGGGCCCGACCTCCTCCCGGCCCCGACCTCCTCCCGGCCCGACCTCCTCCAAGCCGGACCACCAGCCCCGACCTCCTCCGGGCCCGACCTCCTCCTGCCCCGACCTCCTCCGGCCCCGACCTCCTCCGGCCCCGACCTCCTCCAAGCCCGACCTCCTCCAAGCCGGACCACCAGCCCCGACCTCCTCCGGGCCCGACCTCCTCCTGCCCCGACCTCCTCCGGCCCCGACCTCCTCCGGCCCCGACCTCCTCCAAGCCGGACCTCCAGCCCCGACCTCCTCCGGCCCCGGTCTCCTCCCGCCCCGACCTCCTCCGGCCCCGACCTCCTCCGGCTCCGACCTCCAGGTCCCGACCTCCGCGTCCCAACGTCCGTCCCAGCCCCGCCGTCGGAGCGGAGCCCGCAGCCCTGCCTCCCGGGCAGCCGTGGGTGCGGCGTCGCGGTCCCGGGCTCCCACACGGCACGTGCACGCGGCGCTCGAGGCTCCCCGGGTGCGGTCGGCGGCCTGGGGTGTGCCCCTCCCGACACAGCCGGCAGAGGGCGCCCGCGGGGTGTCCGGGGCGCCCGACGCGCGGAGGCCGCAGGAGCTGGGGATGCTCCCGCCGCGCCTCGGTGCAGGGGTGCAGGGAGCCGAGGGCCCGCGGCGCTCAGTGGCGGCGATGGGTGCGGGTGCGGGTGACCCTGCAGGGGGCGCTGAGGTGCGGGTGCGGGTGACCGGGTGACCGCCCCAGGGGACCCAGGGCTGCGCAGCGCTCCGAAGCCGAAGCGGAAGCCGGCGGTGGGGGTGCTGGGCGGCGCCGCTCCCCGCCGGGCCGAGGCACCCCGCGCAGCCCTGCGCCTCCGCGGCCCTCGAGGCCGCCCCCCGCCCCGCCCCCGCCCCCGCCGCTGCGCGCGGCGTTCAAGGCCTCAGGACCCCCTGGACCCCGGGACGCCGGGTGGGACCCCCGGTCTCCGCCCCCGCCCCCGAGGCCCCTCCGCCCGCGGGCCGCTCCCGGGCACCCCCGCGGCTCGCTGCAGAGCAGCCGGTGCCGGGTTTACGGTTTACGCGGCTTTACATCGCGTTCCTTCCTATCCAAGCTGCCCACCGAGGAAATCGAAACAGAAGTCAAGAAACTCCGTCCCCAAAGAACGCTGTTGACATCTTTGTCTTCAGGGAGACTAAACGCAGGTGCTTGGCACAATAGCCAAACGCGGGCTGGGGTCAGCAGCCGGCAGCGCAGCAGCACCTCCGCTGGCGCCCCTGCCCCGGCACTGCACATTTCCCGAACCTGCTCACCACGCTGTGGAGCTCTGCTGCAGGGGGGTCACGATGACATCCGGGAAGCTCGTTGCCCGCACCCTTCGGCGAGCTCTCCTGGGGGGGGGGGCGAGCAGACCCTGCAGAGGCACCGAGGCTTCCAGGGTGGGTGGAGTCCCTGCAGGGCCCAGGGTGGGGGGCACTGGCTCCCTGTGGTCTGGGAGGACTAGCTGGCACACCACGGTGCACGGTTCCAGGCGTGCAGCACGCTGGCTCCACAGGTCTGTAGTCACCCTGTGCTCACACGAGTGTAGCTACCATCTGTCACCACCCAACTCTGTTAGGATGCCGTTGACCCTATTCCCTGTGCTGCACCTTTGACCCCTGTGACTTGGTCTTCCCCTAACTGAAGGCCTGTAGGCCCCACTCCCCAGCTGCCCACGCGCCCGGCCATGAATCTCTTCTCCGTACTTAAGAATCTGTTTTCTGGTTCTTAAAAAGTGTTCCCCAGAAGCATCAGCATCAGCTTGAGGCCTGCTCGTGCTAAACTAGTTAAGCCAGGAGGACCCTGGGCCCAGGACCCAGTGGCTCCAATGCCAGGGCAGCCTACCCAAGCCAACCAAAATCGGAGCCTATAAATGCCAAAAGGTTCAGGAATGGAAACCCAAGGATAACCAATCACAAAGAGCCAACTCGACTTGGAGCTTCGGCCCATCAAATCCATGATTACCTTCCTTTGCTTCTGCACTTTGTCTACATGCGCCCCTCCCCGGGGGCCTGTGGATAAGGAGCTCCCCACCATTCTCCCCACCATTCCTGGCTTTGCACTGCCTGACTCAAACTGAGTTTTGCTTGAATAAACTCTTAAAATTTTTATTATGCCTGATTGGAGCTTTTAACATCGAGGAATGCAACATCTGGGGCCCCACCCCCAGAGTTTCTGAATCAGACAGTCCAGAGTTGGGGGCCTACACTGTGTGTTTTCACTAACCCTCAGGTGAGTCGGCCACAAGGTGGAGTCTGAGAACCACCTGCCTGATGGCACTTGGCAGAGCTGTACGGTGACCTGGATGGAGTCGATGCTAGAAGTAGCGCCTGCCACTCCTTGGCATAAACTAAGTAGTGGTCTAGGGAAGGAAAGTTACCAAACCGGTTTGGTTACCTGGCTGTGATGGAAAGATTTCAGGTTGCAGGAAAAATTCACAACATCAGTGAATTTGTTTGAAATGAAATAGAATAACTCCGTGTTGGCTCATTAATCACTTAAGAAACTATTTCATTCTGAATTTCAATTTTCAGATTACTGTTTAGGTACATGAAAATATATTAAAATCTAATTTTCTTAGTTACAATTCAAATGCTAGAGGAGAAAACCAGACGACAGACTCTTTACGTTCAGGAGGCATGACTCTTGAGGCCTTAATGAACCCTCAAGTTCACGGATATGCCTTGGTGAGTCATTTCTGTCTCCAAAATGGATTAAAGAACCCTGGAAGAAGACTGGACCCTACTCAGGCTTTCAGTGCTATTGACTACAAACCTGGTGATAGATGGGAAAACCACCACAGCCAGATTGAGATGCGGAGGGTGGGGACTTGGTCAAGGTAAGGTGCTCGTTATCGGACACAAGTCAGAAAGTGTACAAGACTCCAACTTATCCCTCAACAGAACCACAAATTACACGGCTCCCCTGGCTTCCTCACTGGGCACCCAAATCACAAACGTTATATCCATAAATATTCTGTGTGGCCACTATAATCTCCAGAAATTGTCTTTGTTTCCCCCTATAGTTGTCTCTTCCACTCTGGGTCCACAGATACTGACTCTTTAACATCTCTCATGCATGGTCCAATACGAAGGAGAATTTTTTTTTTTTTTTTTTTTTTTTTGCAAAGGAGGATTTTATACCTCCGGTTGAATGTCGCTCCTCTGTGTTTCTTGAGGACAGGACAAGAGGAGATGGTCTTGTCCTGCAAGAGCAGTTAGGACCTATATCCAAAAAAAATTTGCGAGCACAAGTAGTGAGGAATGGGCTGTGTGTCCAGATGAACCCCCCAAAACTCCAATCGAAATGCAAATATGAGATTAACGACTACCATCTTGGGATCGTCCGAGCACGTGCTGATGTAGGGTTGGGGGAAACAGTCATGGGGACCCAAGTTAGGTTAGGATAATACTGCGAGTAATTGGCAGTATTTGTTTTTGAGAAATGGTTTAGACCTTTTCCCGGAACACCTGGGAACCTCAAATCAGTGGCTCCATCTGGCCACCACTAAGTCTGTCTTCCTCCGCATTTAGAGTTACTGAATGCTGGACATTACCTGAACATGGGCTGGAATAAAAAGAAAAATTATCCCCTTCTAGGAGTCTTTTATAATGAGAAGTAGTTTTCAGACCCGGCTGTGTCCCAGAATCCTCTAGGGAGCTGGTTCCCAGTCTGCACACCCGGGCCTGGCTGAATCGAGCGCCGAGGAGCGAGCTACAGAGTCTCACACGTACTGGGTCTGCGAGTCACGGTGTACTTGTTAAAAAAAAAAAAAACACGAGGGCTCTGGGTTCAAATTCTGACTCTGCCACTAAGGGCTGGGTGATCTTGGGTGAGTTATTTTAATTCACTGCCCTTCCATCTCCTTTCCTGTAAATCGTGATAAGGACACTAGCTACTTTGCAAGGTCGAGTTGAAGGGAGGTAATGCGTATTAAGTGCAGAGCAGTATTGTGTCCTTAGCAAGAATCCAATAAATGTTAGGGGCTATCATAACTTGGAAATTGCAGCGCCATATCCAATTAAACTTCAATTGTCTTTACCTTCTAGATTCATGCATCACATTGACAACATCACCCAAGGATGAAGAAAGGCTGAGCTGGGATTTGTTCATACAGAATTAAGGCAGTCAAAGCCACCCATCCCCAACTATTTTCCAAGTACAATATCAGTTGGAATATTGTTTTTTTTTCTCTGAATAAGGAATCGCATAGCAGGGAAATACAGTCTGTTTTTGGTACCTATTTGTACAAAGAAGGGCAAGTGGATAATTTACTCTGCATAACGTCAGTCGAATCGTTCAAAAGGCTGCACAATGATAACTGCTTTTCTGTTAGGATTGAAAGAAAAATATCTCCCAGGTTGCGATGTATGCCTCGGTAAGTTTTCATTCTTTTTGTCTGGAAATTCAGTTCAAGATGTTATGCTAAGACTTCCCAAAGAAATACTGTTCTGGGTGACAGTTTTCATAAGAGGTTGAAGTATCTCCAGCATCTCCAGTAAATGGAAAGCGTTAATGTGGGTGTGTGGATTATAATTATGTGTTTCCTGAGGAAAGAACATAGGAAACCTCCAGAAACATGCCCCAGGCCTGCTATTCTCTCTTCATGATTGCACAACTGAAGAAGTCACCTGCGAATGGGTAGGTGGAAGAAATAGCTTATTCTCCTCCAAAGGTAATTGCCTTGGGTTTCTATTTATTTATTTATTTATTTATTTATTTATTTATTTATTTATTCATTTATTTATTTTATTTTTTTATGATAGTCACACAGAGAGAGAAAGAGAGAGGCAGAGGCACAGGCAGAGGGAGAATCAGGCTCCATGCACCGGGAGCCCGACGTGGGATTCGATCCCGGGTCTCCAGGATCGCGCCCTGGGCCAAAGGCAGGCGCTAAACCGCTGCGCCACCCAGGGATCCGTATTTTTTTTTTTTTTTATATTTGGGTTTCTGTGTACGAGGACTCTTAACATTGGCTTTTCAAAAACAAAAGAGTTTTTGAGGCCAACTGATAGAATGGAACTTTGCCGGAGAAGGGTTCGCGTGACTTTACCATGTACTCAGTAGTACTTGGAAACAGCCCAGTTGAGTAGAAAAGTAGAGGTGTCCTATCAGGGCAAATCCGACTTGGACCAAGAATCTAAGTAACACTGAATATCACCTATAGCTCCAGGAGAAGGTGCACTTCTTACAGCTTACAGCATCGGTAGCAGAAATAAGTTGTGTCGTGTGCTGGCGCAGTGGCTTACAACGGCGGCAGTTGTAACAGCAGGAAGCATGCTGATGCCGAGACCAGATGGGAGGTTGTCCGAATGCAAAGACACTGGGAGAATCAGAGGCCAAATGAACACATAGAGAGAACCCGGGACAGGGGGCGAGGAGGGCTGGGGTTGGACCGGGGGGCCCCAGGAGGGAGTTGGGGAGCACAGAGTGACTGTCAGGTCCAACAGGGAAGAAGCCACATGCTTGGAGAGGCTCTGGAATGAAGTCACCGAGAACACAGACTTTGGGGTTTGGCCAACCTGGGTTAGAGCCACCAGCAGGAAGTGTCCACTGAAGGGGGGCAGGCAAGTAAACTACCTCCTTAAGCTCCAGTTTCCTCGTGGGCAAACTGGGAGGATGGTACTGCCTCTTGTAGACAGTATTTGTTACAATCGCGCATGATAACACCCACACCTCACAGGCCCGGGGTCCCTAACTGGTTTATGAGGCAAAGATCCATAAGGCTCTCAGGCCCATCGTGGGCAAAAAGTAGCAAAAATGTGATAGTTTTCAAATTCCTCGAAATGGAACAAACCCAGTTTGCTGCATCCCCACCGCTCTCTTTGCTTTCCGCCCTGCTTGCTTGACTCACTTAGGTTACCCGCTCGCTGCCCCGGGCGACGGGGTGTGTGGTCCTTGAAGTACTAGCATCAGTAACCCAGGTTCTGCAGATAGAAGCCAGGAGGTAAAAAAAATAGAGATTCAGGATTTTCTGAACCTTGAGAAGAGCTCTGGCCCTTAGGGGTGACTCAAGGGGTCTCAAGGGCCACCGAGCACCAAAAGATGCTCGGAGGGAGCAATCGGCAAGACCCAACTTGCTGTGCTGGGCGTTGGAAGGCACTTGTAGAAAACTGGTTTGTGACAACATCAAAATCCCAGGTCTCAGGAGTCTGGAAACTTGTGGCCGGTAAATCCAAAGTTACTAAAATATTTGTGTGAAGCATGTTTGCTGTATCCCATTCAGTCAAACTTACGAGGGTTAAAAGGTTCTCTTTCCATACCACGTGTGCATATTCCTTACACGTTAAATGCAGGCCCACGTACACGTGGATTGGATGTGAGAGCCAACGTTTTTTCCTTATAAACCTTTCGCTGATCTCCCGTTGCTTCCTTTCAAGGAGTTCAGGAGAGACAAGACCTCTCCCAAGTTTTGAGCAAGATATTTGTAGTGTAAGAAAAAAAAAATTGCTGGGTATGATCATCCACTAGAGGGTGCAACGATATCACACACGGCAAAGACGACGGGCCCGAAAGAAAAGTCTGGGGGCCAGTGCGTGCGGAGGGGAGGCGGGCTCCACGTCTGCCTGGGGATTGCTATGGAAACAGTTAAAAAAAACTGCAAATTCTGAGGCTCAGGTCCCAGGTCCATGTGGGGGGCCTTAGGTACCTGCATTCTTAATCATTCCAACTGATTCTTAGGTGTGCAGAAGTCTGAGGATTGCTTCTCTGACGAAAGAAACATTTAGGGAAACATTTTAGAGAGATGCTGTGATTTCTAATCTTTTTTTCACCAGGCCGAAAAGATTTCCACTTCCCTACCATCACTCCTCTCGGCCCCAAACAAACCTCAGCCACGTCTGGGTTGATGGGTAGTGTCTCATAGGAACACCAATTGCTTACAGACTCAACAGGTGCGCTTCAACAAAATTTATTTTAAAATATTCCACCAACACTCTGCTGTCTCCTCCTGAAGTTCACGGTGAACAATACACCGCATGTTCTGGAAGAGATCTCTGGGAGAGATGATATCTGGGAGGGATGATGTCTGGGAGGGATGATATCTGGGAGAGATACCTGGGAGAGATGATATGAGAGATCTCTCCCAGCTGGCAGGAGATCTAGGGTCTAGGGCGCCGTGTCCGGGGGGGGGGGTTCACTACGGGCTGTCACTTCACGAAGGCAACAGAGGGTGTGACGGCATCACCTCCCGTGACATGGCATTTTCCTCCTCCTCTGCACATCTAAGGCCTGGCCTCGGCCTCCTGGAATTGCCGCTGCGTCTCGGAGGTCCTTCCGCAGAAGAAAGGAGCCCTCCCCAGAATCACACACTCCTCGTGCCTCTTTCTCCCACGAGGGCCTCCCTTCTTTCCTCCTCGGGGAGTCCCCGCAGTTCGTGGGGGCCCACGTTGGCCACTGCCGGCTCCTTGTCCCTGGAGGGACCCCAGCCGTGCAGGCGGGGAGGAGGCACGTGCCGTACACGTGCAGAGCCACAGAGCCTGGGCCACCGGGAGACCTTCGAGAACACCGGATTTTAACCCCCATTTTCTCCCTGGAGACACTGAGGCCTGGAGGACTGAACTGATTGGCCCCGGGGAATACGGTAAGTTTGTTTATTTTCCAAGTGGATTTTTTTTCATTCAGGAGCTAATTCCTGAAGCATCACCACTACCAGATGTTTGCCAGGGGTGAGGGAACAGGATAACCCAAATTCCCGCTTTCCTGACGTTCACACTTGTGTCAGAATCGGGCAGCTTTGTGTATTGGAGCAGGGCCCCGTATAACTGCCCTTCGGACTTTGACTTCATCGACGCTTCTAGGCCTCTCCCAACTGTCTGATGTGTGCGTGCGTGAATGTGTGTGGTTATTTTTCTGAAAGATTCCTTTGGGTGGCAGCAGAGAAAAAGAGGTTTCTCCGTGGAGTCCCTATTGTGCAATGTCAATGCCACTGACAGCTGATTGTCAATACTTATTTTTAGGGCTGCCCCCCACACCCCCCAAAAAAATTCTTCATCCTATTTCCATCCTGCTTTAATAGTAGTGTCACATTTGAACACTGGGTGTCACGTGACCGGGGTGAGTTTTTCGTGTTGGTGGTGGTGGTATTCTGCTCTCACGTAAACATTTGAAATAAATCTGATAAACATATATTCTACTCCAGCTTAAATAGCAGACAATGGAGCCTTCATCTCTCTAACTAGTGATTCATATTCTAGATATAACAACACAAAGATGATACAAATGAGATCCATTTCATCATCACTTTGACATCAAGCATAATTAGTTGGCTCACTGTGTTGCCTTTAAGCTTGTTTTGCCACTACAGAGACTGACCCTTTGCTAAGAGCTTCGTCCTAAGCCTGGAGCCTTTTTATTAAACCGTGGAGCTCTTTGGAGCTTCCAGGGGTAGAGAAATTCTCTAAACTGCATGTAAAATGTTGCATTTACCTTTTCTGGGGAGAGGTCCGTGCTTTCCATTGGATTCGCAGAGAGGTCTGAGCCGCTTTCCCCATTATGACCCCCTGCTCCCCCCTTCATTGATGTAAGAATAACACATCCGCTTCTTAATAAAATAAGGAAGCTCTGGGCCAGGGAAGGGCGGGAGGTACGTATAATCTCCGCAGGCAAGAAATGAAACTTAGGTTTGGGGGATGTGACATGTTTGGAAAACTACCCCGACTGGCCAATTTCCTCATTTGCAGCACTTCCAGTGGACTCCACGTCTCAAACGCTGATTCCCTCAGCCTACTGCGGGTGGTGGGAGTCAATGTGGAGTTCTTGTTTCCACGGGAATGTTCAACTGTGTCCCATCCCACCATCCCCAAACCTTGTGTCCTTCCATTTAAGAAGAAGTTGCTTTCGACCAAGGACAGCTTTTGGGTAGCCGAGCATTTTATGTCAGCTCAGAGGACGCGAAAAACAATCTGTTCCGGACCTCCAGGAGCCCTTGCCAAGAAATCTGTTCCGAGCGAGGACCCCTTATGTCTGGTTGCTCTCTCTGTAGAATTCCTTTTGACACAAGTGATACTTGTTCACATTCTAGAACAGATGCCATTTTTCTTCCCAGAGCTTAAGAGTGCAAAGTGAATATGAGAGGGATTCCTATGGAAAAGTTCTTATTTAATAGCCTGTCATTCCCTACCACCCCCCTCTCTTCAGAAGGCTCGTAACAACGGGTTGGCCTTGCCTCTTTCTCCATGTCCTCCACTCCCAGGCATTAAAATTCTGATATACACCTTTTCCCACAGCAGATTCAGTTGTCGATTTCTCTAATGCCATTGAATCCCTGCAAAGGGATAGCAATCAAATGGTAAGCCAATCTATTATTATTCTACTAATTTGTTCTTACAAAAAGCAAGAGGTGAGGTTCAGTTACCCACATTGAAATTGAAGAGGAATGTTTAATATTCCCATTTAAAAAAATAAAAAAAATATTCCCATTTAAACATCTTCCTTCCTTCCTTCCTTCCTTCCTTCCTTCCTTCCTTCCTTCCTTCCTTTTTTTTTTTTTAAACATCCTCTTTCTATGAAAGATCATAAAATGCTTCCAGTGCTTGAGCTGAGCATGACAAAAGGGGGAAAGAGGGGAAGTTCAGTGAACTTCAGGTTATGTGAAAATTTGCAGGGTTCTGTGGGATAGAGATTTGTCTGAGAAAACTGCAAAGACTCAGAGCATGAGCAAGAGTGAGGTGGGAAGGGCGGGCAGGACTGGATGCCGAAGAGCCTTGAGTCTCAACCCAAAGCCCGGGAACGTGGAACCCGAGATGGACACAGATTGATGTGTGGGGAAAAGGAGAAAGTGTTCTTCTCCGCTTTCCTTCAAGGAATTTGTTCAAAAGAAAGTTCTTGATGCTGAGTTGGAGTGACAAGCAAGGCCCGGGGACCCAAATGTGGGCTGATCTCTGAGTGGGACACCAGGGAGAGTTTGTACCTTCAGAGGACATGGGGAGAAGGAGGGGTGGAGTTTGTTGGGGAGTAGCTGAGAGAAGGTGGAGGCCTCAGGCCCCCGATGGGACCGCTGTCCTGCTGCTGAACTCACCAAGTGGTGACACAGGTGAATCTGGGGACAAAACCCACAAAGTGACCGATCTGTGAGATCAGATTTAAATGGACAGAAGTGGGACGGCCTGTGTGGACAGGGTCCGTAGGAAGGAAGAGGCGCTCCAGGTGCTTGAGGAGAGCAGGTGCACCGTGTGGGGGGTCCCCGGCCGTGGACTGGCAGTGGGGGCCAAGTTTAAGCAATCTCCAAGGAGCAAGGTAGGAAGGAAGGTGTTTAGGGTCTAGGGCTACCCGGGGTCTAAAATGCCACCCTAATAGGTGTATGGGGGATAAAGTAGGGAGGCGGTGACTGGCTAGTAGTCTCTGCTACTAGTTTTTCCCTCTGGGTTCTGGGGGGTTGGGAGTGACAGCTGAGGTCTCAACAGTGGGGCTTACTAACTATAGCTTCCACTTGGGAGGACATCAATCCTCTCGTGGGTAAACTCCCTTCACTTCCTGTCTCTAGACGAAGCCGTATTTATAACTGCATCACACCCTTCTTACTTCCTTTCCTCTTATCTAAGAGGACAAAATGTCCCTTTGCGGTCCAAACTGGTCATTCCCCGCGACACCTGATCCTCTGATTGTGTCTTTTCATTTATTTTTAATTTCTCTCTCTCTCTCTCTCTCTAGGAGGCCCCTTGGCCCTTCCACGTGCTAACTTGCTGGCCTGTCTCTCCCACTTCTTCTCTTACAGTAGCTCATTGCTTTTATCACCTGCACGTTCATTATAGAAAACTTACAAAACCCAGACAAGAAAATCACGTAAAATCATCAGTAATGTCTTCAGGGTGTATCTTCCATCTTTTCTGCTTTATGTGGACGTGAAATATGTGCGGATGTAAGCATTCAGACTATCTTAACATGGAGATTGAATTCTCATATATTTTTATTTCTTCGAAGCCCCAGCACAGTGGAGGTGAAGAGATAGGGGGAGTGACTGATAATTAGGAAAGTGCAAAGGCAGCTTTCTGCTGGTGCTAAGAAGAGGTCAAAGGATGGAGGGAAGAGGGAAAACGTACCCATGCTGGAGCCCCGGAGGACAGGATTCGCCTCCACCCATTGATTGACCTACTGGCCACCAAAAAGGAGTGTCCCCTTCTGTGCCACAGTGCTTCTCCCCTCTCCGGAGCGGGTACAGACACTCCCTTTTACAGTGTTCTAGAATATTTGCACATATAGGGAGGGGGGCGGTCAGCCTCGGGTATCTAGTAGAGCGGTAATGGGAAGGCTTTAATCCTATAATTAGTTGGGAGAAGCAAGAATGAGCAACCATAAGCCACCACGCCCCAGGTTTCTATTTACACAATTTTAGAAAGCAACCGCATTTATTGATACAGAACTGATATGCATACTGCACGCACTTAAAGTGTAAAAGCTGATGGTTTTTGACGCATACACCTGGAGACCCTCACCGCAGGTGATGTAAATATACAAGGACTAGGACTATCAGTGAAATATGTGAATATAACTATCACTCCTCAGAGTTTCCTCTTATCCTTTTATAATCCCTCCCGCCCAGCCCTCCCGCTGCACCTTTTCCAGGCAAGCAGTGATATGCATTTTTGTCATTTTGTCACAGATTAGAATGCATTCTCTGGGGTTTTATAGAAGTGGAGTTATAACAACACGTGGGCTTCTTTGTCTGGCATTTTCCATTCAGCTGGATTCTTTCGAGATGCACGCATATTGGGTCATGTATCAATATCCCTTCCTTTCACTGCTGCTCGTGTTCCACTGTCGGGCTCTACTGCAGTGTGTTTATTTGTTCACTGGATGAACACTGGTGCTGTACCCCGGTCGGGGACTACTGAGTGAACTGTCATGTACAAGCCTGTGTAAGAACATACATTTTTATTTCTATCAGATAAATACCTGGGGGGGGGGATAGCTAATTATATCACAGGCACACGTCTAACTGTTTAAAATACTGCCAGACTTCTTCCCCAAGTGGTTACGCCACCTTATATTTCCTCCAGCAGTGTGTGAGGGTTCCAGTTCCTCCACAGCCTTCCCAACGTTTGGACTGATCAGTCCGTGGAATTTTAGCCTTTCTAATGGCTGTATAGGGGCCCCGCTGTGGGGTTTAATTTGCATTCCTCTAATGACTAATGATATTGAACATCTTTTATATTTTCATTTGCCATCTGTGTACCTTTTTTTGATGAAGTGTCTATTGAAATGTCCATTTTCATTTGTTGGGTTGCTGGATTTTTTTTTTATTGTTGAGATTTCAGAGATCTTTATATAAGGGAAACAAAAGTCCTTTATCAGATGTATGATTTGAAATATTCCCAATAGGTGGCTTGACATTTCATTATCATAATAGTGACTTTAGAATAATAGACGTTTTTAATTTTGACAAAATCCATGATAGCAATTTGTTCACTTATGGATTTTTTTTTTAGTGTCATATCCTCACCAAAAGGTTTGCTTCTATGTTTTCTTCTAGAATGTTATTGTTTTAGGTTTCACAGTTATAGGTTAAAGGTTGAGTTAATTTTAAATATAGAGGGAGATGTGGATCATAATTTTTTAAATTTCTTAAAAAGGCCATTCTCTCCCTATTGAATTGCTTTTGCGTCTTTGTCAAAAGGATTGTTTGAGTATATATGTGTGGGTCTGTTTCTGGACTCTACCCTGGTCCCTTAATTTTTTGGTCAGGCTTGATGAATATGACTACACTGCCTTAATTCTTGTTGCTTTATGATATGTCTTTAAGTTAGATACTTAAGTTATTCCTCCAGATTTGTCTTTTTAAAAAAAAAAAATCATTTGGCTATTCTAGCTCCTTTGCATTTCTATGTGAATTTTATATTTAGTTTGACAGCTTATTTTTTTTAAAGCCTGCTGGGATTTTTTTTTTTAATTGAGGTTGTGTTAAATCTATAACTCAGTTTGGGGTGGGAGAGGACTGACCACAATACTGAGCCTCCCAATCTATGAATACATGAGATGTCTCTATTTATATAGGTCTTTAATTTCTCTTGGCAATGTTGTGTTGGTTTTAATGTACAGATCTTGTGCTTCTTTTGTCAGATTTATCCTGAGGTGTTTAATAATTTTAGTGCTCTTGCAAATGATGTGTTTTTTTAAAAAAAATTCTAATGTAAAAGCTTGTTATTAGTATATAGAAATAGATTTGATTTTTATGTATCGATCTTATATACCTTGGTTAATCTTGCTAAATTCACTTAGTAGTCAAATAGCTTTTCAGAGATTCCATCTGATTTTCTAGGTAGATAATCACGTCATTTGTGAACAAATACAGCTCAACTATGTTGCTTCTAATTTGAATTTTTTCCCCTTGCTTTATTACCCCGGCTAGAATCTTCAGTACAATGCTGAATAAGTTTTATTTTTAAATAAAAAAGAGACATTATACTAACATACTTAATGAAAACAGTTTCTTAAATGTAACGCTATATCATGAATGTCACTGAATTTCACTTATAATGGCTGCATATATGCTATCACATAGTTCAGCCGAAGTCTCTGCCACCAGCTCACTATTAGAAATTTTGATTGTCTTTGGTTTAATATCTAAATACTTTTGCCTATCCCAAAGTCATACAGATTTTCTCCTATGGCTTCTTCTGGAAGTATTACTGTTTTAGGTTTTACATTTATTTGTTCACTGTTACAGCTAAGACTGTGCCAAGAATTTGCATAGCAAAATATTGTGCACATCCATGATCACCTCATTAAGGTAAATTTTTAGAAATAAAATCTAATGGAGACATTGTATGACATATGTAAGACTTCTGGTACTGTCAAATTTGCCCTCTACGAAGATTATCTCACTATGAGCATGTTTTAAATGCCAATTTAAGAGGATAAAATTGATACCAGGCTGTTTAAGTGTTCATATTTTGGATTGCTTTTAAAATGGAAAAGTGTGTGTGTGTATTTCCTGAGCATTTGCATTTCATTTTGTATTGCTTTTCCCCATATTTTTTCCTATTGGTTGTTTATCTTCTTGATTTTTAAGAACTCTTATATGTTGATTTCCAGTAAACAAAAACAAAAACAAAACAAAAAACCACATTCTTTGGTTCTCTGCTTCACCAAAGGCCACTGACTTGCTTACTGCTTCACAGGCAACATTTCAGAACGCCTGGTCTATCTTTCCCTGAATGCCCACTCTTTCTCACCTTCTATAGATTCTTCAATCCTCTGAAACCCAGCTGTGGAAAATGTTGCTCCACTGAAGTTTTTGGGTCTTGCCAACACTACTGGTGACCCCCTAATTTTATGTTTACTCTGAGTCTTGTCTGCAGCACCTGCCACTACCTGACTCTTTCAACTTAAGCCTTTGGTTTCCAGAGCGTCCCTCTTCGCTGGTCTTGTGCCCCTTTCTGGCTGCTGCTGGTCAGCCTTCTCCACTGGCTCCTCTTACCCACTTGCCCCTACCTCTTGGTCCCCGAGGCTCCATGTTCATCCACATTCTCATCACACCTTCTCACCCCTCAATGATTCATCTGAGCCTGAGGCTTCTACTACCAGGGACATCTGATGACTTCTACCCACGTTTCTTTCTGAGTCTAGATTCAGTTACTCTCAGACTCACTCCTCTACTTGGCTGGTTCATAGGCATCTCAAGCTCATGTGTCCTAACTGGACTTCTTATGTTGTTTCCCCGGATTTGCTCATCTCTGTGTATATTCTTCCCCAGTTAATAATTAAGCCCTTCATCCAATCACTCAGGGCAGAAAGCTGAGAGGCATCATGGACTATTTCCTACACCTCATCTCTCAGCGTCAGCTCTGGTAGCTCAGTAACCAAATCCCGTCAAGTGCCTTCCTGTCAGTCCTCTCAGCTACTGCTTTAATTGAATCCATATTGTTTTCTAGATTGCAGGCTGTGCTTGGCTCACCCACAAGGGCAATTCATTCTCCATACATCGCCGCAGAGTGATTTTTCAAAAGTACAAAGATACTAATTCATTATTTAGTACTCTTACTGTCTTCCCAGGTCCTTCTCAGTAAAGCTGAAATTCTTTTGCAAAGCATTTGATATAACCTGGCACTTGCTTTCTAAAGATTTTTTTTTTTTTAAGTTATCTGAGAGAGAACAGGCACAGGGGCAGGAGCAGAGGGAGGGAGAGACAACCTCTAACCGACTCCCCACTGAGTACGGAGACCGACACAGGGCTTGATCCCACAACCCCAAGATCACAACAGAGCTGAAGCCAAGAGGCAGAGGTTCGAGACTCAGCCACCCCGGCACCCCACCCTGGCACTTGCTTCCTGTTTAGCTTCATCTAATATCTGTCTTAACAATAGTATTAATAGTTTTACATTGTTAATTTAATTCCCAAAACTTCTCTGTAATGGGCATCCTATTATTACTTCCATTGCAGAGGAGGATGGGAGGTTGAGAAACTTGCCTATGGTTATCTTACTTTCTGGCAAAGCCAGCTATCTTCAGTTTGAGAATTATTCATCCTGTGTGCATTTATTTTTTTTTCTGTGTGCATTTAAATGTATTATTTTCTTGCATAGACTGTCCTCAACTCTTAATATCTCACTGGGAGGCATCTAGTCACCACTCCTAACCAATTTCAAGTCTGTCCCTCCCTGGGAGGCATTTCTTAACAATCCAGGCAGACGTCATCACTCCCTACTTTGAACCACAGAGGGCAGTGGAGGATGATGCTTAAAACCCCTGACGTGGACGGAACACTGATGTAAGACAGAAACCCAGCTCCACCAGGTAAAAACAGAGACCTTGGTTTATTTAACCTCTCGAAGCCTGAGTTTTCTCACTTGTGATGCTATGATAAGAACACCGATGGGATCCCTGGGTGGCGCAGCGGTTTGGCGCCTGCCTTTGGCCCAGGGCGCGATCCTGGAGACCCGGGATCGAATCCCACATCGGGCTCCCGGTGCATGGAGCCTGCTTCTCCCTCTGCCTGTGTCTCTGCCTCTCTCTCTCTCTCTCTCTCTGTGACTATCATAAATAAATAAAAAATTAAAAAAAAAAAAGAACACCGATTTCATGATTTTCGGAAGGGTGAAATGAGGTTGGGTATACAGCAAAGCATGCAGCACAGCATCTGGCACCAATACGCAACCAGGAAATTCAGGTTGATTATTGTGGCCATTAATATACTGAATTTAGGTAAAAAATATATACCTTCACCAAACTTAGTTAATGGTAACCCAAGAAGAAAACTTCCCTAGGATCTCAGTAATCTGATAATCTATGTATTTGCTAAAATATTTACATTTATATCTTATAAATTATTTAATTCACCACATTTCTCTCTCTGCTTTGACTGCTAATACTTTTGGAAGCAAATTACTGTCCCACGTGACTAGCATACAGGACCCATGGTGCACATCCCCCTTACGTTTGCCTTATGGTTTTACTTTACTCACTTCTTTTTCATACAACCTCCTTCCTTAACCACTGGCTTTACTTTTGAGCATGTATTTCTGCAAGCAGGCTCAAACCCTTTGTGCTACTAATTTGTGAAGGATATAACAGAAGAGGGCTGAGCTAGGTAACCTAAAAGGCTTTGTAGATTGACGTTTGAATGCCTCACCTGTCAAATCACAATAATGGAAAGAAAATAATGCCAATGCTTCAAGAGTGGATATGATAATTTGTACTATTTTATATGGATAAAATTGTTTAGCTCGTTCAAATAAGAATGGCAGCTGAAAGGGGCTGAAGTATGTCTTATCTAATAAACGTGCAACGTGAAGCTGCTCCAAGCCATTGAGACCCATATAGAAACTTCATTTAAAGCCACATATTTGTGTTCTGAAACTTTTGGGAATCATGAAATGAAACACGGCTACCTTGTATGCAATCAGCTTTCCAACAAAAATGTAAGGGGCAAGAAGCCTTCTAAATGTTTGGAAAACTAACTAGAGAGCCAGGCCAACAGTAGTGGATGAGTGATTAAGAACCACTTCTGATCACTCTGTGAGTTGAATGTAGACGGTGAGTTGAATCGCCAAGGTGAGGCTAAAAACGAAGACTTTAAATTTTTATACCTCAGAAAGAATTTTAACCGGACCCAATGATCCTTACTATCCTTTCACTGGGATTTTCTTTTAAGTCAACCACTCAAGCAGTCCAGATATCTGCGGGACACTTTCACCCGTGATGTCAGTCTCTGAGCTCCCACGTGATGCTGTCCCAGCTTCTCAGAGAGTTGTGGAGTTATCCCAGTTACACGGAAGAACTTTTAAAATGGGGCCTTGACTCAAAAAGGGAGAAAATATATAATAGGTGGGTGATAGTAACCTTGGAAAATACTTTGTCTTTTAAGTGATTTAATTTCACAAACCATGAAAAAGCTGTTGATTGCAATCAATTTACATAGAAATTAGTCAGAATGCGTCAACATTGTTCCCGGAGCTTCAAAAATGTGACTGCTTGCAGCAAACACCCTCACATCTCCTGGAAATGCAGAGATAGGACATAAATGCTATGGGATTATTTTAACTTTAACGCTTTAATACACACATTATCCTCAAGCCAAACTCTTCTACTGTAATGACACGATAGCTTATAAAAAATAGTCGTAGCTTGCGCATACAGAGGGTGTGTTTGACCCTGTGTATTATAAGAGATGATTATGAGTTAAGGTTCGCAACATTGGAAATGGTTTTCTAGAGGGGAGAAAACATGAAGTGGGTTGCCTTGACAACATGGGTTAGTTGCATCAAGAAATCCATGGCAATGCAAGACCTTCTGGTATTTCAAGATTGCAAACCATCCACCAAATTATGTTAAAAGAAAACTAATCTCGCAGTAAGGCAGGGTTACCTGACCTGTGAAATACTAGTTCTCACTTTTTATCATGAACCTTGCTTGTTAAAAAACAGATGAAAAATCTAGGTGGGCAACACATTCAGGAAAAGCAGGACAAAAGCAGCAAGGACAAGTGTCTTATTCAAGAGCCTGCCCCTTCTTCTCTACACCACCAGGCCTGCCAACGGAAGTCCAGGAGCTCCTGCATATTCTCGGAAAGCCCATCCTGCTAAGAAAAATGCATCTTGCCCTGACCCTGCTGACTCCCCCCGCAGCCTCCCACAAAGCTTCTCCAGGAGGAAGATCACCTGCCATATTCCAGATTCTTAAATAATGAGCGTAACGCAGATTACCACAGCACAGCTAGTTAGTAGTTGAATAGAAAGCAAAACCTGTTAACATCCGTGCCCTTTAGTCCAATTATCTTGGCAGGGCTGAGGGGAGATTTATCTGTAAACCGTCAGGCTTCCAAGACAAAGCCTGTTTTTAAAAAATCTACGTTATTGAACAAGCTTTTCCTTCCCCCACCAAATACCACTTTGCGGCACTTGTTCTAAGTACACAATTTTGATTCTCTGCTTCTAAAAAGTCACCATGAGGCAATTTTGAACGAGGAGTTTGGATTTTCCTTTCATAAATGAGTTTCTGTTTAGGGGTAAGCAGAGCTTTGCTTTTCTTTGGCATCAACTGCGATATGAGTCCTGTTTTCAGTAGGTTCCATGCTGGGATGCATCTGACATTAGCAGAGATGGGCCCTGAGTGAAGGGGACATACCAGGTGGCTGGGCTGCCCTTCCCTCTAGTGTTTCCTGGCTTTAAGATCATGGCAGGGAATTGGGACCTGGGAGACACTTATTAGAAGCAGAGGAACTGCCTCTGTGATAGCTAAGTTGAGAAGCACTGGCCCGAGCTCCCATGAGCTCGGATAGTGTAAGTGGGCAGGCAGGGACGGCTCCAACATACGCCAGGCCAAGGGAACCTCGCACGATGTGCCACTGAGCATGAAGGCTAAGAACAAAGAAAGGCTTTGCTCCAAGTTGCATGCATTTTCTTTCTCCAGTGTAACCGACAGGAAGCCTAGTAGATAAGCCCATCACTTACACTAAACAGTGTGACTTGTGAGGCTCTATGTCTCTTGGAGGCAAAACCCGATACTCCAAACCTATGAATGATTTAAAGGATGCGAGAGGATGCATGGACACATTGCTTCCATGTGTATCTTTAGAAGTGACAACTGTACAGACACAGCATCAGCAATGGCTCACTGACTAGATACCAGGTGGAAAACTGAGCGTATTACTTGGGAAGTGTGCCAAAGACGTAGTCATGGACAGCCTCTGATTCAATCCCAAAGATCAGGCTTTCTCAATCAAAATGAGAATATCAAGGATCCAAGCAAATGCTAAGCTGCAACCTGCCTTCTTAGCCACGTCCTTTAACCTTATCGATTGACAAGGAAATCTCTAACCTTCCATGTAAACACTTAAGGAACCACAGGAAAACAGGAATTTTACCCAAGAAGACGGAACTCATCTTTCTCTGGTAATTTCATTTTTCATGATAAGTGGGCCATCTGGCCTTTGAGTCACTTAGTGTGATCACACATGGGTCAGTCTCACATGGGGGCAATTTGGGTGACATATGTGAGTCTACCTTCTGGTTGGACTGAAGAAAACCTCTCTATTTTAGAGAATCAAGGAAGACATATCTAAATAAAACCTGCAGTTGGTGAAAAGCAACAAACACTGCACAGAAGGAAATCTTCCATTCTGGTCCTTATTTTACACAAATGTGTAATTTTGAGTAAGATGCTTAATAATCTTTGGGTCTTGTGCTTTCTTCCTTATAAAATAAAATGTTACGTTTGGTGGTTGCCAATCTTTCTTCTGTAGAGGCCAAAGATTTTTTATGGTTTCAGAAACTGTCAGAGGTTAAAGGGGAATGAAGAACAGGAAGGTGTCTAGGCCCCCCCTTTATTTCTTTTCTCACTAGTCTGATCGGACTATTTTGGCTTTTACCTTTTTTGTTATTTGGTCTTTTATCTAACATTTCAAAATTAACTTTTTCAATTTTGGAATAATTACAGATTTACAGTTTTCCCTAATGTTCACACCTTATATTACCATGACACATTTGTCAAACAAAGAAACCAACATTAGGTACATTAATTTTAACTAAACTCCAGACTTTATTAGGATTTTACCAGTTTGCCCACTATTTCCTTTTAAATTTTAGTTAGAAATTGTTCCCTGATGAACGTTCTGAGCCTTTTTTTTTTTTTTTAAGATTCTACTTATTGATTCATGAGAGACATAGACAGAGAGGCAGAGACACAGACAGAGGGAGAAGGAGGCTCCTCGTGGGGAGCCTGATGCAGGACTCGATCCCTAGATCCGGGATCACGCCCTGAGCTGAAGGCAGACGCTCAACCGCTGAGCCCCCCAGGTATCCCTGAGACTATCTTTCAAAGAGTTTTTGAAAATACGGAAGATATATAAAAGACAATCCAACCTACTTGGGACTTTCTTTCTGATACCATCAGAATGATCGAAAGTTCTGAGTTAGGAATAATTTTCTCCTTATCTGAGTACATGCTGAAGGACCATGGTTCTAATTGGCATCACCTGGGAGCTGGTGAGGACTACAAAATTCATGCCCCACCTGAGGCCTACTGAGTCATCAAAACTTGATTCATATTTTGAGATTTATTTCCATAAATAAGGAAATGTTCATTTTAAAGACTACACAGAATTTTGTTTTACGACAATCTCCCACTCTACGCGTCTGCACCCTACTTGACCGTCATCTAGAGACAGTCACTGAAAATATGCTGGGTGATGCTTCTGGTATTTACCGCCATCATTTTATGTAATACGCTTCTGCTGCTATTGACAACTCATTGATACTGCACATCGTCTTTTGATGTGTTATTATTATTATTGGTGATTGAATGCTGCCCAGAGCCCTCCTCAGTCGCATTCATACTCCTAGGGTATCTGTATGGCTATTTTGGTTATATCAATATAAGAAATCATATTATATCTATGGAAAATGGTGTTCATTAAGATGTCAAGTATTACCCTAGAGGAGTGTTTTTCAAAGGGTCATCAGTGGGTTCCTTCAAGGGACCATTTCAAGTGTCAAAACTATTGAAGAATAATTCTTAATGGTTTGTGAAAGGTCAGATTTTTCCAGAAGGTACATGATGTATGGTATCACAACGGACTGAATGCAGCAGATACGGGATTTCAATTGTCTTCTATTAGGCTAGACACTTGATCACTCTACAAAATGAAAACCAATGCGACTCTTCTCATTAAACATTTTTGTGTTTTGGAAAATATAATTTTTCATAAAAATAGTCGTATCTTAACCTTAACACACAAATGTTTCTTGTTACTTTTAAATGATTTCATAAGCACATAGGAAACATTTCTCAGTTTCAGTTTCTAATATGGTAAATACTGATGAGTATAACCCACAGAAGCCAAAGCTGTTTGGTGTCTTCAATCATTTGTAGGGGGGTAAAAGAGTCTTGAGGCCAAAAAGTTTGAGGATTGTTGCTCTAGAGTAAGAATTCACTTAATCAGTACATTTCTGTTGCATTTTAAAGATAACTCCCTTTCAACTCTTTGCTTAGGATGTACCTACCTTATTGTTTTATATTCTTCATTGCATCTATCCAAAGCCCTTCAATTTTATTTCTCAAGCAAATCAGATATACTATCAAATTGATTTTTTTCTGGGGACCTCTAACCGTGAAACTTCTATTTTATTCTTCATTCTGAGCTAGTAACTGTCTTGGTCTCCTTTTTCCCCCTCCTACTCTCTTCCTCTGAACCGTTCCCAGGGGTGATTGCTTTCAAGTAACTTAGAAATGCTTGGTGCACAACTTTTGTCCTGGAAGTTCCTTTGCTCCCCTGCTATGTTGCTTCCTGTGCTTCTCTAACCCTCATGTTTTTCTGTATCAAGTCCCTTATTTTGCTCAAGCACCTCCTTGAAAAGTTACCTAAGAGGGTATGGGATGCGAATTTTGAGAATCCTTGCATTGCCTGAAAATCTTTATTCTATTCTTATGTTCTATAGGTATTTTTGCTTAGTATTAAGGTTGTGGTTGAATATTTCTTTAGAATATTCAAATTCTTACTGCACCATCTCTCAAACGTGTTGAGAAAACCACCATGATTACAATGGAATTCATAAGAAGTCCTTTGAAAGCTTCTAGAATTTGCCATTTTAAAAAAAATTCTTTGTATTCTTTAGTTAGGTCTTTATTCATTTGTGCTGGATAATCATGTCTTTATTTTTTGAGAAGCTCTCTTGTATTATTTCTTTGATAATTTTCTTTGCCTTATTTTTTATTCTAAGTATCTGGGCAGTTTCTTAATCTAATTCTGGACTACTTTTATTAAGACTTAAAAAAATTTGTTTTACTCCTTTTTGCCCTTTTATTTTAGTTTCTGAAATACTCGCACATCTTGCTTTTTCAAGTATTTCACTGAATGCTTTTTATTAGGTATTTGACTTCTAAGGGATTTTTTTTAAGGGATTTCTTAAAATCTACTTTTTCATTTTTTTCTAAATTGATGGGAGCTTGAAACATATATATGCAATTTAACCAATTAAGCTTTCTTTGTCAAGTTCTAATACCAATACTATGGCAATTTCCTAAAGAATACTAAAAACTCACTCTTTCCCTCCCCACTAGAAGTGTTTAAATATCACTTGGGTTGTATGTTATAAGTTTCCAGCCCTGAAATCTTCTCATTTCCACAAAAAACTAAATGTTTTAAAGGCCATAAATGATGGCCCATGAAGAGCAAGACTTGTTCATTTGTCATGACTTTGGTTGGGGTGTCTCTTTGTTTCTGTTTTTGTTTTTTTAGATTTGATTGATCGACTGATTGCACGAGTGGGGGGAGGAGCAGAGGGACAGGGAGAGAGAATCTGAAGCAGACTCCGTGCTGAATGTGGAGCCCCATGCGGGCTCAAACCCATGACCCCAAGATCATGACTTGAGCCGAACTCAAGAGTCGGATGAGACACCCCAGTTGGGGTGTCTCTTTGAACTAAACTCAAGGGGGTAAACTGGGAGCTTAATTTCTGCTATTTCCTCAAAGCCACAGGATCACTGTCTGTGATTCAGAAATCTGGGTGAAGGGCTACTCAAAGGGAAGACAGAAGATGTGGGCCATGAGAAAAGGTGTGGGGGGGGTATTATTTTTTGTACAGATTAATCCCTAAGCTTGGCCCTTTTCACTTAAGTCTCCCCATTAAAAGTGTTTGGAAATACCTTCCTCATGATCAGGCTATTGGATCACAGACCTTCCTCAGGAGCCGTGTGGCTGAGTCAGAAAGACTGAGGATCATGTCAGCCAGCCCCTCTTGGCCAGGACACCTTCAGGAAAAGATAATGATCTAGGCTGTGGGATCATTTTCTCCAGCTGAGGCTTACAGTTGCACAGACTGGTCTACGGGTGTCACCGGGAATAGTGGTATAAGGAAGATGGGGGCACCAGTTTGAGGTTGTTCAGGGCCAGAAGGTTTAGGTGAATCAGGTACGTAGGCTTTGGGATTCCAGGAACTACAGGACATGTGTCTGCAGCAGCTGTGGGTTGGAGGCCTTCCCCTCAGTCACTGAAATGGCACGGTTTGGTGCCCTTGGCTACAGCAGTTGTTGGGTTTTACTGCTGCTTCTTCCATCTGACATCGCAGTTCTTGAGCTGACCATTACTACTGGCTTGTCAAGACTGAGGGTTGAAGTCACACACCCAACCTGTGTACACGGTCCTTTGGAACACATGTCCCAAAACTCTAAGCTGTCCCAGGGTAGACGGTGTGTATCCAAAAAGCAACTTTGGCTTTGCTGACATGAGATGGTTCTGTCCTATTTCTATGTGTGCCTTAGTTCAGTCAGCTGGGGCTCTCCTGAGTCGCGCTGCACTGTCTCAGTTTACTTGGTAAACTGTTAGCCTTTTTACTCTTTCATAATTTTGAATTCCAAATAAAATTGCATTAAAAAAGGAGGTCTACTTCTTTATACAGTTTCAAAGACTGGTTGTAATCTCAAAAGATATTTTTAACTTGGAAATTCTGGGACCATAGAAAATATGGTGAAGTTGAAAATAAAGTCATTTAAAATTTAGGGCCCCTGGGTGGCTCAGTCAGTTAAGCATCTGCCCTCGGCTCAGGTCATGGTCTCAGGGTCCTGGATGGAGCCCCACATGCAGCATGTGGCGGGCTCCCTGCTCAGCAGGGAGTCTGCTTTCCCCTCTCCCTCAGCCACTCCCCCTGCTTGTTCTCTCTTTTTCATTAACAAATAAAAATATTGTTTAAAAAAATAGGGATCCCTGGGTGACTCAGTGGTTAAGTGCCTGCCTTTGGCTCAGGGTGTGATCCTGGAGACCCGGGATCGAGTCCCACGTTGGGCTCCCTGAGTGGAGCCTGCTTCTCCCTCTGCCTTTGTCTCTGCCTCTCTCTCTTTCTGTGTCTCTCGTGAATAAATAAAATCTAAAAATCAATCAATCAATCAAAATAAAAAAATAAAATTTACATTTAGGGATAGTTAACATTTATTCTCATCATGTTGCAGACGCACTGCTAAATGCTTTACACGTACCATCTTAGACCTCGTAACAACCACGCATGGGGGGACCTGTTTTTCTTATCTCCACTTAGCACAAGAGGAGACGCAGGCATGGAAAAATTCAGTCATTTGCTACAGTGACCACGATCGAGGACCCAGACCCCGGCAGGCTGGCTCCAGAGCTCACGTTCTGGATCAGCACATTAGTCAGACAGTGTAAATAAAAATAACTGCACTACTGGATTATTTTGTAAAAGAAGTCTTTGAAAGAAATATTTCTTTTTTTAAAAGCATTGTTGTTATTTTTAAAGATTTTAATTATTTGACAGGGAGAGAGAAAGCACAAGCTGGGGGAGCAGTAGGCAGAGGGAGAGGGAGAAAGGTGCTCCCTGCTGAGCAGAGAGCCCGACATGGGGCTCGATCCCAGGACCCTGAGATCGTGACCTGAGCCGAAGGCAGACACTTAACCGCCTGAGCCACCCAGGCGCCCCTAAAAGAAATATTTCAACGAACCTGTACAAGTGATTAATTACCATATCTGCTGTTCATATGCAAATGGCCTCCTGGTACCCGGAGCACAACCCTTTAGGAGGTAAGCGCAAAATAAATTTTGTTCAAATATGCCAGGCGTGGCTGATTGTTTTAACATTTTTTATGAACTCCTGAAAAAGCTTTGGTATGCTGATGTTTGCCCTGTCTTAATTCTGCTCACTTTATTAATCCGCTTGGCAAATTCCTTATAGATAGACTTGCAAACTTACCCCAGCCTGACTCTTATCCGGATGGCCATCCATTCGAAATGACTGGACTACAAACCAACACATGTACCCCTAATAATTCGATGCCTCGTAAATGCCTTGTTGAAAATGTGCGTGCTGCTCTTCTGTTGGCCTCAAAGTGAATTCAATCCTATCTATTTATTTAGGAAGACTGGAAAGGGGAACTTGCCACCGTGTGGATGACGGAGAGCCGGGGGAGATAACATCACTTTGTAGGAATTCACCGTTTACGAAGTACTTTTACTTCCACCATTTCACTCCTCAGTATAATCCTGAAAAGTTGGCAAAGAAGGTATGATTGCCCTCCTTCCACCTTCCATTTTCCCGATAGATCCTATTTCAGGACACAGGACTCCCCTAAAGCCACCGAGCGACTTCGCTGGGGGTTTGACTGCAGCCGCTCCCTACAGGCAATCTAGGCCCTTCCCATTACGCGATGGGCATTTCTGTGCAGCAGAGATCACAAACTCTTGGTCTGTGGGCTGATCCCAGACCTGCTTTGCTTTGCCTGAAGAGTTTTCAGGTTCGAATCAGTTATTGCTATGCTTTAAAATTTAGAAGAGATACGTTAAATCTGGAATTTGGACTTCATCTGACGAAGTAGTTGATTTGGCAACAAGCCACTAGGGATGAGTAGTTACTACTTCGTTTAGGGTAAGCGCATCTATTCAGAAGGCCACAGGCTTCACTGTGCCTCATCTTACCCCCTGGACGGCCCTTGTTTGCCATTTATCATCATAAAATCCGACGGCTTCCTTCCTGTAGGTAGCCTGTTTCCTGATACAGAGGAAATTATCTGTGGGACTGAGCGGCCTTCCACAGACACTTGGCAATTCTCAGCCAGTGTGGACAGGCTTGTCTTCACGTATCTTCCTAGCTCTGATTCCTGACATCCGCTTGGCAACCCTCTCATCTTAATTTTCTTTATTAAACGGTTCCCCTGATGGGCCACTGGGACAGTGGTGAAATTAAGAATTTTTTCACCCAGAAAGAATTGTCTCCCATACCATTTTGAGGTCTACTTCAAAATATTACAAGTAACTCATTTTCAAACTCCTCGCCTTCATCCTTACCCCACAAGAATGTATATATTCTCCAAGATCCAAACGTTTTGCTTGTTCATCACTATGATCTTAGTGTCGGGGACGGTGACGGGCACATCACAGGGACTCAGTACATAAATAGCTGGCGACCGAACGAATGAAGTGGGAGAAGTGAATCGGAACTGGGCATTACTGGAACCTCTCCGTGTGGTCCTCCCGACACGGTTGGCCATTGGGATGATCTTATATATAAAGAGCCCAACGGAAGATTATCAGTGTCTCTTCCTAGACGCTGAAAAGATCCAGCTTAAACATTTGTTAGCTTTGTTTACTGATAAAAATACTCCATTGCAATTCCTTTCACTTCTGTATTGAACTAGCTCTGCATTTACAGAAACCCTAGCTTTTGAGAAAATACAGTTATCCTTTCTTAGACCCGACTAAGCTAATTTGCTTAGACCTGCAATCACCTGGTTTTCTATACCGTGCCAAGGAGAAAAGGGCTTTCGGCCCAGCCTGTCTTTTTTCTTAGGGTCAGAAATGTTCCATGTATTTCATTTCCTGTTTACAGCTTATAGAAATAAAAATACTTTGTATATTGAAAAAAAAAAAAAAAGAAATGCTCCATGTACGTCTCAGGGCTTCAGAACAGCTTTGCTGCCAAGCATCACCTGAATCTAATTTACTTTAACCTTTAACCACCTGCTTACAGCTCATAAGAGAGAACGAAGGGTGGCCTGCACCCTGACGTCCAGCTTCTGCTCACCTCTCAGGACGCCTCCTCATCCTCAGCTGTCCTCCGACTCCCTTCTCCTGTTTCTTTCCTCCTCTTTCTCCTCCCCCGCCCTCCTTTCATCATGCCTTTTCATGGTTTTCTTTTTCAAATGTACAATCTATCTTGTTTTCTCACCATGTTTTGCTCTGAAGGGTAATAAGCAAGATCAAGACAGCACATATGTGACCCCTCTTAGGACGTGGACCTTGGACTTCGTGTGACTCAGCACCGAGTGCTGTGCGACTGTCAGATGGGCAGTTAGTTAGGCGTTAGGGGGCCTGGCGGCCGGCCAACGGGTGGTCATGGCCAGCTACGGGGAAAGCTGGGGATCGGTCCTGGCAACCCTCCAAAAACAAAGCCACAAGAAGCCAGATCAAACCAGACAGGCTCAAGACAAAGAAGACAGGAGACTCTGGCCAAGCGAGGGAGAAAGGGCATGAAGCCCTGCTCCCAAGACGCCTCCTCCCCAGGCAATAACCATTCCCTGCCCAGTTGACATCTGTCAGTAAGAGAGACCCAAATCTGGAGTGAAGCTCCGCCTTGAGCTCACCCACTCTCGCATCTCCAGAGCCTTCTTTAAGAAACATTGTGTGTCTGGTCTCCCCCTGAATTCTTTACGGCCATGAGACCCAGAGCCTCCAGGGAAACGCGGGGCTGGGCAGGGCAGAGGAGGCCACAGGGCCTTGGGGTCTCCCCAGGCCACCGGGCAACATCAGCTGAGCTGCTGTGGATGTGACGAAGTCTCTCTACATCTCTTTGACTTTTTCCTTCTGAATGCTTAAATTTCATTTAAATATGAAGTTTCTTTCTTTCCTTTTAAATAAGTCGATTTCTCACTTTGCTTTTCATGAAACCACAGAATTTTAGGTTAGAGGAAACTTAAGAGAGAAACTCATCCGGTCCTCGTCCTGCAGATGGAGAAACTGAGGCAAGGCTCAGCAGCAGAATCAAAATTAAAAATTAAAATCTCACCTTCTGATTCTTACTTAGCCCAGCACTATTTTTTTTCACTGTTTTGAACTGTTTGTTCTTTTCAACTTAGCTATTTTCCTTTTATTTCAGTGAAAAAAGGGAATTTCAAAGTATCTATCATCCCTGGATTTTTGGGTTTTCTGTGTTTTGGATTTTCTGTTAGAGTTCACTCTCTCTCTCTCTTTTTTTTTTTCTTTGCTTCATGTTTCCCTGTGGAGGGACCTCGGTTAGAATAACAAAGCTTGCCTGTCTCTGCTCATCAGTTACTTCTCTACCAGAGGAAATGGGAAAAAGAACTGAGTATGGACTGCTCAGCCCCTCTGCCTCCCTTCCCGCTTTGCCCACCGTTTCTAATATTCCATGCGGTACATTTCCCAGGGCAGGCTCTGCTATCCCCGTGGCTGCTGGGGAAGTTGGCCTAATTCGGGGTGAAACACTCATATGCAAGATAATAGCACGAGGTTGATGAAGCAGTGGGTGGCTTCACTGCTAAAAGAAGAGGAGTTACTTGACGGTAGAGAAAAATAGAGAATCGGAAGGCAGCTGGCTTGTGAGAGATGAGGTCTCTTCGGAGTGAAATCTGTCCGACATCTATCTTATTAAATGTTGATAACATCGCACAAGCATGTTGAGGCCTGGACCACAGGGCCAGACACCATCATTCCGGGTAGATCATGTCAAAGTCTTCCTCATTTTTCTCTCACTTGTCAGTGTGAAGGGAGAACAACTTGATTTGGGCTAAAATATCTGCTTTTGAAAAAAAAAAAGTCTATATTTCCTTGTGCCTTAATTCAAAAAAATAAACCAAAAGTCTACGAGAAAATTTTTCTTATTTTATGCCAGGATTTGAGAAACTGGATAAATGAATTAAGAAATAATCCCAGCTGAGAGAGAGAGAGAGAGAGAAACCTTTAGCTGGAGGAAAATTTAAATATGGAAGTAATTTAAAACTCAATTGTTATGCCATCTTAAGAAAACTTAAAATAAACACAAATATAACTTTTTTTTTCTCATTAAAAAATACCTTAGTCATGGGATCCCTGGGTGGCGCAGCGGTTTGGCGCCTGCCTTTGGCCCAGGGCACGATCCTGGAGACCCGGGATCAAATCCCACGTCAGGCTCCCGGTGCATGGAGCCTGCTTCTCCCTCTGCCTGTGTCTCTGCCTCTCTCTCTCTCTCACTGTGTGCCTATCATAAATAAAAATTAAAAAAATTATTTAAAAAAATACCTTAGTCATAAGATGATGCTTTGGGGAATCTTGTAACTGTGTGTGTGTGTGTGTGTGTGTGTGTGTGTGTGTGCGCGTGTGCACAGAGACATGCATATGCTTCTGCACATTCTAATTGGATGCTCTTATGATTTCCATATGGATCATTGTAATATTGATTCCCTCATTTCAACCACAGTTTATATTTCAAACATCAAAATACAAAGTATATAAGAAGAAGTTCCATTTCACGTGTCCCTTGTCCTTGTCAGATAAAAAGGTATTTCCACAAGGATGGAACTGTATCCTCTTTAAAGACTCCAATATCAAATGTAATGAAAGTTAAGTGTTTCTTTTCATATCTGGAATGGTAACACAAGGTGACATTCTTAACCAAGCAAGGGAGGTTACGTTCTTCAAGCAATAACTTTCAAAGAGAGAAAGAAACAGAACTGAAGTAGGATATAATTGGAACTTCTAATAAGGAAGGCCTAAAGAGAAATGTTCCGGCCAGCAACGATTATTCGGGAGGTGGTTAAGGCTCCTTTGCGACACCCTCTGTCAAATCTTGTTCTATATTCCCAGTTTTCTGTGCCCAGCGTCCTGGGTCTCCAATGGCTACGTAGCACCTCCTTGACTTGCCCAGGTTACGTGAAGCACAGAGAGCAAGGGGAGAGTCATTCCGCTACGTATTTGCAGAGACTCACAAACAGAAATCCTTTAATATGGACAGTCTCACGGGTAAAGACCAAACATCTGATGGTTTGCTCTCTTTGAACTACCTTTACCAGTCCCTCTGCACTTACAGAAAATTCTTGATCCCCACACAGCCATCCATGGACTGCCAGGCCTTTCAAATTTATTACAAAATAGTGTAAGTAATTCATCCTTTCCCGTCCTTCCCGCAGTGGATGCACTCTGGGAGCGGAGCGGGGTTGTTGTGGTGGTTGTTTTCTATCTGGTTCACTGCTGGGCACAGCTGGCCCATTGTAGATAATACAGTGAGTTGAGTGAACGAGTGAACTGGTCACAACTGGAGCTTTCTTAGAACAATGATGCAGAACACAGTTCGTTATGGGCTGGAGTTCATATCCGCCTAGAGGGAGGGCTGTGCTTATGGATGGAAGTTCACAAACCAATAAGCTTTTCTGCTCTCTAGGGAAGAATATTTCCATTTTGTTTTTTATAGATTCTTTTTTTTTAATTTTTTATTTATGATAGTCACACACACATACACAGAGAGAGAGAGAGAGAGAGAGAGGCAGAGACACAGGCAGAGGGAGAAGCAGGCTCCATGCACCGGGAGCCCGACGTGGGATTCGATCAGGGGTCTCCAGGATCGCGCCCTGGGCCAAAGGCAGGCGCCAAACCGCTGCGCCACCCAGGGATCCCAATATTTCCATTTTGAACAAACTATTCTATAATAAGGATCCCGGTCCATTAGTCTTCTTGTTTTTTAAATTTTAAAGACTAACCAGGGACACCTGAGTGGCTCACAGTTGAGGGTCTGCCTTTGGCCCAGGGCGTGACTGACCCCGAGGTCCCGGTCCCTGCATGGAGCCTGCTTCTCCCTCTGCCTGTGTCTCTGCCTCTCTCTCTCTCTCTCTCTCTCTCTCTCTCTCTCTCTGGGTCTCTCATGAATAAATAAATAAAATCTTAAAAGAAGAAGACTAATCAACGGCTAGTATTCTATCAAAAGGCAAAAGGACGAGGCCACAGGAGAAATCTCAAGTATCTATTAGAAAAAAAAGCACGAGACCCTTGTATTTCCCATCTCCTAATCGTCTGACATAAGACATGCTGGCACTGCTCTCTACCTCCACTTAATATTATTTTGATTGGAACACCGGCTGTAATTCTGAGGGCCTGGTAGAGGCCACTTGAGGCAACAGGCTTGAGCGACAGAAACTTGGGCAGAGAAGGGCCCACAGTGACTGCCCAGCTGATGCCAGCTGCTCGGTAAGCAATTGCCACTGAAAGAGCCCTCGACCCTGGCTGGCCAGTGACAAGCAGTACAGGCCCTGGGATTAACCAAAAAGAGAAAATTTCCTGCGTCCTCACAGTCCCTCGCTGTGCCCCGTAACTGTGCCCCCCATGGCCTCCCAGCCTCTCCTCTCCGGGCCCTGCGCCCTCGCAGTGTATTCAGTAGACGTCTCTCTCCTGTTCTGCCTCTGTGGATCCCTTGGCCACCTGCCCTGCTGTCCCCATGGGGGGGGCACAGTTTCTTGCCATGTGCTATGGCGAGAAAACAAATCCAACACACACACACACACATGCACACGCATACACACAAACCAAACCAAAGGATTTTAGTCGAAAAGCTAATGCTCCAATTGAGCTGAAATGCTTTTCTTTTAATGATACTTCTATTATTTTGTGGCTCACTTACCCCTTCCCGTCCCATGGTTACCAGCTAAGTAGCCTGTTGGGCTCTTCTTCTCTTTGAAAGAAGCAGTGAGAAGTAGGGGAAGTGTTGGCTGCAGACACCACCACCACTGGATAGAGAAACTTGCGAAAAGCTTACTAGGTTTATTAGGAAAGTGTGATTTTTGAAAACAAAATAATTTTCTGCGAGTGTCGGGAATCACAGAGACTGCACTCGGGGCTCGTGTTATCCCGGAACCGAAACACAGCAAGAGGACAGAGCTAACATGCATCGCACATGATGAGTGTGGATATTTTCCGCAGGTATGGAAAAGCTGTATCTAGCCTCACACGAGGGCAGGGATTTTCATCGCCTCCAAGCTTACAGATTTCTGAAGAAACGAAACAGTACAGCTACTCCCCCCAGACCAGGCTCTGATGATAGGAAAACAGCCTGGAGACATCAACACTGTATTTGCTGAGGGCTTTTTTTTTTTTTTTTTAAGTCATGTAATTCCAAATAAAACTGAGAATTAAGAAGGATGCCAAAGAGAGGACCAAGCATTCTGGATGATGCCAAAATGCTCATCCTCCCTACAAACGCTTGCCAATGATCAAGGGAGAATGTCGCAGAAGTTCATCTAGAACCGGGCCTTTCATAGACTCTATTTTGTAACTCTTGATTTTTTTTTAAGATTTTATTTATTTATTCATGAGAGACGCAGAGAGAGAGGCAGCAACACAGGCAGAGGGAGAGGCAGGCTCCATGCAGGGAGGACTCGATCCCAGGACCCCAGGATCACACCCTGGGCCCAAGGCAGACGCTCCCCCGCTGAGCCACCTGGGCATCCTGTAACTCTTGATTTTTGTTGTTGTTGATTGAAGCAGAAAAGCAGTAGCTATGTCAAATATTGAGCGAGGGCCACCGAACGAACAGAGACCCGGCCGCAGATTCTGACAGCAGATGGGATGGGATGAAAACAACAAAATCCGATAAAAGGGGCAAGAGAGCAGATTTCCCACCCGGAAATACGCCTCTTTGGCACACTGATTATTTTGACCTGGTTATTTTAAAAACACAGCAGACCCGGAAAAGCTCTAGAAAATCCAACAAGTTACTCTCTTGTAAGAGGCACTTACATTTAGAAGGAGAACCTCCACCTGTAGGGATGTCTCCGCGCGGTCCCTGGGAGAGGCCCTCTCCAGGGCTCCTCCCAGTGCAGAGGCAACTACTTAAATCTACTTAACACCCTTGCCCTTGCCCAGTACTGCTTTTCCCGGCAACCTCCCCTGGCTGGCCTCCTTGCCCCAGGAGACTTCTTTTGTCTTTAGCTGAAGATGGTTTTTAAGGTGATGGCTTTGCCCATTTCAGCGAGTTACTTGGTTTTCCTGGGTCTGTCCCCTGTATACATGTAACATGTTTTCCTGGTGTTAATCTGTCTTCTACCGATCGAATCATCAGGCCAGCCAAAGGACCTAAAACGGAAGAGGGGAAAGCTTTTCTCTGCCCCTACCAAGGGCTTTCAAAACACAGCAGGTCGGCAGATGCAGAACAATGAGAATATTAATAAAAGAAAATCTTGTTTAAAAGCAGGCCAGAAGGGGGTAGGGGGTAGTTCTCAGTCCCTACTACTACCACCGGCGTCAACTGCAGATCCAACAGGAAGAACGGAATCTTGCAAGTGAAACCACTTTAGCTACTTTAGATCTCAGCGGGAGGAAGACAGGTCTGGGCCCTCCCTTCCCACCCAAAGGAGCTCAGCCAATGAGAGACGGTCGCAAATCAGCCAACGAGAAGAAGCCACCCTAGTTTGAACTCCAAGTTTACTCCAAGGGACTCTCTTCTTTATAATAACCTCCCAACTTCCCCCTTTCACCTGTAGAACAGCATTCCTCTCCTCAGTTCTCTGGACTGGTCTATGGTTTTGCCGTGGCTTGCTTGACCCAAACTGCGATTCTCTGCTATCCCTGCTGAAACTCATTTTTGCTGCTTAAATAACTGACACTCGTATTTCTAAAGTCAACAAAGACCAGCAGTTTTCAAAGCGTTTCAAGCTATCCAGCCAGTTAATGTCGCTCAACTTGGAAAATGAGTGATGGGGACACAATGACGTAACTATTAAGAAAACACGTTGGGTTAAAACATCCATGTTTAAGAAGAAAGATCTTGGAAGAATTTTTATTTTAGATTTATTTTGAAAGATTTCCATTACGAGTGGTCTAAATAAGACCTGAAGTCTTGATGATAAAAGAGAGAGACTACGGCCACTTAGGGCAGGTGGCACGGCACAATGAGGGCAAGCTCTAGCATCAGGGAGCCCTGGGGTGTGTGTTACTAAGCGAGTCTGATATTGTGTCTCATTTTCCTCATCTGTAAAATAAGCTTCCTGTGTAATGAAGATAAAAGTCAATCAACATATTCTAAATATCTGGCACATAGTAGAAATTCAGTATGTGGCGGTGGTGTTAGTAAAACTCCAAATTCTCCATAATGGAGAAGCATTTTGGATTTTCTTATGTACCGCGAGGCAGCATTATTCCAATGGGGTACCTAGAAGGCCCCAGCTAGGAATCTGACCACGTTCTCTGACCTGTCCAGTTTTAAGACCAAGACCTCCAGATTAGTGGAGAATCAAAAATGACCTTTGGGGGGGATCCCTGGGTGGCGCAGCGGTTTGGCGCCTGCCTTTGGCCCAGGGCGCGATCCTGGAGACCCGGGATCGAATCCCACGTCGGGCTCCCGGTGCATGGAGCCTGCTTCTCCCTCTGCCTGTGTCTCTGCCTCTCTCTCTCTCTCTCTCTCTCTGTGTGACTATCATAAATAAATAAAAGTTAAAAAAAATTTAAAAAAATGACCTTTGGGCAGTTGGCCTGTTATGGTAACTTGCACTGGCTCTTGTGAAAGAAAAATATTCCATCAAATTAAGGGGAAAGGAAGGAATTAGTATAGTATTTGTCAAATACAGTTCTTTCTTTCTTTTTTTAAAAAAAGATTTTATTTATCCATGAGAGACACAGAGATAAAGGCAGAGAGACAGGCAGAGGGAGAGGCAGGCTCCATGCAGGGAGCCCGACGTGGGACTCGATACCCGAACTGGGATCATGCCCTGAGCCGAAGGCAGACACTCAACCGCTGAGGCCCCCGGGCGTCTCTCTCTCTCTCTCTCTTTTAAGTAGATATTTCAAGTAATGCATTGGAAGTCATCATGGTGGAAATGCAGAAATATCAAAATGACTATTCCTTTTTATTTGGCATAATAAATTCACACAGAACTTATGTTTTATGACCTTTCCAATATTCAACTGTTTTGATCTACAAAAATGACAAGTGCATACGGTTCCATCTAATCAGTACTAAAGCCAAGGTAATTGATTCACGGCCTCACTTAAAAATGCGACAGGGGATAAAAGGATGCATACGGTTGAGTATTTTGTATTATGCATTCGTCACATGGTTTGCATAGGAGAAACTATATAAAGAAATAATTTAGGGGAGAACATAAAGCTGTCGGTACCACTTGCTGTCCTCGTAATAAGCTCAGCTTCATCGCCAGCAGCCAGTCTCTCCCGTTCAGACTCAAATCTGAACCTCATGCAATTCTCCAGCTTTAGAACAGGAGATTTTATTGTATGCATTTCCAAACTGCACTGCTTTGTATATTTTTATCTTTTTGACTTTTCCGGGCCCTGAGAATTATTTCTGACCTTGGATCACTCATGGGGCTTTTATTGAGTGTTTTTATTTTTTTAAAAAAATTTATTTATTTGAGAGAGAGAGATAGTGTGAGCAGGGAGGAAAGAGAGAGGCAGGCTCCCCACTGAGCCGCGAGCCCCATGAGGGGCTGGATCCCAGAACCGTGAGGCCAAGGACTGTGCGTAACCTACTGAGCCACCCAGGCGCCCCTATGGAGTGTTAGGAAAGTAGGTGAGCTGCTGACTTGAAGATGATGCAAATTACTTTTTTTATTTTTTCAAAGAAGCCTTTGATTTTATTTAGACTTTAAAGATTTTTCTTCTAGAGACATTAGGATACTTTGATGAATTTACTAACTGGAGATTTTGGTGTCGTAATAGTAGCAATTAATGAAGTAAGGTTTTACTGATCTCTTTAGGGATTATTAAACCCTGAGGTTCGTCAGCCTATGAGGATTTGCACCTTTCCACTTTAAGAAGCCATTTCATCGAAACAGGATCTCCTGGCTCTATTGGCAAATGGTAGAAACTCAGAATCATGAGCTAAACTAATTGTTTCATTTGGTCTTTAGAACGTTATAAACTGTAATGGAATTACTGAGTCGAGAGCAATTAATGGGATGTGCTTCGTATATGCTCTAAGCAGGGCTATACCTGTTATTCGTAAAGACCAATTAAAAACGATCAAAAGAAAACCGTTGATGAATCTTCGTGCCATCAAAATAAACCATCTCGAACACTTTACAAGCGCCTCATATCTGTAGAGCTCACATCACTCCAGAATGTGCAGTCACTTCGGATGCTGCCATTTAAACATTATGCCAATGCCCCATCGTTTTCAAGGAGAAAGTACGAGTTTGGAATACATTTTCTAGGTTTTTAAAACATATAAATGATGCAGCCTGGGAAAGAATGGATGTTTCTCGTATCCAGGACTCATATGTTTGACCAGGAGTTGAAAATCCAGATCCCTGCACGACAGCAACAGAGGCACTCAGACGAGTGGGGATGGCACAGACTCTCCGGGGCAGGGTCGAGGGAGGGCTGAGAAATGGGAGCACTGGAAAGCCAATGGCCTTTTAGAGGCTCTAGCCACCACTCAGCTCCACGTAGCTCCCCCTTGGATGTTGTCTTATGGGAATGTGGTTCCAGAAGAGCCAGATACTGTGATTTTCAAACAAATACAGATAAGTGGAATTTTACATGATATAGCTACACATCTAAAAGTTGGCAACTGCTTCAAATTTTAAGCCCTGTGGGTCAAATAAAACACATCTATGGCTGTCAGGAAGCAACCTCTGGATTAGGTTCGAACATCCTCTGTAGGTACCTAAATGCTATGAACAATGGCGCATGTTGAGATGTTGTCTTTCATCAATATTTATGACGCAGGAAGTGTTTTCTTAAAAAGAAAGCAGGGTATTTCATTAATCGGTAGCTCGTAGGTGCCCGCTGGGTTGCCACAACATATTCATTATTAAGAAGATTTGAAAAGATAGAAGTATTCACTGCCTTTCTCTGGTTTATAAATAGGTTAGTTGAGAAGAAAGGGGTCTCGTAACGGGGTTGGAAATTATTGGGAACGGGATACTAAGAAAGGACCGTAGGCGTGTAGAAGGGATGATTCCACAGAAGCTGAAGGTAGACTCAGGCGTTTCAAGGTCCATATAGCATCACGTACTGTTTATTATACAAGAATGGGGGTAGGGATAGACAGTACGGAGAAGAGAAAATCTGAGTATTTTATGGTCCCAGATTGTTGCTCACAAATTGAAATATTACTTTTGACTAAGTTGAAATGAGCATTTTATATAGACGGAAGTTGAAAAAAAAAACCCATGGAGAAATATACAGACGCTATGAAACAATTTGTAGTTCTCCGAGGGGCAGGAAGACAAATTTACAGAATCAAAGAGCACAACGTGTCATTTAGCTACTCCAGACACCACGCAGCATCTGTTCAGTGGACGAAGCAAAGGGCAAAGGGCAAGGGTCCAGTTCTGTTTCTGGCATTGATTGCTCTGGGACCTGGAGGAACAGTGTCACCTTTTGTCACTCAAGTTACACCATATGCTAAGAAAAGACCATGCGTAGCCCAAAGGCCTTTCCCACATCAATTCTGACCTCCATAAACCATGTGCACACTTTAAAAATCAAGGCTGTGCAAAAGCGAGGAATGCTATTCTCCATGATTTACAGAAGTAATGAAGACTTCCAATGGCCGGCAACCAACCAGATTCCTGCTGGAATATTCTTGTTTGCTTGACACCTCTCCTCATCCTGGAGCTCATCATGCTTATGTCTAAGCCATGTTCTTCTCATCCATTTTTTGCCTTGCATTTAATTTAAATGAAAAAGCAGCTCTAGGCAGAATCATTATTTAAACTGCAGTCTCTGTACTCTCCTTTGGAAATGGAAGCATCCAGAATACGTAAGGCTGCAGTTAGGTCGAAAGGTAAGCTGCGCGTTACAACCCGGGGCCCAGCTCTAAGGCACGGATTACATCAAGTTCATGGTCTTCATTGTGTCCTTCACAAGTTGCCCTTTGCTAGTTTTGAGGGAGATGCTAACTATATTGGACTCATATTCTTTTTTTTTTTTTAAGATTTTATTTATTTATTCATGAGAGACACAGAGGGAGAGAGAGGCAGAGACACAGGCAGAGGGAGAAGCAGGCTCCATGCAGGGAGCCTGATGTGGGACTTGATCCCGGGTCTCCAGGATCAGGCCCTGGGACGAAGGTGGGCGCTAAACCCCTGAGCCACCCAGGGATCCCCTGGACTCATATTCTTACTTTCATGCTTTAGAGCAATGTAAGTGAGGAATTTGAAGATTAAGTTTGTAAATAAAAATACACTTTTCGGGGATCCTTGGGGGGCTCAGCGGTTTGGTGTCTGCCTTCGGCCCAGGGCGTGATCCTGGAGACCTGGGATCGAGTCCCACGTCGGGCTCCCTGCATGGAGCCTCCTTCTTCCTCTGCCTGGGTCTCTGCCTCTCTCTCTCTCTGTCTCTCATGAATAAATAAAAATCTTTAAAAAAATACTTTTCTTTCTCTTATAGCTCAATACACAAGACGGAAAATAACACTTGGTCTATCTACTCCAATTACGCATGACCTATCACACCAAATTCCCAAATAGAGGCAAACCCAACAGAGTTCACGTTATGGAAGAAGACGTTCTCTTTTATTACCTCATGTCCCGATTCTCAGGAAATTAGATGAGTTCATATTATTTAAAGTGAAATCCATTGGCCTAACCTTCCAGGGACTTGACCCCGGTCGGTCCAATGCTCTCACCACCCCCATCAATCCAATTACATCAAATTACAAGTATATTTGTGCTCTATACTATATAGAGATGCACATACCAGCCCATGTACCACACACACACACCCTCTTTTTGATTTTGCAGAATGACATAACAATCAGGGGCCCTAGAACATAAAACAAGGATGAAGGATGGTTTGCAAACACTCTGCTCTTCTGCATACTGAGCCCAACACGAGACCCCTACCCCCCCCACCCGCCCAGAGAGAAGCACCCACCGAATGCGACCTGGGAAAGAAACAGGTGTGTACAAGGTGCGTGCAGGCGCTCTCCTTCAGACCAGCTCCTGCGGATACTGTACCTTCCGGAGGGGTTTGAGCTTCGTCTCCATGATGAAGTCATACTTGCAGAGCTCGCAGCAGCGCGTGTCTGAGCTCTTGATCCACTGGTGGAGGCAGGACTGGTGGACAAAGCGCAGGGTGCCTGTGCAGCGGCAGGGGGTGATGAGAGGGCTCTCCTCGTCTCCTTCGCAGTGACAGATCCTGGGGAGGACACAGCGGGCAGGATGAGAGCTCCCGGAGGGCATTTCCCACCTGGGGTTCCTCCCTCGCTCGCCCTGGACTGCGTTACAGCTGCACCTGACATGGGCGAGCGTGGCGTGCCACTGCAGCTTGATCTAGAACCGAATCTGGGCTCCGTGCAGCTTCCTTCCACCTGCTGCTTACACCCCTGCTACTGGGCCTGAGATACCAGGGCCTGGGGCTGCGCCACCATCTCACCCTTCACGAAGGCCGTAGCCCAGCTGCCAGCCCTAGCCCCCTCCTGGTCTATGCTTATGCGTCTACAAGCATAAGCTTCATTTCATAAAGAAAAGCTGCAATTTACCAGCCTTGTAAGGAATGTTGGGGTCTGATCACTTTACTGTTTTATTGTTATGACAGTTCTATAGAAGCACGGTGTACAGGTGTGGAGTCTGGTGCCCGTGGCATCCGACCAACGTAGAGGAATTCTGAAAAATTTAACATGTTACCAAAGGATAATGTGAATGTTGAAAATTTCAGGTTGGAAATATTACAAAGAGGAGTGCCTGGGGGGCTCAGTGGTTGGACGTCTGCCTTTGGCTCAGGGTGTGACCCTGGGGTCCCAGGATCGAGTCACCCGGGGGGGGGGTCCCCGCAGGGAGCCTGTTTCTCCCTCTGCCTGGGTCTCTGCCTCTCTCCGGGTCTCTGAGGAATAAATAAATAAAATCTCAAAAAAAGGAAAATATTACAAAGATTTTCCTAGGAACATGTACACATATTTGGTCACAATGAATGGCCTAAACTGTCAATAATCATCATTGTTTAAAAGTTAGGAAAAACAAGTTACAAAAATAGTTGATTTCATAAAGTTCGAGTACGGTAAACTCTATTGTTTTAAAATGTTAATTATTACGTCTTCTGAGGAATTCAGAGTTCACCTTTATTGAATTGGTATGAATTTGAATGTCATAGATTCACAGTCTATGAAATCTTCATTATTCTCATCTATAGATTTTTGGAAAGAATTTGCTTTCCTCATTAAATGAGATAAGCTTCTCATACCTAAAGATCTTGAATTCAGATCTTAGCAATTCTATAATTCTTGTGATTTACCCAGCCTATTAGAAATTAATACATTTGATTAGAAATATTTTTTGTAATCTTTATAAAATATAAATGGCATATATCAAAAAATCTATAAATTTACTCTCTCAAGTTGAGCTGCAGCAGCAGCAGCAGCAGCCTTGAAGAATGTTGGAATTGCTGCTCTTTCTTTTTAGATCTATATGCCCTACATTCCAGGAGCATGGGTTTTAAAGAATGGATTTTTGGGATCTCTGGGTGGCTCAGCGGTTGAGAGTCTGCCTTCGGCTCAGGGTGTGATCCTGGAGACCCGGGATCAAATCCCGCATCAGGCTCCCTGCATGGAGCCTGCTTCTCCCTCTGCCTGTGTCTCTGCCTCTCTCCCTCTGTGTCTCTCAGGAATAAATAATTCAAATCTTTAAAAAAATAAAGAATGGAGTTTTAAAGCATATTTATGTATCTTAGCTGTCTCCTGAGAGGAAATGAAATGGTTGCTCTAATTGTCAGTGCAGTAAGATACAGGAATTGAAACCAAGCCCTTCCCTAACCTCAAAATAAAGAAGTATGGCACAGTACCCTAGTATTTTGAATCTCTTTTTCTTAATTAAAAATAGTCTAATAAAAAAAGGAGCACTGACTTCTAAAGTCCTTAGGGTGGGAGTGATGAGATGAGAGCATAGGGAAGTTCAAAAATCAGTCCTCCTTCCTCCCTGGACTGAGGTAGGAAGTAGTAGTGTTAGATGTAGCACCACAGAGAGAAGGCTGACCTGGTGGGAGAAACTAAAAATTATCCAAGAGCCTATATGAAAGCCCGGAATATCTCTCTTGCCAAATGTGCTGGTCCTAGGAATCGGGGCGAGGTGTACTTTGCATCGTACCTAGTGCCCATAGAGTATGGGTTTCATGATAGGTGTTCAGTAGATGTTTGTTGAGTAAAAGAATTGCTTCATCAACAAACTATAACTTACTATAAGAGGAACCAGTGAGAACAAATCTGGGTTCCTATAGCTTCATTTGATTGTAGTATTTATTGGGGCCAGTGAAATGAGAAGTTGATATTTCTTCTCTCCTTGACTCTCTTATCTCTCTGCCTCTACGCAAAGATACTCTTTTAGATTAGGAGTCAGCAAACAACGTCCAGTTCTTCCTGCTGCATGATTTTGTAAACAGCGTTTTATGGAATCACACACATTTATTCATGTATTGTTTAGAGCTGAGTTTGCACCGTAACTGCAGAATTGAGAGTTGCCGCCAAGATCATCTGGTCACAAAGACCAACATATTTACTACCTGCCTCTTCACAGGAAACATTTGCTTACTCTTGCCTTAAATGTGGCGATTCTGGGCGCCCGGGTGGCTCAGTCAGTTAAGTGTCGGACTCTGGGTTTCAGCTGGGGACACGAGATTGGCCCCGCTTCTGACTCCTGAGCTCAGCGGGGAGTCTGCTTGTGATTCTCCTTCTCCCCCTGCCCCCCCCACATGTGAGTGTGCTTGCACACACCTCTCTCTCTCAAATAAATCAACAAATCTTTAAAAAACGGTGATTCTGGGTTAAAGTGAATATCTGAACATTCCCAACAAAAATAAAGCAAAGTTTACAAAATACATCTCCCCAGCGTCTGCAGGTAACAAAAAGTTGAAGTAAAGGTTACACAGAGAAGCCCACAAGAAAAACTAAAGGCCTCCCTGGCCTGGCATTGAGACCTGCAGATCCATGAACGGTCTACAGGGAGAGGCCCAACGTTTCTCATTTGAACAAGAAAAAGTTGCAATTAATGCCATCTGATAATTTATTCCTAAAAAAAGATCACGTCAAATGCTGCACAGCTGCCAAGATGATTCCGAGGCTTTGATTTTTTTATTTTACTGACATGAAAAAAGTAATTTATTCATAAGTAGATTTAAACAAAGACCTTGCTGATTACTGAGTTCAACCTGACCTGAACAGTTTACTGATTATAGTCCAACTTCCTATGTCTTACAGATTCATTTTCTTAAAATTTCTGCAGAAACTGTTACCTGAAGCACCACCAGCAATTTCATTTCTTCATAAAATTAAGGTTATTCCCCAAAGGGAAAAATCAGAAGCTGAGTTCGTTATCATTCCCATTTCACAAGATCTATTTTTACATGATTTTAGCATTTTGATTTTTTCTAAATCACCCAACTCAACTTGGACCCCAGGTCTGTTTCAAATCATGTGGAGATTGTTCTAAATGAACTTAAGAGCTAAATATCAACTTCGAATATCTCCTAGAAATTAAAAAATAATGTGATGATGCCATTAGGAAAAGAATTAAATGCTTCTTAAGCTGATATATTTCACACTGACCACAATTGCTAAATTATAAACTAAAACACAGTAATAAAAAACATAGACACGCTTTTTCTAACAGAATAATTATGTAGAGAAAATAATTTTAATAATAAAATTGCATGGTAAAATCGTCATAATTTTGATGTATTTTTACCTTATGGGAAGTTGAGGCTTGGGCAATGAGTGATTGTATAAAACTACTGGTGATTGACATTGCTGTCACCTACTGACAAGAATAAGCTGAATTTACAAATTTTATTGGCATTTTACCCTTTTAAATGGGTGCTTACAGTCCAATCAGTATATATATATATATATATATAATATATATATATATATTGAGACTTTTACCATTTATGACTTGAATAAACTTCTACTTCCATGTAACTTTTTAGCTTTCTGCAAAAAGCAGACCACCAAATGGTATTAAGCAAATTAAATTCTGAAGTTGTCTCTGTGTGTGTGTGTGTGTGTGTACATGTGCGTGTGCACTTAAAGTCCCTTCCTTAACGTTTGAGTTTTAAGAAAAGTAGGTTTTTGTTGGGTTTTGTTTGGGTCTTATGTACCTTAAAATGACCTCCACTGCTTCCCACCCCCTCCTTGGTAGAGGCTTCTTGGCTCTGGTAGGATATATTTTTTTTCTAAATAAGTTTTTTAAAAATAATTTATCACTAAAAATAAGTCTTTGTGAGGGTCATAGTGATTATGTAATTTGGGGATTTTTTTCATTCATTGATTCATTGATTCATTCATTCCCATTTTCTTAGTCCTTGCTATATGCAAAGGAAATCAGACAACAGCATCAGCATGTGAGGTGGATTGAGAAGGAGAGAACAGAATCTGGAGGCAGGTACCCCATTTGGACTATTATGATTATCCAGACATTATGAATTTAAAACAATATTGTGACACTGGGGAGGAGACTGGAGACCCTCAAGAATGTGTAGAGATGTCCAGAACCTTGCTTGGTTTTCATGTTAGCTGTGGCAACAAAGCCCATTTATGATATGTAACTCCTAAAGGCAGTCGTCCCTGTAGTTGTCAGACAGACTCTTAACTCTCTTTTCCCATATTCCATGCCATTTCCCCCCTTTTTCTTTTCTTTACTTTTCTTGCTTGCTTTTTTCTTTCTGTAGCCTCTGTGCCCAATTTGGGGCTTGAACTCACAATCTTGAGATCAACAGTTGCAAGCTCTACTGACTGACCCATCCAGGGACCTCCCTTCATTTTTTTCCCCCCTCTTCTCTTGGCAAGTCTTTCTGATCTATCTCTCCTCATTCCTGCCTACATTTTTCTCCATACCCCTCTCCAATTAAATAATTCTTAAGCACAATAATTATGGATACAGCTATGTTTGTAATGGCTTAATTTGGATGTTAATCTTTACTCAGAACGAATTCTCCTGCTGCAGAGTTGGGCATTCATTCTTAGATTCCACTTTACTAAAAAGGCTAAAAATGATTAGAACCCATGTGGTCCACGTGGAGGCCATATTGAAAGGTCTTAAGCAGTGGATGAGGAGCTAAAGGTCAAGTAAATGAATGAACAGGGAAAACCTGGACTTGTTCATAAGCAGAACCAAAGGTACCACAGAGAGGCAAATTTAAGAAAAAATAGGCTAGAGAATGCCCCACTGTTAAGTTTCTTGAGAAGTCCCCATTTGGAAATGGGGAAAGGACCTATAGCAGAAGAATGTCTTTGGACAAGTGGAAGAAAACACTGGGAAGGTCAACAGATGCCTTTTCCTGTGAACAAGATGTAGAGGGAAAAGGGTAAGTAAAGGAGACAGAGGAGTTGCAGTAGCTTGATCTGGGTGGGAGGGGGCTGTCTTCCTGTCTTCGGTTATCTGGGAGAGTGTGTGTGTGCTCAACAGATGGCAGGGAGCATGGGGTTACGGTGCTGGAGAGGTTGTGAGTAATTAGGAAAAGCCATTTGGAGAAGGTGATGGGAAATTATCCGAGCATGAACAGGAGAACCATGGAGCGGCAGTGAGGTCCCCGGTGAGATGAGACTGCACACACCTAGGTGGCCGCTGTCAACACTGTCTTGATCAGCAGCGCTCAGCAGTCGGAGAGCAAGCCTACAGCTGTAGCACAACCGAACGTGTCCTGAGATCACCAAGTCAGAAATGGGAAGGACAGAGGAGTGAAGGATTCTGATGCATCAGCGAACACAGTGGGAAGACAGTTAGTCATAAGGTCTACACTCTGAGCCAGGGGGCGAGTGAAGCCATCCTGTGGTTGATGTATCCTGGGGAAAGGGTGAGTTCGAGAGACTGGAAGTTACAACAACCGTGAAGAACTGATGTTGAAAGTGGGATCAAATGGGACCAAGATTGTCTATATGTCATATCCCTCATGGGTGAATTCATATCCTTTCTGTTGTATTTTTTCCACAAAAATTTTTTTAAAAAGATTTTATTTATTTATTTGAGAGAGAGAGAGAGAGAGAGAGAGAGAGAGAGAGCAGAGGGGAGGGGCAGAGGGAATGCAGACTCCCTGCTGAGCAGAGAGCCCCACAAGGGGCTAGATCCCAGGACTCTGGGCAGTCACGTAACTGACTGAGCCACCCAGGGGCCCCATCACAGAAAAAAAAATTAAAAATATGAAGTTACTTGGTGTTTGAGATTCACAAACAAATCAAATCCTGGCTCACATGCTTGCTTTCTGCTCCAGTAAACTGGAGAGGTTCTCAGTTTACTCACGTGTAAATGAAGTTAAAAATACCTCTTAGAGTGTCATGAGGATTAAAGGACATTAAAGAGTGCAGTACCTGGCACGTTATAGGCAATCAAATATTTATTAATTTTGTCATGGGACTATGGGATACTACTGCCGTGACTACTGATTTTGTTTACCTATGTCATTGCTTTCACTGTACTGGGACTAATTGGTTTTAATGGCTACTTTGGTAAACTGGTTAGAGCCCATGCTTGTGAGGCCGAGGTCAGGGATTCCGACTCTGTACAGGTGAGTTAGCTACCGACACCAGTCATCACAGACATGTCTCGAGGAAAGCTAGGTGAGGGAATATATTTAGATCTGTCTATTGAGTGGCCTCAGATAAGTTTTCAGACAGTTGCTTTTCTCATCTTTGAAATGTTACATGGCTATTGTAAGGCTCAAATACGATATATGAGAAAATATCACAAAATGTAAACACTACCCTAAGGTAAGGCATTAGGCCAACGTATATGTGATCATCACTAAAATCAACAAAATTGCTGCTAGATGATGGATGCAATGCATTGGATGTTTTTATAAAAGCAACTCAAGTTTTCATACCTGCATTTCAGTTTGTAGGACTCTGTCATTTTTCACCTCAAAGAACTGTGATGTCACAGATGATCTACCTCACTCCTACGATTAGTTTTCTGCTAAGCTACCAACACCCTTCTTGAGACAGTCAAGTCTGAAAACTTTTTCTAGTTCATTTTTCCTAATTTTTTTTTTGTATTGTTGGCCAACTCCTCCTTCTTGAGCCTTTTCCCTTTGCGGCTTCTGTGACTACTAGCCCATAAAGTCGGGAAAAGTGGAATTAAAAGGGCATATAAGATGATTGTAGGGATCAAACAGTGGCTCCTTATGGAGCCCAGACCAAAGATGTTAGGATTCTGGAGGCTGGGAAGGTGAGAAATGATAGGCGAGATGAAAATATGATATGATTTGGTGGGTGAGACCCCATGGTAAGAGATGACAGGGAAAGAATATAGAATTCAACAGATGCAAATTCATGGCTAAGTCTCTTCTATGAATTCAAAATTATAGGACAAAGGGACACCTTTTAAAATATGAGTATAGGATGTTAACTAGACTTACTGTGATCATTTCACAATATATAAAGATACCAAATCATTGTACACCTGAAACTAATATACGCCAATTATAAAAATAAAAAATAAAATACGAGCGCAGTAGTTTTGGGACAAATACAGAGAACTACTAACTACCATACTTAACATTTTGGAGGGGGAAAAAAAAAGCAAGGAAGGGGAAATTACATGACAGCTGCATTTAGATATGTGAAAAACTATTGTGCGAAATAGGAACTGGTTTTGTTCTATTCCACAACAAGATCCAATGAGTAGAAGTTAAAGGAAATAAATTTCCCTAAAATAACACACACACACACACACACACACACAGAGCTTTCCAGAGATGGAATGAGTTACCCCAAGACTGTGCAAATTTCCCATCATTGAAAGTACTCAGCTGTAAGTAGGGTATTTGTATGGCAGGCATAGTATAAAAGGAGCTTATGCAAGGGTAGCTAAATAAGATGACCTCAACTTTCTTTTCTAATGTTGCAATTCTGTTATTTTTTTTCTTTCCCACAGATGGATTTCTACCCCCTCCCTCCTGCCACTATTTCTTTGTCATCATTTCCCCTCTGCTTGTCTTGGGGGTTTTGTACTTCAATTTCCAGCATTACTCCTAGACTTGTGGTTTTAAAACACTCATCTCCAAAACCAACCCCGGCCTCTCTAATTGCAAGGAGCTTCAGCTAGTTCTCTAACGCTGGTCATGAGGTATCCCCAGTAGGACACTTAATCCCTCCTACATCTCACCATCTCTCAAACTAGCTTTTCTTTCCAAAGATGCCATTTCAGAAGTATCCCATTCTCAGCTTGCCTTTGTCTTGGAACGTCCATATTCTTTAGACTCAGTGTTTTCCATATCTTCTCTCTTTTCCTCCTCACTGCCATCTCCTAGCAGTTTTGAATGATCAACAGACACATGAACTGTCTTTAAGACTTTGCTCTTTTCAAATCATTCTCAAAACATACAGTTATTCAGATCTTAAACTACTGTTTCTCTTCAAGAACTCTATCAGGAATCAAATAAAATCCAAATTACTTCACCTGGTTGTCCTATGACCTTCCATAATGTGTATTTACTTTACCTCTCCTGCTGTATTTCCTGCTAATTCCCAACATATGGGTATAGTAGCATGGTGCACGATCTAGCACCTGATAAACAGTGAGTTCTGCCACAGGTAAGTTCCTGCCATGCCAACATCTTGATTTCTGTCGGCCTGGAGGCTACGTAAAGGATACTGGGCGTATTGTCCATCGGCCCTTGTTGATTCAAAATGTTACCATGTTCTGCGTGTGCCATGATGTGAAAAATGTTAGGGAACACTGGTGTGGTTGTGAAAAGTGCAATCAGCCTTAGATACATGGTTCTGCCTCTATCTATGTCAGTTAAAGTACTTGATCTCTTGTGTTTTCAAGTTCTTAATCAATAAAGTAGGAAAATAGCAGTGTCTATACTTCATAGGATTATTAGGATTAAATTAAGTGCTCAATAAAGGTTAAATAGTATTTTTCAATCAATATTGAGATGGTTATCTCCTCAGCCTATTGCACTCTGGGAATATCTGCCTCTGGGAATTTCCTCAAATACGACCTCGTACCTGCGATAGTCTCCCTCTGGATCATACCTCATCTAAATTGAAGCTATTCTAAGACCCACACCCTTAAAGAAACAATCTCTGGATCTTCTTTCCCTACAATGCTCCCTCCATTTCTTGGGGTTTCATTGCTCTTAAATCTTATATTACACAGACCTGGTCTTTGTTGTTTGTTAATTATTTCACCTACGCAGGCTCTATTATGACCTAGAAAAATTGTTGTCTATTAATTTTGGGGTGCAGGATTTTCTTTGCACAGCATGACGCTAAGAGTAGTTTAAGTGAAAAGAGTGTTAAAAAGTCAGGGTAAAGATGGCTAATTACTGGACCCAGACACGGCCTGGGAATGCTATTATTTAAACATGAATGGAGCTCAAAGAGATCAAAAGAGATGGCTTAGTGAGATGATTTGGCAATTCTCAGAACTTGTTACCCAGTACGAGTGCTTTGTTTATGTTTCGGGAAAATTCACTTATAATGAAAGTGAGAAGTGTATGATCCTTACTTATACGACGCATTCTTTAATTTGCATTTGAGGAACTAAACTGAGGTGAACCAATTTTGTATTCTATCAGAGCACCAGAGGAAGTCAGGCAAGTAGAAAGGAGAAGTAACTCTTACCTAATAAGTAGAGAAGAGGGACAGCATTTAATTATTCTCACTAACAGATGTTTCCACCAACTCTTATTGATATAGAATCAGCATACATTTTTGGAATTAAAAAAAAACCTCATAAATCCAATTTCTAAAATGAAGCAACAAGCTACCGTTCAGCCTGAGATTAAGAACGTCTTGAAAACACTAATTAAAAATACAGTTATGACATAAGAATAAAAATATTCTATGGCGCTAATACAATTTCTGTAATCATAAGACTGGCCATTCTGAATCTGGTGGACAGTCTTCCTGACATCTACAGATGAGTGACAGTTCTTCACACTCAAGTGGTTTTTTAAAGTGTTTTGTATTCTGAAAGGAATATTTTCAACTCAGAAAAACCTTGGTACATAGCATGACTTCCTGAGTTCAATTTCACACCCTAATTTGTCATCACCGACTTGCTCAAAACCTCAGACCATCTGCACAGAGCTGTAGGGAATGATCAACAACAAAGACAGTGACATAGCAATGTCCCTGGCTCCTGACTTCATCCTGGAGCTGGTACAAAGTTGCAGCTCATCAGCCACATTTTCTTCCCACCAGATATCACACTGATGCAAAACAGTGGAGAAAGATAATGATCACCTCGCTGAGCCAATCATGGAAGCAGGGAGGCCAGTTCTTATTTGAATTTATATTTGAATTTATATTTATTTATTTTTTTTAAATTTATTTATAGATAGTTTGGTTGTGTGAGCTGCAATGGATTGGGAAGATTCCTTTTTTTTCTTTTTCTTTTTTTTTTTTTTTTGGTGGGTTGAGAGAGAGAGAGAGAGAGAGAGAGAGAGAGAGAATGAGTGGAAGAGGGGCAGAGAGAGAAACAGATTCCTGGCCAAGCAGGGAGGCAGACTAGGACTCCATCCAGGGGCTCTGTGATCGTGACCCGAGCCAAAGACAGATGCCCAACTGATGGAGCCACCCAGGTGCCCTAGGAGGATCCCACTTGAATTGTTCTTCCTGCGGCTGTCATCAACTCTGCTCATGGTTTGATCCTATTGATACCAGGAATTTTAACCCTGATTGGGTTCATGGATTCTCACAAGGACTCCTCTGTCCTGTATAAGCTAGAGATTTAGTCTCATAGCGGGCTAGGTCCTCTTTGAGGACTTTCTGGGAAGTTTCCATGGGTTCTTGGAGTATGTCAGAGGCCACCCCCACTCCCACCCCATACTGGAGTGTAGAGTCCCACGAGTCAGCCCTCAAGTGTATCCAACAACAGAGCAGATCTCTCTCAGCAATCTTAGGGTCACTCAAGCTGTCCAAGTCCTCTAAGTCCAGAGAGACCTCAGGATGGATTCTATCCTTTGGGATAATTCCTCTCCTGTTAACCACCACTTTGCTGCCCTGTCCTTACTCTGCTGGTGAGCTCAGAGTATAACCTACTTCTGGATAAAGGAACTGATTTTCTCCAGCAGTATTTATCTTTCCAGATACTATGTTATAATTTTGGTGACATACAGGTGAATAAATCCATCATGAATGTTGAATGAGTGACCCGATGAACAATTTTCTCCACGTTCTCACACATGTCACAGGCATTCATTTTATATCAGCCTTGAGATCTTTTTGGATTGATTGTAAGACTGATAAAATTAAACTAGAGATACTTCTAAGCAGATATTCTTAAAGTTATCAGCCGTGTGGATTGCCTGGCGGGACAGGAAAAACTAAAGGACAGATAATATGTACTTATTTGCTTTCTGTGTAGATATAACCAAAGAAATATATTTGGTCAGACACAAAGTAGAGGTTTTGCACATACATAATAACAGGAGTACCAGAAAAATCATTGTGACTTTTTAGACTTTTTCTTTTCTGCATGTGGCAGAGATTCTTTTTTTAAAAATTTTTTTAATAATAAATTTATTTTATATTGGTGTTCAATTTGCCAACATACAGAATAACACCCAGTGCTCATCCCGTCAAGTGCTCCCCTCATTGCCCGCCACCCATTCACCCCCACCCTCCGCCCTCCTCCCCTTCCACCACCCCTAGTTCGTTTCCCAGAGTTAGCAGAGATTCTTAATTCAAACTGATTTTGTGATAGCGCTCCTTTGCAACTGCTAAGTCTCTGAATCCTCATAACCTCACTCTCAACCATGACTTCCTTCCGTTTTTTGGTCCACTCATTAATCTTATCTGGCTGAGCATTACATCAAAGGAATTCTCAAGCTGCCATGGATAATTGACAGAGCAGGTAATTTATTTACAGATAACCAAGAATGCATGGCATGAATTAGAAATATGCTTCTGCATATGAATTCTTCTAAACTGGCAAGTGAGTGTGTTTGCGCAATATTGCTGTTTTATGGCAGCTCCAGCCCCTCTGAATGAAGAATGAGTCGGTCTTTATTCATTTATTCACTTCATTCTTCATTTTTAATCATCTCAACAAATAGTTTGTTGTCTATGCACCATGTGAGAGGTTACAGAAGGTGCTGTGATAAAAACAGAGATGAGTAAGTCTCAGTTTTTGCCCTTCGTGGACCTTATTCTCTGCCAGTTTACACACTGGATAATGGCACAAGTGGCTAGCGTGCAAGTTACAATGATGTGTGCCATATCCAGTGCTATTGTGTGCAAGGGAGGGCAAGATATGTACAGATTAGGAGTGGGGGCGGGGGTCAGAGTCCAGTGGAAGGTGTAGTATAGCTGGTATTGGAGTGTGGGGAGAATTTTGGCAGATGCATAAAAATAGGTTAGAAGGAAATATATCCAAATCTAGCCAGGTAATTAAGTTTAAATTAGAATAGTTTTCTCTGTTTTTAATTTTCTTTACAATAATCACAACTATTATAGCATCACTAAAGACACACGAGAATAACAAACATGACAAGGTTGGATAGGATCGTAGGGAGATGTCACGCTGAGAACTAAAGCAAGATTACGGAGAGCCTAAAATGCATTTCCTTCATCCAGTGCCAACATCAACAACTACACACACAGAGGCACACACATAAAAAGCCTTAAGTGTATTCAGCTGGAGTGGAAACCCACTAAAAAATGTGAGTAAGAAAGTGAGATTATTGGCTGTGTCACCTCAGAGATCTGAAAGAGAAAGAAGGGAATATGGTAATAGTCAAAATCAGTAGTAGCACGGGAGCCAGAGTAATAGTCGGGAGAATGGAAAGAGAGAACACGAGATGCTGTATAAGCAAAGTTGGAGAAACTTGACCGATCAGTAAGGGAGGTGGGGATGAGCTGTGGGACAACGGCAGTAACGGACACACTCACTGACTTCAGGGCTTTAATTAAAGCTTCTCCGTACAGATGCTCAAGATCAACCTATCTTCAGGGCCCCTGAGCATTTGTTTGTCACTACAGGTACCACTTAGAAGTCATCATGTTTGTGATTTAATTTTTAACTTAAGTTACATTTTATGGGACGGTCATTCTGAAAAACAGAAAGAAGTAGTTTCACACTTTCCCATATATTCTACTATCTTGGATTAGAGATATTTTGATGAATAATATTTGAAGGACATTTTTCCAAATAGCAGTAGAATTGCCAATAACAAATAATTATTTCAAATAGTAATTGTATTTGCAATATAGTTTTCCACCTAGCAGTAGAATGACAAATAGATAATTAATGATGTGGTTCCTTACTTCCTGTCTCTAATTCATATTTTCCTTGTGCGTAGTATGTCCAGAAGGGTTCTCATACCACTTCGTTGTTCCAACCATTTGTTTCTCAATCATAGAACAGAAAGCACAATTTTGTGGACCCAAATTAAGATCCACATGCTTAATCAGTTAAGCATCTGATTTCAGCTCAGGTCATGATCCCAGTCCTAGGATAGAGCCCCACGTCAGGGTCTCTACTCAGTGGGAGCCTGCTTCTCCCTCTCCCTCTGCCTACTGCTCCCCCTGCTTGTGCTCACTCTCTGTCAAATAAATAAATAAAATCTAAAAAAAATAAAGTGCTTTATAAAAATAAATCATAAAATTTTTATTTATTCAGAATCTTGACAGATTTTCCAGTTAGACAAGGGAGCAGCAAGCAGAGGGAGAGGGAGAAGCAGGCTCCCCATTGAATGGGGAGACAGATGCTGGGCTCGGTCCAGGCCCCTGCAATCATGATCTGAGCCAAGGCAGATACTTAACCTACTGAGCCACTCAGGTGTCCCCCAAAATAATTTTTTTTTCCGAAATTTATGTGTATGAACTTTATACCTTGTCATTAACAGAAATAACTGAAAACATAGTATAATCCTATTAAAAATTATATGCATAAAAATAGGTTAGAAGGAAATATATCCAAATCTAGCAATTATCTAGCCAGGTAATTAAGTTTAAATTAGAATAGTTTTCTCTGTTTTTAATTTTCGTTACAATAACCACAACTACTATAGCATCACTAAAAGACATATGAGAATAAACAAAAATTACAAAGATTTAAGAATAATTTTCCAATTCTACTTCACTTGCTTTTTCTCGTTCTTTAGTAAGTTAACCAATCCATGGATGCTGGATAGACTTAAACATTTGAGCAATTCAGAAAAGTGCTACGTCTTATTATCAGTACATGTGAATCGCTTTCCTGCTGTCTTCATGTCCAGCTTCAGGAGCAGGCCTCTTCCCACACTTTGTCTTGTAAAAAGCTTAAAAATCTCATTAAGTCTTTTATTTTTAATTCCAGTGTGGTTAACATACAGTGTTATATTAGTTTCAGGTGTGCCGTATAGTGATTCCTCAACACTCCTGTGCATCACTCAGCGCTCATCGTGATAAGTGTTTCCTTAATCTCCCTCACCATTTCACTCATCCGCCCATCCAACCTCCCCTCTGGCGACCATCAGTTTGTTCTCTACAGTGAAGAGTCTGTTTCTTGGTTTGTCTCTCTCCAGGAGCAGCCCTTGTAACATTTTGGTTATGTAGTAACCAAAGGATTTGCACTTACTGTCATTTTACTGTAATGAAAATACAAACTTGCAGGTGTTAACCCTGTCACTGAACATCTGCTGCCTCTACCCAATGCACTTATTCATTGGAAGGACAGAAAGTGCTAAGAATAGTTTGTCCCCCACCTCCACCCCACACATACACGCCAACACCATGGATATCTTGTATTATCGAAATTCTAAGTGTATAAAACATGATACTTCACATGGCTAGAGTAGACATCTAAGATCTACACAAGCGTGTGTATTCACACATTCCATTCTGGGATATGATGGTTCCGCTTCAGTTCCTACAGCTGAAGAGGTCTCTCCTCCTGCATCATCAGCATTTTCACCTGCCTGGTTGTGGCTGTGTTCGCATGTGGATGTGTTTCAATTTTTCTCAGTACTCATCACTGTCCATTGAGTCTTCCTCAGTGCTTGGCCTTCATTTTGCATTGCTGTAATTTCATCACCTTTTGATCTTCCTTCTTTTTGAACAGCGTTTTTCACTATGAAATAATCTGATAAATTGATATCATTTTTCCTCCGCACTCAGTATAAATGAATTTCATTAATTATGTACACCAGATGCAATCATTTCGCATCCCCCCTCCCTCTTTGCCTTTTCAAATGTCTGTGAAGCAGCTGTCTTTATTTGGAGACAAAAACAATACAAAAAAAGCTAAATGGATGACTGTATGCATAGAGCTTGATGAAAGGTATAGTAGAACTTTCTTCATGCATGAACTATGAAAGTGAAAAATGCAATTGCAAAAATGCAAGTGCAACAGTAAAAACCTCAAGTATGATGTTCCACTAAACATGATGTGAGATAAATAAAATAAAGAGTATATAGCTGTCATGACTAACTCCCAGTTTATTTTTGTTTTTGATGATTTATGGCTGATATATAACATGAAACAACAGTAACATTCCTCTGCTTTCTTGATATTGATGGAAATGGTATCGTTTTTTTCTTTGATGCATAGAGCATGAAAGAAGGTAAAATTTTGGGCTTAATATTTTAAAAACCTCTTGACAGTTACTGTAAGGAAAGTTGCTTTTTTATTTTTAAATTATATTTTAATTTTCAACCAGTTATTTAATGTGGCTATTCTTTAAAGAAGTACATGCTGAAAGGACCCTGGGTGGCTCAGTCAGTTAAGCATCTGACTCTTGATTTCAGCTCAGGGCATGATCTCAGGGCCATAAGATCGAGCCCCATGCTGTGTTCTATGCTGGGAATGGAGTCTGCATAAGATTCTCTTTCTCAAAAAAAAAAAAATTATATTGGTGAGCCACAGAGATTGCTGATTTCTGTACTTGATCCCTTAAGGGCATTTGACAAAAAGTAAAGAGATGAAATAGTTCCAAATGGAGCCAAAATAGCCCATCTACATTATTCAGCATCTCACTAATGAAAAACATATTGACAATCTGCGTGCAAACTCACCACTGGCAAAGGCGTGAAGAGGCTACAAAACCTAAACACATTTGTGAGCCTTACTTTTTCACAGAGTGGAATCTGGGCTGAGATGTCTCCCAAGGGATGCTGAAGGATATGGCTGTGAGGTCAGGTGGGAAATGGATACCAATGCTCTTTCAACCAGGTGGCATCAACCTATGGTTACACTTGGTCACAGTAGCTCAGTGTTTGGGAAGGTGTGTGGAGGCTCTTAAGCAAATTTCAGATAATTTTATCCCAAACTGTTCTCTACTACATTGTATGTAGATCATGCAAAATGATAGAAAATATGTAAGTCATGACTTTTATGTTACATCTTTGTATTTCTTATAAAGCCAATAGGCTTTTGCAATAGCACATTTTATTTAAGACTAAAATGAAAACGAAACAGACCAAAATAAAACCAAGCATGATATAATCTTAAAAATCATTCTTGCAAGAATGTTCAAGTTATTATATGTCATGGGAAATTAATTCCCTCTGGTTACACCAGCGAGAATTGATCTTGAGCTATTTATCAAGAAAAAAGTGCAGGCTGCCAGTGGATACAGATATTTGCTTCTATGACATTCTTTTCCCCTAAATACTGGCTGTCTTAGAGTTTTGGAGTTTGCAGAAGCCATCCTTTTAAGCACTTATCCTAACACAGCTCTTCAGTTGTATGATAGGACTTTACCCCTGTCCTGTGCCAGCACTCGGTCATTAAAGGAAGTGGCCTCCCGTGGAACATGTTCATTATTACCTGGGACATCATCCACTAAATTGAAATGTTCTCATTATGACTATGATAGAAATTTTGCTTAGTCATTCCTCATTACTAATAGAAGATGTGTCTCATCTGAAACCTGTTTCAGATTTCACGTGACACATGTTCCTGGCTTCAAGTGAAACATGTTCCTGGTTTCACATAAAACCTGTTCCTTTGCTTTGGCCACTGTGCTATGAAAATTAAATTTGTAGTAAATTTCCATATAAGCATTTTTGCAGATGTAGTATTCTTCTACCCTTATTTTCGTGTGTCCTGATTTTTCTTAATTTTCTAGTTTATCCTTTTGGAGTGTGTGTGTACATTCATGTGCACTGTAAATGTGTATAGACACACTTATAAATATATGTGTACATTTACATATACACACACATATATCAATATATATACAGTATGTCAAGTCATTGAAGAAAGAAATAGAAAATCACCAAACATAAATCATCTCCTCTATTTATGTTGGGCGTTGCTTTCCCTCATGTACATACGTGCATCAGGCTCCGTTTCCTCATACTCCCTAACTCCCTGTATTTACCCGTTGCAACATAAACACCCTGTATTACAATTGCCTGTTTTCTCATCTGTAGCTTCTACTTTAGCGGTGGTCAAATGTTAGCATGCGTCGGACTCTCACAGAGGTCCAGTTAAACTAGACAGCCGGGACTTGCTCCCAGTTTCCGGTTCAACAGGGTTGAATCTGGGTTGGGATCCAATAATTTGCATTTTAACAAGTTCCCATGTGATTTTTGTGCTACTGGTGCACAGACTATACACTGAGAACCGTGGATTTAGTAGTTTGTTAGTTTGCTTTTCGTACAGTATTATTTGGAAGTGAACTGCAATTAGATGAGAAATTTGAGGTTTGATCCAAAATGAAAGCTGCAAAAAGCCACTACATCTTCTGTTTCCACCAATCAACTTGTCAAGTTTGAGAACCACTATCCCAAATGGTTTTAGGAGCTGAAAAGAAAGAATCTGTACCAGTTGTTCACCCCCAGGCTTCATTTTAGTGTTTCCAGGTTATAGAAGTGCTGCCAAGTGGACCTCCTGCCCAAAGCATGGTTCTTGCAATATGTGTATCTTCTGGGCATCGATCTGTGCACTTGAGATTAGGCTAACAAATCAGTGATTCTCAGGCCCTGTCCGCTCATTAAAATAATCTGGGATGCTTTTAGAAACGTGCTGTGTTGAGACATCACTTCCCCGAGGATCTGGATGGGGTCCTTGCAGGAACATTTTGTTGTTGTTGTTGTTTTAAGCTTCCCTGGTGAGTTAATATGCAGCCCGGATCGAGAACTGGGTGATCCGGTGATCTCTCTGGGTTTTTCTAGTTCCAACTGATAGAATTTTGAGGCTTTCAAGTGTTGATTGGAATCAAGACTCCTCTAATGCATGGAACACTCTGGCAGTGCCTATGACTTCTATTTCATTCTAGTTACTTATTTTTCTTCCTTTATTTCCTCCAGTGTTACTATCTCAGAGTATGGCAAAACATTTTAATTTGACTGTGCCCTCTGAGAGTTGTGAGCTAGCTCAGATCAAAATACCTTTAAAATCAAGACATCAGAATTTACTAAGGTGGGGCTCAGAGGGGCCAGATAAGAACAAAGGGGTACGAGGGAGGCAGAAAATAGGAAGGTTTCATGATCACTTGTTAGATCACCGTGAAGGAAAGAAGAAAGTTTGCAGCATAATATCTAAAGTAAAATCCAGCTTTAAGAAGCTTTCCAAACACAGGATCTCCTGTATTGTGGCATCTTCAGTTCTGCATAAATCTTGAAGGGAGTGAAGGGGAACTAACAGACCCCTCCAGTCCCCCTCGTATCCAACAGAGGAGGCAAGGAGAACACCAGGCTGAGTTTAAGGCTGTCAGAGTGCTATGAACAAAAGATGACTCACCCAGGCTGCTCCAGGGGCATTTTAATGTCTGAACCCAATTAGACAGTGGTGTCTAAATTTGCCTATGTCTGAGGATGACTGCAGAAGATTTGAAATGAATGTGTAACTACTCTGCAATGGTTATAAGGAAGATGAGAACCTAAACATGGTAATTGGAAATGGAGGAAATGTTCACACTATAAATAAATTCTCAGATATAAATTATGATTTGGTAGCAACAAGCACTGTACCCAGTATTCACTGGTTTATATATAGTGTTCATTTTCTGTTTGCATATATATATGTGTGTGTGTGTGTGTTTATATATGTGTAAAAATGAATTTGTATAAGTGAGAGAAGACAGAGGGTGCTATTCTTTTTCTTCTTCTTTCCTTTTTTTTTGACACAGAGAAGAAATTTCACATCGCCAGACAGATATAAGTTCATTAAAGAAAGTACATAGTTCAAAATAATTGTAATCCTGAACACATATTGTTCTTAAATTAAGAAGAAGATAAATTCTACCTAATTGGTATTTTTTCTTATTCAGTATTTTGCACTTTGGTATAATTGAGTATTTGACAAACTTAGAAATGAACAAACAAGAGATAAATGTAGTATAGTTTAAACAGCTTTGTAATATGTAAATACTGATTTACATGTCTGAAGGAGCACCATATGTCTGTTTTTGCCTGAAGTTTCCTGAGGTTGGAAAATGCCTAAATATCTTCAAATCTACTTGAAGATGGTTTTATAGGTAGAGAAATGCCCATTTTTTTCTCGTTCTTCCTCTCTAAAAGCACAACTTGTTAAATAATTGGCCTACAGAATACATGCTATTTCCAAAAATCAGAGTGACCTATTTACCTAAATTAGAAGAATATTAATCAATCCACTTGGTTTTTGATAATCTATTAGTCAAGGCAATCAGTATTATTGATGACACTGTCATTCTACTCCTGGACAGATTATCCCCCAAATCGAGAACAACGAAGACAAAAAGTCTTGCTAAGAACAAGGCATGTCTTTGGAAGATATACGTTTAAAAAAAGCTATAAAATGCCATTTTTGTAAGCCTTTCAAGTTATTTTCTCATAAATGTCGTGTGTGTATAACTATCAGTGCCTTAGTTCATCACATTTGTTCATTGAAAATATAAATTACTTGGATAAATGCTGAAAGAGTATGTGAAATCACACTATACACCGATAACATTAGAATGCGGTGCTAGTTAAGATTTTCTTTGTTGGAGAACCCTTTACTCCATAGGATAAAGAGCATAGTGTATAATCTGAACTTTTGCTGAGGACTGCAATAAACGTAATTATTCATTTCAAAGAAAGAAATTAGGTCTACAACACTATCATATTAGTAATGCATATATTTGCAATACACAGTCATTTTTCTCATTTTTCAATCACAAAGACAAAGAGAGACAAAAATAAGTAACTATATATGCAAATAGTCCATTTTATCTTTTCCAAGTTTGACGCCTCCCAGTAGAGAGAAAGCAAGACTTGAAAGTGAGACCCTGTGACTCTACGTTGAGTAATCCCAACTAATTCACCCGTGACAGATTACCAACGGTGTTCATATCCATATTTCCTACCAACTCAGCTGTTATTAAAATGAACAGGAGAAAGATGATTATTACTTCCTATAAGACTCAGCAAAACAAAGGCAAAGCCTAAGGAAAAGAATAAATTTATGAACTTTCTTAAGAGTCTGTCACCTCTTGGAAATAAATGATTCTTATTAGGAGACCTTTCTCACCTGAGTACTGAAAACTCTGCACAGCTGATCTTTTGCTCATGGAATGGACTTTGACAATAGAATATCAGTCTCATCTTTGTACAGAAAAAGTAACAGAAGGAATTAGCAGAATACCTTAAAAAATTTTTAAAAATCCGTTACTGAGTGAATATAAATCTAGGACTAATAGGTAGAAAATAGAAAGACACAGGCCTAGAAAGAATGTTTTCACAATTAGAGGTATTAAAAAGAGACTGTCCCAGGAAACTGAATGTCCAAGGGAGAGAAAGATGATGGTGTGTGCTGATGTTCCAAGGGTCTTCAAAGACCAGACTGGAGAGTGAACTAGATGATCTAGGAATCTACGAACCCAGTCTTCCCAATGCTGTAATACTTATCTAAAATGTTAAGGTAAAAAGAAGTATTTTTTTCCCTCTAAATAAATATGGAAAGCAAACCTACTAACTGAAATGTTATTTTACTTTAAAAATCTTATTTGTAGAGCTTATTATCTCAGTTTTTAAATTTCAAATATATCTAGAGATATATGGAGAAACATATATAAAGCTGTGCTAAGTGTGAAATCTAGATGTTTCATGATGCCACTCCCTTAGGTCCAAGTTCAATCGTCTTCTTTATGACGTACTGCAGAACTAAGTCACGCTTCCTACCATCTGTGGCCACTTGAACTCATAGTTATGGACCTCAACAGGACTTCTAACAATGCTTTTCCACCTTGCTGTGCTTAGCACTGCCACACTTAGCAAAAATATAAGGGATACCCAGTTAAATTTGAATTTCAGATAAACAATAAATACTTTTTCAGTATGTGTATGTCCCACTGAAAAATTATTTGTTGTGATCTGAAATTCTACCCAGATTTCTAAATCAGAAACTTGAAATCAGATACATACGTAAAAGTTATCGTCAAATCCTGTTTGATTTGTTTACTTTCATAATACTTTAAAAATCCATCTACTTCGTTTTTTTAACTACTATTTTTAAAAAAGATTTATTTATTTATTTGAGTGAGAGAAAGAGTGCATGAGCGCAGGAGAGCAGGAAGGCGGGGGGCGGGGGTGCAGAGAGAGAATCTTCAAGAAGATTCCCAATAGAGCATGGAGCCCCACATGAGATGCCATCCGAGGACCCATGAGATCTTGACCTGAGCCAAAACCAAGAGTAGGAAGCTTAACGGAATGAGCCACCCAGGTGCCTGACTGTCTACTTTTCTTATTCTCACAGCCACCACCAGCTCTGGGGCAGCTGTGTCTTTCTAATTGGTTTCCTTTTCCTTCAGTCTTGGCCTCTCCAATCTGTTTTCCAAAAGCAGCTTGGGTGGTCTTCCGGAGTACTCAGGAGAGAGCGTCATTCTTTTTCCTTAAAAGCATACAGAAATTTACCCTTGACATTAAAACACAGTCCAAACTCCTAACTGTGGTTGATAAAGAACTCCATGGTTGACTACCATTCCCCTCCTCCTACTTGCTGTGAGGCCACACTCAAATGTTTTTATGCCCGATCTCACTCATCTCTGGGTATTTACCGATGCCATATCCTTTTCCTGGAACAGGTTGTCCTTTCTCTCTGCTCTCTCCTTTGGATTTCTTCTCAATTATTAGTTTCTCAGGGAAACCTGCTTTGTTCTATGAGATGCAATGTGTTCCTTCAGCTTCATTCACAGATTTTTTTTCTTACATTTGCTTGTTTAATTATTTGTTTTAACAAGTGGAATATAAGTTAATGAGGAATGGGGCCATTGCTATATTTCCCACTGTATTTCCAGCTTCAAGAACACTCTTTGATACAAAGTAAATTTCCAATAAATAGTTGTTCACCGTGTGAATGAATGAATGACTACAAAGATCCACTGACAAGGGTAAGAAGGGTCCGTCTTAAACATAATTCTCTTAGGAGCTCAGGCCTATTATTAAAAATTATCTAAATCAATCTTACAAATGCTAGTGCTTTGTCAAAAAGCATGATGGTGTTGCTCTTGGAAAGTGGTTTTCTGCTATGAACATTTTGAGTTTTAGAAACGTTCTCTTCCCATTTCCCCACACCTGGTATACAGTTATGGCAATTTAAGAATTAAGTCAAAAAACAGATAATTGTTACCATTTTCTCATTTTCCTCCAAAACTTTTCTTAAAAAAATGAGACTGTGCATAAAGAAAGTTATGGCAAAACAATATAAAGTATACCTTCAAACTCACTGTCCAACCCAGACTAGGCTAGAACATCATCAGGAGTTAGTTACTTTTGGGCTCTTCCTCTTTTAAATAAACCATTGGTGGAATTACCCTGTGCCACCCAATTCCCATTGTTCTCCCCCATGGTTTTGCATCTCCTCTTTTAGCAACTTCTAATTTTGAAGCCATTCCCAGAATTCTTTTTGGGCAATTGCTACATGTTAGAATTATTCTGAGTACTGTGGAGAGCATGAAATAGGGATAAGACATAATTCCTACTTCAAGGAGCTTAGTCTATAGGAAACAGAGAACTAACACACATGAAGCTGCTGGAAAATAAGCAAATTCTAAGGAAGTGCTACCGACTACAAAAGCTTATGGGAATCCAGAAAAAAGAAAAGATCACTGTGCACCAGGATAGTTTTGGAAAGCTTTATGAAGAGGATAAAAACGAGATGAATGTTAAAGCATATCTCAATGTGGGCACTTGGAGAGGAGGAGAAAGACATTGGGAAGGGGGAGAGCTGCTCTGGATGGTAGTTCAGCGCTACTGCTTTGTTTTTTTTTTTTTCCAGCTTAGAATTCTTGTCCCACTTTTTCTGGTACTGATGCTATTCTTTTTGTTACTGACATGTCTTTTCCCCAAAGAAAAGTGGGTTCTGGAGGGGTTGCCAACAGTCACATTTAAAACCAGCCTTCCCACCAAAGGACTTGGTCCAGGCATCCTGCCCAATGCCCCCCCGGAGACCATGATTAGCCCAAGATTGTGACCTAGGGCAAGCTAATTCTATTCCATCCCTGGAGTTGCATGTGTAACTGCTCAAAGAGAACATTTATCTTTTCTGTTAAGTCATGACTGGTAAAATATAAACCTAAAGCTATCTCTGCCCACACTGTCTCTTCCCTCTGCTGTACAGAGGAAGCTTGCCTGCAGTTGAAGAAAGTGAGAACACACAGAGAAGGAGAGAGAACCACATTGTTTGAATCTCTGCAGTCTCTGAGGCCATTTGTATACCTGGATTTCCTATGTCTGGGGCCAACTCATCCCCTTCTTGTTTAAGCTCGTTTGAATTGGTTTCAGTCAACTTTAACCTGATAGTGGAGTCCTGACCAGAGCAGGTACTAGGGTACAGGGCGGATGTGGAGAAAGAAGAGGAGTGTAGGGAACGATCAAAATGGGACATTAACAATGAGACAGAGGACACAGATCAAAAGCAATATCTGGAGGAACAAACGATGAGATCTGGTTAGAGATTGGACATAACCACTGCAGAAGAAAAAACAGCCCAAAACTGGAAATTCAGGGTATTTGTGAACTCACTGACAGAAATGGGGGTAGTTGTGATGAGGAAGTGGGTTCGAACAGACACAATAGGCAAACCATGACATGGGAGTTCCTGGTAGAGTCGGGGCTTTGTCAGTCTATGGTTTAAGCCAGATGAGCAGCACTTACTGGTACAGCAGTGCGGCGAGCTACAAGACAGTGACCTAACTTTGCTTTGTGTCAGCACTCAATAGACTATGACAGAAAATGGTAATTATGCTTCCCAGAGTCATCTTTTCTTATTTATTTATTTATTTATTTATTTATTTATTTATTTATTTATGAGAGAGAGAGAGAGAGAGAGAGAGGAAAGCATGAATACATGGGCAGGGGGAGGGACAGAAGGAGAGAGTCTTAAGCAGACTCCGTGCTGAGCGCAGAGTCCAATGCGGGACTCCATCTCACCACCCTGAGGTCACGACCAGAATCCAAGAGTTGGACGCCCAACTGACTGCACCACCAAGGTGCCCCCCAAACTCATTCTTTCAATTATTTGTGCTTTTGTTCCACTTAAGGCCCAGGAGAAATGTAGCACAGAGCAGTGGTTCTCAAAATGCGGCCCCTTAGATCAGCAACATCTCTATCTCCTGGGAACACTTCAGAAATGCAAATTCATGGACTCAGCCCTAGAGAAGGGGATCGGAAACCCTGGGTGGGTCCACTAACCCGTGTTTTAACAAGCCTTGTGGTCTATGCTAACGTCCACTAAGGCCTGAGCACTGCTGATGTAGAGTTTGTATGTTGGTTCCCTGGCAGGTGAGGTCACCTGCCGCTTAGTGCTTTCACATCGATTTCACATTGTAAGAATAATTCCCTTAGAAAAACTCATTTTCCCTAAATCTGTTCATTCAAAAATGGTATGTTGAGTACATTCTATCTGCCCGGCCCTGTTCTAGGCACTGTGGACACCAGGAAAAAAATCTGAAACGGTCAATCACAAAAATACCTACATGTCGGCAATGAAACATTATGCTACGGAAGTGATTCCCAGGAGGCTTGCGTGGTGAGCATCATGAAGGGGTCCCTAAGGAGGCTGCATTTCATCCAAAAAAGAATGACTAAGAGTTAGTCTGGGGAAGAGAAGAGACAGCACGATGACTTCGTTTCCTGTGCATTGTAATGAGAGAAACCTTCCGAAGAAGGCTTTGGTGAGGGTGGGAAAGCAGGTACGGTGCCCACTCGGGAGCAAATGGCAGGAACAGCAAAGGAGGAAGGGCTCCGGAGCTTCTGCTTTGTGGTCGCGTCCAACGCTGGCTCTGCCCACGTGTGTCCTAAGCAGCAGGCGTGCAAGTTCACAGGCAGCTGCTGCTTCTCTCACGGGGGACCCGGGCTGAGGCTGTGTCCCTCCGAAGGCCTTTCTCCTCTGCACGATCTCATTTAGGGATTTCGCTCACTCCCCAGTCACCATGGTTAGCTGCCTGAGAATGACCCCATCTCCCTGGCTTCGAGAAGATTCCCATCACCAGTGTCTTTGGGCTGCTGCCCCGGGCCAAGGCGTCACGTTAATAACAATTGCAAATATGCGATTGTTTAGTGTCAGTCTGTGTCTAGTTCACTAATGCTTGCAAAATTATACAGCACCGGCTGTGGCTGCTCCCCTGCCTTTCGGTGACACGTCTCATACTGCGTGCGGGACAGCTGACCCTGCAAGGCCACTGCCACCGCACACGGCCTGCCCATAATTGAACTCATCGTGTCTTCCCCAAACCGCCTCCCCTGCCCTCTTCTGCCTTTGTCAGTGACAGTGACATTTACTGTCCCCCGAGTTCCAAGGTTTGGAGTCACCCTGGACCCCCTTGTCTTATGCTCTCACCAATGCAAGCACCAAGATTGCTTCCGGTTGCCGGGGGGAGGGGGGGGAATGCCACTCCTCCCTTCCCTTACCCTTTCTCATCCTAATCCCACTTACCTCGAAGCAGGACACATTCCACCTTATTGCAACTTGTTCTCTGAAATCTAGGTTCCTTTCCCAAAGCAGCCCCGGGGCCACTGCGACTGTCTGTGTTATTCTTCTGTCTACGTCAGTCATCATCAGGCCTACTGTATTTAGCCAGGCTGCTCTGTATTCTTTGTTGCAGTGAAATCTTTTCTTCCTAAAGGGATAGTAGATAGAACTACATTATATGCAAGAGGTAATCGGGAAGCTTCTCTGACTGAAGATGGGCTAAAGGAAGCACAATCCCCTTGATCTCTTCTCAGCTTCTAGGGCAGCCTGTTAGGTACCAAAAGGGGCTCATCGACGCATCTTTGAGAAACAAAGATGTCCTGAACACAGTTAAACTCTTTGGAAAGATATGCATGTTTTCTTTACAAAGTCTTTTTTAGAAATTTTTTTTAGGGGCACCTGGGTGGCTTAGTGGGGTAAGCGTCTGCCTTTGGCTCAGGTCATGATCTCAGGGTTCTGGGATCTGAGTCCGAGTTGGGCTCCAGGCTCATGGGGAGGGGGGTCTGCTTCGCCCTTGCCCTCTGGCCCTCCCCTCCTGGCTCACGTGCAATGTCTCTCTCAAACAAATAAAATCTTTTAAAGACATTAAAAAAAAAACAACAACAATAAACTCGTCACCTATGTGAACTTTCCAACCTCATCATTTAAGCTCACACAAAGTTCTTCAGTGTCATTCCCTCATCTCTGTCTGGGCTCCTGGAGTCCCTGCAACGCCCAGCATGCCTCTCTGTCAATCCAACTCTACTCTTCTTAGTCCCGATCCCACTGCTTAATGGGGTTTCTGGATTGTTCCAGCTCTCAGAAATTTTTCTGTGTTAAAATTTCTGCAGTATTCCTTTTTTTTTTCTTTAATTAACCCTATGCTATCTAATTTGTATCTTTACAGGTGTGTGTTCAATTTCTCCCACTAGGTAACAGGCCACTTAAGGGAAGAATCAAGTCTTTTGTTGCTTTTTGCCCTGAGCACTAGTATAATATGCAGTCCCCGTATTTGCTTAGTGGGTATATTCTGATGATAACCCACAGCAAGAAATAATAAGTATAGGCCCATCGATCTTACTTTCATTAATAGAAGTCTAAGTTAAATATCCTGTCTTTGAAAATGTTCCTTCCGAGCAGCGTTTTTAAGTTAGGAGAATCAGACACGACTTTAATTGCAAGCATTACTTTTTTCTCCAATTACCATTAAGCCCACAACTAGCTTCTTTCATTAAATTACGTTGGAAGTAGATTCAGGGAATGACAACAGATGGCCGCGAGTGGGGAGTTCTTAGTTTAGAGTGGAAATTGTGTTTTGTCCCAGAGCCGAACATTTTAGCAAAATCACACTTAAATCATATTCAAAAGATCGTAAGAAACTTACATTAATACGTAAATCAAACGGTGTCCCTTTTTTGAGATCTCTGAGCAGGTTTTACGTGGCTCTGTCCGCCTTTGCCCCCTCATCTCCACCACCTTCTCCCCTCATTCATCGCACCCTGGCCACAGGGGCCCACTCTCAGCTCCCTGGACTGAGACATGTTGCTCCTCCTGGCCTGGTGCACTGACGCTTTTGGCCTGAATGGTCTTCCCTGTTTCTTTCCTTGATCAATTCCTGTCATCCTATGAGTCTCCGTTTGTCACCTCTCTGAGAGAGTTCTTCTCTGATCTCTCAAAATAGGTAAAGCTTCCATTTTCTGAGCTTTCATATTCCTTATCATGGCTGTGATTATGTATCAACTGTGAAATAGTTTGTTTTGGTTCTGTGTTCCCCCTTAGACTGTGAGCTCTAAGAGGTCAGACTCTACAAATCCCCTGCACTGCAGTATTTTCAGTGCCCAGAATTGATGCATAACAGGTGCTTAAATGAATAAAGGAATGAACATTTTATAAAAATCTTATAAAACTTGCAGATAAGCAAACCTTTATAAAATTGTTTATATCCAGACCTTAAACTTCCTTGTCCTGTCTTGAAAGGATAGGGGCAGCATTTTCTGGGTCAAGTGATTCGCATGAGACACACACACACATGTTTATAAAGTAACTTTAACTTTCAGAAAACAAGCCCCAAACAACCAAACATTATGCGACAAAACTGCACTTGACCAACTTGAATGACTAGGGTGTGACATGAAAGCGTAAAACTATTTGTTTTGTTTAAAATTATCTACCTTAAAAAAATAAAATAAAATAAAATAATAATAAAATAAAATAAAATAAAAATAAATAAAATAAAATAAAATAAAAATAAAATAAAAATAAATAAAATAAAATAATCTACCTTGTGCCCACTAGCATGGACAGTCATATAATTCTTATTCCCTTTATGTTATTTTGAAAGTGCATACGGTTGGAAAAAATTGCAAGAAAGGAGTCTCACAGCTATGAAATGCCTACACGTTGAAACCTTTTAGTACACGATTATCACTAAAGTTAATGTGTTCTCCTTCCCTGAAGGCTCCAGAAACCCCACTGATATGTCCATGACCTGTGTCTGTGTCCTTTCAGTCTTGAATTACCCTGCTGAGTCAGACAATTGGAGAACAAATTAGCACTAACTGCAGAGGAGATTTTTTTTTCTGATATAAAATCTGACCTTAAAAAACCCAAGCCTTGAATATCTTTCTATCAGGATGCTAAAGTTCACCAAATTTGCATGAAAGGATCCAAGGTTTCATACACTCTTACTCATATTTCCTCCACTGGTCTTGTCTTAAAACTAGAACAGGTACCGGACCCAACTGGTCTGTCAGTCCATTTACCAGGATAAATCGTTATCCAATTAATGGGAAGGGTGAAGAGGAAATCTAATTCTTTTCTGGAACAGCTTTCAAACCCATGGATGCTCCCCTGTTATTTCTTCTCCTACGCACCTGTCCTTGTTTTATCACCTCCCATCCAATCAGACAAGCAATAGTATGAATAAATGCTATGTTCCGAGGGCAGGTGTCAAACGCACGCCTAACTCACAGCGGGCAGAAATGCATGTGGACGGCCCCAGGCCTTTCTCTACAGTGACTGACCTGCATGTTCTTAAATTATCAGACCCGTCATGGTAGGTGGCAGGAGGCTTCTGCACAGAATTATTCACCTGGAACCCAGCAGCATCCTCACACTTGCCACCTTCTGCTCCTGCCAATATATCAGTGCTGGGATCTGCTTCTGAAAGTCTTTTCTGGATCGTTTCATAGTGGCCAAGGCGATGCGAGAGCTGCAGCTCCCTGGGCTGGTATTTGCCTTCCTCGCGCTGCCTTGAGGCTCTCTTCATCTCGAAGGCTCCTGTTGGCAGGGAAAGACTGCATTCCTGGTACCTTGTGCCTTTTCCTCTGCAGAGCTTTAAGGAGCAGCTCTCGCATTCAATCAGCTCTTGTTGCTTTTTACCTTCGGGTTCCACATCTACCAGAGCCATTCCATTAGGAGCACAGGACGCATCCGCGTTTCCACATGGCTTGTTGCTATTTCTCCTTCTTCTTCGCGACCGTCGGAATTGAACTTGGGCTCTTCTCTTTGCCTGAATCCAGTGAGTCTCATCTGTGGAAGATGAATCTGAAGAATCTGTGTAGCACTCGCTCCCCCTGGGGCTTGTGATTTGGAGGTGAAAATCCTTTCTTCTCCCTCTTATTTGTGCTTCTGCATGCTCGTATCTCTCAGAGGCCCTCCTCCTCCTCCTAGGCCTCTGTTTTACTGATTTCTTACCAGACTCCCTCCTAGCAGGGCTCAGCCCCATGACAGGGGTGCATTGCTCAAATGCATCTTCTGACATGTCATGCAAGATGGCAGATCTAGACAAAGCAGCAGGCAAAGGATGGGAGATGGGAATGGAGAGGAGAGCCATGGGAAAACAGAGAGAGAGAATGATGAAAATGACAGCATGGACCAGAAGTTGGTAAATAAAGATCAAATGAAGAAAATGCACTAAACAGGGAAAAACTAAGCCAGTATAAATTGTCCATGGATAATGTAAGGCAGAAGCAAGAGCCACAGTCTAGGGATATACAAGAGGAATACGAAACATTGGTGTAAACAATATTAAATAGGATCATTTGCTGAGCACTTACCTGCAGATGTCTTGAGTGGATGGGCAGACGGACAACCTTGACTGGCTCCTGGGAGCTGTCCCTGTTGTTGGGCTGCTCGCCTGGAGAAACAAGTTAGATAATTTGGCATCTTGGTTAAGGTAATACATGGTCGATATCTTGCTTTTTTTCCACATATTTAAAAAATTACAGCAAACGTGGCTGCCGGTCATGTTGCTCACAGGGCAGCTCACAACATATAGGAAGTTAGAGGGTTCGTTTTGCAAAAGTAAAACTTGTTTGAGGAACTTGGAACAGCTGAAATGCTGTACCACTTTGCTGTTGCTACATTTATGAGAGAGGAAGATGATTCCACAAGTTTCTGTTCTATTTACTGTAAACATCTAAGTGGAATGGCTCATTTGCCTTGGAAACAATGGGTGACACTTGAATATTCCATAATACGAAGAATATAAAGGCTGTGATCTGCCAAGAATGCTAATAATCTGGGAAGCCTAAATAATCAAGTAGCCATTAGACTGCTAGAGACTGCCTGGAATTAACATGAAGTCACAGCAAGGCCGTAGGAGATCACGTATTTGAAAACGTTTTGCACTATTTAAAAGCCTACAGTTATTGCTATTATTATTTCATCACTGCAACTAATAAAGTCCATCCATCACAACGTTATTGACCTTTCGTACCTTTTAACCTTGTGATCACACTGAGCTCGACAATAACAGAACCCGAACTAATTCAGATTGTTAGCCCAGAGTTGAGCACATCTCACCAAACTCCTGCCTTTGAAACGCAGCATTTTCTTCACGGAGTTTGACTTCTTTGGCCTGTTGTATTTACTACAGATGATGGTGATAAATCAAAAGCTAGAACGTACTGAGAATTGGCTGCGTGCCCGGCATTGTGCTGTGGCCTTATCGACTGCCTCTTAAATCCTTACAGTAATCTCACGAGTGGGAAATAGTAACTGTTTAGAGTGAAGAGTATGTGCCAAGCACTGTCAGTGAATTTTCATTTGTCTGTTCGTTAATCTTCACGAGAAGCGAGTGTGTTAAATGCTGTAATTATTTTCATGTTTTCAATAAGGAAACTGAGAAGTTGGTGCTGCTTCTTATGAGTAGGTGCTGGAGCAGAGGTTTGGAAAGAGGAATCTTTCTCTTTCATCTGTTCTCTTAGCCACCTGGTAATATACTTCTTTACACAGGAGGAGACTAAAGGGGTCCCTGACCAAGGACATACATAGGTGGCTTCTAGAAGCTGGATAAGGCTAGGGTCTTCCCTAGACCCTCCAGAAGGAATGCAGTCCTGTTGATACCTCGATTTTGGCTCAGTGACCTCATGTTTGACCTCTGACCTCTAAAACCACAAGATAATAAAGTGCTGTTTTAATTCAACAAGTTTGTGGTAATTTGTCACAACAGCCATAGGAAACTAATATAGGAGATGAGATCTGAGTTAATCTAAAAGGCAAGCTAGAGTTATTAAAGAAGAGATAAAAAATATTCTAGGCAGAGGACACAGGGAGCCAAAAGGGAAGTTCTCAGCATGCTCCAACGGACTAATTTACATCTGCACACTTCTGACTTAGAATTATCAGAGGCTTCCCTATCAATCCATGAACACTGCATTTTTAAAATATTTGAATGTCATCTTTTTTTTTTAATTTATGTTAGTCACAGAGAGAGAGAGAGAGAGAGAGGGAGAGGCAGAGACACAGGCAGAGGGAGAAGCAGGCTCCATGCACCGGGAGCCCCACATGGGATTCGGTCCTGGGTCTCCAGGATTGCGCCCTGGGCCAAAGGCAGGCGCCAAACCGCTGCGCCACCCAGGGATCCCTGAATGTCATCTTTGAACACCAGTCCATGTTTGATTATATCCTTCAATATTTCTATCAAAACTCATTTATTTCAAATTTTTAATTCAGATTAACTTCATTTCTGTATCCATTGAACAGGTAGGTATATAGTCATTTTTTGTAAAATATAAGCATTTCTGTGCTCTATGCAGTAAACAGTAAGTTTTATTAGATTGGGCACCACTCATCCCACATACAATCACTGAGGTTAGTGGGGAGCTCTGCATGCAGCAGCCACTGAATAAAGTGAAGTTTACATCTCATTTTCTTTAAAAAAAAAAAAGCAATGAAGACCTCAAATCATTGATGATGTTATGGGAGTGAACCAAAATATGTTGAGTATCATCATGGATACCCATGGCTACTTAACAACACATCGAAGTCAATCCTGTGAAGCTGTATAGGGAAAGGATGTTGAAACAGGCATAATCATAATAAAAAAATTATAGTCTCTCAGGTTTAAGCAAATGTACGTTCTACAACAAGAATGTGATTTGTCAATGAGTAACAACACAGAATATTGAAAAACATGCAGCTTCCCTTTGGAGGATTTTTTGGCCCACCATGAGACTGAATCAAGTAGCATTTATGTCTGTAACCCTTAAGTATTTTGAAGGAAATAGAAATCATCCTTATTGTTCATCAAGAATCTTCAAACAGCTCACATCCAGTATTAGTTTATACATATTCAGTTTGGTGCTCGGGAAGCACATTAAGAAATTGATTCATACCTACTATAGTCAAGGTGGGGGACACTAAGCACTGACATATATTGTTGAAGTAATTGTGAATCGGCACAACTTATTTGGAGGGAAATTTGGCAACCTTTATCAAGGTAGAAAATGTCTATTGTATTCAAGTCAGAAATTCTATTCACAGGAATCAATTTTATGAAAACACCTGCAAAATTGCCCAAAGGTATGTTCGTTAGGACAAGAATTTCATTATAGTATTGTTTGCAATAGCAAAGAGTTTGGAAACAACTCAAATGTTTGTTATTAACACTGAAGGACATAAGCCATTTTAAGAAATGAGATACACCACATACATGCACACAAACACACACACACGTGTAGAATATATTTTTAGGTATAAATTAAAGCTTCAAAACTGTATATAGTATGATCTCATTTGGGTAAATGCTTTCATGATGTATGTTATCATTTGAATAGGACACACTTGGAGGAGTGTACATCCAACCATTAGCAGTGATTAACTTTGTGAGGTGGGATTATGAGAACCTTTATTTTTCGGGTTATATACTTTTATAATTTAAAATTTTAATTTTAGTAAAAGGAAAAATAATTTTTTTAAAAGATTTATTTATTAATTCGAGAAAGAGAGAGAGAGGTGAGGAGGGATGGGGGAGAGGTAGAGCCTCAAGCAGACTTTGTGCTGAGTGTGGAGCCTGATGCAGGGGCTTGATCTCACGAGCCTGAGGTCATGACCTGAGCCAAAACCAAGAGTGGAACACTCAACTGGCTGAGCCACCCCAGTGCCCCAACTTTCTAATCATATTAATGATGATATCATAGATGACAACGGTTAATATCAAAAATCAGGATTGGTATTTTTTTCATCTAATATTTAAGTGATAAAGTGATTTCTTATTTAGCTTCTTTGAATTACACTTTGATCCTTCAGTTATATGTACTCAATATGGTATCCACGTAAAATAATTTTTATGATGGTAACATGAAATCACTGACCAGATAATTGCTTTGTGGAATGTACAAGAGTTATAATCAAAGAATGTTAGAATTCTTTTTATTCATTCCCAGCAAATCATGTTTTCTCCCCGCAGTGGACTAAACAGTATCCTCTTGCTCAGACAGAAGGTCAGTGATTCTCAATCCTGGCTAAAAATTAGAATCACTGGGGAAGATTTCAAATAAATTTCTCTAACCTGTCTGGATTCCAGAATCTTTTGAGGAATGGGCCTCAGGGTAAAGGACCTGACCGTCAGTATTTTTAAAAGGTGCCACAGTGACACATGTGCAGCCAAAGTTAAGAACCACTGGCTTAGGTCAAAGGGGATACAATTTTACTTCTAATTTCATACTAGATATTTTTTTCCTGAGACTCCAGTGATAATATTCCTGAAAGCTTGATTTTTTTTTTTTTTGAGAGAGAAAAGTGTTTTTGAAATTCTCAGATCTCATGTTTATACGTGTAGAAAAGATCTTGCACTTCTGGGCATAGTTTTACTACAACCGATAGTGTAGGGAGGTAAAGGGTTTGACTTTAAATCTATAGTTTACAGGAAGAGAAATTACTATCTGCTTACTATTACCTGCTGTTGAAGAACAGGAGAGGGAGAGAAGAATGAAGGATGAAATTCCAGTGTCTTCCTTCCCCATTTATCCATCCTGGGTTGAACATGGTTTGGGGAGAAGAGGTGGAGGCAGAACAAGATATATGCAAGACTCACCAGGAGATGGTTGTGGGAAAACCAAGAGAATGATGTTTGTTCTTCCTTTCCCTGGAAAGACTACAATGTCTTTCAGATTAGCTTTTTAATGGGCAAGAGAGATGCCTAATATAGCACCTACATGGTTGGGTGGAAGTGACAGAGGCAGATGGACCTGTACCAGTTTTCCTACTCTTCCAGACTGGGGTACAGTGAGGAAATCCATATGTTTCCTTGTTTTTTTCCCAAGTGTGTGAGAGATAATTGAGATTGCTAGCCTGGGGAAGTAAGCAAGGGTCAACAAGAGTTCAAGTTGATGTGACTTTGTAACAGAGGGCCACAGAAAAGACCATCAGGCAAAAGGCCTGGCAATGACAATGAAAACTCAAGTGGAATGGAAGGTCAGAACCTGTCACCAGGTCTTGCTGTCTTAGCAATAAATCTGGTAAAAACCTGCAGTAGAGAACTCTAAAGAAATGAATGTGCCTTAGTGTATCCCAAAAATTTAAGGGATAATGGGAAGAAACCTTGAAAGACTGGATGTGTTGAAGTTTGGAACTGGGAGAGACTGCGAACTTTCTTTGAAAAAAAAAAAAAGAAATCAAACATTTCCCATATCAGTCATAAAGAAAACTCAAGAAGAAGATACAGAGAATGAGATTACTTTTAGAAAGTCACATGTTTTTTTCCCCTTGTATTGTGCAAAATTTACCACACTTCATCCTGAGGGCCATGTGGGATACCGAAGATGCTGTACCATTGGCTGATTACAAAATCTAGATGTAGAAGAAAGCAGTCTTGAAGTTGCGTCTATAATCTTGTGGATTAGAAATAATGCATTAAAGAAAGATGCAGGCCAGACAAAAGGAAAAGAGTAGCATTCAAGGTTGTCCTAATGCTCCTTTTGGCACATCAAGTTTTGGAAGGAACTGAAAATCCTTCCAAAGAAAGAAAAGCCAGGACTACCTTTGGCAATTCACACCATTAGGGGTTAGACTTAGGCTAACCCTAAGGCTAGATTGTTTGAGAGGTCTAAAAGAGAAGCTAAAGCTAATGGTGCAGAATCCAGCTTGCCTTGGAAGGCCCTAGAAGGCCAGCAAGTAGAGCCCCACTGGTCTGCAGAGGCCAAGCTGTGCCAGCCTACAGGTCCTACTGGAATAGACAGTTGAAAACAAAGATGGAACAACGATTGTCAGCAGGGAGGGCACAGCAGGGGATTTGTTTTGAAGTACCAGCTCACGTCATTTCCTCTTCTTAAAAGCCATCCATTCCCACTGATATCGATCAGACTCAAGAAAAGCTTGGGCAGCAGTCAAGATTGAACCCTGGGAGCAAGGGATGATAAGGCTGATTTTGAGAGCAAAGAATGTCTCTTGGGGGAATAAATGGACACCATTCTGTGAGGGAGTTGAGGATCCATCATGGTACCCAGTCTACCTTGTAAAAGGTAGACATCCTGGGAGATAGAGAAACAGATTCAGGGAGTTGCCTTTGGTACCCCGTGTCACATCTCAGCCCACCTCTGATAACTGCAGCCCTAGTGAACAATTCCTTTGTGAACACCAACTGAACTCTTGGTGAGAATGTCCCATCTCAAGTGAGTGCAACCTAGCTTCTACCATCTACTCTAAAACCATGGAAAAACCCACTTGGCTCTGCACAAGCCTCAATGCAAGGGAAATAATACTTCTAGGAACAAATGTAAAAAAAATATGGGAGTCAGAAGCTTGTGAGGAAATTGTCCATTTTCTACCCTCAGGTAGAAAATTCTGAAGGACACTTTTGGATATCTCTCAGGGGTCCCACAGCTGACTTGAAAAGGCACTCTTAAATTGGCTTTTTGCCTACCTTGTCTCATGTTTTCTAATTTCTCATTTATGATTCCTGGGATGACTTCTGAAATACGCCACCTGCATCAAAAGTCCTGTCATCAGTACTGCTTTGAGGGGAACCCAGACTGAGAGATGGTTGGTGGCAGAAATACTACCAGATAGAATTTAGGAGGCGGGTCACTCATCATCAAACATCACAGGGAACTCTTTGCTGGTCGAGAAGTGCGGTGGTGATAATGCCTAGTGAGCTGTAGCATCACAATCACTGGCTTTGCTGAGGTGCAGATGATAGGGAAGCATGCAGGAGCTCTGGAATTTGTAGGGTAAGGACCAATGGTAATTTTAAGGATATACAGTTGCTTGGCTTTGTTAACTGCCTTGGAAGCTTCAGTGAAAGAGATTGGCAGATCCAGTTTGGCCAGCTACCAACTGAGGATACTTTGCCAAAACCTGTGTATAAGCTCAAGCCCAAAGTACAGAGACGTTACCCCTAAGTAGCTCTCTGTCAAAAGGGAGCAGAGCCTGAAGGATGAGCCATCAGTCCCCAGTCCCCAGGTGTCAAGCCTTGGGGACATTCTTTATATTTCATAAGGAGATCCTGGTGGAATCAAGCCATGTTGCCACATGAGTGGCCTCTCCGTTACACCCTTCGATTGCCTTCTCCTTTTTTTTTTTTTTTTGTCTGTCTCACTTTCCTTCTCCCTCACTGCCTAGGGAACACTTCCTGAACAAGCTACCCGTAATAAGTCCCTGTCCTTGGGCCTTACTTCCGTAAGAACTTAAACTCAGACACTGGAGGTTTAGGGCGGGCCCGATCATCAGATGAGCTGGCTGGCTGATGTCCTTGCACCTGCTGGTCTGGACTACCTCCCATGCTTCTGAGTTATACGTCCTCTAGATACAGACCCGGTGCCAATCTGAGTCTCATTGTAAGAAGATGAAGTTCCAGTCCTGGCCCTCTCCTCAGCCTGTTGCAGTTAATTGTCTAGAGAGAGGAAAGTATTCTTACAGCTCTCACTGGCTCTCATTTTTCTAGATTTTGATCTGTATACTCACAGAGCTTCGAGGTTTATCTTCCTAAGGTATAACCCCATGTCTTTCCTTTGTCCTATGAGAAGGTTTCAGTGGTTCCCCACTACTTAATAAATACAAGAGGCCAGTTTGGGATCTGGGGGCCTTTGTGTTTTGACTCCCATTTATTTTTCTGGTATTTAACTCAGCCACTCCTCTTAATTCCTGAATTCCAGGAAAAATCTCGCTTATTTGTTTGTCAATACGATCATATCCATATTTATCATATGATCATATCCATATTTATCATATTACTGAATATGTCTCATACTTTGATTTCTATGCCATTCTCTGTAGAGAAAATAGCAAAAGTGAAGCTGTGGGATTTTCCTCGAGGCCTCCCTCATTTTCTCAGCTCTATGCACAGCCATTCTCCTTTGAACTCCAACAGCTCTTTTAACTTCTCTTTACGGTATCACCCTCGCTCTAGCATTTATCATCTGTGTTCCCATCTAACCACTTCCAAACTGCCACAGAGTTCTACAGTTAATCTTTTTTTTTGTTTCTTTTCCAGATGGAGAAAAAAGGCCATGTCTTACTCATTTTGGAAGCCTCCATAGTGCCTTATATGAAGCAGGTAGCTAATCAAGAGCTGTGGGGTTGAATTGAGCTTGGCAACAGTTGAATTGAGCTGAACCGAGGTTGGTAACAGTTGGACCAAGTTGAATTGACCTTGGTAAATCCTGTCCTGATTGCAGTAGAGATAGAGATGACAATCATATCACAGTGAACCAGGAAGAAAGGGTTCCATTCTTCTCTGTAAAAGAGGCAATTCAGTTGCCTCCTTCAAAAGAAAGGAATTGAGGCCAACATTGGATATAATTTTTGGGACCCTTTCCTTGGACTTTGGAGTTAAAAAGTATATCAAACGAGAGATGTGTCTTTCATTTTCTTTTAAAGATCGGGATTTCTATTTAGGAAGTGACATAACTGTATTGCACAGAAGAGTATGTCTCTCAACAATTTTTAAGCTGGCAGGGTCTGTTTAAAAAGAAAACACGGTAATTGAGGATACAAATGAATTAAAATCTTTTAAATGCATGGCCCTATTCAGCAGCAATGAATTGTTTTAATTCACTAGTTGGTACATTATGAGAGCTTGGTAATTTGTTCATCCCTTTAATAGGTGCAAGATTGAAATGTGGCTGGGGAGGAAGAAATAACAATTGGCTGGATGAGCAGAATAATATGCTCTTTGAAATGAAGCATTCTTTGTAATGGATGTTTATTTCAGATGATTATATTGTACAGTGCATTTAAGTGGGAAAAACAAACAAAAGGCCAGCTGCACTAATTTTATCAAAGTTATTTATATCAGCAGCCTAATTAAAGGCAGCAATTTCAAATTAGGTTTTCTGAGAATCCATTTATAGGGCAATACAAGACAACTTGTCTCTATGGCATCTAGGCCACGATTATGCTCTGGGGGCAATGTTAACTACTGCCAATTGGCCTTGGCATTTTGAAAATTAATTATTGTTTTGAAAAATGCTAAAGCTGTTGCCTCCTGCTGCCCTGACCAGTTTAGATCCACTTCATTCACTAGGAGAACCCAATATATAATTTATGGATGTGACAAAGAATAATCAAGCACAATCATTTACAAATGGCTTCTCTTATTTAGTAATACATTAATAATACCTTCTGAAGAATGATTCTAGAACTTCAGATGGGAAATGCTGCTGCAGAAACTTCTTTTCTAAAAAAAAGCCTTCACTCATTTCAGCAGTGGTTCATGAGTAACATGTTGAAGAATTAAGTCTATAATGAAATATTAAACTGGCTCTAGGGAACATAAATGGGCCAAAAGCTCAAAGATTCTTTTTGGTTGTGAAAATGATATTTAATGACCTAAAGAAGTAATAAATTTAGAGAATGTATTTAAGTAATCTCAGGGCTGGGGGGGGGCTTTATAAAGGACACATAATCCCCACCTGACACCATTATTCCATTTATAACCTTCCCAGTGGGGGGTCATTCAGCCCCTATTTGGCCACTAACAGAATTCATGGTCTCCTAAGAACACCCCTTGCATTTCTTGAATCATACCATCTAACTATGTGTCATCATGATATCACATTGAAGTAACTTTCTTGGTGGCTTCCAGCAATAATTCTAGTTTTGCCCTCCGAAACCACACAGAATTTGCTTAATCTCTGATCTGCTTAATCTCCTTCTTCTATATCAGGGTCCTTTACTATTCATCGATCCACATATATGCTGTATGCTTATACCCGATCCTTGACCTTTTCACGCAAGTTTGGAGTATACTTTTCGAGCAGTGAGTAATTAATTTTATTGTAAACGCTGGATGTCAATGATAAATCTGTAAAGGAAGATTTTTAGACAATGACGGGACTTCAATGCTAGCTTGAGCAGTGTTCTACGTTATTTGATATGTAATCAGTGAAGGTTCTGATTAGGAGATCAGGAAGAGAACAAGTGTCCTTAGAAAAGATTTGCCTATTTTAAAATGAAATTTAAAAAATCCATTTACAATAGTACCAAAACTATAAAATACATCCAAATTCATCAACGGAACAGAATAGGAAGTGCAGAAATAGACTCACAAATATGATCAATTGATTTATGACAACCGTGCCAAGGTAATTCAATGAGGAGAGGTGCTGGAACACCTCAAAGAAATGGTGCTGGAACAAATGAACATCCACAGGAAAAAAAATTAATCTCAATCCTTACCCTATAACATATTAAAAATCACTTAAAATGATTCATTCAAAACAAAAAGCTAAAACTGTACAACCACAAGAATAGAATATTGGAGTAACTCTTTGTGACCTCGAACTAGGACAAGATTTTCTAGATGAGACACAAAAAGCACAAATCATAAAATAAATTATTAGTAAATTATACTTCATATAAATTAAAAACTCTTGCTTTTAGAAAGAAAGAAAATGGAGGTGCATATTGGGAAAGAAAATTGTATATATAAAGAATTCTTAAACTTTGTAATAATAAAAACCCAAGAAAAATACACTGATTTGAACAGCCACTTAAAAAAGATATTAATTTCAAACATACATTTGAAAAGATATTTCAAATCACTAATCATCTGTGAAACGCAAAATGAAGTCATATCACTACATACCCATTAGAATGGTTACAATTTAAAATACTGACAGTATTAAGTACTGGCAAAGATGCAAAACAACTGAAACTTTTGTACATTCCTGGGGGGAAGGCAAAAAGGAAAATCTCTTGGCGGTTTCACATAAAGCTCATAAATACACCTACCATATGACCTAGTCATTCTACTTCTATGTATTTACCCAAGAAAAATGAAGTCGTATGTCCAAACACACCAAGACTTTCATGTGAATGTTTATAGCAGCTTTATCAACAATAGGCCTAAATTATAAACAGGATACTACTCAGCTTTAAAAAGGAAGAAACTACTAATATATGCAACAACATCAGTCAATCGCAAAATAATTATGCTAAGTCAAAGAAGCCAGGTATAAGATTACATATAGTCCAAAGTCATTTATAAAATGAAGACTGATCTATAGTGGCATAAAGCAGATTAGTGGCTGCCGAGGGCATCGATGGAAGACCTACATAGGAAGAAGCCTAAAGAATCTTTGGGGGGTTGATATAAATGTTCTGTATTTTGACAGAGTTTTATGTCAAAACTCAATGAGCTGGATGATTTAAAGAGGACACAGTCTATTGTTCCATTTGAGTTAAAATAATCTTAATTTGGTTTAGTTTGATCATATTGTGAAAAATGAATTGTGGTGACAAAAGAGAGGCTGGAGGCCATAGAACCAAAGAATATTTCTATGTTCAAAGCAAGAGGTTATTAATTTCTGCTATAGAGTATGATAAAAGGAGTGCAGTTATAAGCAGGAAAGGACAAAATAAAGAAGGAACCCTAACCCTAAATAAAGAAGGAAAGGAAAATAAATGAAGAGAAAGTTAAAGATAAGGAAAGAGAGCAACATTGGGAATGGAGAGATAATGGCAAAGAAAAAGGCAAGAGAAGGTCATAAAAGGAGTAAATAAAAAGAAAAAGAAAAGAAAATATTAGAAAAGAGGGAAGGAAGGGGAAAAAAGCAAAAATATATTTATATTCGTATATATCATATGTTGTGCAGACAAGTCTGGGTATCTGTGGTTTTTAAAACTTTATGAATTCTAGCCATGATTTCACAGTATTTTAGAAAGCAAAATTTTGTTTAGTTATTGCTCTAAACTGGATCTTCTGAAATATGAAGCATTTTAGGCATACAGTAAACAGAATAAGTACATATGCTTCAAGATTCAAATATATAATGTAAAATAAATTCCAGGACTTAAATATGCATGAGGATGCTTATTGGTTTGGAAAGGCTCAGGGAATTGTGTTACAAAAAAGTGCTGGATAATTAAAAGAAAATCTGTATATCTCCCAAGCTTGCTTAAGAATGAATTTAAGGTAACTTAAACAGCATATGTAAATGCTAATAATACACAGATACAGACAGCACAAGACAAAATATGATTAAGATAAATGTGAGAAACCTTTAGAAAAGGAGACATAGAGGGAAAGGTTCATGACATAGGTTTTGGTGATGATTCCTTGCATATGATATGAAGAATTCAGAAAACAGATGTAAACATAGATAAATTGCACTACATCAAAATTTAAACTTCTGGGCATCAAACAGTACAATCAACAGAGTGAAAAGGCAACCTACAGAATGGGACAATATCCGCAAATCATATTTCACAGAAGAGATTAATATCTAGAATATAGAAAGAACTACAACTTCACAACATCAAGAGAACAAACAACCCAATTAAAAAATGGGCAAAAAAACTTGAGTAGACATTTTTCCAAAGAAGATACACAAATGACTGACAAGCCCAACAACACTAATCATTGGGGAAATGCACATAAAAATCACAATGAGATGATCATACGCATTAGGTTGATTACCATCAAAACAAACAAACAAACAAACAAAAAACAGAAAGTAACAAGTGTTAGCAAGGATGTGAAGTAATCAGAATGCTTGTGCCCTGCTGGTGTTGAGAATGTAAAATAGTATTGCCGCTATGGAAAATAATATGGCAGTTCTTCAGTAAGTTAAAAATAGAATTATCATATGATCCAGCAATTCCACTTCTAAGGTACATACACAAAATAATTGAAAGCAGAGTCTCAAAGATATCATTGTACACCTCTGTTCATAGCAGCATTATTCATAATAGCCAAACGGTGGTAATAACACACACGTCCATTGATGGATGAACAGATAAGCAAAATGTGGTGTATACAGGCAATGAATAACAATACAGCTTTAACAAGGAATGATACGTTCTACAACATGAATGGACCCAGAGGACATTATGCTAGTGAAGTAAGCCCGTCACAAAAAGACAAACACTGTATGATTCCACTTATATAAGAGACCTAAAGTAGTCAAATTCAGAGACAAAAAGTAGAAAAGTGGTTTCCAGGGCCTGTGGACAGGGGGCAATGGGGAGTTGTTTAATGGGTATAGAGTTTTGGTTTTGCAAGATGGAAAGAGTTCTGGAGGTTGACTGCACAACGATGAGAATATGTTATGCTACTGAACGTATACACTTAAAATTGGTTAAGGTAGCACATTTCGTGTTATGTGTGTTTTAGCCATAATTCAAAAATTTAAAAAAAATGTAAGAAGACAATGGGACAAGAAAGAAATGAGATCCAGTAATATGAGACACACACCTCTGCAGACACTAGCTAGATCAAAAATTCAAATGTGATTAAAAGTTTTTAGTCCTTGGTACAAAGAATCATATGATTTGTACTCTCCACAAGATAAAAACAAACTGAAATATTACAAGTACAATTGCTGGTGCTGGAATCGAAAAGAACTTTCATCTCTACATGATCATTTAAGGGCCATTGTGCTGAACATTTATGGTTCACAACTTTCATGATGAATATAGTCATGAGTTCCAAACACATGTCCATGATTATTTTCCAACGGCAGGATGTCAAAGTAGGATTCAATGTGACAGGAAAATTTTTACTTTGACATTATCCCATCAGAAAATAAGAATGAACATGTATTTGAAATTCGTGGGTGTGTTCATTATGAAATATTCTTAGCTCCTTCTCTTACTTCTCCCTTTTAAAAATCGTCACTGCTTGTTTGCCTTGTATTTTATCATGCTATTTGGATTGACAGATTGTGATACTTAAAGCACAAAGAGAGGTGGGATAGATTTCTCTATAAAAGAAAAGTTTGATAAAGGAAATAAAAAAGATCTATGAAGACGATGGAGTAAAGGCAGAATGATAAGGAGCTGAGAACGGCTTTAAGAGTTTTAAGGATGGGACAAAGACGAACAGCTGTGTTAATGAATGAGCACTATGGGATGGAGAGAAGGAAAGGATCTTTAGGAAATTAATTAATTAATTTAAAAAATTTATTTATCTCGTGGACTGAGGGGAATACATAAGCAGGGGGAGAGGCAGGAAGAGGGAGAGGGAGAGCAGACTCCCTGCTGAACAGGGAGCCTAATACGGGGCTCCGGGGCTCGATTCTAGGACTCTGAGATCACGACCTGGGCCAAAAGCAGGTGCTTACCCGACTGAGCCACCCAGGCGCCCCTCTTCACAAATTCCTACTGTGTGATGTTTTTCCCCCCTGATTTCAACTTCATCTCTACCTCTGCCTCCAATCCACAGGCCACTCCAAGAAAACTTTTATGAACTATTTCAGCAGTGGTTTCAGAATTGGGGTGTCGTTTCTTCCGCATGATATTTTGTGTTGACACAGGACTTAAATTGGGAGCAAGAAGGCCCGGATTTATTTAGTTTGTGTCAATGAAAAACAACCCTACGGAAGAGTAAAATAGGGGATGTAAAATACTCGTTGTTATACTCTGGCTTACTTCAGGAATCAACTTTAGAATAAATAATTAGAGGAAAAGCTAGAGACAGATAATACTTTATTAATGATGTGTCTCTCAACAGGGTTGTCGATAATGAGTTGAAAGGACTTGAGAGTTATATATTCCCAGTCCTATGGGGCCTTGCGATTTCCTGTGGTTAAACTGTAGAGTCAGATGACGTCAGGGAAGTGTAGGCATCGTCTTATATGTATTGGGAAACCTATCAAAATGTGTGCTTGAGTAAAAAGCTGGTAAACGATCACAAGGAAATTAGCCAAAGATATACATGCAGGCAGGGCCGAGGGCTATCAGAACAAACCACCGAGGTGCACAAGTGCAGGAGAAAAGGGTAGGTAAGATATTAAATTTCAATACCATGGGCCTTAACTATGGATAATTTTAGCCTGGAAGAATTTCAAAATTTGTCCAAATATGTTTATGTTTATACAAAAAAATTCAGGAAAACACAGTATATTGAACAGCCATCTTCTATTGTACTCATCAAGTTAAACAGCTTGCCAGCTGCATGCCTGCGTCACTGCATCAGTTGGATTTTTATACAGCATTATTCACAAAATAATAAATGTCAGTAGCCTAAGTATCCACTAGTAGATGAATGGATAGGGAAAATGTAGTGTGTACACACACACACACACACACACACAATTAAATGTGTGTTTAATTTTAGAATAGTTTAATTCTAAACTATTTAATTTTAGAACAGTTGATTTAATTTAATTTCAGAATAGTTGATTCATAGATCTTTAACCTAATGATCTAATAATTGGGCTAACTGCTAAGGCCGCCCTCTGTTCATTAAAATCATATCATCTATATCAGAGAGAATGTTTGTTCTTCTGTTTCAAATGCCAGAGGGGCAAAATGGACAATAAGACAAGAAAAGCTAGAAAAAGACGTCACAATATTAGTCTCAGTTTTCAAACTTTCTTCATTTATAATTTGTGTTTTTGTGGTTTTAATGCAAAATCTCATTATCATATCAACCTATAAGTACAGTCTCTCTGTTGTCCCTAAAATAACTTTTAGCATCTGGAAAATACCATACACCTGTTCAATGTTATAATATGTCATCCATGCATTTCCTACATGTTAATTGCTGAGTAATGTCTGCTATATTAACATCTGAATTACTCTTCCATCAAAACTGTCACCTTTCAAGAATAAAATGATAGTTCAGCTTTGACTGAGACATCATGGGGGAATCAAGTAATAACACCATTTGGAAGAAGAAAGGGAAAATTTTCAGTTATTATAATTCCTGTAATTTAGTTATTATGACTAACAATGGCCTAAGGAAATGATGGTTGTTGCAGGGGGAAAAAAAGGAAATTATTTTTTTTTTAGTATAGTTGACACACATTATCATTAGTTTCAGGTGTACAACGGAGTGATTTGACAAGTGTATATGTTATGCTATGCTTATTACAAGTGTGGCTACCATCTGTCCCATTACAGCACTACCACAATATTATTGACTGTATTCCTTATGAGGCACCTTTTATTCCCGTGACTTACTCATTCCATAACTGGAAGTCTGTATCTCACTCTCCCCTTTACCCACAATCCCTATCCACCCCCACACTCCCCACTGGCTTAAGTTTGTTCTCTGTATTTATAGATCTGATTGTGCTTTTTGTTTATTTATTTTCTTAGACTCCAATTATGAATGGAATCATAACGATATTCGTCTTTCTCAGTCTGACTGATTCATTTAGCATAATATCCTCTAGGATTCTCTAGGTCCATCCATGTTGTCTCAACTTCATCCTTTTATATGACTGCATAATATTCCTCTGTGTGTGTGCATGTGTGTACACACTACATTTTCCCTATCCATTCATCTATTGGTGGATACTTAGGCTACTTCCATATCTTGGCTATTGTAAATAATGTTGCAATAAACATAAGGGTGCATATATCATTTTGAGTTAGTGTTTTCCTTTGGGTAAATACCCAGTAGTAGAATTATTAGACGATATAGTATTTCTGTTTTTAATTTTTTGAGAAACCTCCATACTGTTTTCCACAGTGGCTGTACTAACATTTTCACAAACAGTGCAGGAGAGTTCCTTTTCTTTCACATCCTTATCAACACTTGTTATTTCTTGTCATCCTGATTTTAGCTATTCTAACTGGTGTAAAGTGATATCTCATTGTCGTTTTGATTTGCCCTTCCCTGACGATGAGTGATGTTCAGCATCTTTTCATGTGTCTGTGGACAATCTGTATGTCTTCTTTGGAAAAATACCTATTGAGCTCCTCTGCTTATTTTTTAATTGGATTGTTTGTCTTTTTGGTGTTGGGTTGTATACATTATTTATATATTTAGGATATCACTAGCCCCTTATCGGATATAACATTTGCAAACATCTTCTCCCACTCAATAGGTTATCTTTTTGTTTTGTTGATGGTTTCCTTTGTGGTGGAAAAGCTTTTTATTTTGATAGTTTGTTTTTGCTTTCCAAATAGTTTATTTTTGCTTTGGTTCCCAAAAGGAAATTAACTCTAAGACATGCAGCAATCTCGGATTTACTAATGGTCTGGGATGTATGCCTTCTGAAAACCCAGGGTTTATTAAATATAGTTATTACACCAGGAATAGGAGACTGCAAGAAAGATATTAACTCCTGAACTAGCACAGAAGTTAATATATATCTCTAAGTTTACTTCAATGGGAAGCAAATATTTATATTAGTGAGGAGTCAAGGACACGCCACCCCAAAATACGCTGCTTCGGCATATTGATTCTTCTGCGCTGAAGGCATTTGAACAACAGCAGGTGCAAAAAGGGCACTCTGACCTCCCCCTTTCTTCTGAAAGCAGGAGATGAAATTGCTACATGAAAGATGTCTTCCATATACCAGGAAGAAACATTCTTATAACCAGAAACAAGGAGTTAAGGTTGAGAGGAATCTGTACAGACAGATGGACCTTGCTAAAATAACTGTTATCTTCCATTAGTCTCCCCAAGCATTTTACTTACTTTTCCACAATTTCCACTCTTTGTTCAACCTAGTATATAAGCACTCAGGCCTGGTCACTTCTTTGGGTCTTCATTTTCCTGTGGGGATTGTCAGGTACATGCAAAGTCTTATTAAATAAAATTTGTACTCTTTTTTTTTTCTTGTTCATCTGTCTTCTGTCAGTCTCTGTTAGGAACCCTAAAAGGTTAAAGGAGAAATTTTACCTTCCCTACACCAGAAACAAGTGTTTTCTTCTTGGGCCACAAGACAAATGGAACTTCACTGAGAAACATAAATCAGATGGATATATTTAGAAACTCTAAAGAATTCCTAAAGGCAACTTTCTAGGCAAGTCTTTCTCTGTTTCTACTTATTTTCTTCTTTTTTCTTATTGCTAGGTTCTTCCTCTCCAGACTGGTGCTAGAGACCAGTAGGACAAGGAACAAAGTTGGTTTATCTATGTTGGAATGAAATATTATCCAAATATTCCTCATTTCTATGGCTTGATTGACCTTGTGTACAATTGTTCAGAAGCTGTCAAATTGAAAGCCAACATAAAATGTATCTTGGATCTACCAACGGAGACATTGTGTTCCTCTGGTTCTTCTTTATTATTAGTTTCAGAGGTAGAATTTAGTGATTCATCAGTTGCATACGACATGTGTTCCTCTTCATATGGAAGTTTTCCCACCCTCCATCCCCTGTCCCACAACGTTCCATGACCTCATTTTTCACAGGTAGTATTTCCCAGGCCAAATTCCTGGTCTGTTAGGTCATCACAAAGAGTTAGTAATTTGACTTTACATTTGGATCAATTACTCAACAAATTTAACTGAGCTTAGGAATATAGGTTCTCACAGATGAGTGTGTTCTCTGGATGGTAATTTTGGGAGTTGGCTTTAGGTTTCCATTTTTCTCTGGGGGGGGGGGAATAGATGGATTCATTTGTTCCTTTTTTACAATAAATACAGTAAAAGTTTGGTTCTTTTTAACTAACGTTTAATTGCAGGAAGTCTCTCTTGCCTTTTAATAAGCGGTGTTGAAATTTCCTATAGTGTACTGGATCAGCTGGATTTATTTTCCCACTGAAGTACATAGTTGTTACTATTTGCTTTGGTGTCACCTCAGTTCTGGATAAATCATTCTCACTGGATTTATAAATCACTGCCTTGCATTTTGTTGGCTTCATTGCATACTTATCTTTTGACTAAGGAGACAAGTTTGCTAGATCTCTTTGTAGAGTTCTTTCCATAGCTAGTGTTACAAGACGATTTTTTCATTTGCTTTAAAACAAATGGATGGGGGTCTTTAATGGGAGCTCACTGGATATGTTATTTATCCCTCTGATTCTCCTCCAGAACTCCAGAGTTGCTGAACTTATTTGGAGAGCTAGTGTATTATGTACTCTGGGCCTGTCAAAATAATCCTCCTTAAAACATCTTTATCTACGGAGAGCTACAGTAAGTATTATTTGACTACAACGAATTGAATTGTTTAATATCGTTATTAAGCAATAAACTGAAAGGTTATATTAAGAATAAGAAAAAAAATAAGCACTAATTGAAATGTCACACTTCTATATTTTGTTGTTTTTTTTAAATATGGTTTACTGCTAACTATGGGGGTATAATGGATAAGAAAGAAGAACTACATTTATATGAATAAGAGATTCCCAAATGTTGATTTTGAAATAGTCAATTAAAGGGAAAAATTACTATAGTTATTCTTGTAATTTCCTAGGTATGATGGTTATTTTATGTGTTAACTTGATTGGGTGAAGAGGTGCCCAGATTTAACATTATTTCTGGGTATATTTGTGAGGATATTTCTTGATGAGATTAGTATTTGAATCAGATCACTTTCCTCAACATGGGTGGGAATCATCAAATTTGAGGGCCTGCATAGAACAAAAAAAGTAGAGGAAGGAGGAATTTGCCTAATTTTGATTTCTTCCTGTCTGCCTGACCTGGGACACTGTTCTGTTTTTGCACATGTTTGGATGGGATCTTGCACCAATATCTTCTCTGGTTCTCAGAAATTTGGACAGGGAATTATACCACTGGATTTTTTAGGTCTTTAGCTGGCAGATTGGCAGATGGCTGGGCTTTTCAGCCTCTATAATCTCATGAGCCCATTTCTCACAGTAAAACTCTTTCTATGTTTCTGTTTCTCTGGAGAACCAAGACTGATACACCAGTATTAGTCCTGAATAATTAGCAATGGTCTCAATGATTTACGATTCTTTAGATATTCCTTTTTTGGGAGATCGGGGCTAGGAGGGTAAGCAATTTTTTTGGTGTTTCAAAACTAGCTTTTGGTTTTTGTTGCTGTTTTGTTATAATGGAGGGAAATCATGAGGAAGAAAATTACATAGATTTTTAATAAGGATGGGATGAAGAAGAATGCAAGAGTAAAAATGACAATGTTATCGCACAATGTTTCTACTGTGATCTCAAAATTAAAATGTGTTTTTCTTACAATGTATATTCAATAGTGCTTTTATAAGTGACACTATCTATGTTTCTTTAAAAATATTAATCACAAAGTCTATAGCATTTAGGTAGGGTAAAGCCAATATTTCCATATGCTCTTTCAGACTACGTTTTCTTAAACACGTTTTAACCATTTCAAGTAAATATTTTTTCCATAAATATCCTTCAAACTTAAGTTTGCCACAAATACTGAAGCACAGTCCAGAGCTTATTTGATAAGTTTTGATCTATAAGAAAGAATATCATCCAATACAATTTTTCTATTAACACGAAATAAAACTTAGGATTTTCCCCTTTACATTAAGAACATCTTCCTTCCCTCCTTCTTTCCATTCTTTCTTTTTTAAATTGATCATTTGGTTAATAAAAAAGGTTCCAAGCTGTATTTGAAAAAAAATTATTTCTCTGAGTTAAAACACAAGAAATTGAGACGAAGTAGATGTTTACCTAGATATAAATCGTACTTTCTAGATATTATGCTTGATTGATGGACAATTAGTGAGATGAACTGTAGATACTGAATGTATTATCTACTGTGCAGACCACTGTCCAAGAGTTAGGGGTCCTGCATTCAGCTTAAATACAGTGTGAACTTTGGTGAATGAGCAATGTTAAGTCATACTGAAACATTTGGAGTTTGGTGCATGAAATTAGGCAGGTTAGGCAGTTTTGCATCTCCACTAGTTATTTGTGAAGATTTCATCAAACTATGGCCCATGAGGTAAATCCATCCTGTTGCCTGTTTTTGTGATTAACATTTTATTGAAACAGAGCCATGTTCATTCATATATGGCTATTGTCTATGGCTATTTTCACATTACAGTGACAGAGTTGAGTAGTTGTGATATATTATGCAGCCCACAAAATTGAAAGTATTTACTATCTGGTCCTTTACAGGAAAAGCTTCCTGAACTTTATCCCAGAGTAAAGGTAAAAATTCATGGGGAAAAGCCCAGATGACCCCCTCCAATACCAGGTACTAAAAAAAAATGTTGGAGAGAAAAGAAAAATTCAGTCTTACAGGGAAAATAAAAATAATTAAAGCTGCAAATTATTATGGAGAAGAAAGGTTGGAGACATGAAAATGAATTTCTATTAAAACTGCAACCCTATTATTAAATAGCAGCTCAAAGAAGAATGGATGTGAGAAGAAAAAAGAATAAAAGAGTTCATATGACTAGAAAAAGCAAAGAAAACATGCAGACACACAATTCTAACAACTTAAAAAATTTATCTCTGTCCTTTCCTGTAATGCTCTGCAGTACTGCTACAGATGCCATCTTTGGTTAAAAAAAAAAAAAAACCCCAAAACATGTAAAAAGCACAGGGAGTTCACATCAGCCTATTTTCCCAGTGTGACTATATTTTTGGCTTCTTTCAAATCATCATGGTTGTAGAAGGCAAACAGTGCTATTTAAGTTGAATGCACAGCACAAGATCCAAGCCTCATGTGATTCATTTTTCTAGAATATGCTGAACTTAACTTCATTTCTGGTAAATTATGTACCTGGTTCAGCACATTCCTGAGAATGAGTTTTTCTTTGAGTACAATATGCTCCATTAGATTGGATATTCCATTAAAACGAATGGATTCTCTGCACTGAAATAGGCTACCAGAGCCCTCATATAGACTTACATCATACAAAAAGATCATTTTCCTGGAGTATTTTTGGAATTTAACTGCTTTAAGCTTAACTCCCTTTAAACCCACAGGAATACCTAATTCTACAATAAAAGAAATTTATAGGCAGAGAGTTATAAATCAAGACATAGTGCACAAAAGAAGAGACATTGGGGAAAATGGTGCTAATCCTTGTTTTTTTTTTTTTTTTTTTTTTTTTTTTTTTTCAAATCTTTCAGAGAGACTGAGCTGGTGAAATTTAGATTTTTTAGGACATAAGTAGCATCTGCAACATTGAAGCTAAGCTTTGCCAGTCCCCAGTAGCTCGGAGTGCAGAGTCCATCCACAGGAGAGTCTCACAAGTAACTCATCATCTGTTAGCCTCATGTCAGTTTTAAAGTGCATGATGATAAAACAACAAAACAAAACAAAAACGCAGCACTTTCCCTCAAACATTGGCTAATCAAGTCTTCCTATGATACACGATGGGGTCTCTCTTGTTTATACCTGGTTCTGTCATTGTGTCCTTGATACATCTGTTTAATGGCTCTACTCATTCCCACCTTAAGAAAACAGGGAGAGGATATCCCTGTGAGGATAAAGGCAAAACGAAGAGCTGAATAAGCACAACCCACTTGCTGATAATTAGAGACAAAGAGTGTGCGCCTATTCACCTGTATGACAAGGTTGGGACAAGGACTCAGCAAGCCAGGAGGCTTTCTTAATGAAGAGAAATAAACAGTCCTCGATAGATCTCAGGTGGAAGGCCCATCAGTGATGAGCAGGGCTTACAGTTAGCATAGAGAATAAAAATAATGAATGAGCGTACGAGATAAAAGGCCATGGGATACGATTTTTACAAAAATATTTGATATCATTTTTTTGAGGTCACTGAGAAGCATGAAGCTGGATTTAAAAAGCTGCTGAAAGCTCTGTGACAACTTAACAAAATCAAGCACTGAAATGCTTTACAGATATCTGTTAATTAATAAAAGATAAAAAAGGGAGAACAAGGCCACTTCCTAAGTTTCATGTTAGGAAAAATACATATTTATACTACAGAAAAGATGAAAGTATCCAGAAACTATGAAATTATGTGGCCTGGGCTTTGAAGTCAAACAAACTTGTGTTTGAATCCTAGCTCTGCCACTCACTAATTTTATGGCTCCTGAGCCCCCTGAAAATTAGTGAATTTCACCATTTCTTTGTCTGTAAAATGGGGCTAACACTGCCTGCACTGCATGTGGTGATAAGGCTCACAGTAAATCAGGTGCGAAGTGTCTAGTACACCCACTATGTTTGCTTCCTTTTTTAAAAAAAGATTTTATGGATTTATTTATTTAAGAGATAGAGAGGGAGTGAGAGAGAGGTGAGCCAGGGGGTGGGAGGTGAGGAACAGAGGGAGAGGACAAGCAGACGCTGCACTGAGCGCAAAGCCCCATGTGGGCCTCCATCTCCCAAACCTGAGGTCATGACCTGAGCCAGAATCAAGAGTCAGAAGCTTAACTAACTGAGCCACTCGGGGGCCCCAGGTTCCTTTCTTTCTTTTTTTCCTTTTTTTTTTTTTAAAGATTTTATTTATTTATTCATGAGAGACACAGGTTGAGAGAGAGAGTCAGAGACCCAGGCAGAGGGAGAAGCAGGCTCCATGCAGGGAGCCTGACGTGGGACTCGATCCCGGGGCCCCAGGATCCTGCCCTGGGCTGAAGGTGGCACTAAACCGCCAGACTGCCCTGGCTCCCTTCTTTCTTAAAGGAGATCAGGGAAGTTAAATTCCACAGAGAAACAATACAATGCCAATTAAAATCTTCCCATTTACTTACTCATTTATTTAATCTGGCACACAGATAATTCCGCCATGGACAATCCATTTTCTTAGCAGCTTTTATTCACCCTCTTGAGATTACTTTGTGCTTTTCTTGGTTCCGTGGTGACCTGCTTACTTCCCCCCCCCCCCCCTAGAATGTTACGAGACTACCTTGTGTCTCTTTCTTGACCAGAATCCTTAAGTCTGGAACAGTCGGACTGTTGTAGCAATAGAAGCAGTGGCAAACACTTACGTTGTTCTTACATGCCAGGAGTTTAAAAATATTAACTTGATCTTTGTATCAACCACATGACATGGAGACTTCTATGGTCCTATTTTACAAAAAAGAAACTTAAGCAAGGCGAGTGATGCATCCTGTTTAAAGTCACACGGATAACTATGTGTTAGAGCTGGGATTTGAACCCAGGAAGTTTAGTTCCAGGACCAAGGATCTAATCATGTTGTATTGTGTCAACACATATTTCTTGTATAAATGGATAAATAAATAAATGGTTTGTTTTGGGTACCCCTTGGAACCAGCTGGGTGTGGCTTCTTGCAGTTAATTGTTATATTTTTGTTTGCTAAGATGTGTACTTAAGAATTTTCCTCTCGGTGTGTTTTCCATATCTGTTGGGTTTCCTCTTAGTAGGTTCAAATACAGTATCAGCTGAAGGCTTAACTGCTTCTAACCCAGACTTTCAGCCCGTACTAGTAGTTTCATCTCTACCTTTGTCCTCGCCTCCAAAAGTTATCGGTTGATGTTTTGGGAATTCCTTGCTGTGAACTGAGTGGCTTCTTAGTTTCTCCCACTGCAACATTAGATGTTTGCTTTCTCGACTCTGCTTCTTCAGGTCCTATAGCTCCATCAGTTTTTCAAACACCACAAGTTTCTTTTTCTTCTTTTTTTTATCGGTAATATTTATTCCTATTTTTAACAGTTTTATGCTTCTAAAAATTCCTTTAGCTTTATATTAGTGGCAGCCTAAAGAAAAGCAGAAGTGAGTAGATGGGGTCTGACATACCATGTTTAATAGAAAATCTGGTTTCGTCTTTAGCTCCTTTCTCTTTACACTATCCTCCACTGCTGAGCCAACACCGAGTTCTAGTTTTTCTTCCTTAATATTTCTAATCTACCCACATTTCTCCAATCACACTTTTAAAAAAAATGAGTTCAAGGCATTAATTCTTGACTAAATGACATAAGCAGCCTGCTAAGTGGATTTTCTTTCAATGATACTCCATTTTCCTGGCTTTTGTTTGTAGCTAATGAGGCTTTATGATCTGGCCCCCGGCTATCTTTATAGCCTCTTCCGTCTCTCCCTTACATCCTATGCTTCACTTTTCCGAATGATTTGTGATCTCATGAATAATACCGAGGAAGTTTTTTTCTGATTCCATTAGACTTTTTAGGATGCCTCTCAAGGTGCTCCCATGAGTCTGCACTTACTCCTAACATAGTAGATTTCATATCAAACTGACATTGTCTCCCCTAATTAAAATATCTCTGTGGCTTCCTATCATACTTAGAATAACATTCAAACTCTTTACCATGGCTGAAAAAAGTCTCACATGAGGTAAATCTTTGACGTCATCTCCTACAAAATTCCCGTTACTCTCCATGTGCCAGCCACATGCTCTTCCTTTCTGTTCCTTCAACACACTGATTTTTTTTTAAAGATTTTTTTTAATTTATTCATGAGAGACAACAGAGAGAGAGAGAGAGAGAGAGAGAGAGAGAGAGAGAGAGGCAGAGACACAGGCAGAGGGAGAAGCAAGCTCCATGCACCGGGAGCCTGACGTGGGGCTTGATCCCAGGTCTCCAGCCCTGGGCTGAAGTCGGTGCTAAACCGCTGAGCCACCCGGGGTTCCCATTTTTTTTTTCCCCTGGATGAGTGACTTTGCATTTTCTCTTTCTTCTGACTATGATGTCTCTCCTCCAATAGTTTGACAACTGCTGTGCCTGTTGCTGTACGGCCCACTTAGAAAGTTCACTGAAACACCCAATGACACCACCGGAGATATTCAGACTGCAAAAGATGCTTCAAGCCCAACATCTAGAAATCTTCTTGACAAGCTTCCCTCTAGACTCAGAAACTGGTTTACAGTCTGCTCCAATCATCGATTTTTGTTTTATTTTGTCTCCATACAAATGCTTCTTACTGAATACCGGATTTCTAACGTCATATAGGCCTAACTGTGATAGAAGCCTACCCTCAACTCCTACCTTCTGAAATGAGACACAACTGTTAAACTGAACTGATCTATTCTCAGGACTAGGTGACTGGTTCAGTGAGATACAGAGAAATCTACCAATTTAGCTTCTGAACCATGAAACTTCTTGGGAAGTTTCAGACGTAGAGAAAGAAAGGTAGCAGAGTATGCCCTCCCCAAAGATGCCACTTTGGTATAAAGATAATTTTGCGCTGAAGGCAACTAGTAGAAGCAGATACAAGAAAAGCTCTTTACCTTTCCCCAATTTCCCCCTAAATGGGACATAAATTTACAAAGCTGTCCTTCTTCTCTCCCCTCTTCCATGCCCCTTTGTCATGGAGGACAAAGGCTAATCCCCAGAGACAAGTCTGTATCCTTATCAGTGGAGAAGACAACCAGTTAAATCTGCATAACAAATCTTATTCTTGTTTATTGTGCTTTACCTGGTAACTCCTTATCTAACTGCCTTCTTCCACAGCTTATTTTCCTTTTGTCTTTAGCTAAAGACAATATTTAAGCTGAAGTTCTAAGACACTACTTCGAGTTACTCACTTTCCCTGATTAACTCCCATGTATATGTGAGGTACATATGTTAATAAACCTCTGTTTGCTTTTCTGTAACAACAAATAAATTGGATAAAGATTGAGATGAGAGGTAAGGATACAACCCTGGAGCACTTTGATCTTTGAGCTCAGAAAGATGAAGAGGAAACAGTAAAAGATTCACACAGGTTGGGTGGGAGGAAAACCAACAGAGAAGGGGCCTTGTAAGTCAAATGAAAAAGAGAAAGGACTTTGAGAAGGTAGAGAAAAGCCCTGGGATAAGTGTCCTAAGAAGTCTGATAAGACACATACTGAGAATTGGTTATTTGGCAATGTGGAAATCATTGCTGCCCCCGACAACAGCAAAGCTATGATAAAGGCCTGACTAGAATATGTTCAAGAAAGAGCTAAAATGTAAGGAATGAAGTCAGTAGCTAAAGTGAATGATGTCAAACAAAACAAAATGGGATGGAAAAATGCAAGAGAAAAGAAAAATCTGAGGCAGATGAAGTTTGTGTGAGATGTTAAATTTCTACATTTTGTAGTAGATCAGAGATTGTAAACCCACCTACACCCATATAACCTGTCCTTTTCCTTTCATATAACTATGTAATAATTTTGGTTATGTAAATGCTGAACGATGTGTTACATTAAATTTAGGTCCTAGTATACATGATTTCTCTCATGTCTCTCCCATTTTGGATGCCCTTTTCCTGGGTCCAGTGTCTTCATTTTTCTAGTTGCATTTCTTTGTTTGCAAAGAATACAGAGTTCAGCAGGTACCAGAGAATGGGATGTATATTTTTGAGACTTCAATTTTGGAAAATATTTTTATTCTACATTGCTATTCAATTGATTGCTTAACTGAATACAGAATTTTAGATTAGAAATATTTTCCTTAAAAAATTTGAACTAATTACTCCTCCCCCTCCCTTGATCCCAGTGTTATAATCGAGGGGTTAGGGGCCATTCTGGTTCTTGATACTTCAAACAAAATATTTTCCTCTTTTGAATGTGTTGGATGTTGTCTTCATCTCAGTGTTGTAAATTTTTTAAAATTACAATTTTCTGGGCAATCATTTGGCCCATTCAATCTAGAAACCTATGTCTTTCATTTGGAGGATGTTTTCTTGATAATTATTTCTTGAAGAATTATTTCCTTGATAATTTCAACTCATTTGTTTGTTTTTTATATTCTCACACTAGAACTCTTATTTGAACATTATTTGGATGTTGAAGCTCCTGAAATAATTATCAAGTTTTCTTATCTTTTTCATTTTTCTTGTCTTTTTGTTGTGCTTTCTGGGAATTTCCTTCAACATTCTCTTCCAGACTTTTAAATTGCTTTTTATTTATGTCTCTTATTTGTAATATCCAATTGCTCTTTCTTATTCATGGGATCTTCCTTTTTAAAAGTAACTTGTTTTAAAGATGCAGTATCTTGTCTTTCTATGGAGTATTGCATTTTTAAAAAATCCTTCTGCTTATTTCATTGTCTCTGTTTTCTTTCTTTGGATATTGGTTCATATTTAAGTCACTAAAAAGCTGATTAGAAATTCTATGTGTGTGTTTCAGTCAAGTTAACAGATGACCTTCACTCTAGGGTATTCAAGTTAGACTGTTTGGGGGGAAATTTTCTCAAATTAGTATCTTTAGCTATTTTTACTGCTCCCTTAGTTACTTTTCTTTCTTTCTTTTTCTTTCTTTCTTTCTTTCTTTCTTTCTTTCTTTCTTTCTTTCTTCTTCTTTTTTTAAAAGATTTTATTTATTCATTCATGAGACACACACACAGAGAGAGAGAGGCAGAGGCACAGGCAGAGGGAGAAGCAGGCTCCATGCAGGGAGCCCAATGGACTCAATCCCGGGACTCCAGGATCATGCCCTGGGCCAAAGGCAGGTGCTAAACCACTGAGCTACCCCCAGGGATCCCCTGCTCCCTCAGTTTCTTAAAAATAAATCCTGCCAACTCTTGCCTTGGAACATAGAGCTGATGCCAGCATATTGGGACCAAGAGAGGAAAGAAGAGTCATCACTGCTCATAATACAGATTTTCACTTAAATCATTTTTACAACAGTAACCTCATCCTTAGCTGAATCTGATAATCCTAAATCCAGAATGCATGTGAGTCATTCTGCCAAGATTGAGAAGGGACAGTCATCCAGAAACTTGGGGCCCAGAAAAGATCTGCAGGACTTTCTGTCTCTCACATGCACTTTCAATCTAATTTCTTTTTATCCAGCCTAACTTGTACCCCATTTTCATATTTCAGTTGCCTCTGATTTCTGGAATTCTATAGTATGAAACAGCTGTCTTCTTGCTTCTTAGCAGCTGGCTTAGTTTTAGCTTTCCATGTTATACTAAGTTACCACTGTCCTACCTGCTGAGGTACTCTTCACTTTTCCAGCTTCCCATATTTTGTTACTATTGTCTCCTCTCCATATTTTTTTTTTACCTGTTTGTGTTTACAATGAAAACATTTCTTTTGGCTATAATTTGAGTGAATCAAAAGAGAATATGTGTAAATGTGTGTAATCTTCCTGATTTAATCAGAATTCCATGGTAGTCTGAGCTGGTCTTTAGCTATGTCTGGTCTTTTGTTTAATTGCTTACTGAGTTTTTAAAAATACATTTGCTATATCCTTCATGTCTAGCATTTCCAATATTTTTTTTCTAAACTCCCTGCATTTTTTCACAGTGTCCTGATATTTTCTTATCCCTGGATCCTTCTTTTATGTCTTTTATAATTTTAAACGTGCTATTTAAAAAAAATCTCTATTTAATTTGTTTGACTATTTGATGATCTTGAAGATTTAATTCTATTTGTTGGTGTTGCTTAGTCTTCCTCATGGAGATTGTTCCTTGTGTCTTCTGAAAGCTTGAACTGGAAGCTCATCATCACCAGGCTACAGTGTGTGAGAAATCTGTTCATTTTTTTCACCTCCTTCAGAGGTGATCATGTTTATTTGCTAGGGGTTATCATTGGCCTAGAAAAAAGTGTTGTAAGTTCGGGGATTCTGGGTCATGCAGATGATCCAAATTAAAGCCCCTAACTGGAATGTATTACGAATCTGTGATTAAATTTCTCAGAGGATTTTTTTTTCCCCCTTGTACACATGAATTCAGGCTAAAAAAAGAACAAGTGTCTTCCTTTTTATCTCTCTATGTGGGTGGTTGGATTTCTTTTTTTTTCCCCTCGTAGATATTTTTACTGAAACAGCAGCATTTTAAAGGGCCTTTGCCTTTTTTTTTAAGATAGGGGGTGGGAAATGTTTAACTCTGCATCCCATGCAGGCCCATTGCTTTGTCTTCTACTCTGAGTGAGCACTGACATGACCACATGATCACAAGTGACCGGCTCAGACCGCCACACTGTCAACCCAGGCCAGTTTCTCTGGTTTATGGTTTCCTCTTTGTTTCTGATTCCTGGAGATTTCTCTGCCCTTCTTGCTCACACAGCTAAGCATTGGTCAGAATATTTGTTATGTTTTAATCCAGTATTTTTAAGTTTTAATATGAGGAGTTGTTTCAGACCATTTTGTCTGCAACATCACTAGTCTCTAACTACCTTATTTTCATCTTTGAAAATAATGGATTTTATAGGCAAGAAAGTGGAGATTTGTTAAGCTAAATGAATAGTTCAAAAGCAGGTAGTAAGTGGCAGAGCCAGGGTCACCTCTTTCCTCATCCAGTGTTCTCTCCATGTGCCCTGACCCTAGAGTTATTCTATTTCTAGAACCTTCTGATTTTAATGTACACCAATAGATACAAGCTAAGGGTTCTGGACCCAAGTTCGGCGTGTGCATGGGTGTGCATTTGTGTTGAGGGAAAGGGGTTTCCCTCACACCCAGAAGCAACTCTGACATCAGCTGGGTGTCCTACAATTCTACTCACTTTTGCCATTATCCACGTGGAGATGGCATGGGATTTCATAGGCCACAGGCTCAGTCCTGCAAGACTGCTGCAGCTTCAGATGCCAGTCGCAAGTCCAGGTTGTCACCTGTGCTTCTGATTAGAAGTTTCCACAATCCCCTCCTGAGGTTTGATTAGTTTGTTAGAGTGGTTCATACAACTCAGAAACCCCACTTCCTCACTAGATTTCTGACGTATTACAAAAGATAGAAGTAAACCACAGGATGAAGGGATACATGGGGTGAGGTCCTGAATGAAGGAGCTTCTGTCCCCATGGTGCCTAGGGGCCCAGCATGGTGGTACCTAGAAGCTTCCTGGTTCACCAACCTAGAAGCTCTCTGAACCACCTTCCTTCCTTTTGGGTTTTTTATGGAGCCTTCATTACTTACGCAGGACTGCTTAAGTCACTGGGCATTGGTGATTATTCAACCTAGAACCCTCCCCCCTCTGTGGAAATCAGGCGATGGGATGGAAAGTTCTAACCCTCTGTTCATGATTAGTTCACCTGGCAACCAGTCCTCAGGTCACCTCAGTAACACATTCAGATGTGGATGAGGTTTGTTATGACTATCAAGATACCTTTATCAAGATACTTAGGAAATTTCAAGGGTTTTAGGGGCTCTGTGCCAGAACTGGGGCTCAAGACCAAATACATATTTATTATAAATCGCAATATAACACAAGCTCATGCTGATACCTGTTATCATATATTCAGAAATAGGTATCAACTACATGAAAAGTGATAGAAGCTAAAAGCCCGTAGGCTTTCCTAGTTACCAGTCTATCCTCCACTCTGCATCTTGCATCTCCTTTAATAATCTCTCACTACTAGGCTGTTCAGAACTTTGAGACATCCACACAGCTAATTCAAGGCCTAAACACACTTGTCAAAATAGGGTTAAAAAAAAAAAACTGACAAAAGCCCCAAACAGCTGACAAATGCAATCAGCTGTGATATACGAATTTGCATTGTTTAACGGGGGATCAAACACCGAAAAATAAGTCAACAGAGTATTCTCACTACCTTATTTTTCATATACAATGAAATTCAAAGTCATTTATGATGCTGAAGAAGTCTGACCAAAATGGCTTGTTTTATAAACCAAAAATAAGGACTTTAAAGCAACGAACCTGTGTAATGCCATCTCTATTTGTCTCTTCCTGGTCGGAGAACAATGTACTCCTGTATTTAATAATCACAGCACATATGGAGATTTTACTGAACACACATTGCTCAGTAAATTTCAAGATATATACAAAAAAAGCAAGCAAATTAATTTTGTTAATTAAAAGATTAAGATACAGTAACTGACCTATACGTGTTAATGCACAGATTCTGTATCAATGATTTTCAAATCTTTAAAAAGCTAGTAAGGCCTCCCTCCTCCAAGTCAATTACAAAGGACCCCTAAATATAAAGCAGATTAAGCTAAAAATATTCTCTTTGAGGAAAGGGAGAAGATCTTTCCACCAGCCTGCCCACTCTGCGCAGGACCTCCGGAGAACTGAGGAGTCCTCAGAAATAGTTACAAAACGGACCAGAATCTGTATGGAAGTGATTCCATGTTTGAAATTCCTAACATGATGGAATAACGACATATTCTCTCTGCAGGGCCAATTTATCTGGCAGGCACAGTAGGAAGAGGTCCTAGGGCTTGCAATATTTTTAAGGGCTCATGGAAATTTGACTTTAATTACTTTTAGGATCAGAAAATATTATGACAAAAATGTATAATAATGAATCCAGAGTAGATTATATTTGTCCTTGTACTAATATGGTCATAAAACATAATTTTATTTTATCCAGGAAGGGGCCCATCAAGGCAAAAGTGCGTTGGCCCAGGAAAGTCATAATGCATGCTTGTCTATCTGTCCTGTTAGTTATTGGGCATGATGCTATGGCCTTGGTCCCAACAACCTTCTGCAGAATTAAAGAGAATTGATTCCACTGGAAGTCTTAGTGCACAGGAAAATTCCCATGTCACCCTTGATGTCATAATATTTAGCAATATAGAGTAAAGTAACTGTACAGATACAAATTACAATGTGCTTAAATTGCTTAAAAGGTTCTGTCAAGGATATAATTGAAGGGAGATGCTGAAAATGCTGCCAAAAATAGAACAGTGGGTAAGAACTGTTAGCTGCAGCCTCTTCCGAAGAGGTTCAGATGTCACGTGACAGAGTGTCTTAAGGAACTGTCCCCTCTTTCTATGTCACAGAAATCCTCTCCAAAGCGCATTTTCTGGCAGTAAAGATGACTAATAATGTTCTTCTACTCATACCATAATTTACTTTCATTACAACAATTTTTCTATGTGTGAGAGAAATAGTGTCCTTTTGTAGTTACTGCTTGAGAGCATGTAACATTGAAAGAGAAAGCCCTGTTAAATAAGCCAGCTTTAGAGTTTGAAGATTATTAAGGAGAAGTGTGAATTCATTCCCCTTTATCCATCCTTTGCCCCTCTGTTGTGACATTTTCTTGCTTCCATGAAAAAAGAATGTTGCAACCATACCTAGAAGACCCTCACCATTGTTACCCTCTGCCTGAAAGAGAATAAATCTGTTACAGAGCAAACTCCCAAAGAGAGCCAGTAATTTATCATAAATTGGTCTAAAGACATATTAAACTACTTTTTCATACCTAAAAGTTACCAGTTTTACTACTCCGTTGGGCATACCGAGACATTCTCTCAGAAGTGAGCGATTCTGATGAATGCTGAGGGGGTGCCGTGTCCAACGGTCTTGATGTGGGCAGCACCCCCAGGCCCCTAAGGCAAACATTCATGTTTATGAAACATTTATGTTATGCAAACATCCTCACTAAAAGCTCATAGTGAGTTAAAATGTCTTACTTTGCTTAATTTACTGCTGAATACTTTATACACATCATCATTTCAAATATTGAGAATAAATATCAATATATCAACAACTGACCCCAATCATTAGTATCTCTGTATCTATCAAGTTGTAAAGAACGGGGTGAAGCAGAACATCTGAGCCCTTTGTCTTCTGTAAGCCATAAAATGTCATTTATGGTGTCATTTTTCTTTGATAAAGCTTTGGCCATTATAACACACAGCTTTATTATATTTTGTGTATATCATGAGCTTCATCCTGTAGGTGATTTTGAAGAGATCTCTGAGCATTAAAACAAGTGTTTTTCCATTTTCATGCTCCTAACCAGGTCTTCCTCTTTTTGGTTGCAACACACACGCACACACCCCAAAATAAAACACTCTCATGATTTGTGTCAGTGCTGTGTAAATGTTGCAGCAAGAAGAGATTATTTTATGAATTTATTATCAGGAATTTGCCAAGCAAGTACACATTCAGATTTAGACCATTTGCATCTCCATAAATATAAAACACTCATATTAGAAGTGACAGTCGGTTCTTCCTGAGTTAACTGCTGTGCTTACTCTCAGTAAATGGATTGAGCACTTATGGTGGTCTTCATTGTCAACTTCGATATTTTTAGGGAGCAGTAGAATCAGATGAGAAATGTCATGTCACAAGATAGAATTTTCCGAATTTTCTTCTCTCGCTTATTTTCAGAGACGTCAAGGTTCTGCTTTATACTTCCTGTTTCTAACCACCGTTATATGTTCCCATTTTACAATATAATTTAAAAGCAGTTTAAAATTCTACTTTTAAATCACTAAACAGAAATGACACTAAAACCACAAAACATGAATTTTTGGCATTCTCGTGTTATACACAGACTCCATGGACTCTAAGCTTCCTGAGAGAAGAGACCATTCTCTCTATACACTGCCTTGTTGCTATTTAATTATTATCTGGCGATTAAAATGGGAGAAGTTCCATAAAAAAAAAATTTGCTCAACACTTTTTTTTTTTTTTTAAAGCCAGTAGTTTGTTAGGTGCAAAATACTGAAAAACGATGACAACCCGGCAGTGAGAATACTTACAGACACTATGACAGAGCACACAATGAAGCTCCTGGACTCTGGGTGGGGTCGGGGTGAGGGGCAAATTGAAGCTATGCTATAGAGTCACATGATCACCCACACATACTTGGCAGACGCTGCAGGGGCTGCTATCACAGGACTCACCAACAAGAGAAAAATATTACACATTTCAGTCATTAACTACATACGATTTTTCCTCCCGACACTACAGGTTTGAACAACAAAAATACCCCATAAACTAGAAGATGTTGAAAATAGTGTTCTACTGATGGAGTTATAAAATCTTTTATTGACCTCAAAATCTACATACTTATTTTCCCTAATCTTCAAGTAAGAGTGGAAATAAGTAGAAGCCCCTAGAATAACAGAGAATTCCTGAGGATAACTCTATTAGTTTTAGCATATTTTACCTGATTATACAGCTGCATGATGTCCATTACTTTAGACTTTGAAAATTTGATGGAAAAGTCATTGTTTTATGGCCCTGCTTTTTAAAAAGCTCATTTTGGAAAGGCTTATGTTAGAGTGAATATATATACACAATTCCTATCACAATCTGTTATAAATTTCTAGTTAGAAACAATGGTGGCCCTTTAGTGATTAAGCTATACTATTTATTTGACATAATGTATGACCAACTGATAATGATACTGTCTTATCACTCAGTGTAGTTCAACCATTGTAAGAAGAAGAAATTTTACTAGAGTCCTTTGGGTGTATTCGAAACAGATCCAGATTTCACAACTTCACCACCAAGCTGGCAATGAATTAGGGAGTTACATTCAACACAAGTGTTGAGGTCCTAATCGCAGTGAGATTGGGCGGTGAGCTAAGTGCCGGCAGGAGAGTAAGTACCTGCCCTCAGGAATGGCCAGTCCCACGAGCGAAGCAGAAAGGCAAACGATGAATGTATATGTTGTGAATTTTTGTTTTTGTTTTTAAGAGAGAGACAGAATGGGGGGAGAGGAGTGGGAGAGAGAGAACCTTAAGCAGACTCCACACTTAGTGTGGATCCCAAGGCGAGGCTCAGTCTCACGACCCTGAGGATCATGACCTGAGTCTGACACTTCGTGGACTGAATCACCCAGACGCCCCTATGTTGTTTGATAATGTATCGGTAGGATCATGTGCATTATGTAGGATAGCATAGAGGAAGGATTAATTCTAAGAAGGAAGAGGAGGAGACAGAGGTAGAATGGACAGGGAAAAGTCAGAGCATATTACAAGGGAGGTGGTCTTTAGGCAGACCAGGACCTTAGCAGACACCTATGGAAGGAAGCCAACGGGACAAGGTTAAACAGTAGAGCACATTTGTTACCACCGAAGCATGGTGTCAGCAAAAGGCTTGGGTCAGGGGACTAAAGGAGGCTAAATCACAAAATAGAGTGGTTGGAGGCCTAATATGGCTTGGGATAACATCTCTGCAAGGCAAAGTAAGATTTCTTTACGTCGCTTCTCTTTGATCATTTCCCTACAGTTGATGATGGTACTGAATGAACTACAAATGGTGGTGTGAGAAGCCTATAACTGACTCCTCTTAGCAGTATAATCTTTCAGAAAAGTTCACAAAATTAACGAGAAATCTCCATGAATTATTGCAAAATAAATTAGGTCAGGACACACAGAGCATAACCGCTATTTTAGAAGCAGTCTTCAGGCCTTTTTTGGTCACCGACACCCTTTACCCCATAATAGAGAATCATTATTTTCCTTTATGGTACTTCTTTTCTTTATTTTTAAAAATATTTTCAGCATCTATATATGTGGTCCTAATAACTATGATATAGCTTTAAAGAAGCTTTATATAAACAGAACCATATAGTACGTATTATTTACTGACTGTTTCTGCCAGCGTTATGTTGGAGGTTAACTTAAATTTTCACATGTATAAGTAGTTCATTCATTTTCACTGCTGCACGGCCTTCCATTTTATAAACATGCCATAGTTTATGTATTCTATTTTTTATATGAATTCGGATGCTTTAATTTTTGCACTATTAAAAGTCAAGTTCTGATAAAGATTATTGCATGTATCTTGATGCAAAGGGGCACACATTTCTATTGAATGTGTAAATGAGTGAAAAAGCTGAGTCGTAAGGAATATGTAACTTCAGTTTTAGGAGATAATCCCCAAAGTGGTTGTTTCAAGTTACCTTCCCACCCAGTCCCATTGCTCCACATCCTCTCCAACATTTAAGTATTTCCAGTCTTTTAAATTGTAGCCATTCTAATATCTATGTAATAGTATCTCATTATACTTTGAATTTGCATTTCTCTGATTAGTCATGAGCTTGAATACCTTTCCTGTGTTTATTAGCTGGTTGGATATCCTCTTTTGTGACATGACTTTAACCGCCATTTTTCTTGGGCTGCCAGCTGACATTTTTCCTCCTTATTGGATCATAGTTCTTTATACATATTCCGGATGTAATCTTTGTCTGTTATATATGTTTAAAATAGCTTTTAATAAACTATGGCTTGCCTTTTTACTCCATAATGGTGTCTTTTGATGAGTGGAATCTCTTCCTTTTAATGCAGTCCAATTAATTAATCGTGTCTGTTATGATTAGTGTTCTCTATCACATAGTTTAAAAATCCTTTGATGTTCTGAGTTAATTAAGAAATTCTCTCAGATTTCTTGGGGTGCCCGGCTGGCTCAGTCAGAGGGGCATGAGACTCCTGCTCTTGGGGTTGTGATTCGAGCTCCATGTTGGGTATAGAGATTACTTCAATAAATAAAACTAGATAAAACCCCCCAGAAATTCTCTCAGGTTTCTATATATCTTCTAGAAACCAAGAAAATAAGCCAAAGGACATAGTTCTCAAAATCTCTTTCCCCATACTTCTAGGTGAGAGACTTTTGGAAGTGTTTTGGAAGGCGGAAGAGGAAAAGAAGTCATTATTCTTTAGAGGCTTTTGCAGCTCAAATATGTGGGCAGGCCTGAGATTTACAGAGGCTTTCTGATGAACTCTTGAGATTCCACCCATTTCACTTCTGCAGACTGTGGTAGTTTGTGGAAGCTTCTGAGAACTTCCTGAGAACTGCAGCATCTCATGGAAAGCTTTTGAGAAGTCCTTGACTGTGCTCAGCTGAGTGCAACAATTTTCAGGGGTAGCTTCTCAGATCTTCCGACCCTCAGATCTTCTAGGGTTGGTATAAGCCCCCACTGCTCATGTTAAAAGCATCTAGAAGGATGACTATAACTGCTGTTTTCATGACTGAACCCTAACTTGGCTCTAATTTTATGGTCTTGTTTCTACGTATGCTCAGTTATCTTTCATTGGACACTGTATTCACCAGAGCACTTAGAAATAATTTGAGGAAAAGTGAGAATTTTCATTTTCATTACTAGTATCACTAGTGATCCAGAATTTCGTTAATTTTTTTCCCCAGGCGTTGAAATGATTTTAAATGAGCTGCAGGTGCTGTGAGGCGTGTCTACTTCCTGCTTACACTTAATCCTCGTGTTTAGCCTCTACCAGGTCTCTGATTGGGCCAGTTCTGGACTCCTACTTTGGCTTCTCACATTCTCAGCTGCTTGGCCACTTCTGAAATTGGTAAATACCTCTCGAGAAAAGTAGCCCATATGCCAAGCTCCCCTTCTCGTGATTTTTATCTTTTATGGGTCTTTGCTATTTTGTCCTTGTAGCATTAATTCTCTAAAGTTTTCAAGTAGGAGAATTTTTATAATTTTTGGCTTTTTATAATTGTCTTTGGTGGTAGTGATGACCCAAATTAACTTGTTATTGTGGGATTTAAAGTAGATTTCTTTAAACATCATTCATTAAACACAAATATTTTATTATAATGCACAGTTATAAATTTCAGTTGAATTAAAGAGATTTACATAAAGATTATAAAAGAAATGGGAAAAATTATCATCTTAGAATGATAAGGGCTTTTCTAAATCAGACACAAAAACCAGAAGCCAGAAAGAACACAGAGAGAAAAAGATCCTACTATATTTAATCTAATATTTCTGTACATTAAAAAATAAAAGAGAAGTCATAGATTGAGAATAAGTGATACACACAAAGGAGGAAATTACATCTATCACTTATTACTCTCTCAGTTGCACTTGGATTTTAAATTTTCTCACTTTTACATTTCCCTTATTTTTTCCTTTTGGTTCAGCTTATTTTCTCTGTAGCTTCCCTTTCGCTTTATGGATTTCAAGACTTGTTACTCACTGAAGATGTAGCATACTTTCACAAAAAGATTATTTATTAAGTCAGTGAATGTGCATCGAGCACCCACTCTCAGTCACACAAATGTTTTGGGAGCTGGGGAGACAATGGTTAACGGGAAATTTAAAGTTCTTATTGTTAGTCACTGTAAAGGTTTTCTTTTTCTTCTGAATCTTCAGGTGTTTCTGTTCTGCTGTCCTGTGGTACCTGGCAATTATAACGTTTATTTCTGCTCATTAATCTTCTAACAAGAGGACAGCCAAGCAGACCTGATGTATGCCAATGGGAAGACCATGAGATTATCTTTGATTTCCTCCCTTCTGGTCACTTTTTTGCTGGTTAAATCCTTCCCTACCATGTAGATAGAATATGGAAGAGGTAGTTCCTTGCCCAGTTTCTTGTTTTAGCAGTGAAATGCATAGAGGAATGCTCCTAGAGCTACTACCTGGTCTCATAAATAGATGAGATAGATGAAAAAACAAAATTGCTACTTATTGTTACAAAGACTCTTGTACCTTATCTCTTCCCATGGCTATAGCCATTTCTCATCTCCCTTTCTGTTTTCTGGGGAATGCAATCACCAACAAGATGTGCAAAGGCTTTGGGGCCGCTGGGTGGCGCAGTTGGTCGTGTTTTGCTCGTTATGCTCTCAGGGTCTTCAGATGGAACCTTGTGTCAGACTGAGCTCAGTGAAGAGTCTGCTAAAGTTTCGCTCTCCCTCTGTCCCTCCCCTCCTGGCGCTCATCTCTCTAAAACAAATAAATACATCTTTAAAAAAAAAGATATACAAAGGCTGAGAGTGATTGAATGGATCAGTACTTTGGTGACTTCAAAAAGCACTCATGGTAGAAGGATACTGTCAAGATTTTGCTACAGGAGAGACTTCATATTTTGAATTAGGGGTCCAGTGGGGCAGAGTCTCAGAGTTATCTCACTTTCAGCAAAAATACAAGTCTTCCACTAATTGCTTTTTTTTGGGGGGGGGGGAGATGGGTATGACTCTATTCTGGTAGGTTTTTATATGTCTTTGTACTTCACTTGTAAGTGGTGTTGGGGTGAGCCACACTGGAGGCTAACCAGATGCCATCGTCCCCCTAGGGTTAATTTTTTAGTTCAGTTTCTAATGTTACATTTTCTCATATGTATTTTACTGGTATTCATAAGCAAAGGCACTGGTATCTAAATATACACATGTTAGATTTGCAAAGCTCTGAATGGTATATAATCAAGTAGGTCATGACATAATTTTATTCTTTAGACAATTACATATTTAAGTTATATCCTTGTGACAATTTAATTTGAAAAAAAAGATGTGAATTTTTCTAAAAATAAAGATGAGAATAGGAAGTATTTTTCTAAAGATCATCAACATATCTTTCAAACTTTATTATTTTCTATCTTTTTAAAACGTATTTTTTCTGTATTTCCAAAGTAATTAAGTTTATTGTCCAGATAAAGAAAAGAAGAAACTAAAGCTTGCCTGTTTTTCATCACATAGCATTATCAGGGTTGTATATACATTTGTTTCTGTTTACCGTCCAGTGTTATTCATACAAAGAGGACTAAGTGCAAGTTCAGGGGTCTCCTATCCTAGTTTCAGATCTGTCACTCATTAACTGTACGATCTTGGGCAAGTATCTTAACCTCTCAATACGTTAATTGCCTCATCTGTAAAAATGGAGATAATGATATTCACCTTTTGGAGTGGTAATTGACCTAAAACATGGGAAACTTTTTAAAGTGTCCTGAAACACAAAAAAGCACTTTAAAAATAAAGCTATTGCTATTTGTAATTTCCTTGTTAAAAATGACTTAAACGTTACGCTTGTAAGATGTTTTTTACTTAGTAACATAAGCATAGAAAATATTGTCCTATAACAATTTCAGTGGGTCCATTAAGCATACTTTTTGCATGGGTTTTAAACTTTTTTACTATCATAGACTTTATCAGTTTCCTATGGCTGCTTTAATATATCGCCACCAATTTAGTGGCTTAAAGTAACCAAATCTATGATCTTACAGTTGTGGAGGTATGAAGTCTAAAATCAAGACGTTAGCAGAGTTTTGTGCTTCTGAAGGCTCCAGGGCAGAATTCATTTTGCTGCCTTTGCCAGCTTCTAGAGGTCACCTGCATTTCTTGGGTTCATGCCCCTTCTTCTGTCTTCAAAGTACACCATGTCAACCTCTGGTTCTTTGGTTACATGTCCTTTTTCTGACTGATTCTCTGGTGTCTCTCTTATATGAACCTTCGTGATTACATTGGGCCTACCCAGGTTATGCAGTAAAATCTTCCCATCTCATGAGCCTTAACTTAATCACATCTCCAAAATCCCTTGCCATGGAAGGCAACGTGTTCACGAGTTCCAGAGATTAGGACATGGACATCTTTGGAGGGCCGTTATTTAGCTTCACACACACACATTGAGCTAAAATAAGCAGCTTTAGAGAAACTAATGTATATGTGCATCTTCATTATTTCTTAGAATACATCTTGAGGCATAATTTGATAATTAAATGACATGTCCACTTAAAGATTTTTGCTCAAGGGACACCTGGGTGGCTCAGCGGTTGAGTGACTGCTTTCCGCTCAGGGCATGATCCCGGGATCTGAGATCAAGTCCTGCATTGGGCTCCTTACAGGGAGCCTGCTTGTCTCTCTGCCTGTGTCTCTGCCTCTCTCCCTGTGTCTCCCATGAATAAATAAATAAAATCTTAAAAAAAAGATTTTTGCTCAATATTGTCCTATTTAACATTTAGCAAAAGCCTAATTGAATGAGTATTACTAAATCCAAAAATATTGTATTAATTTACATTCTGACTAGGATTTTATGACAACTGCATTTTATTTTATTTTTATTCATTATATTATTTTTATATTTTATTTATTTATTCATGAGAAACAGAGAGAGAGAGAGAGAGGGAGAGAGAGAGGCAGAGACACAGGCAGAGGGAGAAGCAGGCTCCATGCAGGGAGCCCTACGCGGGATTCAATCCCAGTTCTCCAGGATCAGGCCCTGGGCTGAAGGCATTACTGAACCGCTGGGCCACGCGGGCTGCCCAATTGCATTTTATTTTAATGTTCAGTTTTGGAATTTCCAAACTTTTTAATTATCTTAACACCTGGCTTTTAGTTGTTCTTTTTCTTATTTGTTTGGTCATAATTTGACAACAAAAATATGAATTTCCTAGGTTTTTTTATATTTAAACAAAACTCTAACAGAATAAAAACATTTTGTTAAATAGGATTTGCTCTTTTTAGCGATTGTAAAATAGCCATTACATGAAATGTAGGTCGCAAAAATAAGTAAGCTATTGCAACATCTAAAGAAAGAGGAAATAAAGCCATGATCTCCTAGAGAAATCCATAAGCGACATATAAAAGGCACAAGTTTTTCATTTTTTAAAAGTGTTTGCCATATGCCATAGACTTTGATATATTATATACTACTTTTGGAATCCATCATGAGCATAATTTATGAATTGGATTTGGAGAATAAGAACAGTGTTGACTATCTCAAAGCAATGTGGGGGGAAAAAAATCCAAAACTTCTACTCCTTTGGTGATGCTAATCAAGCATGGTTTCCTGGCCATTTATTCAAAATCAAACTTGGAAAAACTAAAGATGACAGAAGGAAACATGAATTACAAGAGTTAGCTAAAAAACAGTCTGACTCGATCCATCCCTAGGAGGCTGCCCCAGGCCTTGAACTGACAATGTGGGAAAGTGGTAAGAAGTCTTTGGGGGATATTTCAAGTTTTTCTTACTTCTCTTCTCATTGCCTTCAGACACTTATTTTTTTTCATTTTTATTATCCAACTCTTTGTCAATACCCAGAGAATGATTATTTAAAGTACAATCAGGGCCCTAAAACAGAGTAACACAAACAAAGGAATCAGAGTGATGAGCTGAAGAGCTGATGAAAACAAGGGGAATGGTTAAGTGGTTAAGTGACCTCACATGTTAGGTGTCCTCTAGTTTCTCCTTTTCTAAATATCCAGGGCAATTCTATTATAGATCTTCCTCAGTTTACAAGGGAATTGTGTCTAATAAAATATAATTAAAGACAAAAATATAACCTTAGTACACAAGGATGTTGTATATTGGAAAAGAAAAAATGGAAGAAGGCATTACATTATAAATATATGTGAACCTATAATACAGACTCAGAACACATCAAAACTTTTCAAGGATAAACAGACAGATTAACAATTAGGATTGGAGCTGAAAAAATTCCAATAGAACAGATCAATGAAACTTTGAGCTGATTCTTTGAAAAGATCAACAAAATGGATAAACCTTTAGCCAGACTCATCAAAGAGAGAGAGAGAGAGAGAGAGAGAGAGAGAGAGAGAGAACTCCACAAAATCAGAAATGGAAGAGAAAAATAATAACTGATACTACAGAAATACAAAGGATTATAAGAGAATATCATAAAAAATTTTATGCCAAATTAGGCTACCTAGAAGAAATGGATGAATTAAATTCTTAGAAATGTATAGCCTCCCAAAATGGAATCAGGAAGGAATAGAAAATTTGAACAGACTAATTATCAGCAACAAAATTGAACTGGTAATCAAGAAACTCCTAACAAACAAAAGTCCAGGAACAGATGGCTTCACAGATGAATTCAACCAAATATTTAAAGAAGAGTTAATACCTATTCTCAACTATTTCAAGAAAACAGAAGAGGAAGGAAAGCTTCCAAATTCATTCTACGAAGACAGCATTATCCTGACATCAAAACCAGATAAAGACACTGCCAGAAACCAAAATCAAAACCAAAACAAAACTACAGGTAAGCATCTCTGCTGAACATAGATGCAAAAATCCTCAACAAAATATTAGCAAACCCAATCCAACAACACATCACAAAAATCACTCATCACAATCAAGAGGGATTTACTCCTGGGATGCAAAGGTGGTTCAAAATTTGCAACTCAAGCAATGTGATACACACACACACACACACACACACACACACACAAGAGGAAAACCATAAGATCATTTCAATAGATGCAGAAAAATCATTTGAGAAAGTATAACATCCATTCATGAAAAAAAAACTCTCAACAAAATAGGTTTAGAAGAAACATACTTCAATATAATAAAGGTCACATATAACAAACAAAAACAGAACAAAAAACCTCCACAGCTAACATCATATATTCAATGGTGAAAAACTGAGAGCTTTCCCCTAAAGTCAGAAACAGGACAAGGATACCCATTCTCACCAATTTTATTCAGCACACTACTGGAAGTCCTAGCCACAGCAATTGGAAAACAAAACAAAAAGGAATAAAAGGCATCCAAATTGGTAAGGAAGGAGTAAAACTTTCACTATTTGCAGATGATATGATTTTATATGTGTGTGTGTGTGTGTTCCTAAATTTCCTAAATTTATCAGTTCTAGTAGTTTTTGGTGGAGTCTTCAGGTATCTCTCATATATATCTCTTTCTATATATATGACATATATATGTAAGGTTATAAGATACAAAATCCATATACAGAAAGCCACTGCATTTCTATACACTAGTGTTGAAGTAGCAGAAAAAGAAATTAAGAAAACAATTCCACTTAAAATTATACCAAAAAGAGTAAAATACCTAGGAATAAACTTAAACAAGAAAGTGAAAAAAGACCTGTACTCTGCAAAAAATAGAATACTGATGAAGGAAGTTGAAGACAACTCAAACAGATGGAAAGATATTCCATGTTCATGGATTGGAAGAACAAATATTGTTAAAATGCCCATACTTCCCAAAGCAATCTACAGATTAAACGCAATCCCTACCAAAATAACAACAGCATATGTCACAGAACTAGAACAAAAATCCTATAATATGTGTGGAAACCCAAAGGAGGGTATTATGCTGAGTGAAATAAGTCAGTCGGAGAAGGACAAACATTATATGGTCTCATTCATTTGGGGAGTATAAAAAATAGTGAAAGGGAATAAAGGGGAAAGGAGAAAAAATATGTGGGAAATATCAGAAAGGGAGACAGAACATGAAAGACTCCTAACTCTGGGAAACGAACTAGGGGTGGTGGAAGGGGAGGTGGGCAGGGGTTGGGGGTGACTGGGTGGTGGGCACTGAGGTGGGCACTTGACGGGATGAGCACTGGGTGTTATTCTGTATGTTGACAAATTGAACACCAATAAAAAATAAATTTATTTAAAAAAAGAAAAAAAAAGGATATCCAAAGGACCCCAAATAACCAAAGTAATCTTGAAAAAGAAAAACAAAATTGGATGTATTACAGTCTCAGATTTCAAGCTATACTACAAAGCTGCAGTAATTAAAACAATATGGTACTGTCACAAAAATAGACACATGGATCAATGAAACAGAATAGAGAGCCCAGAAGTAAACCTATGATTGTACGATCAATTAATCTTCAACAAAGGAGACAAGAATATGCAATGGGAAAAAGACAGTCTCTTTACCAAATGGTGTTGGGAAAACTGGACAGCTACATACAAAAGAATGAAACTGGACCACTTTCTTGCACCTTATGCATACATAAACTCAAAATGGATTAAGGACCTAATCCTGATCCGGTCTCCTAACCCTGAGACTTGAAACCATAAAAATCCTGGAAGGGAGCACAGGTAGTAATTTCTCTGACCTCAGCCATAATAACATCTTTCTAGGTATGTCTTCTGAAGCAATGGAAAAAACAAAAAGAAATTATTGGGACTACACCAAAATAAAAAGTTTCTGCACAGCAAAGCAAAGAACAAACAAAACTAAAAACCAATCTACTAAATGGGAGAAGATATTTTTGAATGACATATGCAATAAAGAGTTAGTATCCAAAATAAATAATGAACTTCTACAATTCAATACCCAAAAAAGAATAATCCAATTAAAAATGGGTAAAAGATATGAACAGACGTTTCTCTGAAGAAGACATGCAGACGGCCAACGGACACATGAAAAGATGCTCAGCATCACTGATCATCAAGGACATACAAATCAAAACTACAATTAGGTATCACGTCATGCCTGTCAGAATGGCTAAAATCAACAACACAAAAAACAACAGGTGTTGGTGAGGATGTGGAAAAAACCTCTAGTGCACTGTTGGTGGGAATGCAAACTGGTACCGCCGTTGTGGAAGACAGTATGCAGATTCCTCAAGAAGTTAAAAATAGAACTGTCCTGCCATGTAGCAACTGCACTACTAGGTATTTACCCAAAGGATACAAAAATACTAATTCAAAGGGATACACGTACCCAGATGTTTATAGCAGCATTATCTGCAAGAGCCAAATTAGAGAAACTGCCCGGGTGTCCGCTGACCGATAAGATAAAGAAGAGTGTTCATATATACACAATGGGATATTAGCCATAAAAAAGAATGAAATCTTGCCATTTGCAGCCACATGGATGGACCTAGAGAGTATAATGCTAAGTCAAATAAATCAGTCGGAGAAAGACAAATCATATGATTTCACACATACGTGGTATCTGAGAAACAAAACAAATGAACAAAGGGACCAAAAAAAAAAAAAAAAAGAGAGAGAGAGAGAGAGGCAAACCAAAACAGACTCTTAATTATAGAGAACAAACTGATGGTTACCAGAGGGGACATGAGTGGGAGGATGTGGAAATAAGTGACAGGGATTAAGGAGTGCACTTGGGGTGAGTACCAGGTATTGTAAGTGCTGAATTACTACACTGGACACCCGAAACTGATATTACACTGTATGTTAACTGCAGTGGGTTTAAAATGAAATTAAAATAAATAAATACATAAATACATACATACATAAATACATAAATGAATAAATAAATACATAAAATTTTAAAAAATGTCATCTGATATTTTACATATCCCTCCCAGAAGTTGCAATCAAGTGGACAAAACATAAGCACTCTATTCCTCACACTGAATCTTAGAACAGTATTTTTAAGATGTAAATTAGGTTATGTCAGTTTCTTATCATAATTCTTCTATAGCTTCCCATTATTCTTAGAATAAAATCCAGAGAGTTCTACAAGTCTCCGGGATGATTTGGTTCACGATTCATCCCCACCTTATTTCATTCTTTTCTCTATCTTATTATTATTTATTTATTTATTTATTTATTTATTTATTTAGATTTTATTTATTTATTCATGATAGACACACACACACACACACACACAGAGAGAGAGAGAGAGAGAGAGAGGCAAAGACACAGGCAGAGGGAGAAGCAGGCTCCATGCAAGGGAGCCCGACGCGGGACTAGATCCTGGGACTTCAGGATCACGCCCTGGGCCAAAGGCAGACGCTCAACCACTGAGCCACCCAGGGATCCCCTTCTCTATCTTATTTAGTACATTTTTGCCAAGCTCGCCTTCTACTGGTACTTGGAAGATGCCAAGCTCTTTCTTGGCTCAGATTTTGGAGTTTACTGTTCCCTGTTACAGTCATCTTTCATTCACGTCCAGTGCTTTTCTATCATTCGGTCTTTCCTTACAGTAGGTCTTCCCCAGAAAGGCCTTGTCTTTTTATGTCACATTGAAAACAAACAATTGAGCAAACAAATATCCGCCCTCCCCACCCCCCAATTCTCTATGCCAAGTCTGTTTCTTCAGCACATGCCACCATCTGATAACACCATCTTGTTTACCTCTTTACTCGTCTGTGTTGGGCTCTCCCTTTAGTGTGACAGCTCTATCAAGACTGAGACTTTCTATGTATTGTGTATCCCCACCCAGCAGAGTGCCTGCCACACATTGTGTGCTGATATGTTACCGAATAGGGAGGCACGGTGGAGAGGAAAGAAACATGGCCTTCGGAATCCCAGATTTCCCGCCTTGCCTAGTTGCGTAACTTTGAAACTCTTTGAGCTTGAGTTTTCTCAACTGTCCAAAGCATGGTTTTTATTTTTTAATATTTATTATCTATCTATCTATCTATCTATCTATCTATCTATCTATCTATTTATTATTTATTTATTTATTCATGAGAGACACACAGAGACAGAGAGGCAGAGACACAGGCAGAGGGAGAAGCAGGCAGCAGGGAGACCGAAATGGGACTCGATTCCGGGTCTCCAGGATCACGCCCTGGGTGGAAGGCAGCGCTAGGCCCCCAGGCTGCCCAACAGCATGGTTTTTAACAAGCAGGCTAGGGGGTAAGATGAACTCACTTATGAGTTAATTCATGTGAAAAGTGCCCAGAATGGTGCCTATTGTTTAGCAGATAAATTGGTGATGGTAATGAAGAAGATTGGGTTTTTGACCCCTCTTCCTTAGCTCAATTGCCCTGGATACAGAATTATTAGTACAATTACAGGCTAAAACTGCCACAGTTAGGATTTCTTAGTTCTCTGCCCTTCCTTATTTCTTACAGTAAAACACGAGTGTTACATTCAGGTCAGAAAACCACTTGAACTTCGTTCCGATTATGATGACAATGTTATCAGACCTGCCAGATTAAAGCAATCGCCATCTCTGTATTGTTTCTACACCCGCGCGAAGCGGAGGGTATGCATGATGATTAAATAACACAGAACCTGCTCTGCCACTTGCATAGAATTAATTTTGGTATAGCTTCCATTTCATTAAAGAGACACTTTAAAACAGGTCAAGTGTAACCAAGACTAAATTGAAAATGCATTATTCTATTTTGGTAGGCCCTCCAAGCCGATACATATTTAATGCAATTTTATAGGGAAGTTCAAATGTCAGGCCAACTCCTTTAAGGAAACAAATGTCTTAAGTCTCACACTAGGTAATTTTAGAATAAACACCACGTATATCTTCCACTATCCTGGAGCATTTCCTGTGCAGGAACTAAGCTGTTCGTGTGAGTGACCTGGAACACGGCTGACAGCAGTACATTGAACGCTGTCCTCTTCCTTGTCTGTGTCTCTTTGGGGCCTACTTTATGGTTTTAGGAATACCTTAGATTTTTCTGCATTTTCCTTTCACGGCATTGGATTCTCGGAATCATGGAAGTTTAATGAAATTTAGGTCCATGCCTCGTTGTTTATCCACATATTCACAGTTTTATTCATTAGGCTGTTCAGTCAGCAAGATAACCACAGTGACTCTTAGATTTTCCATAAGTGTAAAAGTAGCTCCTTCTAGATAAAACCACTTTGGGCAGTAAGTAAGACCTAAAAAATGAACATTTTATTTCTATGGCTCTCCTGATTTTTCAAAAATGATCGCATGGACTAATGAGTCACGCACCCTGGGCATTAGCACGTGGCACTGTGGTGTGGGATCTGGGCAGAGGAATTAAGCCGTTCGGTGGAATTGTGAGTTGCGGCCATAAATCGTTAAGTGTAGTGTTTGGCTCTCAAAACACTCAAATCAACTGAAAAAGGAGACAGCTGAAATACCTTTCCTTCCTGCCAGAGTGGAGAATGTGAAATGAGGATGTCTGTGCTTTATGTTTCTACCTGTGTCATGAGTTTCCAAAGATCATTGGATTTTCTAGGAATACTTTTCCAGATTTAAAGACAGCCTAAATCGATCATTTTCCAGAAGAAAAAAATCCCTGAGTGTATACTGGTAGGTCTAATTTTTTCCTGTAGCCAGATCACTCTGCCTAGAGCCTGCTGCCTTTTAGAAGACCCCAGACTGCCTCAACCCCGTGTCCTATCCTGTGCCTGTTTCACAGTGAAGTGCAGAACACGCCCCACGCGTTCACGCTGCTAATACGAACGAAAACCGAGGCTCCCTCTTCATCTAGCCCCCCAACTCCAGTCCTCAAGCCCTCTATATCTGCCCTCTTACAGGATATCTCATATTTAGCTCCGGTTCTTAAACTCCCGTGTTTCACTTGAGTCCACTGCAATTCCCTTTTAACTGACCTCTTTTTTCTTTTCTAAATTGACCAACCTTTTCTCTACTGTGCTCTTCCTAAAACTCAGATCGTCTCATAGTAGTTTCTGCTTTAAATCTTTCAACGTTCCCCATAATGTCACTGTAAAGGTCTTTTTTTTTTTAGGTATTTTATTTAAATGCAATTAATTAACATATAGAATATTATTAGTGTCAGTTTTGTCTTGTTTTGTCTTTGGTAAAGCTCTGTTCCTTAAGGTGGGTCCTTAAGGATCCCAGGACCGGCATGATCTTACTTATCTTACTTACTAGCTCTATGCCTGTCATCTCTTCAAATGTGACCGTGGGCTACAAACTACTAGCAGCTCCAGAACATGTCACATGTGTTCTTTTGTTTCTCTATGGCTTTGCACAGGTTGTTCCTATCTTCCTTTTTTAATTTAACTATTACTTTACCTTCTAAAACTCAGAGAGCCTTATTGGATCCATATTCTAATTTGATTCCTCTTCCTGCTGAAGCTACGAAATGCTCCTCGTGTCTTCATCATAAAACTCAGGACCCTCTTCCTGCAGTTGGAGATAACATGTGCTTGCACGGTTGTCAGACTTCACAATCTTTTCTCGGTATTAGCTCTCCCCAAACTCTGTGGAATTGTGCTCTCTAGACTACCACCCCTTTGCTCAACATCCTCCTTTCTGGTGTGCCAAAGGCTCAGCACTCAGGGTTGCTCCTACCTCCTTTACCACTTCTCATGTTCTTGCAGGGCTCCTTGCCATCCTTCCTCTGTGCCTCTAGGAGTGTTTCTTGCAACTCTATCTTTAGACGTCTGATCTTTTTTTTTTTTCATACATTTACTCTCCATGGATATGGTTTCTTATATTTAGAAACAACATCTCTGTGGGATAAATCCTGAATCTCTATTCTCAACCCAGACCATGCTCCAAGATGCTCCATTATCACTTAAATTCCTTCGTAATACTTATCAAAGTTGCCATTATGTATTTCCATGGTTTTATGATTGCCCGAATAACTCATTACACTGTACTTTTCATGGCTCACCATTATTTTCCTAGTGCCTGGCACTATGCCTTTTATACACACACACACGCACATACACACATACACACACACATTCCTTAGCAGTGAAAGTACATCTTATTTCAAAAAATATATATATTTAATCATATGTATATTTTATATATATAAATATGAAATCAATAATTACTTGCTGAATAGATGGGTAATAACTAGATGTTATTGGGACTATGCTAACTGGGACCATTTGTGTTTCCGAACTGCACTTTCGAAATGTAAACAATATTCTCTATATTTTTATTATATTTTTAAAATTTTAATTCCACTATAGGTAACATACAGTCTATGTAGGGCTTGCTAAGAGATGGCTCCTGAAAACAAGTTTTGTGACATTTCTAGACCATTAAGCATCTCCAGGCTATGTAAAGAGGGAAAGAATGATAGGAGAGAAATGATATTCAGTGTGGTTGAAAGAAACACTCCCATCCATCTCTAGTCAAGTAAAAGGAGATTTAGGGAAACATGGAGTGGTGTGTAGATTGTACGCTACCTCCTAGGGCTGTCTTTCTCATTACAGACATAGTTCAGTATAGTAAAATGATTTTCAATCAAGTGGCAGTAAAATATTTTGTTCTACTAAAATCAGTATGTAGTACAATAATCTTACGATAGATGGAAATATCATGGGTAAGTGATACCTTTTTCTACCTTGCACAAAGGTGACATACGGACGAGTGGTAGGCCTGAGTTTGATATTTACTATCCAGATTTTGGAAGCTATAGAGATTACTGTTTGTCTCACCTACAAAAATTTAAAGAGATTAACTGAATGTGGGCACTACTGCAGAGTGGGGAGAGAAAACTAGTTGGCTAAGATGTACTTTCATGGCTAAAGAGCAAGGAGTCTTAAGGAGTCTTAAAAGAAATCAGGTCTTCCAGCTAGGACAAAGTGACCTTAATGGAAAATGTCTGTGTGTATGGCCTAAGAGTGTTTAATAACAAACTATTCCAAAATGTAGTAGATGAAAATGATGACATTTACTTTGCTCACAAATCTGCAATCTGAACAAGGCCCAACAAGAACAACTCTCTCTGCTTGGCTTGGTGAAAACTGGGGAGGTTTAAAGCTTGGGGGCAATAGTCAATGGAGGCTCATTCACTCATCTGTCTGCCACCAGGGTTGGGAAGACCAACTGCTGGGAGTTGTAACAGCTGAGGTTTCCTGGGCATCTCTAACCCTTTGTGAACTCTTTATGTGCACTTTGTAGCATGGCAGCTTCATGACAGCCAGTGTTCTTACATTATCATGTCAGGGCTCTCAATGAATATGTCATGAGAGAGAGATGACCGAGCAGAAGCTTGTGACCTAGCCCTAAAAGGCATACAGTATCACTTCAGCTTTGTTTACCTGGTTGAAGAAAGTATGAAGGTCTCCCTAGTTGCAAGTGGAGGGAACATAAGTCCTTCTTCTTGATGGAGGAATGTGAATGTCACATTTTAGGAAGAGCACGTGGCATGGGATACATAGATCGATGTAGCCAGTAAAACGAACTTTAGAGCAATTGGTTACAAAGTATGTGGCCCATGTCCAGGAGACTTCCAGTTTGGGAAGTCTCAAAAAAAAAAAAATCCTGCTACAGGAGTGACTCAAAGGAAAGCCAGCTTTTGGGCACCTGTCTCATCAAGGAGCTTAATGCCGGATGATGAAAGCACCCCCATTTGTTCTTTTTACCAGGCTGGACTCTCTCAATAAGATTCATTTCCTTGAGACTCCTAACTCTGGGAAACGAACTAGGGGTGGTGGAAGGGTAGGTGGGTGGGGGGTGGGGGTGACTGGGTGACGGGCACTGAGGGGGGCACTTGATGGGATGAGCACTGGGTGTTATTCTGTATGTTGGCAAATTGAACACCAATAAAAAATAAATTTATAAAAAAAAGATTCATCTCCTTTTTCTCATCTCTTATCTCTAACTGTTAAATATAACTCATTTCTTTACATCAAATGTTAATCATGATCAGTACTTCTTCTTTCCCATTGTCATTAACTTCTCCAGGTACTCAACAGCTTACTCAAGGTCTAGTTTATTGTAACGTCTCTGAGCAGACTCTCTGCTTCTCCAATCTTCTACATATTTCTATCATTGTTTCTATTTTTTTCTAGCATCTTCTGAAAAATTTCAAATCTACATAAAAGCTGAAAGGATTATCCAGTAACACCAGTATGCCAATACCCAAATTTCTAACATATTGCCAAATTTATGTTATCATATATTTATCTACTTATCCACCCCTCTATCCATTCACAAATCCATCTTATTTTTATGACTCATGTCAAAGTAAGCTACATACAAAAGTACACTTCATTCCTAAATATTTCAGAATGGGTATCATTAACCAGCATTCAGTTTTTGCATTCAATATGTTTTTAGGTAGGATTATGCATACATTTTAAATAGACCTTGTATAGGCTTCTAATACATTTTTAAGTGTCATTTTTATTATGCCATTTCTGCTTCTAAGAAACCCAAATGGCTATCTATGGCCTATCAAAATAAGCCACCCTAAATCTTTTCTTAATACAACCACATTAATTATCAAATTGTTTTTGAATTCACTTCCCTTTCCTTCTGTAGTGTGAGTCCTACATAATCTGTGATGGCCATTCTCACTTCTATGTGTGTCACACTGAAGACAAGTTAGAGAGGATCGTGAGGGTGGTCTGGCACATTAGGCTGTGGGTTAGTTACTCTGAGTACAATACCTAGGTTAAAAATCCAGGTGCTCCCTCTAACTTGTTTTATGATTTAAGGTAAATTACTTAACCTAAGACTTAGTTTTCTAATCTTTATATTGTAAACCCATCCAACAATGTGCCTGTCAGGGTTAGTGCTAATATGTGTACAGTACCAGTTAGGATGTTTGACCCATAGTAGGTGCCCAAGAAATGACACAAAGCAAATGCTCATTAAAATCGATTAATATCAATAAGACATGGTAAAAGTTCACCTCAAGAAACTTAAAACCCAATCCTGTATTTTACTAATAGAAAATAATTTTCATCACAAACAACTTGTCACCCCAGATGTAGTATTTTTTTTTAACTGTAATTTCTAATGCCAAGTTGGGGAATCAAGAAACTACTTTATATGGAACAGTAATCCTTGGGCACCTGTCCAATAGCCTCTCAAGTTCAACATACGTTACAAAAGGTAGGAAGCTATGTTTCTTTCACCTACCACAGAACAAGCACAAAGCATATATTTGCTGTGTAAATAAATAAAATACTAGTTTATTGTAGTTTGGTCAGCAAAAATTTTCTTTCTGGCTAACTGAAGACCTATGGGGAGCCAAAGAGTAATTAATTATCCTACTTTCGTTTTTAAAGGTAAAAATAAAAAGCTATTAATCCTGAGAATTTCAGTCTGTCATGAGGGAAGTAGAATGTTTATGGGTTTTAGGTCTAGTGGATGTAGAGTTTGGGTCATTCATTGTTTCTTCCTACTTTGGCAGTAGGAAGAATTTATTCTTAGGGTATTTCCCTTTCCTCCTTCACTCAAAGATGAGACGAAAGTGATGGAAGTGGTTATTGACTTTCATCTTAAACTGGTGCTATTTATGTCACTGTTCTTTCGTAAAGCTTTGATTGTAAATTTCAATGAAATGTGAATCAAATGAGGGAATACATGATGTATCTCTGCAGTAATTAGTGGGTTAGAGATTTGACAATTACCCAGCTAATCTGATCAACAAAGACAGCCAAATTGGGTAGTTTAAGTCTCAAAGTGGATTTATTTGGCCTAGTCAATCCAAATTGACTATGCACATTAATTACATTAACAACACAGCTGCCAACATTCTCCTCACTGTAGGATACATGGAAAGAGCTCAAAAATTGGAGATGATGAAGGACACTGAAAAGAAACAAATGATAGCAAGTAACCAAATAAGATGGAGTTGGGAGAAGCAAAAAAGAAACTCCAGGATATAACTGTAACCTGGAAAAAAAAGAAAAAAAGCCAAGGCTATAAAGTATTTTTTTTTTTCAAAGACAACAAACATTTAATAATACAGAAGAGGAGAGAAGCAGTGAGAGATGCTGGTGTAATCCTATGGAAAATATATCAACATATCACCTTCTGTGTAAATAGATTAATGATGATCAAAAACTCGGACTTCCTTGGCTTTCAGTGATTTAAACAATACTCTTTTATTTATCTGCAATATTTGAACTCAAATTCATTCAAGTCCTTCACTTTAATCTTTATAGTTGCTGGAACTAAATGTAGCTAACTGTCAGGAGTGGGGAAATCTACAAAATTAAATTGCTTCCTAAAATAAAATCATAGGTGAAAAATTCAAGAGTGTTGCCATCAACCTACCAAGTTAGATAATACAAATTTAAAGGAATACTGTATAGTTTATCGATATTAAAGATATTCAAAGAAAAGAAGAACCAGTTTGGCTTAGGATCAATTTTTCTTGTATTAAATGTTTAGCTGAGGAAATCCAGAAGGAGGAAGTTATGCCTGCTTAGAATATCAACAGACAGCATTCATTTCTCTTGCTTACACCATCGTCTACCCCCAGCCCCCAACATTCCACATTTCATGGCTACTTAGACTTTAAATGTATGCTTTTATTTCATCAGAGATTCATCACACTGAAATATATGAGTATCTGCAAAAATTAGAATTAAATTGAATGCAATCATCTTCCTTTAAAATAAATCTTTTCCACTGGAAAAGAAACTACCATTGCAAGGCTGCTTTTTGTCTCTGCTCCTATAACAGTTGATCAGCGGCGAGAGATGATTCCCACCCTTGGCACCACAAAACCACAAGTTACTCATTCTCTTTCAGAATTATTATGGGAGCCAAATACTGGCCCATTTTTGTTTTGTGATCTGGTCTGGAAAAACAACTTCCTACATGCCTACAGCAATTACAACTGTGTCATTAATTCTGGGGGCTCATTAATGAACAATAGTTCTTGTCTTCAATATTTCTTGTTACCAGAATATTTCCTTTGGCCAAACAAAGCTGACAGGCAGATATCAGGATTTAAGAACCTACAAACTGACATTTTAGGTAGTATCATGTATTGTCCAGATTAGGATTATTTTTCTGGCTGTTTTGAAAACATCTAGGTACCTTTCAATTATTTCTTTCCATAGAGGGGTTAAGCAGATTTTCTAGAGCAGCAGTGTCTGTCTGATAGAACTTTCTCTGAGGATGGAAACGTTCTGTACTTATATTGTCCAATATATGTAGCAAGCACTAATCACTTGTAACTATTGAGCACTTGAATGTCGCCAGCGCAACTGAAGAAATTATTCTGACATTTTATATAATTGCAATTAATTTAAATTTAGATAGGTACAGAGTTGGGAAGGGAGTGAAGGAGCAAGAGGCATAAAGTAAGAAAGAACCAAAAGAATTCAGTAAGCAAGAGAAAAAAAATTAAAGTCATATTCTTTAAAAATGAAAATTAATGCAAAAACCCATGATGAACAGACATTAAAACTTAAAATACATACAAAGTCAGTATTGCAGATTTTCTTTTTTTCTTTTGCCTCTGGCTGCACATGGGCCTAACATAACACTGATCCTGTTTTTATTTAAAATTCTGTTATTTCATTTATCATGGGGCTTTTGTAGCACATTTGATTCTTGAAGTCTTGCATTAAAGTTTATCTTGGTTATTGAGTTTTTGATACCCCCTTAAATTCTGTGTGGGGCCTAGTGCTCCCCTTATTTCACCCTAGTTCCAGGTCCACGTGACAGGCAAGCCCAAACTGGAAGATACCTGACACAATCAAATTGCAAATGGCTGGATGGTCTTCTTGATAAACGTTATTAAATCTGGGGGCTCAACGTCAGTCTCTGCTTTTGACAGGTTAAGTATTCATTCATCGGTGGGGTGTTTATTCACCCTTGGTAAGGAAGGGACCAAGGCATTGTTGTCCATGCATGGCTATGGACCTTCTCTGACAACATGGCTCCTCCATTTAGGAGCTCTGGACAGGAAAGGGGGTGCTCAGGACACAGGCTGGCTAAACTCCACTTGTAAGAGATCCTTTCCACCTGACTATTCGGTGCCTTTTCTGCAACAGATGCTCCTTGGTCCTCATTACAGTGTGGTTTTAAAAAATGCTCCCGTGTTATGTATATGGGGTGAAGGGCTACCGCTTGACTTAGAACAAGTCTCTGAAGAGGGAGACAGCTGGTGAATGATCTGAAAACATTCAAAGAAGCTAGGGGAGGGTGGCTGGTATTGAGCTTTTGGGTGGGATCAATTGTATATACTGTAAACACTTCACGTTCTATCTATCTCGTGTGTACTGGTAACACGTTCATATACCGGCCTGGTCCAGGAATCACTGACTGCTCTGTGTATCCACACAGTCCATGTTAAGAGCAGACATTCTAAAGCTAAGGAAACAGGGACACCTGGGTGGCTCGCTGGTTAAGTGTCTGCCTTCAGCCCAGGTCGTGACCCCGGGGTCCCAGGATCAAGTCCCACGTCGGGCTCCCTGCATGGAGCCTGCTTCTCCCTCTGCCTGAGTCTCTGCCTCTCTCTGTGTCTCTCATGAATAAATAAATAAATAAAATCTTTTTTTTTTTTAAAAAAAAGCTAACAAAACAAAACAGGCTGTATTCATTCATTCGACACATATTTAATGAGCGTATATACTACTTATTGGTCACTTTTCTGGGTGCTGAGGAAGCAGTATTGAACAAAGAAATAGAGTTCTCCTTCTCTTAGAGCTTAAATTAAATAGGAAAAAATCATTAAACAAATTATTACTCATTATAATAAAATCCTTAAAAATGCAGCAGGAAAGAAGATAGGTCTTCACTGATAAGATGATGGTATCTAAGTAGAAATGGAAAAGAGTCTAGGCAGCCAAGCACGCAGACATCCAAGGAATGAGCATTTTGAGCAGCAGGAGCCTGGAGGGCAAATGCCCTGCAGCAAAAGCCTGTGCTTGAGAAACTGCAAGAGGTCGGTGTCTCTGGAGCGGAGTGACTGGGGCGGGCGTGGGGGGGTGGGGGGGAGGGATGATAAGAAATACAATTAGAGAGATAGTGCGGGGCCAGGTTAGGGCTCCTTGGCCAGCGCAAGGATTTATGTTTTACTCTGAGTGATACAGGACACCAATGGAGGGGTGACACAGGAGCAAGGCACTCTCTGATTTATATTTGCAAGGAATTATTTGGGCTGTTGTGTGAAAAACAGACTTGACAGGATATGAGGGTGATTGTTTCCATCATGTCATCATTTAATTTCTCAGGCTGTTCCCTGAAATAGAAACCTGGTGGGTCAGGCAAATGACAACAGACAGTGGCAAATGTAACCAGGCACTCGCTCTACTGTGCTGCAGACCAGCACCACGGGGTGTGAGGCCCGGCAAGCAGAATGAAGCTACCGGCCCCCAATGTGTTCTTTTTACTAGTCATCATAAATGGATCAAACCGGCTCAGAGGCAGCTTCCATTCCCCTGGTGTGGACAGCAGCAGACATTCTTGGTCCTGCCCCAGGGATTTGTCACAACATAGATTGGAGGTGACCATTGAGGGTCAATTGTCAAACATCAGATTAGTTTACTGTGTGATGATATCACGTTAAGCGGATCTAAAGAGCAGTTAAGGCCAGTAACCCGAAGGCCTTATTAGGACATGTGTGTTCTAGAGCACAGGAGAAAAAGCACAGACATTCGGGAGCTGGCCTTGATCAGTGAAGATTTTAGGGGTTCCACTGTGTTGTGCCTGTCAATACATCCCCTTCAGAGTGAAGGCCAAATTTTATATCTCTCTTTACTGCTAAGAAAGGCCCGGAGTGCTTGGTAGGATTCGGGGTTTTAGAGGCAGCAGAGACCACACTTTGGAACAATGCTTAAATCTTTTGTCAGATGACTCCGGAGGCTACCAGTTTTGATTTGGGTCAAAATTGAGAGGAGTTTCTGCAGCAGTTTTGGCTTCAGTATAAGTAACCTTGATGCCAGAGTCGTTCTAAGCTGCAAATCCCGTAGTATTAGAGGTTCCACGGTAAATAAGAACACAGGGCAGGTTCTCAGTCAAGTCTTGAATGGAGAATTGCTGTGAAAACCCTAGTGTCGAGATCAGGAACACACTATTGTAGTTCCCTTCATGGAAAGCAGCTCCTGGCATCTTCCTTGGCTCCAGAAAAGACCAAAGGCCTGACCTTTGACATCAGCTGACCGCATGGCTGGAGCTCTCCCTCATGAACTTGATAACACAAGTTCTATTGTCTGGTAGGCAGAGCAACAATTCACTGAACAGCTGGACCTGTCCATTATGAGGAGGCAGGGTTGCTGCTACATAATGCGGAAGCAAGACATATTTTAAAACTTGGGGAATCCACTGCAGGATTTTTTTTTTTTTTTTTTTTTTTTTTTAGCCATACCCTGGATTAACTTCAAATGCTCGGTTAAAGCAACCGCAGCCTGTTAAGGGCATAGCAGTTAAGACTGGAGGTCAGAGACACTTCACCAGCAAGCCACCTAGCCTCAGAGAGCTGGTCACCAAGAAGGAAGGATATTTGGAATGAGTGATAGGAGAGGATGATGAGTCACTCACGGCTTTGGCAATTGCAATAGCAAGAGCCTGTTCTACTAATCTCTGCTTTTCAATTGTTTCCTTGGAAATTATGACCACTCATGATCTGTAAGTATCCAGGACAGGATGGAATGAGTTCATACGGATCTGAGTGGTGCAGCTGATGCGCCAGAACAGACGCTGCCAGGGTGCCACCAAAATCCAGCCTGGCCTCGTTCACTGTTGCAGTACATGGCTCACTCTGCTTCTGGGTAGTTTTGTGTCTAGAGTCCTGAAACCGTGATTCTCTTTGGAGAATTGCCCTTGGCCTCGCAGACGGCTTTACCTGCATGTGAAGAGAGTCACAAAGTGTCTAGAAGTTTCTCTCTCTCTCTAGGCGACCCTGAGCTAGTGAATGGCTGATATGGGAAGATGAAAGTCCTGTTTTCATGGCTCAAGTGGGAACAACTTTCAGCTCATTTTACACTGCAGGGTCCCCTTGCAGGATCAGGGAAACTTATTCTTGACTTCCTCCTCTTCCCTGTCCTGCTTTTCCCATTCCTTTGATGGCTTCTCCTAAGCTTCTATGGCTTCTCCATAGTAAAATATTGCAAAACAAAACAAAACAAAAATCCCATTTTAGGATCTGTTTCTGTGCAGTCTGACCTAAGACAGATTTCTATTACACTGACATGGAAAATTTAAGTAGGATATTTGAGTCCGGAATTCGCAGCATAAATCTGGATTAGAAATCTCTTTTTGAGACTAGTTGGCATACTGCTTCTATATAATCGTGAGGCTAGATGGGATCACCTAAGGAGTGAGTGTATTCAGAGGAGAAGCCCCAGGATATAAAGTTTCAGGTTTTCTTAATCTTCTACCACTATCTTTACCAATTCAATGAAATTTAAAGCCACACTCATTTACTCAGCTTTGGTCTCAGGATAGACCCTGACTCAGGCTCTGCTGCAGTTCTCTAATTAGTCTACCTCATTTCTAGTCGTTTCCTAATCATACATCCCACTTTCCCTATCAAACTTGCCCTCTAAAGGTCTATAGTCTGAGGTTATGACTGATTTATGGGTCTCCTGCATGAGCAAACCAAGATGGATCTCTCAATAAGTCAGAACATTAAACACCTGTTCAGAGATGCAAATGCTTGGCTCAGGTTCAGCTGAAAGAATTCCCAATACATTTTCCATTTAGGGAACACTTTCCCCTTGACCTTGCTGGAAAATATGTTGGACTACTGGAAAGGCAAATCTGGCAAAATATGGAGAGATAAAGATTCACACAGGTAAAATCACAGTACGTATTTGATCAAGAGAAAAGATCGATTTAAAATGCTATGACTTATGTAATGGTTTGTACACAGTATATCCATAAAACAGTGTTTGTTGAATTAATTGTATTGACTCTGCCATGCATCTTCATTTACTGCAGAATAAACTAGGGCACATGGGCAAGAGAAGATGAAGCTTTAGGAATATTATTTCATACACCATATACCATCTTCACCTAACTTTGTATCTGATATTTCTCGGTAAAGACCAACAGAACAATTTCGATGAACCTTTGTCAAGTAAAAGGAGTCTAGGGAATCGAAGAGGAAGTGATGGAAATTATCTGAAATATTTTGCTAAGGTGATGGCTTTTGAGTTTCTTTTCATAAGTAGATTAGATTTTGTGAGCTGCTTCCCACATAGACCAAAAAGCCTAAAAGTGTTTTATTTAAAAGAAAATTCTAGATGTTGATTTGAATTGAAAGTACGAGGCTTTCTTTCCTTTTGACAGTTTGCTTTTGAAAAATTTTCCCTGTGAAATACATAATACGCTGTTGCTAGTTGAATATAATGATTCCTCACCCTAGAAGATATAAAAGAAAGGCCAAATTTGGCTAATTTACATCTTGAGGAACCTATTGGGAGCCATATGTGTGTTAAAAAGCAGTAACCAGCATTAATATCAAAAGCAGCTTTTCAAAAAACAAACAAAAAAAAGTAAGTGTGGATAAATGAATGCTGCTGTGTTCACACTGAAGATATTTTGAAAATCTCACATACATTATTTTAAACCTATGTAGTTTCTCTGTAGCTTTTGCATCAACTTTAACATATCCAATGCACACAAATCCTATTCGAGTAAGAAAAAAGCAAGAGTCACAGGTCTGTCTTATATGTCCTAAAACAAACTAGAAATACAAACTAAGAAAATATTAAAAGCTGGAATGGCCAGAAAACTCAAAGTATAAGACTCGGAGTAGAATTGCAATTCAATAACATGGGGTGAAAAAAATTCAGAGGTAAAAGACTAGGAAAAAATGTTTAATGTCCGTTAACAATTCAACATTTGATATTTATCCCACGCTTGGATATTTCATAATCATAACTGTGACATCATGTCTACAATAATCCTGAGTAGCAAGAATAATAACATTAAGTTTCATATATATTTACTAAAAAGAAGTCTCGAGGATTTTGATGGGTTCCAAATCCATCCCTATGTTATTAAGACAGCTGACACTTGTATATTGTGACTGAAGAGAATGGATCATATTATTCAAAGTTCCATCTACAAAGTCTCTAAAGTGATTAATGTATGTTTCTCCTCATAATCCAGCCTTTTCAGCTTCCATGTCTTAAATTTATATCCCTTTAAGCACACTTTCTTGGCAGTTGATCAAGTCACACCCATTCTTTGAGGCCCTGTGTATATGCCATTCTTCTAAGCAATCATCTCTGATGCTATCCTCTCCTCACCGAATAGAAGTGACCATTCTCTCAACTCCCTTCCATCTTTACCTTTTCAGCCAATGTAGAAGGGGTTCCCATGACCACACTCAGTTTCAGTGATTTCCTAGGAAGCTACAGGACTGGGCTTATGGTCATAACCACGGTCATAATACAAAGCAAAATCAGGGAAAAAAAGAAAAGGCACATGGGGTGAGGTCCAGAGGAAATCAGGAGAAAATTCCAAATTTACTCCCAGTGGAATCACACAGGATACATTTAAATCCTGCAGCACTAACTTGTGACAACAGATGTGAAGTACTGTCTAGCTACCAGGGGAATTCATTAGAAACTCGGTGCCCAAAGTCTTCACTGGAAGCTCATCATGTGGGTAACCCATTGCTTAGCATATGCCCAATTTCCAGACTTCCATAAGGAAGGCAAGTATTTTGGATAAACCAGATTTTTTTTTCTTCATAGTTCAGGCACAGTGAACTATTCTCATAATTTAGGATTATATAGTCATTTCTGAAATCCCAAGTTCCCAGATGCCAGCCAGGGGCCAACCTGACCAGCAGGCCTTTCTCAGGTAAGAGTCTCAGGCTTGCTCTGTTAACTATTTTTGCACAGGGAGTTATCAGTTCTACTTTATTAATTTATATGTTTGTATTCATATATCAGTGGGATCTCAACTCCATCACTGTAGGCTCACTGAGTACCTGGGAGTCCTCATTTCCAGTACAGAATATGGGAGTACTAATGGGAGGCATTTCACAAATATTGATGATTAGAAAGGTCTGCTGGTTCAGTAGAGAACTGCAAGAAACAGGAAGGAAAGCAGACTCAGTAGTGTGGTGGACAGTTCTGCTAGCCCACCGGGGATGGAATCCTCTGTAGTATCTGGGACTTTCCTGTATCAAAGGATTGGGGATGACACAAACTTGTTAAAAATTAAGAAAGATGCCCACTATGAGTAATATTCCTCCTGACCTAAGATAATATATTATTGTTAAATATATATATGTATATGCATGTACACACTTTTTTTTAAAAAAAGATTTTATTTATTTGAGAGAGAGAGTGAGAGAGAGAGCAAGAGGAGGGAGAGTCAGAGGGAAGAGCAGACTCCCACTAAAGGGGGAGCCCCATGTGGGGTCCAATCCTGGGACCCCAGGATCATGACAGATGCTTAATGGAATGAGCCACTCAGGTGCCACTACACACCCTTTTTTTGGAAATGGAAATGTACAGTATTTTTTCAATAAAATTATGTCAGAACACTATTTTACTATGTTTTTTTTTCTGTTAAAGATTTTATCTATGTATTTATTCATGAGAGACACAAAGAGGCAGAGACACAGGCAGAGGGAGAAGCAGGCTCCATGCAGGGAGCCCGACGTGGGACTCGATCCCAGGCCCCCGGGATCATGACCTGAACCAAAGGCTCAACCACTGATCCCCCAGGCGCCCCTATTTTACTACGTTCTAACATCTTACTCAATCCTGTCCAGTCTATTATTTATTCTTACCACACTCAAAACACAATGCATATATTGTAACTCATGTCTCAAATTCACTTGTTTACAAAAAAGATTTACAGAGAACCTATTTGGCGCCGTTGACTGAGATAGAAATAATTAAGAGTCCCATAATAAGTATGGCTAATACTTGCACAGAGCCAGGCAGTGTTCTAAGCACCACTCCAAGAGCTAGATGCTATTATATATTCTTCTTTTACAGCTAAAATATTAAGGAAGTTAAATAACCCTCCTAAGCAGTTCCTTTGGAATCCATGCTCTTAATTACTCTGTTGATTATCACCCCCTTGAAAAGCTCAGTCTTTTTTTTTTTTTGACATAAAAATTATTTTGATAAAATGAGAGGAAAAACATCCTTGCTCTGCTTTAATATTTTTTTTTTCTCCACCACTTTAAAAGTTACAGGACTCAAGTATTGCTGGTTTTTGCCATTTCACACTTGGTAAGTTGTATGGCCATAATGCAAAGTTTATCACTTAATAATTCGTAAAAAAATAGTGAGGACTCAACAATGTATTTAGAATTTGTGACTGTCATTCTGAACACGGATAAAAAGGAAAGTTATATTGGCTTAAAAAAATAAACAAGCACAGAGCAATCTTTTTATCTCTACGGGTGTCTGATAGTTGAGTTTTTGCTCTGGTGCAATTAGACTATTTATGAAGAGAGCTTTTCATTTCCCTCAATATAATGCATTTTTGTCATTAATTGTCTCCCACACAGCGATGCAATTAATACATATTAGAGCCGGGACGAATTCACAGAAGGGAAACTACACTCCTGACTTTTTTTTATTTCTCAAAGAAAACGTTAAAAGGTTCAAAGTTATAAACAAGCTGCATTATGTCAGATGCAAACAGCAGCTCGGAAATGCACGATGACCGTACCTCTGGATCATGAGATGATGTCTGGCAGGACAAAGGATTGGCCAGTATGCTGACAAGGTTCCAGGTCACCGTGACCATTCCAGTTCAGAGAGATGCTGGTGTTGTGCAGCTGCAGCCAAGGCTCTTCACGAGGTGACCAAGAGGACAGACATTTGAAAGGTACTATTTTAACCGACGGCTGCTTATGGGAGCCTTCAGGGGACTAACACGGTCACCCTCAAGTCACAGAGGAGACCGCCGTGTCTCAGGGAGGCTAAGGGAATGTTTCATGGTCACACACATGTAAGAAAGAAGTGACAGCGCAGCAACAGACACCCAGATCCTCTTTTTTTTTTTCAGAATTAGTAGCAGCCCACACTGGCTCTCAGACGTCTGGGAAGGTCCTCAGATCTGGATGGAGCTATAGATGTTCAGTCCCACGTCTTGTCCCCAGCATCGTTGCCTGGACTGTTGCCTGTTGTTCTGGACTATCCTTCTAAGGATGCTTGTATGGTGCACAGCATCATAACACAGCTGTGGTCTCGCAGGGCAACAGACACACATACGTGCTGTTACTGAACATGCGAGAGTTCCCGAAGCGTAGGGTTGCACCCCTGTGAGCAGCCGAGTGTGTCTGCAGGAGTCACCTGACCATCTTGGCATTGGCTCCTAAGAACTGGCCTCGGGAAACGAGCTGCAGAAAATGCTGACCCTTTGGCCACGGCTATTTTTCAATGAGTAATGAAGTTCTTTTTTTCTGAAAACAAAACACTTCCCTAAATTGGAAGTGGATTTGGGTACCATGGTGCCTAGACTTGACAACTATTTGGGGGGCTGGCTCTCTTGAAATAAAATAATATAAAATTCACATACACAAAATTAAGCTCATGGCTGTGGGGGGTGCTGGCAAGTGGGTGGCCCTGTAGGGCAAGTCCTATTCACGGTAAATCCATCTCTGTCTGAATTACGTTTTTGGAAATCATAATTTTCCAGTTTGATAAATGGCTCTAAATGACTTCTCACTCCCCAAACACAAAGTCTGTACGTTGCATTGTATCTCATTTTAGAGAATAGCCCTTAATTTTTTGTTTTCTAGGAAAAAAAAAATCTAGAGTTTCCCTAGATTTTCAATACTCTGGTGTTTTGCTTAGATTTATAGATAGTCCAGGAAGTATTTTGTTTTTTCATCCATTGACTCTATAAAACAAATAAGACTAAACTAATGTCTTATTTCTAAAACTCATCCTAGTGAATATGAGCATAGATGAGCCCAAACCTGTAGAAAAACTGAATTCATGGAAATTGTACCATGAATGTTGATACAGTTTCAAGTTGGGTGTGTGACAGCTCCATGATCCTTGAAATAAGAGGAAAAAAAAAAACCCCATACTTTGCCCAACACTCTGAAAGTAACAAATTGTCTTTTGCACAAAGTACTGACAAGGAAAAATAACTACTTTTGTTGTGTGATATCGTGTCTTTTTATCACAGCAAAAGCTTAAAATAGTTAAAACCATTAACAAGTCTTATTTGTGTACTGCTCACAGATAACAATTAGAGGTTAAACATTGTAAGATATTTACTTGAACTCATAAAATATGAAAATCAATAAACAAATAAATATAGTTTACCTACTTTTGAAATATTACTTGATCGACTTGCTGATCGCCCTGGGGATTTGTCATTCTGAAAAATAAAATTAGAGACATTGATTATGAATATAGCAATAGTCTTTACTGCAGAGACTAGAAAGCACAGCGCAGGTCAACGTGTAAATGCTAGTCAACTGATAGATACACAAATTGCGAAAAAATTTTAAAAAAAGATACACAAATTGCTGACACAATGGCTTTTGTCTCACCAAATTTTATTTCTCTAGTACATATCATTGTCCTTGTGAAAATGTTTCAATTAGCATGAGGCTAGGAGTATTTATTACCAGGAAATGCTCACTTCTCTAGAAAAATAAATGTGGTTCCTTTGAAATGAATTACAAAATGGATATAAGTCCATTATTTCCTCTTTCGCTTTTGCTGTCAGGAAATTCTGAGTAAATTCTGTTTCTAGTGTCAGTAACTACTGTATACCAGGTACATGGTGCATACGTCTAACTCCTGCTCTTTTAAAATACTTGTTATTCGTCTTTTATGTTCATTTGCTTCTAAAATATAAAGACATTTTTAAATTTAAAACACTCCGTTGTTTAAATCAAAAGCATTCAACAATGATTTTAACACCTAAAACTTAAAAATACGTTTTAAAAAAATTGTACCCTTAGTCCTGGTCTCTTTAAAGGATTTCCTATTTAGTAGAAAAGAAACATGAAAAAAAAAAAAAAAAGCTTTGGAACTGCTAGTTTTTTTAAAAAGGCCATACAACCTTAAGGTAGAAAGAGACCTTCAAGAGTGGAGCCCCCTCTTCAAGGCCCAGAGGCAGTCTTTTCCCAGCAGTGGCAGTGCTCATGCCCAAGCCGGGGCCACCTGAGGCCTCCTGTCTGGTCCGGTCTGGTTATTCCTTCTACTTGGCCAATTATCTGCTAGTGATTAATTGAGTCACAAATCCAAATGTATGCGGCGAATCATGCATTTTACACGTACCAAGAGAATCACGGTAGACCTTTCCTTCTGCAGAGAAAATTTTGGAAGAACCTGTTCTAGAGACCAAAAGTTTGTGAAGAGTCTGAATTGATGCTTTAGGAGTCTTTTTAAGAATTTTCTGAGCATCTGGACTCAGCGCCCAAGTAGACCTGCGTAGACAACCCCAGTGCATCTTGACACGGGTCATTTTTGAGAACAAAGCTGATCTAACAACCTGCAGGTCTGAAACTGCCCCACGATGACGGCTCCAGAAGGTTCCAGAAACACAGTGATGACAGGATATGGCAAATGTTATTGTGGAGACACAGTAGCTGCATTTACTGCAAATTGTCACCGTGTCATGCACAGGCTTGCAGATATTTCAGCAGAACAGTATTTTTTTCCCTTACATGTGACATCCATCTCATACAACCACTGATGTCACTGTGGAGCGTGTTATTACACACCAAGATGAGTCACAACGACACGATTAGTTACACCTCCTAACAGGCCCGTGATCCAGCTGAAGATTAATGAATATGCTGCCAGCAGACATTTTGCCTTGATTAGCTTCCTCTGGTGATGGAGAGAAGTACTTTTCTCCTGACATCTCAACTCCTCTTCTAGAGACCAGAAAACAAAACCAATCCATCTTCCCCGCTGAGTGAAATTTGGGATTTTGACACACTATTGTGTGAGCAGAGGTAAATAAGTCACATAGTGTAATAGGCTGGGGGCAATTTTGTTGTGGTGGTTGTTCCATTGTGTATTCTATATTTACATGGTATTTAAAAACATAATTAAGGAACTAGAAAGGTTTTTCAGCAAGAACCCAGAAGTGCTATAGAAATTTAATATGGCATCAGATTACTGAATTTTTCAAACCAAATAGGACTTTGTGGCATTTTCAGATAAAAACCAAGAGGGTCAGGTTCCCTCCACAATTGTGAGTTCAGCAGGAGGTTCTCATGAGCAGATAATTTCCATTCTCTTCATGAGCAACATCCCATCTAATGGGGAGAAGGCATTTTCTTCTTAGTACTTCAGGAGATCTTTTAACCTGAAATCCCTTGTTTTTTTTTTTTTTTTTTTTTTCCTACTACAAGACCAGGGATTGCAAGAAATAAAGGAGCGAAGGCAAAGCTTACTTTTTTTTTTGCCATGGCTGATTTCCCTGTTGCTTCTATTCTGGTTAACAGAGGGGATGGAGGGTACACACCATTGCTGTGCTGGCCTGACTTGCAACTTGCCCTTTGGTAATGCACTGGCTCTGGCAAGAGCACACTGTTAGACAATCCAGGGCTTTCGTCACTGTGACACAGAGGAGGTGACATCTTGGGGGTGGTTGGGAGACTCGAATGAGCTGTACATGAAGACATTTTATAGTTTGCACGGTTATAACATTCCCATTAGTATTCACAGGGAGCGGGAGCACCCAAGAAGCGCCCTCAAAAATCAGGCCGATCATCACAGGCTACTAGACTCATCATTTAAACATAAACATCCTAGTTTCTCTGTCCTGTAATTCTGTCTCTATTGTGGAGTAGGTGCCGACATATTAAATTTAAGAATGAAAAAAAAATCAAATTTCTCTCTACCCAAGGGGGTTAAGGAAGTTTGGCCTGCCCTGCTCTTTGAAGCAAAGCACCAGAAACACTTTTGCTCTTGGAAAACTTCCAAAGCAATCTGTCGAATTTGCTACTAATTAATTGGGTCCTTGTCCCGTTACTATTGCAATGACATATTCTTCTTTGTAGATTAGTCAAATACGGTTGTCATACCTCGTTATGGTCAGTTTAAATTCTTTGCCTTCCATTAAATAGACGCTGTCTTAGAATCTAACATAAGTTACTGGTACCCAAACTGTGGTGACCCTGTAGGTCACTAAAAGTTGGAACCAACGAGAGTTTCAGACAAGTTTGCATGAAAAGTATGGGCTCATCACACAGTAAAGTTGAGCAGCTATCTCAGTACATTGATTTTAGAAGTTCATTCACAGTATGCAGATGGACAGACTTCTAATTTCATAAGTGCTTTTTAATATTTTCAAGAAGTTTCTAATTTTTGTTTGATATAAATGTATCTGATAGTTTTGTTTTGAGATTATTATTTGTATAATAATAATTGTTTTTAGAATTTGATCTTACAAAACATGGTTGGATTTTTATTACCAGAGAGGAAAAATGATTACCAAATGAGAAAATCATTACTAAATTATTTTAACATATTTTTTAATGTTCTAATCTAAGGAAAACGACATAGTTCCTTTTAAACACAATGCTCTGTGTCAAAGAATATACAATATGGCTGGGCGTGTGTGTATCTACACATGAATACTCTGTATATTATATCATTGATCAGAAGAGGGCAGTAAGGAAATTTGAAGGAGATTTTTTATGTAAACTAAAGGAAAATAACTATTCCTGAGTGAAGAAACCAGAAAAAGATCCACACACTTCACTGATAAAATGCTATTCTCTAGTTATTTTCCTTGACCACCCTCATCGCCTCCCCTCCCCTCCGCCAGTCCAGGGTAAAAGTCAAGAACATTTGAAAGAAGAAAAAGAAATGAGGCAATTTTGAAGAATTCTAAGCAGAAAACGGAATTATTTTTGCTAAGGTAATTAAAAGATGTAAGAAGAAAAGTCTTTGAAAGCAATGTGGCTTATAAGCAAACAAAACACAGAGAAACTGAATACTGCAATAAGACTTGATTAATAGATATGTAAAAGAAATTCATGTCCACTAAATGAAAAGTGCTGTTTTTAACTCAATGAAACGTTTAAAATTGACTTACCCTCGAATAATACCTAAACAAAAAACTTCAAGTAGAGATTTTTCCTTTGCTATTGAGACAGTAAAATTAGAAATAGAAACTTGAAATGTGATTAATAAATTTAATCGCCACTAATTAACACATTTTTAGATAATGCTTGGTTCAATGAAATGAAAACTGTCTGAAAAATTATACCCAGAAATTCTTAAAAATGTTATACTAAGACCTATAGGGAACACTGCAAAAGCTATATCCTGACAAAAATTTGTAACTGTAAATGTTTTCATTGTTAAAGAAAACAGTAATGAAGCGCAATAAAAGAATAGAGTAAGAAAATAATAAAATATAAAAGCTGAAACTCATTAAATGGAAATAAATAAGAAGAATAAAGAAATATTTTCTTATAGCAGGAAAATAGATGAATTTCTAGTAAGACTTATTAAGGAAAACAAAAATCAGAAATAGATAAGACGAGAAAGGACAAATAACCAAAGACACAGAAAAAATTAGAAAAATTATAATAGAATGCTACATATAATACCATTGCAACAAATCTGAAAACCTAGAAAAAATGAATCATATCCTAGCAAAGCAAAAGTTGTCAGAATTTATTCAAGAAGAGGAAAACTTCGATAGATACACCAAATAACGAGAGAGTAGATAAGTAAATGGAAGTCTGTATACCCTAAAAAGAATAAGGGCGTGATGATTTCACAAGTGAGTTTTACCTTACTTTTAAGAACACAGAGTTTCAATTTTCTTTACGTTATTCTCGACCACAGAAACATACAGTCCCCTAATTCATGTTATTAATCTTGCACAGATGGAGCTTCAAATGTGTTAAGTCAGTACCCAAGAGGAAGGAAAGAAGGAAAAGTATGCTTGAGTCTTACTTGGATGCAAAAATTCTTTAAACATATTAGCATACACCTAAAGAGTAGCATGTAACTTTGACACATGAGCGGTGTATCCAGAAAATACACAAGGAATAGAATAAACAGGATTTATTCCAGATAATTTCTTATTATGAAATCTGGAAACATTTCATTAGATTAATACATTGAAAGAGACAAACATTATGATCTTAGATGCTGAAAAAATATCTGACCAACCTCTGCAGTCTTATTACTATGCAAGCTTTAAGTAAAATAAGAATTGGAGGAAACCTCTGAAAGTGATAAAGACAATATTTTAAAATCAATGCCCCCAATTTTTCTAAATGGTAAAATACAAGAACTATGTTAAAGATATTCTGCTACGGATGTTTGCTTTTGTTAGTATTCAACTATCCTAGAGTTCCTAACAAATATAAAGACAATAAAAGTATTTGGTAGGAGAGAGTATTGAAAAGAAAGAACAAAACAATCTTTTCTTACTGATACTATAGAAATTCCAAGTGTATTCGGTTAAACAAGAAAACTACTACAATTAATGAGACTTTAAAAAAAATTTGAGTTAACGTATAATGGTTTCTGGAGTAGAAATCAGTGATTCATCACTTCCAATACCCAGTACTCATCACAAGTACCGTCTTTACTACAATGGCTAGAAACAGGGTAATTACACAATGGCAGATTCTACTCAATTTCCTAAAATGCATCATCCCTTCTTCTGTATGAACAGAATGGCAACTGGGTATACATCTTTCCAGTCACACTCTTATCTCCCAACACGCCTTTCAATCACAGGTTGCCTTAACTAAATTCCCTCCAGGGAGGTGTGAACAGAGCTCACAACTGTTAGTTTCCTGTCTGTACCATAAATCTAAAATTTCTTCCATGCTATTTTTCTATTGCTTGGTGCTAAGATGGTGACTCTCAGAGCAAGCCAGGAAGCCACATTATTAAAGACAGCAGAGCTGAGTCTTCCTGAGTCCCTGAATGATCACATGGTGAGGAGCCCTCTTCCAACTAAGAACATACACTGTAAATTTTCATGGAAGATAAATAAACTTGTAGGTCTTTGGAGCCATCACATTTTTTGGATTTATTTATTGTGACAGTTTAGTGTATCGTAATGGAAATACTGCAAGATCAAAAGCTTTTTCCCTTCTAGCAATAAATAACCAGAAATGTAATAATAAAAACAAAAATCATAAAATACTTAAGAATAAACTTAACAAAGAAATCATAAAATCTTATTAAAATATAAATTATAGAATCTTATTGAGGAGAGCATGATCTGAACAAATGAAAGCACCGTTTGACCACAAATTGGCATTTAAATAGAATGTAGTTCCAATTAATCTCCAATGGGGTTTATTTTTTCCTTTGTGAAGCAGAAAGAAGATAGATAAAATTAATTTAAGGAACATATATAGAAAAAGAAATGCCTGAGACTAGCCAAGAAAATAATGAAAAAAGGAGATCTCCTTCTACCAGGCTTAGCCCATATTAAAAGTCACTGATTAAGTTGACATGGCATTGGCACAAGAATTAGACAAAAGGCCAGTGAAATCCAGAACAGAAAATCCAGACACATAAAATAATTTCACACATAGTAAAATTGGTATTTCAAGTCAATATTGAAAAGAAAGCTGACATAATAAATACTTCTCACAACTATCTACATGGAAGAAAAAAATCAAACTCATACTAAATGGCATATACAATCATAGACTCCAGAGGGAAAAAAGTCTTGAATATAAACAATAAAAAAATATTTGAAATAAGCCTAAATTATAAATTCAATGTTGGGGTAAGGAAAGTCCATATAACTAATATGAGAACCAGCAGCTGTGATATTTGATTATATTATGTCTGGAAAAAATTGAAGTGAATAAACAAACAATAAAGTTGTAAAAAAGCACAACATAGAAGATTGATAAAGTTCAATTTCTGTAATATGCAAAGAGATCTTGTCCATTCATGAAAGATGCAACAGAGGAAATCCAACAGAAAAAAAAAATAAGTAAAAGACAGGGGTAGAAATTCACAAAAAGAGACTACAGATTGTTAATAAACATGATAAAATGTTTAAAAATCACAAACTGTCAGAAAAAATGCTAATTAAAGTAAAAACAACGCATTGCTTTACACCCATCATGTTGGAAAGACTGAAAAGAGTGATAGCCCTCTGTTGCTGGTGGGGATAAGAAGAAAGAGTACTCTCAAAAATTGCCAGTAGAAGTGTGCATTTTTGCAGTATTATTTAAAAAAAAAACATCTGGCAACATCTGTTAAAATTAAAAATATCACTTTATGCACTAATCTTCCATCTGGGAATCTATCCCAGAGAAATAAAAGCACTGGTTCATAAGAATATGAGAATTAGGACACTTAATACAGCACCCTTCTTAACTGAAAAAAAAAAAAAACCCACAAAAGTCTTGACAGTAAAGATGTGCCAGGGGTTAGGCTGGTGTTCTCAAAGCTTTCAATCCACTCTTCTAATTTGCACTCTGAGGCCGGGGCTCTGCAAACCACATTTCTCTTTGGTCCCCCAGCTCCCTCGGAAGCTCCATTCAGAGGGGGAACCAACGAGGCCAACCAGAAGGCTGGCGAAGGACGATGGCATCTGCTCCTTGTGCGAGGACCATCCTAGAAACACTTCTCCCCCAGGAAGCCGCAGTGCCACCTGCAGCGGTTGCTGAGTACATGACACCGTGTTTCTAACAACCCCACACACAGACTCCACCTGTCGTAGACACCAGCACCAGCCTGCTGGCTCCTTCCTTCCTTAGGAGCAGGAGTTTCAATTCTGTGGGTCTCTTTCTCAAGCTTTAAATAATTCCAGTTTCTTTTCTTTGTTCGCCCAGACAAGGCAACAGATCTTTACAAAAGTCTGATTTCTCTAGGTTGAAACAAAAGCCCGATTTCTCCCTCCTGACGAATGGGGTAAACAATACTCCTCAATAGAGAAATGATGACATACGTTATAGTACGGCCACATTTTGGAATATTGTGCAGTTATGAAATAGAAGAGATTAGCTCTCTGCCATTTGGCCAAAGGGGTTTTCACACAAGGAGACTGAGTGCAAAAGAGTAAAACGAGAAGTGGTATCATGTGATTTTTTGAAAAATATATAAGGACAGAACTTCTATGAGCGTCTATGTGTGCACATAGTCATGTGTAGACGTGTTTTGTGTGTGTCTCTATGAGCACAGAAAGAGTCATGGAAGGATAGTCGTGACTGTGTTAACATGAGTTTCTTGGGGGGAGAGAAAGAGGGAAGGAGGAGAGTCCAGTGAAAGAGGAGAAACGAGACAAGGGGGAAAAGAGTCCTTAAGAAGAAAAAGAGCATGTTGGATCCCCGTTTATGTAAAATTATATATGGATGTGATGTGCTCACAGAAATTATAATGCAAATGCGAAGTTATAGCTCTACACGTTGGTAAGTGATAATATCCATGATCATTTAGGTGAAAAAAAAAAGAGTTAAAGAATAATGTGTAGAGAAGAATGTGTAAAGAATAATGTCTAGATATATTTGTGCATCTACATTTATATTTTTGACGGAGCAAGAATATGCTCATCCAATATTGGCTAATACCACACCATCTATTCACAGAGATTACCTTCAGTCCCTCGGGTTGGTAGGATCACAGGAAGCAGAGAGGCCTATGGGGATAGTCTAGCTTTTTCTTTAAACATCTTTGGGTGTTATAGTTTTACTTGTTTTTCATAGTTTTTTAAAATAAAATATCACGTTAAGGGGATCCCTGGGTGGCCCTGCGGTTTGGTGCCTGCCTTTGGTCCAGGGCATGATCCTGGAGACCCGGGATCAAGTCCCACATCGGGCTTCCTGCCTGGAGCCTGCTTCTCCCTCTGCCTGTGTCTCTGCCTCTCTCTCTCTCTCTGTGTGTGTGTTTCTCATGAATAAATAAATAAAATCTTAAAATAAAATATCACATTAAGAAAATTAAAGAAACAAAAATGGTAAAGTTGGTCTTACTCATCAAAGATTACATATCATAAAGGGAGAAAGGCACGTGTGTGTGTGATCAAAAGGGCTGCAAGGAACCTATGTTTATATTCCCCAAGACAGTACAGTATATGGAACATAAAGGCACCAAATTAATTATTGAGTCAAGTAGGATTGGTGAGAATAAAAGCTCCCAGGATGTGTGGTTATGACATTTGGATTAGAGCTCCATTGCTAACCATGTGACCATAAGAAGATCATCTGTGTTCTCTGGCCTTGGCTTGCTGAATTTGCAAAATAGGCATAAGAATACATGAATGGGTGGTCACCTTTTCAAAACTAGTAGAAGCAAATACAATACACTTTGAAAAAGCTTGTCCCTAATCTAGTGTAAGACGGCATACAAATATAGCTAGAACTAGTAGGATTATGAAGCCTGGATTTGCTGGAATTATAGGAAGGTTAGTGAAAAGGACATTTATAGGTCAGCAGTCACATTTCTTATTGATTTATCAAGATTTTATTTATTTATTTAATATTTTATTTAAATTCAATTTGCCAACATATAGTATAACACTCAGTGCTCATCCCATCAAGTGAGATTTGATTTATTTATTCATGAGAGACACAGAGAGGCAGAGACACAGGCAGAGGGAGAAGCAGGCTCCCTGGGGGGAGCCTGATGCGGGACTTGATCCCAGGACCTCGGGGTCATGCCCTGAGCCGAAGGCAGACGCTCAACCACTGAGCCCCCCAGGTGCCCCAGCAGTCACATTTATTATTAAATTTTGCACTCTACAGAATTTACTGAAAATACTCTTAATTTCCTAAAAAATAAACATATTCCCAAATACCAAATTTAATGGAAAAACTTACCGATCGTGCTAAGTATCGTACTGAATAAGGGCCTTAAACTTATTCAGACAGTCCAAACAATGGTACTGGCTAGTAAATGAAGAATATAAAAATCATGTGATGAAACCCTCCCATCCCTCCCTAAAAAAGTCAAGCAAAAACACCCTCTTAGTGTGCACACTTCTGAAAGAAAGAGCCTCTGTGGATGACTGACGGGTCATTCTGAACAAGTTAGCAACTTTAATTCCTAGACACTCCAGGGCTGCAAATGTTTCAATGGAGGAGTCTTATTTGGAGGGAAAGAAAAATAATACAGTAAAATAGTCGTTGGCTCAATGCCAGAGCAGCAGAGACAAGGCCCCGAGGGCTTCGTCTACACATCTTCGCAGGCACGAAAGGACAGACGGGGCACCGGCTGCCTGCTAACCAGGAGGAGGAGGGGTTTTGGTCTAGTGGCTCGTTTGGAAAGCTGATTCCTGCTAGGTTGGTTGGTTTGTTTTTACAGTAAATAGAGTAAGGTCAGCCCAAGCTTTCGTGTACAACATTTGAATCTTTATAAGAGTGAAATACGAGCACTTCTACTGGTTCTCACAATTCTGTTCTCTGTGACTATGTTCACATTAAAAACAGGAAGCTCACCACACCCCTAGTATTCTAAGAATATACACATAATTTACAAAACTTCTTGTATTCTTTGTTGATGCATGTATAAGATTCTTTTTGGTTCAAATACTTTCTATCACAGTACTCTTAATGGATATTGTCAAAAAAATCTACCGCCAGTCTCCTGTTAAGTCTTTTTGTTTGCAAGATAGTATATACAAAGTCCCATGCCTTATTAATTCACTGGCTGCTTTTCTCATAAATGCTACACGTTTCCCCCGATTTTTGGTCTTTTTTGTGTCTTGGAATCTCAGAGTCGTAAAGACTTCATACGTTCATTTGAGTTCCAGATGTTCTAGTCGCAGGGATGCTAGACATCGGTCTGTCACTGGAGACCCATGTCCTGCTCTTCACACAGATCTGTGCCCAGGAGGCACACCTGGGTGGATCCCAGCAGACCCTTTGCTCTCTGGCTTCTGATCTCACTCCCCAAAGCAGGCCGCCAGTAGGAGAGTAGAGGAATGGAGAACAATGAGGCGGAGTAGTGATCCCCTCTTTGAAACATCACCAGAGGCAGCTCTGTCCCTTAGTAGCAGGAATCAGCGGTTGTCAGGCAGCCCTCTCCACAAAACCCACTGAGTCTTTGCGTGTTGAAAAAAATGCTCCTTCTATCTGCCTGTTCAAGCCCTGGGTGGCAATAATACCTCCTGTTGTTTCTAGCCAGGAAGGGCTGCACTCCCCCTTGCGTCCTCTATATGCTCTGCTCACACCCACTGTAAGTAGGCTCGTCATGCCCTCCAAATTATCCAATCTAGAAGTGTCATCTGTTTCTCTCTGTACCTTGATGGAGATAGGTCATTTTTATTGTTCTTTGCAGAGCCTTATCATGATCATGATCATTATTAATTTTTGCTTAGTTTTCATCAAATTAAGATCTTAGAAGGTTGCTCTAGAGGTATGGTCATATTTTATCTACTACAGTTAGCAGCTACTAGAAAATCTATCAAGTTGTTTTCAAACTATTTTTTGTATTAGAGTTAAATCACTTCTCTCTAAGGCTTTAATTTAAGATTGGGGACATGTTTGTAAGACAGTCCCCATATTAGAGACCAACCACCTAAATCGTGCTGCACAGTGGGGTGTTTTCATTAGCATTTTTCATCTTCCATTCCATTAAAAGCACTTTAATGACCATATATTTCTTAAGACATTATCAGGGAAAATTCAGGCTAGGGTTTTTTTTTTTCCCCCAAATTCTGGAGTAGTATTTAAAAATTCTAAAAATCTTCACAGCACGCACACACATACATACATACTTATGCAAGTATGTGTTTAGGCAAGTTTATGATCCATGAAAAGATTCGTAATTCTTCCTTCTGTACTTGTGGAAGAGCCTTACATGTGATGTGCTACTTCCAGTCTGTTCCATTCTTGTGCCAGATTTCTATTCTTGTCCCCACTCCATTATTCAACTTTCTCCCTCCTTCCTTCTGTCAGTAACATATAAAGAAATGTGATGAAATTTATCCTTGGTTATGTAAATTTTGGTTTTATAAAATCACTGAAGACACATGAGATTTTCCTAGTTGGATAAATAGGCACAACGAGCTAGATGTGCATAGGAACATGGTATCAGGAAAGGTACTATGTCCAAATTTCAGGCCTTTCCTCTCACTGTCATTTATTTATGGCAACTTTTGACAAATTTCTCATTATATGATACTATTGGCCTAGCAGGGAGTCTGGAGTTACAAATTCTTTTTTTTTTTTAATGTTGGTTATTTATTTGACAGAGAGAGAGAGAGAGAGAGAGAGAGAGAGAGAGAGCGCACAAGTGGGGCCTGGGGCAGGGAGCAGAGGGAGAGGGAGAAGCAGACTCTGTGCTGAGCAGGGAGCCTGATGAGGGGCTCTATCCCAGGACCCCAGGATCATGACCTAAGCTAAAGGTAGACGGAACCACCTAGGTGCCCCCGGAGTTACAAATTCTTAAGGCAACATTTCATGGAGCTCTTTTAAGAAGAAAGCCTGAGAGTCAATCATAGCACACATGCAAATCTCATGCATGCAGGAAAACATCACAGCTGGATTGTTTCTAAATTATTACAACAGTTTTAACATAATCCATCTCCCTTTATCTTTCTCAGTCTTTCTCCATTGTTATAGAGAGTAATCCTTCCTTAAGCTATTTTTTACAACAAAACAAAACAAAAAAAAAACTGAACTCACACTTCAGACAATTACTTCAAGATTCTTGTCCATGATTAGACAAATGATAGAGGGTAGGAAAACAGGTCACCTCACAAAAGGCCATAGTAAAATGAAATTAATTTTTCCACATATGCAGTCTCTTGGATCCAGGAGGAAATGATGAGGAATGACACTGGAGAGTTATTACTTAATATAGTATTATAGCTAATAAATGGTAAATTTACCAGAATGATTGGACTCAAATTCAAACTACACCATTTAAGATGCTACTCGGGCAAAATACTTATTTGCTCAATTTCTGTGGAAGCACCTGTAGAATGTTGATAATAGTGAGAATTAAATTAGGAAGTGGGGATAAATCGTTTAGCATGGAACATAATGGGCTAAACAAATCATATCATAGTTAATTTTACATTTTATATAAACTTGAAACCTTATTTTCATGTAGCCTGTATTTCATTACCTAAGAGGCAGAATTTGTTAGAAATAGAAGTTCTGAATCCACTTCTTGAAAATGTGAAAAATTAGTTTCCGAAATACGTTGTGAAACATTTTCTCATAAACTTAACACCATCCCTTCAAATCTCTCTTATGGATAGTGATAGAGGTATGAGACTCTGTCTCATAGAGTAAGGGTAAGGCCAATGTGGAACAGGATGTCTGCTTCTGCTTCTCATCTTCATAACACTCAAAACTAAGCCTCAGAGGGCCTTGGTCACTTCTAGAAAAGTCTTAACAAGTTGGCATATTGTATTGTAAAGGACAGCTATGTGGAAATATGTATACTACAAAGAGATGGGAAGAGGTGATTTTTGACTATCAAAAAGATATCAAGTAGTAAATATATCATCATCATCATCATCAACAACAACAACAAGCATTAGAATGAACTTGCAGTCAGATCTACTTTTCAAATTCTAGATCAGCTCATACTCACTGGCTACGTGACTTCCTCAGACCAGTCACTACTTCTCAGTGTCTCATGTTATTCTTTCACTGGGTTTTTAACAATTAGCAATATTAAGTACTAGATTGAGTAGGATTTCTGGCATGTGTTTCAATAAAGAATATTAGAAGTGGCTCTAAAATGAAAAGTTTTAGCCACTGGATTCCCATGACCTCTCTGATTCTCTACCACACAGAAGACATCCCAAAACATACAATGTAAGTAAATATTTGCTTGCTATATAAACTCAACTTACATAAAACTCCCATAGCTCCAGGTTCTTACTATGTTATTGTCTTCAAACTTCTTTCATAAAAATTTTGGAGACCCATTGTACATAAATAGCAATTACTAATGAAATTGACCTGGGAGTAAATTTATATATATATTATTATACTATCATTACTTGATAACGTGTTACTCAAGGGAAGGGACTATATATATTTCCAGTTGCATCTTTATTCTATTTAAATCAAATCCAATACCTGCATGGAACATCACAGATACTTAATAAATTAAAGAGAACTACTAACAATTCTGTTTGTTTTAGAGAGCATCATAAGTATTCTTGAGAATAATAGACAATAAATATAAGATAGTAATTTAAATGATGTTTCACTAACAAATAATAAAATGTGCCTTTATTTCATACATTTATAATGGAAAAATTAAAATCCATACTTGTTTTTAAAATGTGGCTAAATTATAAAGTCATAAATAAAAATCAACATTGGGCTGATTTTGGTCATAGTATACTATATTTTGGATTCCATATACAATATTGCCAACTTCTCCATGTGATAACGCTATTTATGAATGTTTAGTGGTACTGGGTTAACCAGAAGCAATTGCACTTTGACTTAGGATAATGAGCTGAAAATTTTAAAAGAGATAGAAAGAATAGTGGTCTGATAGCCACTAAATATGCTACCTGGAATTCTAATATCGTAAGCTAATACTGCTAGTTTATTCTCCATCAGAAAAGGTATTAGATTTTATATATTTAGGCTTTGAGTTTATAAAGTGTTTACACGATTTCTACCACTGAGATGCAAAAATCTGAAGGGGCTAAACGTTAATTCTTGGTGGGAATCACGGAGATCCAAGATAATATGCATAAATGTGCACAGAAGGAACATGAATTAATGACTACTTAATAAAGACATTTGAATTTCCCATAATAGAAATAATCTCTAGGGATAAAATATAATCAAACAAGGGCGGCATATCTGCCGAAAATTCTCTACTTCAATATCAGAAGTTCAAAAAGCATTAAGACCTTTGACCGCAAGCAGATTCAAAACAATTAATGAATTTTCAACCACACTCTATGGGATGAATAAAAATCAACACTTCCTAGATCTTCATGTACTAGAAGATAGTCCGGGGAACAATTTAGTTTCTAAAATTTTTGAAAAACATAAAACATATAAAGTACAGAAATTTTATAAAGAACATAAGAAGATCGATAGGGGCTGTCATCAAAATATTAGTGATTCAAAATAAAACAATGTTAGTATATTATTATTTATCACTAGAAGGATTCATGTGCTTATGTAATTAGTTTTCTTGAAAGAACAAAATTGAAATTTTATGATAGTTCTTTACTTAGTGGCAGGTTCTAGGAGGCCTATAAATCTGGTTGATGTGATTCAGTTTATGAAAAAAAAAAAAAACAAAACAAGCATTAAATGGATATAATTATCTGGTTTTATTCCTATTTTTTAAATTTGTTTCAGAGTACAAGATGTTCAATTTATTTGTACGGAGTAACTTGCAAATTGCCTTTGTGGTAATATGAAAAAGTGATTTCACAGCCCTCTAGATGATAATATTGATTGTTCTAAGATGTCAGACAGAATTAAATTAAAGTCAACTTACAATCAGGCAACCTGTAAACCCCCCTCCCCAAAAAAATCCTTTATTTCTATTATAAATGCAGGCATAATCTTAACTTATAAACATATATTTGGAATTTGTCATGTTCAAGGATTATGAATATGCTCCCTTTGTATATGGAATCCGAAGGACATATTGTTTGTCTTGCAGTGGTGTAGACCTGCTTGTCCTGGGTCAGCTCCACTCTCAACACTTGGGGATCTGCTGCAGCTTGGAGGGCTAGAGTGCAGCGACGTGCAAGAGAGAGAGCATCATCCCAAAACCAAAATGTGCCTGAAGTGCCAAAGTTTGAGTTGGTTGCCAAGCAGCAACCTTGGGTCTAGGAACTATTCGAGATCTAGAAAGCTCCTGCCAATGGTTATTCTAAATCAATAAGTTAGCAGATCTTCTCTTCAAGGCAAATGGCTACAGAAGAATAAAGGTTTTAAGTTAATAAAATATGTTAATTTATAATGTCTCTGGAAAAAAATGTCCTAAGTGGCGTTTAACATTATAATCACTGACTTACTCGTTTTAGTGAGAAGTTTATGTTTCAAGTAACAAAAAATGCGTGACTAAAAGAGTGGCACCAAAGAAGAAAACAAAGTCTGGTAAGATAAACAATGAGGATTTAAGTGATAATAATGCATTTTCCATTCAATAAGTGCTTTAGGAAATTAATTTAAAAATAAATCCTCTACCCTTGCACAGCCTGTGATTGTGAAGCAGTACAGAACAACATGTAAGGGCATAGACTCTCAAGTCAGAAATCCCAAAGAGGGAGAGTCCTGGTTCCATCATGTGCTGATTAGCTGTGCGATCCTGGGAAACTTATTTATCTTCTCTGTGCCTGTTTTTGAAATTGTAAAATAAAAATAATAATAATACTCATCATTAAGTACCTTTATTAGAAGAATTCAATGAGCCAATTTATGTAAATATCTTAGCTTGTATCTAGTTAATACCTGTTTTCACTTTTATTAAACTATCGTGGTTAGGGATCCCTGGGTGGCGCAGCGGTTTGGCGCCTGCCTTTGGCCCAGGGTGCGATCCTGGAGACCCGGGATCGAATCCCACGTCGGGTTCCCGGTGCATGGAGCCTGCTTCTCCCTCTGCCTGTGTCTCTGCCTCTCTCTCTCTCTCTCACTGTGTGCCCATCATAAATAAATAAAAAAAAATAAAAAAAATAAAAAATTAAAAAAAAAGAATAAACTATCGTGGTTAGAGTGACATCATTTCATTTTTCATGGCTTCCAATGATCTTCTAATTTGAAATTTTAAAAAAGGATGAGAAATATGAGCAATCACATGTCTTTAATTTTTAAGATATCACTTCACTTTCATGGCATAAAATTACACATTTTATCAAGTCGGTATTTTAAAAGTAATGCTGTATGGAGAAATACGTTAGCATGAGCAATCAGGGTATTATTAAAAAACAGATCTAAGAGGTACCTCTTGAATTTTACATTTTTATGGATGAAATAGATATGAATGAGTGAAGTGATTCATTAGGGCCCTAATTAACTGTGGCAACTCAGTTTCTGCCATAAGTCCAGCATTTATTCAGCTGAATTTATTCAATATTCATTATTTCATTCATTTATTCAACCAGCAGATACTTATTGACACTAATAATATTGATGACACCCAGCTATGTCACTCTACAGCTTGTTGACAATGCAGTGAACAAATTGCAGATTTAAAGAACATGCAAATAATTAAAATTTATAATATATATTATATAATAAAAAAATATATATAACATATATATATATATTTCATTGATGTTAAAGAATGTTTAATGAGTGAACAGTGGGGTTATCAACCTGAACTTCACAGAAGTAGCAGATGATAAGAGTTTAAAGACAAGGGGGATCCTTGGGTGGCTCAGCAGTTGAGCGCTGCCTTTGGCCCAGGTCATGATCTTGGGGTCCCGGGATCCAGTCCCACGTCAGGCTCCCTGCATGGAGCCTGCTTCTCCCTCTGCCTGGGTCTCTGCCCCCCTCCATGTCTATCATGAATAAATAAATAAGATCTTTAAAAAAAAGAGTTTAAAGACAAAAAGGACTGTGAGCCATGTGACCTTCACATAGAAAATAGTGTTTTTGAAATTGTTTTTCACAAGAAAAATAATATCCATGTTTCACCTAGTTATAACCATCTTGCTACTTTACAACAGTAAAGGCTCTATTTTTGGAACTTAGTACATGACTTCCCTTAACGTTGACCTCCACTGGGTGAGCCATGCGGAACCCAATATAGTCATCACCCCCTTGTCATGTAGACTGTTCACTTGCATAAAGTTGTACAGCAGAACCCATATATGTTCATGAACTTATTTAATAAGCATTTGTCACAACTCCCCCCCCACACCCAACAACCAAAGTATGCTGGTTCTCATTTCAGGCACAGCCATTAAGAAAGCTGATTTTTATAAAGTATTTGCACCCACATCAGCCCAAAGAAGCCACGTATCAACATCGAGAAACCAGCCTAGTCACACCTGCCAGTAGAAACAGTTTGCCTTTTAAATAATTTCAATGCTCTTGTAACTATTGTTTTCTTTTTTCTACATCCAGAGAGTATGACCTGTGCTTGCCAACTGTGGTTCAGTGAGTTCTTGCATCACACATCAATAAAAGTAATTATTCTTTATTGTGTCTCCCTCTCTGTTAGCCCCATCTCCATTAACCATTGTAAGTCTTTGGGCTGAATTCTCTAAAAGTTGAAGTGTCCCAGGAATTACCTCTTAATTTTTTCTCTTCTCTGTTTATACTTACTTATTGGATGAGTTCTTCTGGTTCTGTGGGTTTAAGAATAACCAATAGGATGAAGGCTTCTGAGTTTATAACTCCTTGTCTGATCTCTCTTCTGAATCTCAGACTCACCTGTCCAACTTCCTGCTCATCTCCAACTGCCTACATCTATATCTCCACATAGATATATAACAGGCAACTCACATTTACTCTTCTAACTCTAAGTCATCCCTAGGATAGTGAGACATAAGAGCAATTCAGTCTAAGGCTTGCCCTAGATAACTGCGCTGGAAAGGAGATATCATTGTCCCAATCTTTCATACAGCCCTGGGCATTTAATTAAATGGATGCATTTTAAAACAGAATTTTAATTATGTTCAGAAAAAAAGAGTAAGGTAAAGCTCCCTATGGCCCAACACACCTCTCCACATATACCATCCATTCTCCTCGCTGCAACTAGAATTCGTTATTAAAAAGTAGGTCAGGCCACTCAGGAAGAAGGATCCTGCGAGCATTCTTCACTGCAAGCCCTTAATTCAATACTCAACAATAAGAGAACGACCAGCTCAAAATAGGTGTGAGCATCTGAACACTCTTCATCGAAGAAGACATACAGATGACAGAGAAGCACATGAAAGATGTTCAACATTGCTAGTTCATCGTTAGGAAGACGAAAATTAAAACCACAGTGAGATACCACTACACACCAATGAGAATGGCTCAAATTTAAGAACAAAATACAAAATAAGCGACCATTGCAAGTGTTGGCAGGGTATGGAGAAGTGGGAGCCCTCATGCACTGCTGAGGGGGGTGTATAAAGGTGAACTACTTTGGAAAATAACGTGGCAGTTTCTTAAAAAGCCTGATATACATCTAATATATGTCTCATTCTGCTTTTAGATATTTCACCCAAGAAAAATTAAAGTATATAAATACTTGTACACAAATTTCCATAGGAGTCTTTTTTTGTAATAGCAAAAAACCGGAGATAATCTAAATGCCCTTCAATAGGTGGAGCGATAAGCAAGTGAAGAAGTAAACCAACGGCTGTGGAATTTTTATGCAGTAGAATATTACTCAGCAATAAAAAGTATTGTGCTACTGATGTACACAACAACGTGGATGACCCTTAAAAATAATCAGGCTGGGTAAACAAGCTGGGCCAGAAAAGAGTTCACACATTTTATAATATTCCAGGTCTAGAATGAATGTCTAAACCTAGAATAGTCAAGCCAATCTAGAGTGATAGAGCGGATCAGTAGTTGACTGGGCCTGAGGGTGGTGGGGAGAGGCGGGATGAGGAATTACACAGAGGTACAAGGAAATCTTTTAGGAAAAGGTTATGTTCATTATGTTAATTGCAGTAATGGTTTTGACCTATTTATACATATGTCAGAATTTACCAGATTGTATACTTTAAACATCTGCAACATACAGTATGTCAATTATACCTCAATACATTTGTAAAATTATATTAAATAATCAGATCCTACCGCTCTTCTGCTCAAAGCCTTCTACTGCCTTCCCAGAATTTTTAGAATAAAACTGAAAGTTCCTGAAGTGATATAGGAGTTTCTACATGATCTGGCCCCTGGCTAAGGTTTCATCTGCTTTTTTATAGCCATTCTTTCCATTGGTAAGTCCATCTAGTCTCCATCATGGTCAAATATGCTTCCCATCAGGACCACCTGCTATTCCCTCAATTGCACACACCTTCCTTCTCCACAGGGGTACTCACAAATTGTAAGTACTTTTTAAAGTGCTCACTCTTTAAAATTCTCTAATCAAATGCCACCTCCTCAGAGAAGCCCTCCCCGACCTCACTATTTATAGCAACCCCTGCACACTCATCATGCTTTACTCTTGACCCCATTATCCCAGCCCATTTATCTCCCTGGATGCCATAATTACCTGGTATTACATGAAATTGCTTATTTATTTATTGCCAATTTTCCTCTTTAGAATGTGACAGCTATGGCAATGGCGAACCTTCTGTTTTGCTCAGTATTACAACTCCATCACCTACAGCAATATCTAAGATATTATGCATAAAGAAACGCTGATGCAATGATATAGAGAATATTAAACCTTCCTCTGTGTGCTATTGCACTGGAATAGCCCTTGTCCCTTCTTTAAAATTTTCCTTTTATTTTTTAATTCTTATGATATGCTGCAGTGCTATATGTAGTGGGACTGGAGTCTTAAAAAATTGCATATACTGCTCCCTACCTAGCTTTCCCCAGAGTGCAAAGGATCATGCTGAAAGGAGTAGTGATGCCTAAAATATATAGCAAGTTATGATGCCTAAGGGATATACGGTAAAAAAACATAGGATATTTTAAAGAAACTAAGAGTTGGAAAAAAAATCAATAGTAAATGACACTGAGTTATATCACATCTAAGAAACATAAAACAAAATGCCACAGTACTCCACTAGAATGATTTTATTCTGCTACAGTCAACAAGTAGTTTTTGTGCACGTAGGAACAAGAAATTGTTTTTAATTACAAATGAAGTCTTGCATAAAATATAATTTAATTTGTTCATACCTTTTTAACCCTACCTTCCTTTTTAGTTTCCCCTCTTAGTACACAAAAGCGAAAAGTCTGATAAACTTTTATGACATTTTAAGTATGTCATGTGCAACTGAACGTGTTGCATATGACATATTTAAAATAAGCACATCCATTGCACGTGAAGGTAGAGAAACGAACCTAGGTCTGTGTCTAGACTGCTTTAAAGCGTATCCTTGTAGCTCAGGCACAAAGGCAGAGCCGTTTGTGTGCACAGAAAGGGAGCATTCATTTGTTTGTCAGGCTCCAGAAGTAGAGGCCTGGTGTCTAAATGTCCTTTAACTAGATGACTCCTGTGGTTCCCCCCATTCTTTTGACTCCCTTCCCAGACCTCAGAGCTTTCTTCAGCTGCCTCTGGAAGCACCTGAGGCTTCCTGGTGGCCTGGCTGTGCCTGTGCTGAGGAAGGCGAGGAGGTTACGTGCTTACCTGGACTCAGCAAGCTGCCCTGGAGACCAGGTGCTAACAAAGTGGCTTCGTCCTGACTTGTGTTGCTTCAGAAAAGGCCAGAGAGGATCCACATCTGCTTTCATATTGGCTTTAATTAGTAGACCTATTTTAACTAGTAGACCATATTTTAATCCAACTGCAGGCCCTTGAAGCAAACGTGAGCCTTCCTCAGTTTCTCAGGTAGAGGTCTCCACCAGAGAACCAAAGTCTTCCTTGGCGCCATTTAAAGTACTTGACCGAACAAAGCTCAGTTCTGTTCACTCGTGCCTTGGTCAGATCCCAAATTATACTTAGCATCAGAAAGCTTTTGTATATTTTTGTAAGGATATTTTCATCATCTGTTATTGCCTCTTAGGTAATAGGACACATGAGAGTTTTTTTGTGACAAAATTTTTATGTAACAAAAGCTGCTGTTGAGAAGTAATGTATTATCAGCCACCTGGTACATTCGTATCAGATACCAAAACATGCCCCAAACGTCTTTATGTACCTAATAAAGGGCTATTTTTCTTATTGAAAATGGTGTTTTAAAGAGTGCTTTATGCCAGGTGATTAGTACTCTCCCAACCTGCGGTTCTCACAAATGCAAAGCAGAACAAAATTTCATTCTTTTGTTTAGGATTTAGCCTGAGAAAAATATTTCACTGCCGTAAAGACAAAAACCACAGCTGGATGGATGGCAAAAAAAAAAAGCACTCATGAAATTTTAAAACCTGAAGCGTACTTTAAATTACAAATTACTTCAAACATCATAAATATTCCTAATTCTCAGGCCCATTAACTAAGTTCTACCTCCTTCCCTAAGTCTTTTTTTTTTTTTAAATTTTATTTACTTATTCATGAGAGACACAGGCAGAGGGAGAGGCAGGCCCCATGCAGGGAGCCCAACGTGGGACTCGATCACCCCCAGAGCCAAAGGCAGACGCTCAACCACTGAGCCACCCAGGTGTCCCTTCCCTAAGACTTTTCTAACGGAAGTGTCGGTTGCTACTGATAAAACTGTGGAGGACAAAAGGGAACAAAATTCTTTAAGTCCATGGTTGAAGTTTCAGGAGATTTGCTTCTTTTTCTCAAATTCTTTTCGGGTTTTTAATATTTGCTTCATGCAAGAAACTACCAGTCTGTTAAATAAATGGAACACTCAGTACTATATTCAACAACACAGAATTTAATAGCATTTTGATGTTTTGTTTCTTTACTCTAAAAATGTGTGCATGCAGATAATTTGTTCATATCTCGACTACCCCAATCGCTGTAAAGCACACTGGACGGTAAAGAGTCTCCACGCACTCAGGCCACCTGCCACACCACAGAGATCCCTTGTGGAGTCGCCACCGACTGGGACTACCTGCTGGGTATGAACGACCAGAGACAGAATGCCATCGTCCAGTTCAAGGGAGACGCGATCCTTCTCACATTGCGGAGGCTGAGGGTCTAGATGACGGGTGTGATGGGAAGGCCACCCCACTCCTGAGGTCCCTTCCAGGCACGGTGGCAAAGCCATATGCGTGAGAAGGGATGCAACAGTAATTTCAAAATGCACCACGTGCTTGGTCAACACCCTACACTGAAAACCCATGAACTCACACCCCCCCCTCCTTTTCAAAGCCCTAAAGAACACTACTCAGGACTTAACACCTAAAACAGTGTAAGACATAATCGTGGGCAATTCCCTGAGATGGCATCCAGCATACATTCTCAGGAGGAAATAATCTTCTCTTAGAAAAAGTTTCGAGTTATTTGGAATCATTTAAACTTCTTTTATGTGCTGATTTGCAGAGATTATTTTTCTTCACACTTCCATGTTAAGATTAGGGTGCATTTTCTTTAAAGTATGGCAACGATCATTATTTTAGGACTTTCTGATATCTTGCGGTAAAAAGCCTGTTGTTCTCCGCATGCATCCCACGTGGGGTCTAAGGCCCCTTGAGACAGCATTCTGCACACAGGCCAGTCACGATGCCTTAATGATGGTGAGAGACATAATAAATTGTGATTCTTTTTTTTTCCTGTGGCAATCACGTTTTGCCACTTACTTACTGTTATGTGAATTAACGGATCATTACAGGCGGCTTCATGATTGAACCAGGCTTGATTCACAATCAGTTAAAATGAGAGCCCTACTGCTTGTTACACAGCAGAGCTTGGCCACCGTAGCCCTTGATCAAGACACCTGGCATCGTGGACACTAACTCCCTGGGTCCATCCCGGACGGCTGCCACCACGTTCCTCTGTTCTCACCTGACCTCCTTCAATGCAGAGCACGCGTATGGCCCGTCATTCTATGGTTTGGTCCCAGGACACATCCAACTGATTTAACTGATGCAGGCACGAGACATAAGACTCATGGATTGGAGACAAGAGAGGTTTATTACTTAGAACACCTGCAGGAGTCAGGGTATCAGCATCTCTGCTGGTTCTCCATGGCCCAGTTGACACTGGGCCACAGGGTGGGAGACTCATGATGTTATACGGAGTGGACTGTGTCCCAGGAGAGAAATCCTGAGTTTTGGGAACCCAAATCAACTGTAATGTCCAGTAAGCATGCCTGCCCTGTGCTGCAGAGGGAGACACGACCTTTCTCTTCCAAATGTCTTCATTATATGAAATCCCTGGAAGACGGTATGGAGCACAGTGTCTCTGCTGGCAAGATACGCAGAAGTATAAGAGATTCGTAGAGAACTGTATGCAAGCATGAATTCCACTTGAGGTAATGCATGCAGTCGTCCTCACTGATTAGGTCAATAGTGGAATGAAAAAATTCTAAAGCAGGTAGGTCCCAAAGAGTCATGCATCTCGCTAGATAAGAGCTACCAGAGGACACGCGGTGGCAATCAGAGAAAAAAGAGATTTCCATGATATCTACTGTAAAGACAAGCTTTCGAATAGAAAACATGTGTCAGTATAGATATCTCCCATCTTCCTCTCGCACCCTTCAGGTTGCTGGTTGTCCTTTTGCAACGTTGTCCTTTTGTGAACTACCTTCTCTTTGGTTCCTTCTTATCCACGTTACTCTTACCCACCACTCTTTGTATAACAGAAGGTGTGGTGTAGAACACCCTGCCCAGACTCAGAGGGCCGGGTTCTAAACTCAGCTCTTTGACATACTAGTTATGTGACCCTGGGCAAGTCATTCAAAATCCCCCAGTCATCATTTTCTTCTATGTGAAACGAGGTCAAATTTCCAGCACTGTTCTGTTACCCCAAGTATTCTTTTACTCGTGGTGTCATGGATTGTTACTGACGTGTGTGTGTCTGTGTGAGTGCATGAGGGACTAGAGGATCAAAAAAAAGAGAGGACACTGGTAGGTTAATTTGCCTTTAACGTTGCCTTTAGTTTGCTCCCTAAGGAAACCCCATTTATTTATTGACTACTTATTATGCAGTATATATTATAAACAAATGGTCTAGTAGAAAGTTTCCAAGAAAAGGTCTATTCTGGCCAGCCGTGTGCATAGGACATTTGCTTGATCATGCTGGTTAGTCTTCACAAAACCCTGGCAGATGGACATACTCCCTGTCACCTCAACTCTAGGAGGGAGAGTGAGGATTTACACTGAAAACAAAGATATGTGTTCAGATACTGAATCTGCCCTTTGGTAACAAAATGATCTTAGATAAATTACTTTTTAAAAAAAATCTTTGTTTTCTCATTTAAAGAAAAGAAACTGAATAATAATCTATATTATGAAGCTATTTTGAGAATTATGAAAGGTTTGATGGAATCTAGTACATATTTGATACACATCAACGTAAATTCTGTTCATCGCCCTTTAAAAAATTAGGAAACTTGATATTGGGGTGTTTAAGGGACTTGCCCAAGATCACACAGCTGACAAGTGACTTGCCCAAGGTCACACAGTTTCTGTCCAAAGTCATACATGTCTCCTGATGGATGTGTATCTGACAGGAAGGCTGGGGTGAAGAGTGGTAAATGCACACTTCCTTTAAGCTTCCCTCATCTCTCAAGCCAATCACCTCAGGACACACGGGACCATGTGGCTGATATGTTAGAATACTAGTTCTACTTATGTTAAATTGTTTTAATGTTTTCTTATGGTAAAATTTGCATTACATAAATTTTTTCATTCTAACCATTTTTAAGAGTACAGTTCAGTGGCAATTTCATGATGTTGTATGACTATTTATTTTGTATTTCATCCTTCCAAGTTTCTATTTTTGCATATACTTAACAATCTATATGATAAGTTAATATAGTAGTATATGCATTTTTAAATTATTTCTTAAAATATAGGCACACTGAGGTTGTGCTTATAAATCTTTCATGATGGGTCCGGACTGAAAACCATGATCCTCTACCAAGTCCACCAATTGAGCTGGGCTTCGCACCTGTACTCTCTCTCTCTCTTCTCATTCCTCTTCTTTGGGCTTGCCATGCACACTATGAGTCATGTAAACATGACAGTCAGTTAACCAGTCCTAAAAGGGATTAACTTCCTACTTTGGAAGGATTAGGAGCTGTCATATAAATGGGAAGGGCTGGGACACAGAAAACAAGTGCTGCCATTTCAGGTGCAGTTCAGCTGCTGTGATTCCTGTCTTCTATGGAAACTATTCCAGATCTTTCCAAAGGGGTAAGAAGAGAAGGGAAATCACTGAGCTATAGAAAGGAGAATCTGTGCATTAATTACAGGCCCTTGTACTTGTAGGGACTATATGGCTTAGTAAACAGTTCACATACACTATCCCATTCCATCCTCAAACAATCCTATTTAATTTAAAAACATTAAAAGATTTATCTATTTATTTTAGAGAAAGAAAAAGAGTGCATGAGCAGGGGTAAACGCAGAGGAAGATAGATGATAGATAGATGATGATAGATAGATAGATGATGATAGATAGATAGATAGATAGATAGATAGATAGATAGATAGATCAGACTCCCCATTGAGCAGAGAGTCCACCCAGGGCTTGATCACATGATGCTGAGATCAGGACCTGAGCTGAAATCGAGTCAGACATTTAACCAACTGAGCCATCCAGGTGCCCCACAAAAAACCCTATTTTAAAAATGAGTTCATTAAAGTCAAGGAGGATAAAGAATTTGCTGATATCTATACATGAGGTCCAGAGGAGGAACTGAAATCACAGTATTATGTTGTTTTTCTGCCTGGAAGCCAGTTATCTCCCCTCTACTTAAGAGCTGCATCTAAGGGAAGATGCCTGATGGAGTCATGGGGGACAGAGTGGTTGGCCAGAGCGTGATCTGTTAAGACATTTCCCAGGTGATTGTATTAGGAGTCAGCTGTGGGCTGGCTTTTAGATACTGAGTAAATGGGCGGGACAAAATGCTGTTTTATTTTATTTATTTATTTATCTATCTATTTATTTATTTATTTTAAGAAATTTATTTTGTATTGGTGTTCAATTTACCAACATACAGAATAACACCCAGTGCTCATCCCGTCAAGTGTCCCCCTCCGTGCCCGTCACCCATTCACCCCCACCCCCCGCCCTCCTCCCCTTCCACCACCCCTAGTTCATTTCCCAGAGTTAGAAGTCTTTATGTTCTGTGTCCCTTTCTGATATCTCCCACACATTTCTTCTCCCTTCCCTTATATTCCCCTTCACTATTATTCATATTCCCCAAATGAATGAGAACATACACTGTTTGTCCTTCTCCGATTGACTTACTTCACTCAGCATAATACCCTCCAGTTCCATCCACGTTGAAGCATATGGTGGGTATTTGTCGTTTCTAATGGCTGAGGAATATTCCATTGTATACATAGACCACATCTTCTTTATCCATCATCTTGCGATGGACACCGAGGCTCCTTCCACAGTTTGGCTATTGTGGACATGGCTGCTAGAAACATCGGGGTGCAGGTGTCCCGGCGTTTCATTGCATCTGAATCTTTGGGGTAAATCCCCAACAGTGCAATTGCTGGGTCATAGGGCAGGTCTATTTTTAACTCTTTGAGGAACCCCCACACAGTTTTCCAGAGTGGCTGCACCAGTTCACATTCCCACCAACAGTGCAGGAGGGTTCCCCTTTCTCCGCATCCTCTCCAACATTTGTGGTCTCCTGCCTTGTTAATTTTCCCCATTCTCACTGGGGTGAGGTGGGCTCTCATTGTGGTTTGGATTTGTATTTCCCTGATGGCAAGTGATGCGGAGCATTTTCTCATGTGCGTGTTGGCCATGTCTATGTCTTCGTCTGTGAGATTTCTCTTCATGTCTTTTGCCCATTTCATGATTGGAAATGCTATTTTAAAACCGACAATAGTTTCTACTACATATTGGCTGGAATTAGACCCTTCAAATGATTGAAACTAGAAAATTGGCATTTGAAGACTCAAAACATTTTCTGCAATTTAACGTGGAATTTGATGAAATTTTTAAATGAAGCTAAGACAAGAAAAGTATATACTCATTGTAAATGAACAATCTCTGGATTTGTGAATCCAGAAAATTGATCTTCTATATTTTTGTTATTCTGTTAAGTAATACAAATTAAATATGTCTGTAATTCAGAATTCATCCTCAAATAATCAGAATTATGTTTAGTCCAACTATAGCTATTTACTGGACTCCAATGGCCCAATTTTTTAGATTCAATAATTTAGACTTTAAGGCATGTGTTGTTTTTTCTAACTACTATCTTTCTGACCTTGGAAGAAAATAAGACCACTCCATACGTACAGGAATAAGGTCTGGGCTGGGAGTGGGGGTTTCCCCCAAGGGAAATGGATGCCTTCTCCAACCATCATGCTGGAGCAGGAAAGACTGGACCTTGTCCTGGGGTTGAGAAAAGCCCTGTTCATAGATGGTGTTAAGGAGAGAGTTGGGCTTTGGATCCTGAGAAAAGAGAACAGGGTCAAAGATGATTCTAATTAATGGGACACAAATTGCCCTTAGGACATGGTAGTAGGCTAGGAGCCATGGAGAAAGATGGGCTCACCTCTGGGAACATTTTTGGTTAATGGGCTCTAGGAAAAACAGATAACCTTCAGTTTAAAGTTGAGTATTTTTTCCTTCCTTGATAATACCTATTGCCAAGTTCTGAGTAATAAATATGATATCTTGGTGTTTTCTCTGTTTTACAGAAATACGAGAAGGAATGTTTCTTCCTTTGTGTGGAAGCAGACTGATGAGAACTTCAATCTGATCATGAGCCAGCAAGTAATCTTCATTCTAATGTCTTTCTAGTCACCATGCTCCACTACCTCATTCATTACCCTACTGACATTTCCAGTAACATCTTTGGGACTGTTAATGTAGGCATTAGCTCCATGGGGATCCCTTATGAGAAATTCTCATTTACTCCATTATCCTGGAGAGCAATTGCACTGTACTGAGAGAAACAGATGGGAATAGTTTGGATTGGATAGCTCAGTGAGTAAAAAATCAGGACTAATAAAGTCAAGGTCAGAAGATTGTTCTCTATGGTAATCAGGGAGCAATTAACTGGGAAAGAGAAATAATTTTCCAAAAGCAGCAATTAAAGCTATATCCTGGCCAATGACCGCTGTCATCATAAAGCCCAGGTGAGAGAATAAGGATGCTTAATCTGTCCATCAACACACTCATTAGTCCAAAATGACATGTTAATGCCTGTGGGTGCCTGTGAAAAGTCTAGACAGGGAAGAACAATTAAAGGCAGGGAAAGAGAAAGGAGAAATAAAAGAAGAGGATTCAAGGATCACATGTGTGTGTGTCAAAGTGCAAAATTACAATTACAAGACATTCAGGATGGTGACCATCTGAATACATTTTATACTGGCAGAGAAAATACTTTTGGAATTCCTCAATGCTAATATTTGTTATCATGACCTGTTTTACTCAGAATGGAGGAGAGAAACCACTCAAAGATCATATTCAGGTGATGAGTTGAGGGTAGTGATATCTTCACTCATAGGCCAGCCAGCTTAGTTATAGGTTCAGCTCCAGTAAAAAAGGAATTTCTGAAGGACATGGGCTCTGGAGCAGGATTCAGAAGAGATCATTTAAATACATGAACTAAAAAAAATTCTCTGTGGATGTGTATAATTAATACAGGTTTTCAATGAAGAAATAAAGTTAAAGAAAACAGTTATTTGAACCAGTGTTTAGATTATTAGTGTAGAGTCAGAGGGACTGAATCACCCACTTGACCTGTATGGGACTATTCCTGGAAGATAAATCAGAAGGGTGAGACCCTTTCTGCACTTAAAAATGTTCTGTTTACATATCTCCAGTTCATCTAGTTTCAGTAGTACTTCCTTTGATAAGATTTCAGTGTGAAGACTATGGTGCTATGGGTGATAAATAGCATTTTCATGTGGTTTTGTCCTGCTGCTCTTTTTCTTTAGCAAAGCCATTTGCACTCATGACACACACACATACCTGGTCAGTTAAATGTATATCACTTAAGCAGACATTACATCGAAGTTATTCTAGTGCTTTAACCCCAAAAGGAAAGGTATACTCTAGGAGGTAATTAGCTTGTTAGGTTCGCCCATTGCTATTTTAAGTGTAGTTTTAGAGCATGTTTCTGCAGAGCTTATCTTCTCTTAATTGCAGAAAAATAAAGCAATATCCTTTAAACAGTGTCCTTGACTCTCATTCTAGAAGGACTATTAGGAGAAAAGAACAGAGGTGGAGGACAATCTTGAATCTGGAAGGAAGCAATGTAACAAATGGATTCTGGAATGCTTCCTAATTCTGTGAATTCAGTAGAGATTCAAAACAAAGATAATAGAATTATCTGATGTGGCTTCAAAGTAACCAGAACTGTTTCAGTGCTTTTGCTTACTCCCCTGGCTCTCATAAGCTGGCCACAGATACGCAGATGAGAGAGGCTTGTTGAGCAGAATTTCCAAGCATCTATAGACTGTTTTCAGACTAAGCCAAATGAACAGGGACAGGCAAGTAAGAAAATGTTTAAGAGAAATGTGATCCTGAGGCTCTTGTCACTGTGGCTGATTACGGCAATGTTAATGTATAAAGAAACTGGACACAAATGATCACACCTAATTTGCTTCTCTGTTTAAATAGATTCGACTGTTTAAATAGATTCAATTATTATAACAATGGAAAGATAACACACTATCTTTCATAGAGTTCAGCTCTATGTTTAGCATTAACTCATAGAGTAATGCTAAACAATTTGCTGAAATTAGTCATCTCTCTTAGGCTCTAAAAAAATAAAGTAAATACCAGCAGCTGGTGCCGATATATGAAATTTGTATCACAACTTAGATTTCAATTGTGTCACAACACATGTGACTCTAGCTGCAGCTTTGGTTGAGTCTATGCAATAAATCACCTTAGTTTTAGTGAGAAGTATATAAAAAAAAATGTTCCATAAAATGTCAATTTACATTGAGAAACTGACTCCTACTTTCAACTAAATTCCTATTCCATGAGCAGGTGTTGGAGCAGTTTTCAGTTACTGTACTTCACTTATTCTCAGGGAGCACTGATTGACTTATTATTATGTGCATTTTCTTAAAGATTATTTACTTATTTATTCATGAGAGAGAGAGAGGCAGAGACACAGGCAGAGGGAGAAGCAGGCTCCATGCAGGGAGCCTGATGTGGGACTTGATCCCGGGTCTCCAGGATCAGGCCCTGGGCTGAAGGCATTGCTAAACCGCTGAGCTACCCAGGCTTCCCTATTATGTGCATTTTTATTGTGGTGGTTGTCAGGACAAGAAGATGCCAAAGATCCACTGAGTAACTCTTCACAGCATCTTCTTTGTGTTATCATACCAAAGTCTTTTTTTTCCTAGAGAACATAGGAAATAGACTACATGATATTTTGTACAGACTGATGCTTTTCATATTTCAGTTGCAGAGTTATAATAAAACTTCATACACCCTGTGAATGACACGGAAAGAAAAATATCTAATTTGTTGGCAAATGTGTGAAAGGTCAAGTGATTAAGATAAAAAAGTGCCTAGAATAATACCTGAAAAACAAGGAAGTAATATTTATAGAACATTTCCTCCCTTGATTGTTCATTGTTTAAGGTACAATTGAAAGAAGAATGCCAAGCAATAAATTGGTCCATTATACTTTTTTGCTCTAAAGTAAGAAATAATTATCCTTTTATGTATATGATTATATACTGCCTCATTTCACCAAGGATTATGACAACTTACAAAAATGTATGAAAGACAATAAAATTGAAATAAATTGAACCAGAAAACATATTTATAGACTATGTAAAACTAGAGACAAAGAGAATATAATACATCATGAAAAATAGACACTAAGTTCCTATACTCCCCCCCCCCCTAAATATAGCAGAAAATTAGGCTCTGAGCTCCCAGGTGACCAAAGCAAAAAGAAAAACAAAGTTTCAAATTTTGAATACTAATTAAAAAAAATATAACAATCTTAGAATCTCAGAAGTTACATTTGTTTTCTAATACTCAGTTCCAAAAAGTGTTGTATGGCTTATTTTTCAAGGGACATACACTAATGTGCTCATGTGCTCATTCATACATGCAAAAACACAGTGGGGAGCAGGATTCTGGGAAGATGTCAGGAATCTGTCTCCCCACCTAGACAATAATTACCCTGGTGGAATCTGCTATAACTATTTTGGCAGCCCCCACTGCCCAGCTCTGTGGCAGTCAGACAGGGATGTATTCTAGGAACAATCTGCAAGAGCAAGGGTAAGCGAAAAAACCCCTGTGCTCCAAATACTGGGGTCTGTGTCCTCATTGCTGATTGCTGCTTTTCACCTTGATGTACAGATGCCAAAGAAGTGGGTAACCATTTTTGTTGCATACACACCCACCCCCCCTGCATTGTTACAAGCACTTCTCCCTCCAGCTAAAGTGTCTTGAAGGGATTTAAAAGGCCAGAGTCCCTCTTACCCCTTTTATTTTTCTTTTTTTCCCCTTCTGGATTCCAGAAAGCAACTAGGATATGCAAAAGCAACTGACTATATGCAGAAATTAGAAAGTCACTTGTATATGCTGAGGGAGAAGTGCAGGCTCAGAAAAAACCTGAGAATACTTAAAGTTTACATCACAGACTGATCTACAGCACAGAAGATTGTATTGCTACTTTGTTTTATACAACAATAATTAAAAAATTAAAAACAAAATATCCAAATGAACAGTGGGGAAAGGGGAGAATCTGATTTTCAGAATTACCACATTATTAGATTCAAAAGTCCAATTTTCAACAAAATGTCACAAAGCATACAAAGAAGCAGGAAAGTATGGCTTATTCAAAAGGAAAAAAAAATCAACACAAACTGTCCCTGAAAAATGACTGGATGGCAGATCTACCAGACAAAGACTTAAAAAAAAAAAAACCTGTTGTAAATATTATCAAAGAACTAAAGGAAGATCCTGGAGAAACGCAAGAAAATCATGTGTGAACAAAATGGAAATATCTGTAAGGAGACAGAAAACCTAAAAATAATTCAAAAAAAGTTCTGGAGCTGAAAAGAACAATAGCTGAGATGAAAAATTCAATGGAGGGATTCAAGGGCAAATCTGAACAGACCCAAGAAAGAATCAGCAACTTGGAAGTTAGTACCTGGAAATGATCAAGTCTGAGGACAAGAAAGAAACATTGGAGAAAAGTGAATGCAGCCATCTGTGGGGCCCCATCAAATGGATCAATGTATGCATATGGGCTTCCAGAAGGATAAGAGAGATGGAAGAGAGAACATATGAAGAAATAATGGCTGAGAACTTCTCAAATTTGTTGAAATATATGAATACAAACAACCAAGAAGCTCAACAACCTAAGTAAGATGAACTGAGAACCTAATAATTAAACGTTTGAAAGCCAAAGGCAAAAAATAATACTAAGAGAAGTGATTCATTACATTCAAGATATCCTCAATAAAATCAACAAATTATTCATCAAAAACTTCGGAGATCAGAAGGCAGTGGACCAATATATTCGAAGTATAAAAAAAGGAAAAACACCGTCAACCAAAAATTCTGTATCTGACAAAGCTGTCCTTCAGAAGTGAGGGAGAAATTAAGACATTACCAGTTGGACAGAAGCTGAGGGAGGTCATTACCATTAGATCTGCCCTGAAAGCAATTGTCAAGGGAGGTTTGTGGATCACAACCAAAGGACACTAGACAGCAAACTGAAACCATGTAAAGAAATAAAGATCTTGGTGAAGACAAATACGTGGGCAAATATAAAATCTAGTGTTGTTTTTAACAATGGTTTGTAACCCCAATATTTATTTGCCAGATGATTTAAGAGACTAATACACTTATAAATCTAAAACTTAGCATTATTATAGCTTTGATTTGTAAATCTACGTTTTGTTTTCTAAATAATTTTAGAGACCAGTAATGTGAAAGCACATGAGCCTTCTGCAGAGACGACACTGTTTCTTTTCCTCCAAGGAGTTGAGAAATTTCCTTTCACCTCAGAGAAACTGCGTTGATGTGAAGCTGGAAAGGTTGAGCCATGCACCCTCTAATTTCTGTAAATCAACTTTGTTTTTTCAGCAATTGTAGGTTCACAAAAAAAATTGAGCAGAAGGCATAGAGATTTCCCATATACTCCTTGATTCCACACATGCACATCTCCGCAACCATAACATCCCACACCAGAGTGCTACATTTCCTACAAGCGATGAACCTACATTGACGTATCATTATTGCTCAAAGTCAGGTTGGCTGATGTCACTTAGTAATACGCAATTAAGTTTCCTCCTTGTCTTTTCAAGGCTTACAGCTTATTTATTTATTTTTTTAGCACTGAATAATATTCCATTGTCTGGATATGCCACGGTTTATTTATATATTTGCTCACAGAAGGACAACTTAGTTGCTTTAGCATTTTGGAAACTATGAATAAAGCTGCCATAACTATCTTTGTACAAAATTTTGGGTGGATATGTTTTCAACTTACTTGAGTAAATACCAAGGAGTGAGACTGTTAGCACCATAAGAGTATGTTTATTTCTGTAAAAAACTGGCAAACTGTCTTCCAAAGTGGCTGTACCATTTTGTACACCCATCAGCAATGAAGAGAATCCCTGTTGCTCACACTCACTTTCTGCTCTCCGTTTTTGCTGTCTCAACTTCCAATACTTTTTTTTTTTTAAAACATAATCTATGATAATGTTTAACATTTAGTATTTTGACTGAGGCTTTGTTTCATTAGAAATGTAGTTCAGGCAACTGGCACCCATGTCGTGTTATTCATAAGCCAGCAAAGTCCCTTCACCTCGTGAGCCTTCATCCTTATCTTAACACATTAGCAGCAGGGCAGTTCGGTAGACTGAGGCTTTTTACTCAGAGACCAATAACTAAATAAGACACAGATCCAGAGAGATAAGGAGACTATTAAAAAATGGCTTTTGACCGTGAGTACATTTTCAAAGCTGAGTGAACATGATTAGCACTTTCTAATATCACACCTTGCTTAAGTAAAGGAAACTAGGTTCAGGGTCTGCCAATAATGCAGTCTAATAGGAGAGACTCATATAATCTGCAACGTTAAAGGATTAAACTGTCAGGGTCATGAGGAAATGGAAAAATTTCATCTCCTTTCAGGGGACTATAAAGAAGATTGTCTTTCATGAAGCATAGTACTTAGAAGACAGGAAAAATACTTTCCCCTGAGAATTTGTAACTATAGCTAGCCTGAATTCACATTACATGGCTGGGCCAAAATACCTCAAGCTGAGAATTTATTTTAAAGTGATCTCAAGCTGGTAGTGGCCTGAGGTACTAGCAGAAGCAAATATAAATTTTCTCTGATGGAACCTACTTTTAGATCTCAAAACAATTCCCATAGGTAATATTCTGGGATATATGAGCTCACAGTCAAAACTCAAAACACCCAATAAACCAAGGTATCACATATAAAAGCCAGTAAATTAACTGACCGGTGAATTGGACATGCAAAGGCTTCAAATTCTGAAAGCATGAGATGTGCAATATGTTCAAAATGTTTAATGAAATAAATGAAATAATTCAATACATGAGTCAATAAGACGATTCTATTAAAAATTATTCATCAGAATCCAAGATGAGCCAAATTGAATTTCTACAACAAGAATGATTTAGTAATATATTTTTCCCCTGTAGCGGTTCCTGGTTTTAGGTGTACAGATCTTGCTCATTATATTGTTGAATTTATTCCTGAGTTCTTTGTATTTTTTATGTTATTATAAATATTGATTTATTTTATTTTAAAATTATTTTTGTAAGAAAAAATATATATCGTGTATTTTGTAATTTGACCTTCTATGGACTTTTTCTGGCTGTATTTACGCATTCCCGTATTCTGTTTTTGGATTCCTTAGGATTTTCTGTGAAATCAGGTCATCTGCAAATAAAATCAGTTTTGCTTCTTGCTTTCTGGTTTTTATAACTTTTATATTTCTTATGTTTGCCTTCTTGCCCTGGCAAGGACCTTCAGTAAAATGTTGAGTAGAAGTGAGGACATTTATCTTTGACTTTTTCACACCTTAGGGAGTCTGCTTTCACCATTATGCATAATGTTAGCTCTAAGTATTTGTTGATGGTCTTTATTATTGAGGGAAATCTCTTCTCTATTCCTCGTTTGCTCAGAGTTTTTATCATGAACAGTTAAATTCTGTCAACTGTATCTTCTGAAACTACTGAGTTGATGATATTTTGTGGTTATACAGCTACTCGGGGGCTGTTTTGTGAAACCAGTCAAGCTGGAACACTTAACGGTGACTAACTCAGTATTACATCCAAATATTAGTTCTCTCTCCCTCTCTATCTTATTTCTTTTTCTCTCCTCACTCCTGCTTCTTGTGAGTGAATTGTCTCAGACCATTCTGTTTCCTGGGGCTCCCAGGCTAAAGCACCTTATAGCTATTAAAGACACTGAATCAATAGCTAAAGATATTTTATGAAAAGAGCACAAGACCCAGATGGCTTCACAATTGAGTTCTTCCAAAATTTTAGGGAATAAATAATTTCAAGCATACACAAAGTCCTCCAAAGAATAACAAAGACTTATTCAGTCTCATTTTATGAAGTTAGCATATCTCTGATACCCAAACTAAAATATATAAGAGAAATAAATTAAAGGACAATCCAATCCATGAACATGGATGCAAAATTCTCAAAAACAGAAATGCTAGAATACCGAATCCATTGATATGGAACAATGCAAAAAAAATTGAGAAATCTGTACTTCTCCTGGAATGTTAATGTATATTAAATTTAGAAAGATAATTTATATATCTCAAAACATTAACAAGAATTTTTTTAAAAGATTTTTTTATCCATTCATGAGACAGAGAGAGAGAGAGAGAGGCAGAGGCAGAGACACAGGCAGAGGGAGAAGCAGGCCCCACGCAGGGAGCCCAATGTGAGTCTCGATCCCGGGACTCCAGAATCATGCCCTGGGCCAAAGGCAGGCGCTAAACCGCTGAGCCACCCAGGGATCCCCATTAACAAGAATTTAAGGATAAATGTAACATAATTATTCTAACTGATGTAGAAAACATTGATAAACCTCAGCATCAATTCAACATAAAAAATTCTTTGTAAAATAGGAATAGAATGGAACTTCCTTTAATATAAAACTGGTCACAGAAAACCTAGAGCATATTTACATTATACTAAATGCATAAAGCTAAAAGCATTTTTTTTTCAAAATTAAAAACAGGACATGGGTGTCAGCTGCCACCACTTGTATACAATACTGTTGGAGACTAAGCCATGCAATAGGCATGACAAAAGAAATAAAAGGCACAACAGAGGAGAGGAAGAAAATTAATTAGCCATTTCTTTTTTAGAGGACGTAAATTTATACAGAAAAATTCAAAATTATCTACAAAGAATTATTAGAATCAACTAAGAAGATTTTTAAAATATTTCTAGATACAAAATTAATATACAATAATAGCATGCAAATTTATGTACTACCATAAAACTATACTCCATGATGTAGGAAGAGATTTCACATCAGGTGAGCAAGTGCTTTATGAGACAATTATAAAATTTTATTAAAAGACAGTAAAATAGTTAAAAGAGTAGATAAATATACTTGATCTTAATGACTGAAAGATCCAATATTTAAGGATATTACTTTTCAAATCTATATGTAGATTTACTTTTTTTTTTAAAGATTTTATTTATTTATTCATGAAAGACACACACAGAGAGAAAGAGAGAGGCAGAGACACAGGCAGAGGGAGAAGCAGGGTCCCTGTAGGGAGCCCGAGGTGGGACTCAATCCCGGGTCTCCAGGATCACGCCCTGGGCTGAAGGCAGGAGCCAAACCCCTGAGCCACCCAGGCATCTCCCAAATCTATATATAGATTTAATGTAATTTTGGCATTGCCTTTTCTGACTGTAACATAACTATAATGGAGGGAAGAAACTTTCGCACTCGCTCATTGTCTTTTTTGCACTCTGGCTTCCTAGTATGAAAACAGGGTTACTTCTATATCCTGGGTGCTTTTGCATTTCCTATCTGTAAGCCTCCCAGCCATGGAATGTAGACATGAACTAGTAAGTCTCAGAGTTCAAAGGTTAGAACCTCTCAGGACCTCCCCAACCCTGCATCCTGAAATGTATTCCTAAGAACATCCTTTCTTCTTCTGTGGTCAATGAAATTTCATGAAAATATCACCCTTTGCATGGATATCTGTGTTGTTGTGTCAATGCCAGTCCTAACAGCAATGGCAATAGAACAGCAGACTAAAAACGAAAACAAAAACAAAAACAAAAAAAAAAAAATAAGGAAAAAAAAGAAAAAAAAAAAGAACAGCAGACATCACTTAAGGCACCTGGCATAGGGGATTATTTGTAAGCAAGCAAATGACAATTCCAAGGACAATGGGAAATAACTACACGTTCAGTTAAGAGTCTTTTGGTTACAAGGGACAAAAAACTCAACCTGATTTGACTGATTCCTAACTGGAAGGTTGAGATGTTGAACAGCTTTCAAAGTTCAAAGTTGTCATTAGGAGAGGTTGTTCATCTTTTTGTTGAATTCTGTTCTCTTCCATGCCCGGGATTCATTCTTAGACTCCATATAGCTATGATAGTTCTAGATAGTTTCAGCCTTGTACACTTGGTTCAAGTCCAACAGAAAAGAAAGCTTTCCTACGTCTTTATATACTCAGCTAAGTCTCCACTTAACTGGTAAGGTCCGTGTTGTGGGCACCATTCCTGCAGCCGGGGCTGGAATCCTTTTCAGATGACATGAACCAAGAGGGAAAAAGGAGCAGCAAAATCTGTGGCTTTGCTAAAAGGACACAGAACAGAAGGTTGGGAGAGAAAACAACATCTACTTTATAAAGCGAGGTCTGTATGTCTAGACAAACTGGATTTTTGAGATGGGATCGATCATACACCAGTGGGTGAATTGATTATTACTGATAATATGACACCATTAATAATGAAAAGCTGACAATGTCTGGATTCCTCAGATTACTGGCTGCAATCTGAAAATGATCTTTTGGGAAAATTAAATTAACCCTTTTGATGCCATCTACTTCTAACACCATGACCTTGCAAGGGCTCAATGTCTAAAACTCCATAATTAGAATCCTATTGCTTTGATTAAAACCACTGAAGACTTTCTGCCTACATAGAATGCAAAATGTCATATCCCAACTTATACAGAAACAGGAATTTGTGTTTCAGCAGCATTGAGATTAGAAGGAGAATATGAGCAGGTAAGGAAGCAGAAAGGGAAAACAAGATCCCAAGGATAATCCTGACCTTTTACCTCTAGTCTCGTGATCCTCTTTATATTTAGAGCAGTGGTTTTTAAGTTGATGATTTTTCCAGCTTGGGAGTTGGCCACGTTTGGAGAAATTTTTGGTTTTTCCGAGTAGGCGTGTGGCAGTAGGGTACTGGCATCTAGCAGGTGGAGGCCAGGGATGTTACGTATCCTACAATGCAAAGGAAAGCTCCTAACAACAAAGACTTATCCTGCCCAATATGTCACCGGTATTGCTCTTGAGGAACCCTGGTTTTACACTCAGAATCAAATTTCCAGATCAACAAATGACACCGTGATTGCTGTTCTCTCCTGGCTAGTTGATAGCAGCTGGGAAGTCATCTATTACAGTTAATGAGGTTTTTGTCTTTCTTTCAAATACGCTACATGATGGCCTAGTGTCCTTTGTGACTTAGACTTCTAACAGCGGGTAAAGCTCGCTACATTAGCCTACCTGAGAAGTTGGGGTTGGCAGACACTAGCTTCAGCAGACATTGTGCATGTTGAGTCCCTGACAATACTGGGGCTCTTGTTTTTCCCTGTCAATTTAATTTTCCGACTTAACACCAACAGTGAGCACAACTGTCTTGCTGTGTCTGACACTATCATTTTGGGCAGATCATGTAGAAAGAAATAAAAAGTGAAGCACAGAGCAAAGATCCAATTTTCTTCCTGAAAGAAAAGGACTCGAGGTGAACCAATTTGTTTGGCTGATTTATGCACCTTGGACCACTGGGCAGCTGAAAAGGAAGTAACATCCCCCAAATAAGTAACAAAGCAATGCTGTATTTCTAGTATAATGAAGGAGCTAGTAAAGAAACTATACCCCTGATGGGTGTTTAGATTGAGTGAGCAAGCTCAGTAATGTTGTTGCTGAGTGAGACATTTCCTGGAAGACAGAAAACTATGTCAAAGTGTACACAGCCTTTGTCTTCTCAAGGGTATTAGCAATGATACATTATCAGCGTGATCCAAATCAGTGGGCCTTACCTCCTATCCCGAGCTCTGGTGATGGCAACCTTACCCTCTCCAAAGAGCAGTAAGAGAAACTTCATTCTATTACATAATCTGATCTTGCCTGTCTATGTAGCGATTGCCTACGTGATCCAGATGGTTTTCACTTTGAGGCTACTTGTGACTCTTTCAAAGCAACTCAGATACTACTTAACGGTGGAGAAACATTGAGTTTACAAACACTCTGGCATATAATTAATACTTGGACCATCACAAGAACCCATACATAAGGTCGGATACTGAGACAGAGCGGAGAAATGCTTTGCCTAAAGTCGTAGAGCTAGTAAAAGCTAGAGTCAAAACCCAGCTCTGTTGTCTAATTGCTGTTCCAGGGCTTTTTCCACTACACCAATATAGGCTTCTACTCATAGGGAGAGAAACAGCACAAAAGGAAGTCCATTTAAAACAAGGAAGAAGAAGAAAAAATATTTTGGAACCCAACTTTCATCTTTTCTGAGAATGACAAAGTGAAATTTGAATAAAATGCTTATATCCGAGTGTCTAATATAAACTTGGTGTTTATATTCAAATTCCTCAGGTAAATTTTCCTAGGATTCTGATATTTTATGTATCTGGAGAAGGAGTTAGTAGGGAAATATCTCAAACGAAAGAAAGCCAGTGTGTACAAAGAAAAGAAGGAAACAATTTTCTAAGAGTCTTTAAATTCCTTTCATCAGAGAGTTGCAGCTCATAGTGGCCATAGAGGGTGGAGAGGAAATGCGCTGCCATCTTTGGTATGTTGGAGCCTTATATAGATTTACGAATCACACACTGAAAATGGAAATTGATGGTTACTGTAGGAGTTTTTTCCATAAACTAACTCTTCCTGTAATTTAAATCTGTAACGTTTGCAAATTTAAGTCTTGGTAGGAAAGACCTTGCTTAAACTGGCAAACTTGCAAGCTCATTATCAACATACTTGCTGGAGAGGTCACATGTGTGCAAATCTCAGTCCCCACAGATGCTTCTCCTGGGGACTGGCGTCCCTCCTACATAATAGACCCTGGGCCTACATGACAAGAGACTTAAAGCACCACGAAGTTAGGGTAGAACCAGGACTTCACATATATATTAAACTCTGTTAGTACATAGTTACTGCCAAAGAATTTCTGAATAAACTGCAGAGTAATGTAGACATAAGAAGCATCGGCAGTGTTGACTGGCTTCAATCCAGCTTGTCATTTGGATCCTCTGCTGTTCCTATCTTGCGTTCATAATAATGATGCCACTTTTTTGCATCCCAGGAATGCCAGTTTAGGGAAAGCTGAAGACAGTATTATCTAAGGAGGCCGATGCTATTTTGTCTAGCATTAAGCTCAGGAGCAGCAAAACATTAAAAGGGAAAGGTAGGAGTTCTTCAAGAAGAGTAGAAGTCATTTGTTCATAGTGAAAGAGTTTGAGTCCAGCCTGTTAAAAAGGTTAAAGGGAGGGTGTTTGTGTGGCTCAGATGGTTAAGCATCTGCTTTCAGCTCACGTGATGATCCCAGGTCCTGGGATGGAGCCTTGCATCCGCTGCCCTGCTCCATAGGGAGCCTGCTTCTCCGTCTCCCCCTGCCTGCCGCTCCCCCTGCTTGTGTTCTCTCTCTCTCTGTCAAATAAAGGAATAAAATATATATTTTTTAAAAAGTTAAAGTGATGTTTCAGAGCACTCACTCCTGCCCTGAAATTTATTTATTTTGTTCATGACTTAATTTTTTCCCCCACTCGGTTATAGCACAAAAGGCAGGATGAGATTCTAGAGAAAGAGATGATAAAATACAGATTATTAAGGCTATAAAAGAGTTTTATTCATTTTCTTAACCAATATTTCTTTTTCTCCTCTCAGTCGTTTTCTTTTCTTTTCCCAACGGTTTTCTCTTTCAAGGTCATTTTTAATCAAGAACAAATAAATTCAGGGCCAGATTTCCTAGGCCAACCACCTGATTGGGAGATGGAAAGACCTGGAAGGCTGGGGCCTATCCTTGCTGCTGCCTCAATGATGTCGAAAAATAATACTTAGGCAGGGATGGGCTGGACTGTGCCAGGGTAGGAGACTGTGCTAGTTTTCATTCTGGGTCCCGAGGAGGTCAGGGAGCTGCATGTAGATGAAGGGGACCATGTGAGTGGGGCTCCAGGCTCCCCCCTCAAGCTCAAGGTTTATTAAAGACATTCAACCTTCATCTTTAAGTACCAGGCTTCCACATGAAATATTTTTAACTAAAAAAGGGGGTTAAGTACTAATTACAATTGGAAATGAGTCATTTCTATGATGAACAAACTGAGGTCCAGAGAGCTTATGTGGTCATCTAGGAATAAGAAGCCTAATTTCCTGTAATAGATACACTTTTACACTTGAAGGACAGAGGCCTCACTTGCAATTTCAATTCACTTGGAGAACAGTTTATACCTAGGTTAATAGACATGCCGGGACTTTTACGAGTTAGGACGGAAGGAGTGATGGATTGCTTTCCACCTTGATACCTTAAAAGACACACCAAATAATCTGAGCGTGGTTCTGACCTGCTAAAATGCCTGCCCTGTAGTCTCCCACAACCTGAAACTTTTCAAAGACACATGCCTCTTGTTTTTCCTTTGATATTGGACATATTGCAGTAACTTAATAACTGATAGCAATAGAAATTTTATTTTACACATCTACTTTCACTTGTACATCTTGGAATTTAAAAAGAAAGGCTTTTAACTATTATAAAGACTTCTTACTTACTAGTGTTTATAATTACTACAGCCCCAGTTTACTAGATTACTAGTTGTAGCTTGAAAGAACTGAAGTAAACATTAAATAAAACAAGTTGTATGAATGAAAGCTATTCCTTCCTTTCTATATAATTTCTGATTATCTTTTATGTTTCACTTTATACTCATTAAATTTTTTCTACTTAGGGATAAATTATTCATGACAGTGATCTTTTTCAAAATGTAAATGTTTAGAAGGTAGGAACTTTATTATTCTTAAAGCATCAACTATGACTTGTAATTATGTGATGGTGATGAAGAACAAAAAGCAGTTTTAGGGCAAGTTCTTTTTTTCAATGGTATATGTTTTCATTAATGTATGGAAGCCTAATGTCAGAAGACATATGACTTTTTGGAAGTTAACAATATCATATACATATACAAGTATGTATATAAACCATTATTAATATATACCAATATGTAAAAATCATTTTATTATGCAAATATTTCCTTTAATTTAATCTCCTATATAAGGTACGTGATCATGTGTCTTAGATATATTCAATAAAGGTTTGTAAGATTTTCCTTCGTTTGGTCAATAAATGATTAAAAGCATTTTAAGGTTAATGATCTCATGATGTGATCAATCATTCTAACCTACAATCTGCCACCAGGGCTTCTCATTTTGCTGAAAGCAAATGATTTCTTGATAATGATCACAAGAAGCACATCTGTATGCTGGTTGAAAAGTTAATTAAAATGTGATTCCATCTGGTAGTCCAGTTGGGAATGTCACTATTCGATTTAATCTACAATGAGCTGAAATGAACTCTGCATAATCAAAAGATATAATGCAGTGGGGGCCATGGAGATGTAAGTTAGGCAGTGTTGCACATGTTAATTTAAATCTTTTTTTCTTCTCTTTAAAATTTTTTCTTTTATAAAAGTTAGAAACCTGGGAAAACAAAATTTCCTTATGATTTTCTCATTATGAGTACATTTCCCTATATGTGAATTTTGTCTAAATACTCATTTATTCCCATTTTCTCCCTTCATTTTTAATAGAGTTGGAGAGCGATGTGAGCACAAATATTCTCTTGAAGCTGCTGACTTCAATTGCTTGTTCTGCTCTGATACCATGTGTATTAGGTTCTTACTGCTGTTATAAAAAATTATCACTAACTCGGTGTCTTAACACAAATTTATTATCTTACAGTTCTGGAGGTCAGAATGTCCAGAATGGGTACCACTGGCTAAAGTCAAGCTATAAGTAAGATCGTGTTCCTTCTAGAGGCTCTAGGACAGAATCTGTTTTCTTGCCTATGCAAGCTCTTGAGGTTGTCCACATCCTTTTGATCTGGTTCCCTTCCCTCTTCGAAGGCAGCAATGGATGATCAGGTCTTTCTCATGACACTATCTCTGGTTCTGACTCTTCGATTTCTCTCTTTCTGTTAGAAGACCTTAGTGATTACCTTGAGCCCAGCCAGATAATACATAATAATCTCCTTGTCTTAAAATCAACTGATTAGCAACCTCAATTTCATCTGCATCTTTAATTACCTCTTGCCATTGTAATACAACATATTCACAACTTTTGGGGATTAGGATGTGGACATCTTTGGGAGGCCATTATTCTATCTTCCATACGTTGTAACTAATTTACTCTAGTCCATATTCTTGCATAGAGACTGATGCCTTTACCTTCCTCCAGAGTAACTGGAAATTTTTTCCTTTTGGGTTTGGCTGATGTCTATCAGTTTGCACATATGCTGACAAGCTGACAAGTATTTCTACTCACAGGTTTTCCCAAGGGATGAAGAACTGGAAAAAAAAACTTACATTTAAAGGCTGTTTCCTTTGGGTGTTATTGCAATGTAGAATTGAGCACGTATAAAATTCTGTTTCCTTGTATGGAAAAGCAGAAGTTGTTTTTAAAATTAACTCAGAAATTCAGTGTGGGTCTTATTATTATGATATAGCCAATTTTTAAGCTACTAATTCAATTACAGCAGTTTGGTTAATATTCCATCTTATAAAATTACTTTCCATTTTACTTTTCTTTAGAAAGTGGAGGTGACTTAGTTTTCATCAAACATATTTCAGCTACACTTAAAGAGGTAGAAAGTTAGACTTTACTTGTTGAGGTTGCAGCTTCTCAATTATTAACCCAACCCTAAATTCCAGACTCCATAGAAGATATCTAATGAAGTGTACATACTTCTGTGAATAAAAATCCGCCCAATGAGATAACCATATAGAATTACTATTGAGATAGTGGCGATACAAGTGTAAAACTATTTGCATTTAGGAGACATTCATTTTATTTTATTTTATTTTTAAATATTTATTTATTTATTCATGAGGGAGAGAGAGAGAGAGAGAAAGAGAGAGAGGCAGAGACCCAGGCAGAGGAAGAAGCAGGCTCCCCGCAGGGAGCCCAATGCAGGACTTGATCCCAGATCCTGGGATCACATCCTGGCTCAGCTGCTGAGCCACCCAGATGTCCCAGGAGACATTCATTTTAAAACTAGAAAAATATAAGAAGCTCTAATGCTGATAAGAAGAAGTTTAGCGTATCAGTAGATGTTAATCATGCAAACAGAACCACTAGGGCACATATTGATATACGAAAGGGTTTGTTATATAGATCTGACATTACATAATTTTGTGAGCTGGGTCAGCAGTTTCCGCTGTCTTCGTGTCTGATGCTAGAGAGGCAGGAGGAGGAGAAGGGAAGATTGACGTGAAGTAGGGGAGAGCAAGGATAAGCCATGAGTGCGAATTAGAGCCCATGAGCCCATGTGCCTCTGGCCTTGAAGAGACTGGTGCCTAGTGGAAGCAGAGGCCCTTTGCCATCAAGCCCAGAGTTAGAGGAGCTACAGGAGAATCCAGGGGAAGAAGCATGACTTTCAGGGGTGGATGTGACCTCACGCCAGGGAGAGGAGTCAGAAGACAAGTGACGGCAGGTCTGAATGATGGAGTGGCTACTGCTTCATTCTGCCCCATGAGCTCCACGATCTCCCTTGTTACCTGTGTTAGCTGGTCATGGATATGAAGAGAATTTTGGGAAATGTTGTTTGGCCTAGCCAAGCTGACACATGACAAAGCCACCACACATAGCCTGGGAACATGGACGATCTAAGCAAATACTTAGCTCTAGTAATTCTCCAACCATCAAGAACAACACGTAACCTTGCTCTTCCCCTTTTCCCTTCTCCACACTCAGTTTTGGGACTGAATTTGTTTGTTTCCTGAAACACTACAAAATATTTTTTCTTTAGGATAAAGAATACTAACTGGTATCAAAAGCCTTTAGATCTCTCACTTTCCTTTCTCAATGTACTGCCAGATGTCATTGGTCTTTTAGAGCCAAGTAATATTTTGTTCTGTTTCAGCAATGGGAAACAGGGAATAGGACAGAAATGAAGACACCTCTTTTCATAGAAATGTAGTACTTTTAAATAGCTAAATGAAATAGAAATTGAGATAATTACCTGTATTTTCCCAGGTTTTTCTTTAAAGTGTTCCTTTCAGTTGAGTTTTATTCTTCCAGAAAAGTCTTTTTTTTTTTACTTTGTATTATTCAGATATTTTCATTTATTCACTATTTTATCTCACATTGTGTGTCTGGCCTAGACAATTAATACACAGGCATTTTATGAAATTAGTTTTCATAAAATTCTGTTCTAACAACTGATGAAGGGTTACTTGTAGTGTAGTTTGAAGAAATGACCAAAAATAACTATGAATGTGTTATATGTAATCAAGAGGAGAATTCCAACAATTACTTGGATCATGTAGAAAGAAAAAAAAATACCTTTTCTTAATTGGGTATTTAAAGCAAAATTGCATTATTTGGGACGCTTTATCTTCAAAATTGTCCCAATCTCCAAATCCCTTTGGGTGCACAAAAAATCGAAATGAAATACATATACATTTCAAAGTCAATCTAAGTGTAAGAGTGAAGATTTTTATATTCCAGAATTTTTTTAGAAATAATTAGTCCTTTCATTATCACCTCTTTGACCACTGTAAACATATATTATAATGACTTTAAATTATCCAAATAGCACAATTACTTTAACAATCTCAACATGTAAAAAATAATCTAAACATCTAAATAAACTTTCTAATACAGATTTATTGCACGTATGAAAAGCTCTTTATCTACAGGGTTAACATGTGATCATGTATCTTATTTTGACATTGTGTATTAGCTGTTTTGGAGTTAAGTTTCTTACTATACACTTTCCTGATGTTCATTATGAATATGATAATAAGAGTAGGGGCATAATGAAAACAAATGGCCATTTGATAAGCTTATTCTAGTCTTCTTCATTATAAAGCAATCATGTATCTTCCTACTGCATATAACAAGGCTCTAATTATATTGAAATGTTCAGGGAACAACATAAACCACAGAGGCAAAATGCAAATGGTATGTTCTTGGCTTTGGGTTCATAAAATGTGCTTATAGCATTCTGAGCACAACTTTAACATTTATTTTTTATACGTGTAGTAAAAGAGAAAGCTTAGATGAGAAGACTTTAGGGTTCCTATTTCTCTCTAAATCAGTCAGAATGCAGTTCTTCTCTGCACTATAGATCTTTACTGTTCATTCTACCTTTAATGAAGTCTGAGGGAAGAAATCCAGGGAGGCCCTAGGAAATCCTCTGGTGAGATAAATGAGTTCATGACCTGTACTCCGTCCTTACTTCCCTACCTGTTCCGATATTGTTCTTGTTAATTGAGCAAGAGTATATTTATTTTTACAGTTGGGCCATTCTTCTCTTGTCCAGGGAGGAATCAACCCTTCCCTGACTTAATTAATTTTATTTGCTAAGGCTTGCTTAAACTGAGTTTCTCTAGAGCATTAATTTTCAATCTGTAGACTAAAAGTTTTGGAAATTCCATGCAAAATGATTTTTCATATGTGCCTACGCATTTTTCTGGAGAGAAGAATGCAGGCCTTTATAAAATTGTCACTGGGGACCGTCACCAACAGAAGTTTAAAAATCACTGCTTGAGAGGTTCTCTGAATGACTTCCCACTTAGCATTGTACTGTATGCTTAGAAAAATCAGTAAAGAAGAGGAATATTCCAGTACATTCCGCATGGCATTTGACCATCCATACCTTGTTTGGGAACATTTTGTACTAGATAGCAAAGGCTTTCATATTAAGGACACTGAGAGCACTCCTTTTTAATTAATGAGTCATACTGTCATACTGGCAGTGAATTATTTAGTCCCAAACATCACTCACTCTTTTCTAGTAATTAGATTGACAACAGCACCACATTAAGATTTATCTGTCAAAGTTTTCTGATGATATAGCCACAAGCTTTTTTGAAATTTCTCATTTTACATTTTTTATGAAGAATTAAACATAATCTGAAAACTATGCCAATATAGTCAGTTAGGATAAAAAATACATCTTACTCCTCCACCTCAAGGTCTAGACCTATTCATTTCGTGTGTGTGTGTGTGTGTGTGTGTGTGTGTGTGTGCTGTGCCTGAGATGGCCCGCTGAGCCCTTCATTAAGACAGTTACTGGGTATTTCCCAGGTCTGGATATTGCTCCAGCACTCTGGATACACTGTTGTTTAAAAAGAAGAATCACCAGGTCTTGGTAATTTTCAAGATGTGAGAATGAGCGAAAAAGAACAACCTAGTATGACATCTAGGTTTCCTGCTTTGATAACTGGAAGCTAGAAGTACAGCTTAATAAGATGTACTTAATATAGGAGGAAGGATATGTTAAGGTATAGAAAGCACATGAAGAAATCCTTAAAATATTTTTAGTGGCTGAGATGCTTATTTTATTATGCTAAGAGTTGAGGCCATCTAGCACGGAAAAATCTCTAAGGTTATTATATTTGCTAGTTCTTTGAAGGAAGAGTGGCTTACATTCCATAACAGGACATGATAGAGCCTCATAGCTAGTCTTTTTCTTTCTTTCTTTCTTTCTTTCTTTCTTTCTTTCTTTCTTTCTTTTTTTTACTTTGAGAAAATATGCCTTGTAGTGAAAATTATTCACCCCCTGGGGTTAGAGAAATTCCTGAGAAATACCCATCCCTGAATATTACGTGCCTTAAGTCTCAAGTTCCCTGGTTACATCTATAGTGACCATATAGATGTATCGATAGAAAACCCAAGAGGGTTTATAAGGTTATGTAATTTCTAATGATGATTAGACACAGAGATGGGTCAGCAGCTGAGTATTATTAGTTTCAATCATTTCCAACTTTGTTTGTTGCAGGTTGTCACTATAATACCATAACCTGGGACCAATAGTATGCCAGGGCTCTCTTGTACTGGAGCTCATGAGAGCTAATTGTTAAATCTTCAGTAATATTGTGACTAGTTGTTGATGCCAGGCATTATTACAAAGTCAAGTTATATAAAGCCACAATTAAATAGGTTATATGAAAAAAAATAATAAACACTCAAACTTATTACTTCTAAATTATTTTACTATTGTTAACTATTATCGAGGTTCTTGAGGGTATTTACACCTCTTGTATCTGTATGGTGGAAATATATATAATGGTGTGCTACTGTTCCTCTTTTCCCAAATCTAATTTAATGCGGTTACATTGGTAGCTCAATATCAGTCATGTTGAGAGTATATCACTGAAATTGGTAAATTCTACAAGTCAAGTTTTATTTGCCCATAGACTGTTAAAGTTAAGGTTGCAGAGAAAATGTTAATAATGGGGAATTCAATTTAAAAGCATGTTTTTCTGTAGCCATTATAGTATAAGCAGCATAAAAAATTGAGGAAATATTCCTCTTGTATTGAAGACTATGATCTAACTTACCAAAGAAAGAATTTATCACTGACCACTGATGAACCAGTGATGTTGCCACATCCATTTGTGATGTTTCACTCTCATTTTACGGTCAAATAAAACAAAAGCATCACCCAACTCTCATCTGTCAATTGCAGCCATATGTTGGCTGCAATACAACGTACTACAAAAAGTAAGTAAAGCATTCTGGAAAATCAACAGGCTATCTGGAATCTACAATAGAATATTGCAAATTTTATCACTTGTAAGTTGTGTGCTACAGATCCTGGATATCAGTAAAGTTTATAATGAATGTATGTATGAATATGTATGCAATTTTTTTTTCAGGGAGTACCTGCTAAACACCACTGTCTCAGACAGAACCAGTGACTTTCCCACTTTCAAGAGGTCTAAATATCAGTGTTTGGGGGCTACCTGGCTGCATTCTGAAATTATGAATATTTATGGACTATTCCCTAGTTGTGTAGTCATAAGACTAAATTGATGTACTGGAAGAAAATGAAATGGGCAATTAAAACTAAGAAAATTATATTATTTAGATGACATTTTATTTATTCTATTGTGTTCTATAAAGTTTTCTTAAGTCTAATGTACTTCTCAGAATGGGGTTTAGAAGAGTTACCTTATATTTATATGGAATTCTCAGTTTCCATACATTTCTATATACCATCTCAAAGATCCTTATAAAATGTGTGAATAAGCAAGTATTATTATCTTATGAGATATGGCTGAGGATATTGAGGTGTGCAAGGATAACTTTACTTCAATGTTGCACAGTTGAGCTGAGAATGGAACTTTGGACTTCCAGGGTACCTACCATTAAAGCCAGCCACTACCTCTCCAAATAGATTTTCTTTTTAATATAATTGTCAACTATGTGCTTGAAGCCTTATTTCACTGTCCTGGGTAAGAAAAAACAATGGAATAAAATGGTAAGAGCAAATGGCATTGGAGAAGGGAGGTCTGCAATGTATTTCAGGAAAGGATTTTTTTCTCTCTGTGTTCAGAATCCTGAATGACAGTTTTAAGATTGCTTTTTTCCTTAATTTATGTTGTGAGTTTCTTTTTATGATTATCAATGAGTTCTCACATGAGTATGCAATCATAATAAGAGTCAAACTCCAGCAATTTCCTGACAAGTTATAAAACAATAAAATACTCCTAAATGGTATATCACCGAAGACGGTATTTTTATACCAGAGGTGTGGTGACACCTATAAATCATCTAAGCATTCCTCCTGAGATTTCTATTCTCACCTGGAGAAACTAAAGGAAAAATGCATGTAGAAAGTGTTATCCAGAGAAAACAAATATAACTTTGGAGAAAATTAAAGACCTAGAAGTCTTGTAATGCTTATGTAAATTAGAGAATATAATGTTTATCTGCCTCAATTCTCCCATGTTTACTCCATACTTTTAAAGGTCTGAAAACTTAGCATATGATATAAAAAATAAAATAGAAATGGCTGATTATGGCTTTTCAAGAAATATTTTTATTTATATATACAATCTACATGCAGGTTCAGTATATTTGCTTTCATAGTCTAAAATGAAATCCCAAGGGAAGGGATTGAGTCTAAAGTTTAAAAAAATCTGGTCGGGTGAGCAGTCGTTAAAGAGAAAAAGGGGTAAGATGGAGACTTGTACTCTTTAAATAGTTCTTACATAGTACAATGTTGCTGTGCTTTTGAGCAGCTGGAAATTACTTTCAGGTCCATGACCCAAGTATAGGTGTCACAATAGGCTCTCTATGGATATCGTTCCATCAAGAACCCCCTGAGGAGTGCTGGGGAATGCTCTCCTTTATGAACAGCAACAACATACTCAAACAAGGCTAGAAAAAGAAACAAAACAAAATAATATCCCCAAATCCTTTGTTTGTTTGGCTCATCTTAGCAAAGATGAGATGAATAAGGATTTTCCAAACCACTTTTCTTGACCTCAGGAGATCAAGAAGAAATAAACCACAAATGTATTGATTTCCAAGCACATATTTTTGACCTCCAATCACTAACTTTAAATCTAAGAGACAGGTTCAAATTCACTAGACTCTGGGGTTACTTCTGACTTCCCTACGTCCCTGTATGCCAACCCTCCAGAAGGAACTAGTTTATCTGCGCCCATAACAGATGTCCTTGAAGAAGCTGTCTTCTTAGAGCTTGTCAATTTATTTTCACCCTGTAGTTATCCACCACATTCCACCGGCAGACAACCTACAACACTGTTGTCCTGGCTGCAGATGAAAATGCCTCTCCCACAAATAAGAGAGGAAACTGTTTCCTTACAGGTTAATGCATTATAATCCTCAATCAAAAAAACCACAACACAACACAAATTGCATACAAATAATAGGAAATTTCATTAAAGAGTCAGTTAAACATTTGCTTTATTTCACTGAGCCAGTGGACTGTTTATCTCTTGATAATAAAAAGAAATCCTTTGGTATTACAGAACCTGTTTCCAAGCCATAATTTTATGAAACATTAGAATTTTAGTTTTTGGGACCTGCAATAAGACTGTTGCAACTTTTTCTTACAGGTGTAAAAAAAAAAGTTTCCCTTGGTGATTTTCCTAATATTACATAACTTCGGTCAATAGGCATATTATTATTATTGGTAGCAAAATAATAATTCCTATATGCCAGGCATGATCACATATTTTGTCATTATCTCATTTAATCATCATGAAAATCTTCAAATTATATGTTGTGTTTTTTTCAGAGAGGGAGGCAGAGACGTGGGCAAGTCAGGTACCTTGCCCAGGGTGTAGCCTGGTCAGTGTTGGAGAGCTGCCTGATTCTACAGTTTCCTCCTTAGAAATTCCACCCATTCTCATCATTAGGAGAGGAAAAGAAATCCGGACAAGAAGAAATTCCGTTTTGTATAACCTGTGAATATCTGATTGATTTCATTCTGCCTCCTTGTCAATTGATAGACACACTGTTCTGTGTTCAGTCCCAAGATCGTCATTTTTGACCCTGAAGTGACACCAAATGTTACACTAGCTTTATTCCTGCTCTTTATGCTCTGATCTACCCTCTTATCTGAAGGAATGATTTACTTGTTCCCTTAAGGTGACATTATAAAATTTGCTTTTATTTATCTTGTTTCATTTTGTACCTACGATATCTTGAAAGTCTTTTTTTAAAAAAATATTAAAATAATTTTATGCAATTTATAAATGCTACTACCCATGACTGTAGTTGTACTTTTCTGTCATTCCCATTTACCAAGTAGGAAATGGTATTTTTCCCCCCTGCGGTTTAAATATTTTGCTTGAGGCTCTCTGTACAAGAATGGCCAGATTTACCCAGAAGGAGTGCATTTATTAAAAAAATAAAAAATAAAAAAAAAACTCCAAAAAGCTTCTTTTTTTCCCTTTAATCCACAATTTATTTATTTATTTTTTATAATAAATTTATTTTGTATTGGTGTTCAATTTACCAACATACAGAATAACACCCAGTGCTCATCCCGTCAAGTGCCCCCCTCAGTGCCTGTCACCCATTCACCCCCACCCCCCGCCCTCCTCCCCTTCCACCACCCCTAGTTCGTTTCCCAGAATTAGGAGTCTTTATGTTCTGTCTCCCTTTCTGATATTTCCCACACATTCCTTCTCCCTTCCCTTCTATTCCCTTTCACTATTATTTATATTCCCCAAATGAATGAGACCAGATAATGTTTGTCCTTCTCCGATTGACTCATTTCACTCAGCATAATACCCTCCAGGTCCATCCACATCGAAGCAAATGGTGGGTATTTGTCGTTTCTGATGGCTGAGGAATATTCCATTGTATACATAAACCACATCTTCTTTATCCATCATCTTTCGATGGACACCGAGGCTCCTTCCACAGTTTGGCTATTGTGGACATGCTGCTAGAAACATCGGGGTGCAGGTGTCCCGGCATTTCACTGCATCTGCATCTTTGGGGTAAATCCCCAACAGTGCAATTGCTGGGTCGTAGGGCAGGTCTATTTTTAACTCTTTGAGGAACCTCCACACAGTTTCCCAGAGTGGCTGCACCAGTTCACATTCCCACCAACAGTGCAGGAGGGTTCCCCTTTCTCCACATCCTCTCCAACATTTGTGATTTCCTGCCTTGTTAATTTTCCCCATTCTCACTGGTGTGAGGTGGTATCTCATTGTGGTTTGGATTTGTATTTCCCTGATGGCAAGTGATGCAGAGCATTTTCTCATGTGCGTGTTGGCCATGTCTATGTCTTCCTCTGTGAGATTTCTCTTCATGTCTTTTGCCTGTTTCATGATTGGATTGTTTGTTTCTTTGGTGTTGAGTTTAATCAGTTCTTTATAGATCTTGGAAACTAGCCCTTTATCTGATACGTCATTTGCAAATATCTTCTCCCATTCTGTAGGTTGTCTTGTAGTTTTGTGGACTGTATCCTTTGCTGTGCAAAAGCTTCTTATCTTGATGAAGTCCCAATAGTTCATTTTTGCTTTTGTTTCTTTTGCCTTCGTGGATGTATCTTGCAAGAAGTTACTGTGGCTGAGTTCAAAAAGGGTGTTGCCTGTGTTCTCCTCTAGGATTTTGATGGACTCTTGTCTCACATTTAGATCTTTCATCCATTCTGAGTTTATCTTTGTGTATGGTGAAAGACAGTGGTCTAGTTTCGTTCTTCTGCATGTGGATGTCCAACTCCCCCTCTTCACCGATGACATGATACTCTACATAGAAAACCAAAAAGCCTCCACCCCAAGATTGCTAGGACTCATACAGCAATTTGGTAGCGTGGCAGAATACAAAATCAATGCCTAGAAATCAATGGCATTTCTATACGCTAACAATGAGACTGAAGAAAGAGAAATTAAGGAGTCAATCCCATTTACAATTGCACCCAAAAGCATAAGATACCTAGGAATAAACCTAACCAAAGAGGTAAAGGATCTATACCCTAAAAACTATAGAACACTTCTGAAACAAATTGAGGAAGACACAAAGAGATGGAAAAATATTCCATGCTCATGGATTGGAAGAATTAATACTGTGAAAATGTCAATGTTACCCAGGGCAATTTACACGTTTAATGCAATCCCTATCAAAATACCATGGACTTTCTTCAGAGAGTTAGAACAAATTATTTTAAGATTTGTGTGGAATCAGAAAAGACCCCGAATAGCCAGGGGAATTTTAAAAAAGAAAACGACAGCTGGGGGCATCACAATGCCAGATTTCAGGTTGTACTACAAAGCTGTGGTCATCAAAAAACCTGTTTATCAAAAAAAAAAAAATTTAAATGAACTATCCTATGTATTCAAAGATTTAAGCGGAAAAGTTAAAAATATAATTCTAAGATTCGACTTTCATGGAAGATTCTCTAAAGTGTCTAGGAGCTTGGGCAATCTCTGATAATTCTGACACGAAGCATCTAGATTACATGTTTTCATAATTTCACTATTTTAAAAAAATTTATACCCTTTGCTTTCAATTTAAGATCTTCCTAGTTGGAGATTTTCACTGACTCTTAAATCACAACAAACCCTGAGACTCTCAAACCCACCTCTCTTCCAAAGAGAATAAGACTTGTTTTTTTAAACATCATTTTTTTTTATCATTTTAAAGGCACAGATTCTTTTTTCTCTCTAAAATAGTTCAAATGCAACCAATAAACATGATATAAGTATATGAGTTTCTTTAACTGATTTCCAGAAGCCCCAATTCTTTCTTCACATGAGAAAAAAGACTAGAAATCTCACAGTTTCCTCACTACTGAGATATGGAGGCCCTGACTTATCTAATTTTCTCCAGTCACTAGATTATAAGACTGGAATTCCTTAAGAGAAATGACAAATAATATATGGAATAAGATTTAATTTGGATAATGTTAGAAAACATCTTAAAACCATTTCAGCTGCCACATAGTCTCAGACTAAAACGAAAATCAGAGAGGTTGGTAAAAGGGTATAAAAACCTTAAGCCATAAGACATAAAAGCTCCAATGATCTAATGTAAAACATGGTGACCACAGTTGATAACATTATATTGTGTTACTGAAATTTACTAAGAGAGTAGACTTAAATGTTCTCTCTCTCTCTCTCTCTCTCTAACACAGACAAAAACACATACACACAGAGATAAATAAGTGAGGTGATAAATGTGTTAATTAACTGGATGGGAGGACAATGTATAGTATATCAAATTACAACGATGTTATATATCAATTACTCCTCAATACAGCTGAAATAAAAAGTAAGAGGAGAATTAGAGAGATAATCAGAATTGTCATTATAGAGTGTTGATCTTCCCTCTTGTTGAAAAGCTGGTACAGCCACTTTGGAAAACAGTACGGAGATTCCTCAAAAAGGTAAAAGTAGAAAGCTGGTACAGCCACTTTGGAAAACAGTACGGAGATTCCTCAAAAAGGTAAAAGTAGAACTACCCTACGACCCAGCAATTGCACTACTGGGTATTTATCCAAAGGGTACAAACATAGTGATTCAAAGGGGAACATGCCCTCCAATGTTTATAGGAGCAATGTTCACAACAGCTCAATTATGGAAAGAGCCCCAATGATGTCCATCAATAGATGAATGGATAAAGAAGATATATATATACATATATTATATATATATATTATATATAGATATATATCCAAAATACTACTCAGCCTTCAGAAAGAATGAAATCTTGCTATTTACAATAACATGAATGGAACTCGAGGGTATTAGGCTGAGCGAAATAAGTCAGAGAAAGACAAATACCACACGATTTCATTTATGTGGAATTTAAGAAACAAAACAGATGAACATAGGGGAAGGAAAGGAAAAATAAAGTAAGATAAAAACAGAGAGGGAGGCAAACCATAAGAGACTCTAACTATAGGAAACAAACTAAAGGTTCCTGGAGGGAGGTGGGTAGGGGATGGGATGATTGGGTGATGGACATTATGGAGGGCACTTGATATAATGAGTACTGGGTGTTATATGCAGCTGATGAATAAATAAACTCTACTCCTGAAACTAATAATATAGTATATATTAACTAAATTGAATTTAAGTAAAAAATAAAAAAAGAACATTATGAACACAGCTTCAATGATTTATGCACAAAGATACTTTGATTCAGCTTTATTACAAGGTTATGAACAAATTATAATTTAAATTACTCAGAAATATGGGTAGCTTTGTTTCAGTTTTAGAGATAAAAACAAAACAAAAAAGTAATTCAGTTGCCCTAAATCCAAAAAATCAGGGAAAAGCAGTTTGAAATATCTTATTAACACAATGCTTCAGCAATTTCTCCCCTTTTTCTTAGGAAATACAGAGGTAATTATGTGTTGCAAGAGATTGAATACATTTCAAAGACTGAATGAGTCATGCACAATACAATGTTTATTGGAACTCTATTGACTATAACCTTTTGCACTTTGTAGTGAATTTCTGAAAAGTCATCTCGATAAAATCAAATTATGCCTCATTTTTTTTTGGTTTGAGTCTGGCAGATGCATAGCAAAGTACATAATAAAGTGAAAACTCTTAAGTCAATGGCCATTCTACCTACAGAAATAGGATTAAATTTTCTAACCTTTCTCTCTCTTTAAACGATTAGTTCTTCAGTTGATATTAAATCATTCTATCTTAAATATCTGAATGCCTTGGTGGCTACAATTATGCTGAGAATATTTAGTGTAAATATGTACCTTAAGTTGCATATCATTTGAATAATGATAATGCAGATAATGATATCCAGATAATAATAAGGCCTGTTTCTCCTCAATTAGCAGAGGCCATTGTGGGTAGTTCTTCTATTGTGCTTTTTATTTTATTTTATTTTTTTAAAGGTTTTATTTATTTATTTATGATAGTCACAGAGAGAGAGAGAGAGAGAGGCAGAGACACAGCAGAGGGAGAAGCAGGCTCCATGCACCGGGAGCCCGATGTGGGATTCGATCCCGGGTCTCCAGGATCGCGCCCTGGGCCAAAGGCAGGCGCCAAACCGCTGCGCCACCCAGGGATCCCCTATTGTGCTTTTTAGAAAGCAGACAAAAATTACTTTAACAAGTGACTTACAGCTATATATATAAATTTACATGCTAAATATATATATTTAAGAAGGAATTTGAATGAACAAATAAACAACTGAGCTAGCCATGCTGGTGTGTCTACCCCTAATATTAAGAAAAACAGCCAAACAGGCAACAGATTAGGAGAAATAAAATAATAATGTAATAGATATTATAAATTGAATGCTTTCCATGGTCTTATCCCTTGTTAAGCATTTTACACATTTGATTGCTTTGAATCTTCACAAGGAATCTGAGGTTGGTTCATCCCCTTTTATTTTTATTTATTTTTTTAATATTTTTTAAATCTTTTTTTTATTTATTTATGATAGTCATACAGAGAGAGAAAGAGAGAGAGGCAGAGACACAGGCAGAGGGAGAAGCAGGCTCCATGCACCAGGAGCCTGACGTGGGATTCGATCCCGGGTCTCCAGGATCGCGCCCTGGGCCAAAGGCAGGCGCCAAACCGCTGCGCCACCCAGGGATCCCGGTTCATCCCCTTTTACAAACGAGGAAACAAAGATTTAGAGAACTTAAGTTATTTGCCAAAGTGGTCCCATGTAGCTAGAGTCAAACCCATGTCTGTGCTGCTCTAGAGACCATGTTCCTACTCAACTCTGTGGCATCGTTTTCCTAAATAAAAGCAAAGTGACTGACAGGAGAACACAAGAGCAGCGTTCAAGTCAACTTCAACAGAAGCACCACATCACTGTCCAGTAAATCATTTCTTCTAGAATGGCCTCTGGATTTGAGAAGTTAGCAGAAGCTGGAATAAACTTAATTTTTAAATGAGTAATTGTACCATAATGCCCTAGCATGGCACCTACCACACCAACTAGATACCAACTACTGGAGACGCGTGGCCAAGGAATCAGTGTGTGTATATTTAAAATCCTGCTTTAAATGATTTTTAACTTAAAAAGAGGCTTCAAACGCTCAGATGGAAAGCAAAGGATTGTGTCTGTCAAGGATGGCAAAATGACTAGTGGAAGCTACACAGACACACAGACACACACTGGCTTAGCTGCAAGACTATCTTAAGAATAAACTTAAGCCTAATTATGTGCTTCAAAAGAGGCATTATTATTGGTATGTAATGTCGAAGCATGGTTGTCAGAGTGAATTTTCCCTCACTGAGAAGTACATACACACACTCACATAATAGTGATGGGGATTTACACAGACCCTGGCCAAATTTCAAAATCAGATTTTTATTTATCTTACATGTGGAGAGAAAAGGGTAGCATGCTATTCAGAAGAGATATTTGCTAGAAGCAAAGAACCAATAAACTGGATGAAAAAAAAATGGAGAGGAGTTGGAATGGAATGGAAAGAGTCCCTCATTGTGACAAATTTTGAGGATGAAAAAAAGTTTTAAATCTTTTTTTTTCAATAGCTTTTATCAGACGGCTAGAGTCTTTTGCAAAGTAGAACTACTATTCATGTTTATAAAGGCCTGAGTATAAACCAGGATATCACAAGCTAAATAGCAAATTACTGTGAAATTAAGACTGAATTCAGAAGTGAAGTTTGAAAAAAAGTTCCACTTGGAAATAAAATAATTAGGGTTTACCTAGGTATTTTTAGGTAAGCAAGTTAAATTATGCTATGACTTTCATATCATATTTGTATGGATATAGATTGAGTGCATTTTTTAGTAGAAAAAAAGCGACTGAGTCCTGTACTAACTTACGCACTTCTAGGTATCTGTTTCCTAGCTAATATCTAAATTAGCAATCCTTGAACTTTAGATCAGAGGTTCTCATCCAAGAGAGATTCTTGATGCCCAGAGGGTATTTGTTGATACCCGAAGACATTTTTTGTTGTTACAACTGGGCAGGGAGGTGCTGTTGGCATCTAGTAAGAAGAGACCATGGATGTTATTAAGCATTTTACAACGCACAGTCCACCCTCCCACGAAAAAAGAATTACCTTGTCCCAAAGATCAATAGTGCTGATGTTGCGGAAACCCTATTTTGAGCAACATGAGATGCCTCTGAGAAGCTTTTTAAAAATACATTTTCTTGGGCACTGTTTCTAGCAGTTCTGGTGTCAGGGGTAGAGACAGAATTCAGGAACCAGATTCCATTCCCCACCCTACCTCGGGTTGAGACACAGCGACCTAAGAACTCAGATACTTCGATCAAAGTCAAGTCAGCACCATTATCCAACTTACAAAAATGGGACCTAAGAGGATCTGCCCATTTCACCAGGGCGAGTTATGCAACTACAAAATCTAGCTGAATTTCTTGAATTATATTTATAAATAGAGCTTTAGCTCAGGAGGAGAGGCATCACCTGGCAGTCTGTTAGCATCTCAAGCCCCAGCCCAGAGCCACAGACTCTCAATCTGCATTTTCATAAGAACCCTGGCTTTTGTGAAGCTTTAATGGAACAATCAATCCAAAGTATTTAAATATAGCGTCTAGCACATTCACTCGCTATTGTAAGTGGCGGTGCTGAGGGTGGCGGTAGCGATGACAGTACAAGTGGGACGGCAAGGAGAGGCTGAAGACTGGAAATAGTTTAATGAAAAAAAGTTTCCTAAAAAAGAGGTGAGAATCGATCTAGGGTGTATGAGTTTTCTATTTCTGTGTAACAAACTGTTACAAGCTTAGTAGCTTAAAATAGCCATTATTTTCTCAGTCCTGTAGGAACGACTGGGTTTGCTCCTCAGGCTATCACAAGGCTGAAACCAGGGTGTCAATCAGATTGCCTGGAAGTTCAGGGAAAAATCCACTCCCAAGCTCTTTCTTGTTGGCAGAGTTCAGTTCCTCGTGGTCCTAGGACTGACGTTCCCATTCCCTGAAGGCTGTCTGTGGGGGGTATTCTCAGCTTCCAGATGCCACTCACATCCCTGGCCACGTCACCCTCTCCATCGTCAAGCCAGCAACAGTTCACCGAACGCTTCTCAGGCTTGGAATCTTTGCCTTTAGCTTCTGCCCCTGGCCAGAGAAAAGACTCTACTCCCAGGGGCTCCTGCGACTGGCCTGGGCCACCCTGCTAACGTCTCTTCCTTCAAGCCACCTGGCTCATCAGGCAGCTTCATCGTGCAAGTCCAACCCGTATATTTATATCCTCAGGGTCATGAGGAGGCAAGGACTCCTGGAGGACATCTGAGTCACGTGTGCCACCTGGGGCCACCGAGGCCCCAGGGGAGAGCAATCCCTGCAGTTTTAGAAACAGGGAAGGAGGGAGGGAGGGGACAGGATGGGGGTACATACCTGGCTGCACACAAGGTCTGCAGGCCTGAACTTTATTTGTCAAGGGAGAGGGTTTAATTTGCTACCAGTGAGTGGGAAGGTTTCGCTGGCAAGGCCTGAAGGCAAGGGACAGTTTGCGGATGGTGGCCGAGCAACGGCGGGGAGCTTTTCAGAGACAGAAAGGAGCCCGTCGCTGGACAGCAGGACTGGGCGGGAGGAGCGAGCGGAGCACAGGGCCTGGTGCTCTACAGGCGTGCAGCAGGCTCTGGAAACTTCCTGCCGGACCCAGGGACACGAGGACGGAGCCCCCAGGCCTGTGCAGCCCGCCCGGGAACTGGCCTCTGCACAAAGGGAGCCCGGAGGAGCCCAGCTCAGGCCAGTGCCTGGAGGAGGGTGTGCTGGCCTGTTGGCTCCTTCTCACTGTGACACAAAGATCAGGGACAGAGGATCACCTATACAGTCTCAAGATTTTAAATAAGGGAACAATAATATTTTTTTTTCCCCAAGATGTTTATAAGCCACAGATGACACAGCTTCATCCTGTCCCGGGGGCTGTAAGGGAAGCGCTGCCCGCGCCTGGCTCACTGCAAGGCCGGCTCTCCAGAGGGTCACGGTAATGACCGGACAATGCAGAGGAGAGGGGAAATGCTCCTACCTTCCTTCACACTTTATTAGACGTAAGAGATTGTGAAGTGTGAGGCGGACACAAGCAATGAGCCTCACCCGCACTGGTCTGCCGGGCCTCCAGCCTTGGGAAGCCGCTCTCTGTCCTTCGCAGCCCTGACCCTGCACCCCAGCTTCACGTCCTGCCTGTGTCACTCTCCGCAATCAGCGGGGACTCTACCTTCCTGGCCTGCTGTTTCACGCTGGGTTTAGGTGGTGTTAGGTGTTTGTTTGCTGCATGGCAATTCGAGAATATGTCAAGCAGCTCACATTATATAGATGCATTCAGCGAGTGCAGTTAGAACACTCCATGCTTGAGTTCTATAAAGAAATTTGGTGAATTTGAAGAATGCAAGCTCATTATGGTTTCCTATATAATAACCCCCTTTCACCCCTGTGTTCAAATCCCCGCCATGATACTCTTCAAAGTGGTTTTATGGCATTTTACATAACGTCTTCAAGACTATCATTTGAGAATAAATCAGTGAGGACTAAATAGCAAGACAAAGATTCTAAACATCTGTTTCTCTTAGAATATGTTCATGACTGTATTTACAAAAAAAAAAAATGGAGCCATAAATGGTGCCTCTCAAGTCGTATAAAATAGGTCAAGTCGCTATTCACAAGAAGTTAGATTTTCATACCTGATTTGGCTGCTTTGCCTTAAACCCAAAAATTCTCTGGATTTCGCTTACATTGGCTCAAGGCCTCATATTTAAAATACAGTGAAATGAATGTTTTTGGCATCTATTCAGTTTCCACGGTTATTTAGATGTGATCCCAAGAAAGACATTATGATGGAGAAAATTAAGGCTGATTATTGACAAATGTAAATGAGATAATGCTTAGTACTTTCAATAAAGTGTTCACCATATGTTAGGCATTCTGTTAAGTCCTCGTTTAATTTTCTCAATTTAAAAAGACCGTTATTATTATCCTCCCCATTTTCTAAAGGAGGAAGCGGAGCCTCAAAACTGTTGGGCAACCTTAGCACCGTCTAGCAGAAGATTTGGATTTTCATCCTGTGTCTGTTTCAAGTCTCTCCCCCTAAGGAAAAGTCACGTTGTGACATTTCTCCATCCAAAAGCCTCTAGTGCACTTTCTTCTCTCTCGACAGCATCATCACTGGTTCCCACGAGGTAGGGCCTGAGCTCGCTCTTGCTACGTCTCTAACCACTTACTTTCCCTTGGCTCGCTCGGTTCCAGCCACTCTCAAGCTCCTGCCTTTCTGCTTTCATATCGGTGTTCCCTCATCCGGAATTCTCTTCCCACAAATACCAGCGTGGCTTATGTCCTTGCTCCCTTCAGCTGTCTCCTCAAGCGTCAGCTTCAACAGGCCTGTCATCGTTCTCCCCTTGCACTGCACATTGCTTCATATTTCCCCATCACACTCAGGTGTGTGTCTGCTTACTTGTTTGTTCACTGCGTGTCTCTCCTTCCTTCCTGCACAAGAGCAGGACTTGGTTTTGTCTTGCTCAGTGTGATGTCCCTTACGCTCGGAACAGAGCCTGTCACGTAGCAGTCATTCCAATATTGTTGAACGAATATATGAATTATTAACACTTTATACCTCAAAGGGGAAAACCCATATGTGACTGGCTCCTGATCGGCTCCAATTCAGTGCCGGGAGACTGAAGAGGGAGATGCCCACTCGTAGTTTGGGGAGGGCGTGAGAGAGCAGATATAATCCTCAGTGACACGTTAAAGGGCTTGGTTCCCTGATTGTAATATGATGATAAAGGGCAGGCGTGAGACCGACATTAGGAAAAGCACTCGGGTTTGTATGAAACAGAATGGAGGAGAAGATAGTGAGCAAATCTTTCTGAGTTGAATAGAGAAGAAAAGAAGGAAAGAAGGGGAGACCAGAAACGTGGGGTCACTTAGAGCAGCTTGTGATGGGTGCCCAAAAAGAGGGGGGAAGAGGAGTCTGCCCATAATCTGCTATACCATCAGCATCTACAGGTGATCTAAGATGTTATGACACCATGGGAACACAGGTGACAGAGTGCCCTGGCAACACTGCCAACAATCTCCTGGATAGAGTGCGGCTTTGGGTGACATTTCTGGCAAGAAGGCTCCGATAGGCCGTGCATCTGAAACGGCACGGGAGCAAGTGGAGAGAAAAGGAAACTAGCAATTTGCTTAGATCCTACTTATACGTCAGGCATTTTTTTCTCAGTCCTCACGTACATTGTCTTTAAATTACAACAAATACCTGTAAGATGGTACATTCATGTAATGTCCAAGAATAAGGAAATTATGGTTCAGAGAATACAAAGCAACTTGCACAAAGTTGCTAAGTCAATAAGTTTCAGGAGTCTGTTGAAACCCAGATCTGCCACTCTCTGCCATTCATTCCTCCTTGCTTCCTCTCTCATTCAATATTTTGTTATTGCTTAGATAATTGGGACTTACCAATGTAACATGTGGTGAAAGAGGGAAACTCTTAAAGTGTGCATCCAGAAAAAGCTCAGATAGTCCAATCGTGTTTAGCTTTCATTCTTATGCAAGTAATTAATGCACTTTGCTTTTGATAATACTTGATTATTCTCACGTCTTCTTCCTTACTAGAGTCTCCATCGGAGGCTGTTTTTTTTTTTTTTAATTTTTATTTATTTATGATAGTCACAGAGAGAGAGAGAGAGGCAGAGACATAGGCAGAGGGAGAAGCAGGCTCCATGCACCGGGAGCCCGACGTGGGATTTGATCCCGGGTCTCCAGGATCGCGCCCTGGGCCAAAGGCAGGCGCTAAACCGCTGCGCCACCCAGGGATCCCTCGGAGGCTATTTCTCACATTATTTCCACGTCTCCAACCCTCAAACACATTTTTTTTTTTTACACACAGAAGATATTCAAATTGTTTTCTGTAAAATTTCTGTTAAAATTATAGAAGTCAGACAATCTATGGAAGTATTATGGGCAGTTCTTGCTAAAATCATCACTGCTGTAGAGGGATTAGTGTGGTCACATGATTGAGAATATCCACAAAGATTTGAATTTAAAGCACACACCTTCTATCAACACGTAGGTAAAATAACTAGTTTTGAGAGCATAGAACGGTCTGTGGCAATTTTTCCACCACCGAGACACACTGCTGTTGTGACTTTCTTCACCAACTCCTACTGTAACCTCTTTTGCTTGTTAATTCAGCCCCTTTGCAAAGGAAATCATTTGTAATTCATATTTAAAGAGAAAACACACAGACTTTCAATCCATGTGATTCAGAGCGTTTTATGATTATCTGCATCTGGGTCAAGACACTGCCTTCTCAGAAGCTTTGGTCAATGAATCATGTCTAAGTTGTATGCTAATCTCCATGATGATAAGGTTGTGCCTTCTCTAAAGATGAATGGGTCTTTCAAAAGGTAGCTCTGCAGCTGGAATTTACTGAGAATATAAACTCCGCAAAAAGAGATTTTCTTTTGATATTGACGGACCATTTCATTCATTCTTTTTTTTTAAATGAGGAATAGATGTATCCATGAATTAAAAACATTGTGTGAAGTTATGCATCTATTTTTCTCTCAGATGTCTGCATTACATTATTTTATTTTTTTTTTTTTTTTTTTTTTTTTTCTTTTTTTAAATTTTTATTTATTTATGATAGTCACACAGAGAGAGAGAGAGAGAGAGAGAGAGGCAGAGACACAGGCAGAGGGAGAAGCAGGCTCCATGCACCCGGAGCCCGACGTGGGATTCGATCCCGGGTCTCCAGGATCGCGCCCTGGGCCAAAGGCAGGCGCCAAACCGCTGCGCCACCCAGGGATCCCTGCATTACATTATTTTAAAGTCCTTTGTGGCTTTTGTGGACACTTTGGGTGATGCTTCAGGACTTCTATTGTAATGTACTAAATATTCATTGTGGAAAAATAATATGGGTTATTTACAATTGATTCTTTTTAAAAAGTATGTTCTAGGGACACCCGGGTGACTCAGTGGTTGAGCGTCTGCCTTCAGCCCAGGGAGTGATCCTGGAGTCCCGGGATCTTGTCCCACATTGTGCTCCCTGCAGGGAATCTGCTCCTCCCTCTGCCTGGGTCTCTGCCTCTCTCTCTGTGTCTCTCATGAATAAATGAATAAAATCTTTAAAAATAAATAAATAAATAAATAAATAAATAAATAAATAAATAAATAAATGTTATGTTCTTGATACCATAATGATAAATACTGAAAAATCAAGAACTTGGAATCATCAGAGACCATAAGTTTTATTTAGAAATTATCTGTTTGGGGGATCCCTGGGTGGCGCAGCGGTTTAGCGCCTGCCTTTGGCCCGGGGCGCGATCCTGGGGACCCGGGATCGAATCCCACGTCGGGCTCCCGGTACATGGAGCCTGCTTCTCCCTCTGCCTGTGTCTCTGCCTCTCTCTCTCTCTCTGACTATCATAAATAAATAAAAATTAAAAAAAAAGAAATTATCTGTTTGTTTGACTTGGCAGGCTTGTATTTTCATTTTCTGAAAAACGTTCAGGAGTATTAAAGTACCGTGTACAAGAGGCAATCTTATCCAAGCAAGTGATGGCACTTTGACTTACTGCTTTCCTCCTCTATATTTTATATTGTTTTCTCTTGTCATTTTTATTGAGGGATAGCTTACTTACAGTAAAATTAACCAACTTAAAACGTTCAATTTGATGAGTTCTGACAAATGCACACAGTTGAGCAACTGACCACCACAGGAATAATTCAGAATAGTCACATCATTGCAAACAATTTCCTACTGTCCGTTTGCAGTCGCTCTCTTCCCACCCAATTCTGTGGCCACTGACAACCCCTGAGCTGCTTTCAATCGCCACGGTTTTGCCTTTTCAAGAATGTATTATCAGCAGAGTCACATAGTGTGTACTCTTGTGTGTCTGGGCTCCTTTCGCTTGGCATAATGTTTATGGGGCTCATCCATGTTGCTCGTATTTCAATTCATACCTTTCTATTATTAGTAACCAGGATTTCACCACATAAACATACCAGAATTTGCTGATCTATTTACCAGTTGATGAACATTTTGGTTTTTTTTTTTCAGAGTTTGGATATGATACATAAAGCTGTTACAAATATTTCAATACATGCTTTATGGGCACACATTTTTAAATCACTTGGGTAACTGTCTTATGATTAGAGTTGCTGGGTTATAAGGTAAATAAGTATATGTTTAACTTCATAAAAAAATACAAAAGTGTTACTCCACATGTTTACTAACCCTTAGCATTCTCACACTTTTAAATTGTAGCCATTCTAGTGGGCAGGGAGTGGTATCCATTTTAATTTTAATGGGTACTGCTCTAATGAACAATGATGCTAGGTATCTTCTTCTCATGTGCATGTTTACCATTTTCATATCTTCTTGGGTTAAATGTCTGCTCAAATCTTTTGTCTGTGTGTGTGGACTATTTATCCTCATACATCATTCATTTTAAAAGTATGCAGTAAAGCAAAAAAAGCAGTATGAATTTGGTTTCAGAAGACTGACTTTTCCTTGCCAGCTGTCCCCTGAGGTCTGTGACCCAAGCAACAAGATCCGGTGGCTGAACTCCCAAGGCCTAGGGACTAACTCTTGAGTATAACTTTGGGGACTATAGTCTTGAATAGGTAAAATATTACCCTTCATCACAGAGCTCTTTAACTAAACATCTTATTCTCTCCTTAAACCTAAAACTATTTCTCAGAAACCCCATAGAAATCATTTTCTTCTTTTTTTTTTCTTTTCTTCTTTTCTTTTTTTGTGACATGTCACATCTGGCAGCGAGGAGTGCTTTCCATGCAAAATCCTGTTTATTAATTTCCTGAGAATACTTCAGTGGCTCATTAGTCCACCCCTAATAGTTCTGTATACCTCAGATTGGCACAAGCTCTGAATACGGTATGTTAACAATTTCTTATAAATTAAGTTGAAAATTAAATACTGCCCAGAAGTAAGAATAGGGCAATCAAATCAACCAAAAGGTGTTTTTTGAGAATCTAACTCAGTGACAAGTCTAAAAAAAGCAGGCTGTTAAAAAACTGAGTTTCTTCTCAACAGGTTGATCTTAGAGAACTGACTTCTCATTACAATGAAACATTGTTCCTTTTGTTAGTTCAGTATCTCAAACCAACACGTATAAATGTAGGAATATTCTCGATAGCATGTAAATGTAAGAATGGAACGTGATTTTTTTTTAAAAGCCTTTTTAGTACAATTAAGCTACAATCGAGGCAGAAGTTAGAGACTGGAGCATTCACTTCATAACATTTAAACTACACTAGATCCATTGTACCAATGACAATCCTTTCAAAGGTATTATTTTTCTGAAGAGTTCTGTTGGCCTCATAAAAAGAACTGCAAAGCTGCTCTCTTTCTGTGCACCCTGAAACAACCAGTTCCCCACATCGCCAATCAACTTCATGGCCATTTTGCCATGAATAGTAAAGGGCCAGATTAGAGAAAAGGTCAGACTAGAGAAAAGATCAAACTGAAGTCACTTGGTGGGGTTTACCCACTTCTCCACTTCCCTTTGCCAGCAGTCATTCACTTTTATCCACACATAAGGAGACACATTATTAGATTTTAAGTAACATTCTGCAAACAAACTTCCCTACCTTTCAAATACTCAGATGCATATATAACAAAAATTTACTCCTAATAATGGGGTCTGAGTCTTGAAGGGATTATTTCAGGATCTGTCCTATGCCTATAACCTTTGTTCTTACACACGGAATAGAGGATGAGTGCTCTACGAGGTTTGCTTTTGCTCTCTTTGGATGGGGTGCAGAAAGAAGAGAGCTAACATGTAAGATATATGAGGCACGAGCTTTGTCCAACACCTAGAATCAGGATGAGCACGCTCGGGCACTCACAAAGTTTTTGATGCTGAGCAGTATCTTAGTGTCTTGTCCTTGTCTCTCTCATGACCCATCAAGTTTTCAGTACTCGTTCCTCAAGAAGAAGAGACATTATTAAGGTCCTGAAGATTGTCCTCCACTAAATAAATTATGACTTTCTGTTAGTAGAACTGACTACGAACTGCTGGTGTGAACAGAAGAATGAAAAAGTTAGCTGATCAGATTGCGGAGTCAGCAATACTGGGTTGGTAAATTTCTAAATCCGCCATCAGTTCCCTGGGGAAACTATTTATCTTCTTTTAGACTTATTTCTCATTCTAAAAGAAAGACTTTTAACATACTTAGAATACCTGGCAAAATATAAGAGTGGACCAGTAAGAATGCATGCCCAATCCATCAGATTCTGGTCATTACAGTGTATATATAATTAATTATCAACCTTAATATCTACCCAATGCTTGTTACTAGCCTTGAAAGCAATAATATATGTAAGATATTTAACACAGTGCAGAGCACCGGTAGATATTCACTAAAGGTCACTTAATAATATGTTATTTTAAGTTCTTTGGGTTGGTACAAAGGACTTAATATCTGATAGCAACTTCTCATTTTGTGGTACGTAGTCTACTGTTCTAAATTTCAGTTTGATGTAATTATTATTTTTCCTTGTTTTCCTTTTAAACGATTTGGTCAACTTTAAAATGGAGAGGTACAACATATCTCTTTTACTCTTTTCTTCCTCCAAAGGCTTCCTCTCTCCAGTTCTTAAGTTTCTATTTAAACGTATTTTTTCCTTACCTGGTTTTAGTTATTGATATATTGTTTATACTGTATGCTTTCCTATAAGCTATGTCAAATCCTTTGTAAAAATGAGGCAAGAAATGAATGAATAAAGGGATGGATGTGGATTTGAATAGGCGGAAGGCCGTTCGTGCAGACAGCCCTCAGTATAATTCACCTACAAGGAGGCGTTCTCCTCACTGTCTCTGATAGATTCTTTCTGTAATAAGATCCAGTCATTGAAGACTTTACTTGGGAATTTGGCCATAATCCTTCTCACACAATGAAGAGAGTGAGGATTTTACAGAAATTATTTTTGTTCTTAAGATGTGTTTTATTATAGAAGACCTATATCAATGAGTTTAGGCAAAAATAGTATTTTCAATTTTGTTCACTCAACGGATAGTAATCAAATTCCATGATGCAAGCATAGTCTTAGTGATACCGTTTTTGTTTTTTTGTTTGTGTTTGTTTGTTTGTTTTTTTGTTGTTGTTTTTTTTGCCTAAAACTTACTGACATTATTTATGCCCAAAGCCTGGCAAAGAAGAACCTATTGTTGTTTAAAACTTAAGGCAGGGGCACCTGGGTGGCTCAGTTGCTTAAGTTCTGCTCTCAGCTCAGGCCATGATCTTGAGTCCTGATATGGAGCCCTGCCTTCACGGGGAGTCTGCTTCTCCTCTCCCTCTGCCCCTCTCCCTGCTTGTCCCCCCCCCCACCTCTCTCAAATGAATAAATCAAATCTTTTTAAAAAATAAATAAAACTTAAGGCAAACCCATAGAATTCCAAACACCCACACCTTTGAAAAGTGAAATGCACAGCCCCAAGAAGGAGAAATTTCTCTAATGTGGTCATGACAGCAAACAAGAAAGACATTCTCGGAGCCCAGCAGGGAAGGCTGTCAAACTAACTCACCAAGGAAATCATTCTTTGCCAGGTCAGGAATCCTTGTTATCTCTGCCCAATGGGACATATTATATTTCATTTCTCTTCTTTTTTCTAAAGCGGAAGTTAAAAATTTATGTTATTCCTTTTGAAACTTCCAGCACTATATTTGGGATGTCTTGTTATCCATAGTTTCAATATTAGACATAGGTTCTTTGTTCATGAGGAGACACCCTGGAGCCTTATCACAGAGGAAGGCTCACGATTTAGCAGTCCTGGACTTGAAGGAGAAGGCTGTAGGAGAAGAGAATTTCCAGCAGAAAGTGAGACATTATGGCTCTGATTTTACAGGAATATTTGGTTTATATGAATGAGACATTTAAGAATATCAAGTTTGAAAAAGCGTGCCTGGATACTGGGCAGTCGATGGGTGGATGGTTTATGATGGCCAACCACACCTTCTTTTCTCTGATAATAGAAGTATTTGTTCTGTGAGGAAATCATTTCCTGTGATTTTGATAGAGCTCTCTGCCTATTCCCACAGCAGTGTCCAAGGGGCCCCAGGCCTGGCCCCTCATGCCTCCCTGGCCACAATTCTTGTTTGAGAAAACAGCATGTGATTGAAGCAAGGTAAGTCAGGCTCCTCCTTGGTACTTTGCTGCCAGAACTCTAAGGGAAGATACCCTTTTACTGCCGGGATCCACATGCTGGTAGGATAGGAGTTTTGACTGGTGTAAGACATAAGGAAAAGTTAATTTAAGAGAAGAGGGAAAAAAAAAGTCTTGACCTACATTCCACCTGGCGGGGAATTAGATATAGCTTTGGACTTTTCTGCATGCGAGACCCACTCGGGTGCTGGGGGTGCTGGAGAGGGAGCTTTTAGCATGATTCATGTTGAATCACTACTTGGAACTGAAGACGTTATGACTAACATGGTAGGGAGGGTGAGTGAGATAAGAAAACTAGTGACCAAGGGGGTCAGCTGACAAGTGGGATTGAAGGTTGGCAAGCAATCCAGTCTGCTAACTCAGTAGGGAAGGAAAATATTAACACAGGAGTTGTGTGGAATGTAATTAATTATCACAGGTCGTCTTACAAAGGTTCAAGATTTTCTACAGTAGGAGTAAAAGAGGAAAAGAATCCAGAAAAAGAAGAGATAATAGAAAAAAAGAAAACATTTTTCTGTAACAGGGACAAAGACAAAACGAATCTAAATTTGGAGTAGTCTTACATGATTCATACCTACCGATGGAGGTGCCCAAGCCAGAGACTGCCTTTACAAAGGCAAGATATTCACATTATCATTAATCTAAGGAAACTGTGGCATTCCAGAATGTTCTCTGCAGTTCTTGCACGGGGAAAATGAGATAGAGTCAGTGCTTCGTTCAGACTAACATCTGATACATCTTGCCCTCTGAGCTGCTTATATGACATTCATCTTAAGATTAAACCCACTACATGGCACATCACACTATGGTTTCTTGGTATGTGCTCAAATATCTGGAATATATATATTAAAAATTTAGAGAAAGTGCCCTTCCACTGTTTCCAAGCAGAAAACTATTACTTTTGACTCAGTAAAGGGAGACAAAACATTTTCCTTTCAATCAGGACAGAATGGCTTTACTATTATGAGAACCCTTGAAAAAAAAAAGGAAATTGGGCAGGAAAAAAACACAAGCACTCTCACTGAAAGGCAAGATAAACCCCTTGAGATGAGATCAGTGTTCAAGGTATATTGAACAATACGCAATGGAAAAAGTGTTAAGGCAGCTTGACAGTGTCCAGCAGTATAGCCACAGGCAGCGTATAGTGATCAATCAGAGTGTCGGGACGGTCCTCCAAGCAGTCATGGGTAAGCAGGTGCATGTCCACAGGGATGGACAGCATGAATACAAGGGCGTGCTGTAAAGACGGCGCAGAAGAGTAGGAAGTAAGAGGACTGGGATTTAGGATTCCAGTCTCTAACAAGCCTGCAAGAGATGTGCAGCCTTTGGTCTCATTAGAACTGATGTGCCCCAGTTGACTATCAACATAAGAAATTGAGTGAAGAAAAAATGATAGTATGGAGATCCAGATTATTAAAATAATAGCACACAGCAAAACCAGGGACAAAAGAACAAGGGAAATTACGTTGGTCTCTTCAATTGAGAGATTAAGAAAGATCAGAAGCATGGATGACGTAGTTCCCAAAGCAATACATGATGTTAACAAAACACAACTAATGTCTATTGATTATCTGCTCAGTGCCTTGCGCCATGCTATGTTTCATTTTCAAAATTAGCTTATGATGGAGTCTAGGACATGCTACCCCAGAAGAGAACACTTTGGTATATTAAATATTTTAAGCTGAAGGAATTTAAGAACGAGCATGTACAGAAAGGACTTTCTGACTTCTCCGTGAAGGTTATAAAACCCTCATGGTGAGAGGGGCCTTCTCTACACCTGGGCGGGGTGGGGAGAGGTTGGGGGTACAGACTTCCTTATCTTCAAGTCACCTACAAAAATTTGAACAAATTGTTGTTGTCCCAGCTACTACACTTAGCTCATACCCTCTCTTTCATCCTATCACATTTCCCTACAACTTCCCATTCTTCATCAAACCTCACATAAAACTACGTTTAAGTACTTCCTCAAGTCTGCATTTCTTCTCATGCCACGTAAAACTTGTATTAAATAAATTGCATGCTTTTCCTTTGTTGATTTGCCATTTTTTATGGGGCCCTAGCTGAGAACTTGAGAGGGCCGTGGAATAAGGTATTTTTTCTCCCCCACTCCCATGATATACAAATTATTATTACTCTTTCACAGGCGATACCATTGAAGCTTAAAGAAACCTTCAAGATCACAAAACTAGGAAATAGTAACATTTCCGACCCTCAGAGTTCTAAACTTTAGACGTGTCCCACTGCAGTACCTGGAAAACCCACTGCCTCTGCTACTACTTTCACCAGCCGTAAATCCCAGTTGGCTCACAGTCACTTCTGAAGCAACAAAAGTCTCACGGGACACATCTAAGGGACAGAACCAAAGGTGGGCCCAGAGTGAGACAAGGGAGGCAGCTACAGGTGCACCTGAGAGGGAGGGAGTGTGTCCTTAAATTTTGTACCATGGGCGCTTTGCTTTACTTAATGCAAGCCCTGGCCCTGGTCCTGAATCATCAGTCTTTAGGGGCAAAAGAGGTGGGGAATGTAGATTTTTTAAAATTTTTTTCTAAAAAAAATAAATAAGTAAAAACAATAAATAAAATAAATAAAAATTTTTCCTTTGTTTTGAAAGGCTGGGACTCTTTTATAGGAAAATGGCAAGAAAATATCTCAATGTGAAGAGGGCATTAAAAGATTTTTGTATGGGCAGCCCGGGTGGCTCAACAATTTAGCAACATCTTCAGCCCAGGGCCTGATCCTGGAGACCTGGGATCGAGTCCCACGTCAGGCTACCTGCATGGAGCCTGCTTCTCCCTCTGCCTCTTTCTGTCTCTCCTTAATAAATAAAATCTTAAAAAAAAAGATTTTTGTACAACAATCTCTCTTATTGGGAATACAGGAGCTATTGGCTTTTCTGAAACTTCTTGGCCCTGTGTTTAGGAGTTTTTTCTAATCTTGTTGTTTGCCTGCAAACCAGGCAAAGCTGGTCTATCTCTAGTAATAGTTTGTTCGCAGCATGGGGCAGCAGCCAATGCACACTAATATTCTTCCTCTTTCCAGCTGTTTCTCTTGGAACTATGGGCTTGGTTGGCACTTGGTATGTCTTTCTAGATAGTACAGGTCACAGTTTCACCAAATACTTTTCCCTGATCAAACCCAGCTTAGAGCTTTCCAGTTTGTAGTGTCTGTTTGCTTGCTGCTTGCAGCCTCCTGCACGACCCCCGTCCTAATGATACATATTTTAAGTTTTTGTTATTGCAGCACCTCATCTCAAGACATTAATTTCTGTATTATGATTGATGAAAATGAAATGGTTCAAGCTGGTTGAAGTTTGTTTCTCACTCTCTAGAATGGATAGTCCCAACTGATGCTAAAAGGACTTCCCCACTAGGTCTTTGGGGACCCAGGTGAAGAAAGAAGGCATTTTTTTTTCAATATCCAGCTTTGATGTTGCTCTAGTAATTATTGTACAGTCTGCAAGAAGTGAAATAGGGCACGGAGCCAGTTTTCTGGGAAGTTTAACGGACCACAGCACACTTTTTCCTCACATTCTTGTTTACATGATTATCTTTACCTACAAGGGAAATTTGAAAATATAGCCTTGCATATACAGAAGAAAAGTGATTCTGCAGAAAGGTAGTTATTCCTACGATAGCATCAATCACATCATCTAATTAAATAGTATGCAAATTAATTTACTATTATTAAAAGAAAAGTTGCTTACATGGACACTAACACTGTAATTCTGGAACTATACAAAAAGGCTAGTCGATACTTATAAAAATATTGTTGAATAAGGTGCACGTGAAGATGTAAAGAATGGATTAAATAATGTTAATATTTAGAAGAATTTGGATCTCAGGGTGTTTTTTTTTTAAATCAAACTCTTTTAGCACTTGATTCAATTTAAATAAACTAAAATGACAAATCCTAAGTGGTCTAAGCAAGATAGCAAATAACTCCAATTAGTGGTTCCCTCTTCAAAGGAAATGTGTCTCCTAAACCTTAGTAAATAAACATGCATTTATATAATTTTGGTTTTTTTAAATCAATTTTTCTAATGACCAAAGGTTGGTTTTGATTGTGCTGATAAAGAGGACATTTACTTTATGTAATATTCACTAATGTTTTTTTTCGTTTTTGTAAAATCAACATTTATGGCCAAAATTTCAGGTATCCTGAATACTCTGTCCCGTGACAATGGAGCATAGTAAAAATTTCATTTTGGTAAATAGCATAATAGGAACGGATGTATACCCATAAGAGGACTAAATTCCTTCAATTGTTGTGACTCTTTCAGTTAAAGTACTGCTTGATGGTCTTAGGAGGTAGATGAGATGACCTGATGGATGGATGAATGTTTTTATGCTGGAGGAGTCCTAAATGCACAGAACGTGTGTGGAGGCCCAGGAGAAATTTGTCATGGGACGCCGAACAACTCAGCTGGCGGGTCAGTTTCTTCTGTGCCACTGACATATAATCTTCACTACTCTGCTTACTATTTGGCTCTCCATTTCTGGAACAATAACTACGAGGCAATGCTGTTTCACAGAAACTGCTGAAGTCAGTAATTATTCAATAGTCACAGATGCTTAGCAAATAAAGAATATAATGAGCAATTAATAGATATGTTCTCCTAGTGATTAATTTTCAAGTCAGATTTTTCTTTCCCTAACAGCAACTTTGATGGAAAGCCCGTGATGCCCACAAGTATATATTCCACTTGAGATATTCCTGATTCATAGGTCTACCAAGTATTCGCTGTGAAATTCAAATCCCACATGCAAAGAAAGATTTCTGTCTGATTTGTAGGCCTCTCAACTTCACTCCTGTAAACCACCGCCTGGGATCTCAATCAACAACCTTTTGTACCAGCCAAGATACTGACTGAAGAATGGAAAAATGTGTTCGTAGCCACACTGGGATAAGAGAGTTCCTAGAGAAATAATTAGTCCTAAGAAACCCTAAGATAGTTACATTTGAGTTGCACTGAGTTTGTAGGTCTAGTGTTGCAAGGGATCAGAATCACTGATTTCAGAACTGAATGTGATTACCAATGAAGTATTCCAACTTGTGGTTCTCCATGATCACATACAAAAAAAAAAAAAAAAACAACAACATAAATGGCTTTTGTTCCCTCAAGTATATTAATTTACACCTGAAAATTTTTCCCATAATTTCTCATACAGATGTCCACAATTTACTTGTCCATTTCTCTAGCTTATTCTGATTCAAAATGTGTTGCAGGCATTTTATCTAAAGGAAATGGTATTTCACACCCTGATCCTCAATCATAGTTAAGGTGTCTCTCTGAACAGAAGTACTGTCAAACGTTGCTCTAAAATTATGCTACTAAGGGTGCCTAGGTGGCTCAGTCAGTTAAGCGTCTGACTCTTGATTTTGGCTCAGGTCATGATCTCAAGAGAGTGAGGTGGGGCCCTCCTTTGGGCTCTGCACTGAGTGTGGAGCCTGCTTAAGATTCTCTTGCTCCTTCTCCCTCTAGCCCCTCCCCTTGTGTTCTATAAATAAATAAATAAATAATAAATAAATAAATAAATAAATAAATAAATAAAGCAAGCTTCTATTATTCTCATTTAGTCACAACCAAAACAAAACTAAAGACAATGGCTTTCTTTCTTCATGCTCAAAAAAAAATTACTTATGAAACACAATGTAAGGATACATGAAAGAACAATACTTCATTCTTGTTAGTGGCCATTAATTAAAGACTCAGGGATGTCTGGGTGGCTCAGCCATTGAGCGTCTGCCTTTGGCTCAGGGCATGACCCCGGGGTCCTGGGATCGAGTCCCACATTGGGCTCCCTGCATGGAGCCTGCTTCTCCCTCTGCCTGTGTCTCTGCCTCTCTCTCTCTGTCTCTCATGAATAAATAAATAAAATCTTAAAAAAAAAAACAAAGAATAAACGTAAGATTCTGCTGTTTTACACTTGGTCATGTAGAGGTAAATAATAGCTAATATATTAGCACAATATCTTTCCAATGATTAAAATTAACAAGTTTACTGCTGATAATGTCCCCCTTAAAGATGTCCATATCCAAATCCTCCAACAACTATGTTACCATATGATCCAAAAAGGACTTTTTTTAAAATTGTATGTATGTATGTATGTATGTATGTATATTTTTTATTGGAATTCGATTTGCCAACATAGAGTATAACACCCAGTGCTCATCCTGTCAAGTGCCCTCCTCAGTGCCCGTCACCCCATCACCCCATCCCCCTCCTACATCCCCTTCCACTACCCCTTGTTTGCTCCCCAGAGTTAGGAGTCTCTTCAAGGTTTGTCACCCTCTCTGATATTTCCCATTCATTTTCTCTCCTTTTCCCTTTATTCCCTTTCACTATTTTTTATATTCCCCAAATGAATGAGACCATATAATGTTTGTCCTTCTGTGATTGACTTACTTCACTCAGCACAATACCCTCCAGTTCCATCCACATTGAAGCAAATGGTGGGTATTTGTCGTTTCTAATGGCTGAGGAATATTCCATCGTATACCTAGACCACAGCTTCTTTATCTATCATCTGTCAATGGACACCGAGGCTCCTTCCACAGGTTGGCTATTGTGGACATTGCTGCTAGAAACATCGGGGTGCAGGTGTCCCGGCGTTTCACTGCATCTGTATCTTTGAGGTTAGTCCCCAGCAGTGCGATTGCTGGGTCATAGGGCAGGTCTATTTTTAACTCTTTGAGGAACCTCCACACAGTTTTCCAGAGTGGCTGCACCAGTTCACATTCCCACCAACAGTGCAGGAGGGTTCCCTTTTCTCCGCATCCTCTCCAACATTTGTGGTTTCCTGCCTTGTTAATTTTCCCCATTCTCACTGGTATAAGGTGGTTCTGTAATACCTAATACTTGAGGTTCTAAAGATAATACAGAGTCAACAAAAATTATAGACTTCACGTATACTCCTCAACCAGTTCAACCTAGTGTTAAAATTTCACCTAAGTATATTTATCAAAATGAATTAACAGTGGTACAATAAGAGTAATTAAACTACAGACTTTATTGAGACTTCATTAGTTTTTTCCCTTATGTCTTTTTCTCTCCCAGGATCTGATCAGGAAAACCAGGTTGCCTTCATTCAACAAGTTCCCCTAGTCTCTGATCTGTGAAAGTTTCTCAGTATTTGTTTTCACGATCTTGATACGTTAGAAGACTCCTAAGCTAGGTATTTAGTAGAATGCCCGGCCATTTGGGTTTGTCTTATCTTTTATTAGACTAGGATTAGGCATTTGGAGCTAGCACACTAGAGGTGAAGTGCCTTTCTCCTTGCATCACACCCGGAGGGGCGTGCTATGGATACCTGTTTCTACTGGTGCCTAGAGTATTATCCCCTTACTGCAGCTTGCATGTCAGCAATGGGGAATTAAGCTTTACCTCCTGCAGGGAGCAGAATCAAACAATGGAAAATATCTTAGAATCGCCACATGATTAATAAATATTTGGGGGAAGATACTTTGGGGCTATGCAAATATACTATTCCTCCTTCAAATTTTCCCCACTAATTTTAATACCTGTCAGTGAATCTTGCCTGTAGCCATTATTATTGGGGTGTTCTAATGGTGGCTTTCAATTTCTCTCATTCCTTACACCTTTTCAATTTGGAATTTTTCTGAAAAATACATTTGCTTCTTTTTCTCCTACTTTTTTATTCAAACATTTATTAGTGTCAATATTGATTCACGGATATTTATTTTATTCTTTGGGTTTAATGTAAAACTCTTTTTTATTCTGTTGCTCATTACTTCACATTTTAAACATCCAAATACTGTGCAGAGAAATATATGCAGATTCTTGGCCTTCTCTCCCTATATCTGTATATTTGCATTTGTATATTTAGCAGAAATGTGGTGGGGTATAATAATGGCATTTTAATAAGTATTTGATTTCGATACATGCACATGAAAAAAAAAGTTTGAGATATACTTCTTGGAGTAAACATTAATAATGTCAATCATCATTGTTTTAATATATAGAGAAAAGACAGTAATTCAGCTTTTTTTTTAAAATTTGTCAGTAATGGATTTGTGGGAACTAGATTGGAGAATCTTAAGGAAAAATGTTTTAAAAAGGTCACATGTTAAGTAAAAATCTAAGAGCATTATAGAGTTAAATGATACATCTGCTTTATTTTATATAGTCATTAGTTATGTAAGTATAAAAGTAAAAATCATGTCTTTCAAATTTGAAAATACTGTAACACTGAAGAGTTCCTAGAGCACCAGTTCAATAACAATAATCACACACAAAAAAGAATGTACATGATAAATATCTAGAGTGAGAAGAATTTTGATCTTTTCAAATATTTTATCGAATGCCTTTTATTTTATTGATGTCATTACAGGATTTGGTAGGTATAAACAATGGGTGGCTGCAAGAGACAGTCATTCACTCACAAGAAACTTAACTAAGAATAATAAATGGGGTTTGAGTCTAGCTCTGCCTTGTGCTACATGTATAACAAGGGAAAACTGATATTATCCCAGTAAATCTCAGAGATTTAAATGAGATAATGCATTTAAATCTCCCACCGAAAACCTGCTACAAACTATTTGGCAAATTATTAACACTTATTATTTATTTTTCTTATGAACCATACAAATGGCTCATTGTCTCAGATATCCATTTCATTTTTTTTAGGGCATATGTGAACGAAGACCAACTTGTTAACATATATTAGAAACATAGACGTATTTTTTGGTATTTATGTACATAGGTGCCTCCCTCTAAGGTCAGATAATGCAAAGATTCTATGTAGTTTCTCAAGGCTTATTAGCAGATGCTGAAGTTTAATTCATGGTAACACTGTAGATTACATCCACACCTTAATCAATTTAAAAAGTTCATTGATATAATGCGAGACTGTCTTTCTTATAGTTGGTAATGAAAGTACAGAATCATAATAACAGCTTCTGAAATGCATTTTGGCACATGTGTGTCGATGTATACCAAACAGAGTAAACATTGTTAACACTTGAGTATTCATGATTTTTCCTCTCGCCCCAACTTAAAAGGAGCCAAGATATTTGCTTTCTGAGTCAGTTTCTGGGCCTGATTTGTTTTGAGAGTTTTGCTTAGTGGATAAACCCCAGGGAAGGAATAAAAAGAGAAAGCGCAACCAGAGATGCTAATACGATCCACCTAATAAAGATAACAACAACGACAAAATGTGGGTGGCAGGGGCTGGCAGAAAGAGAAGGAAATGCAGCAGGGCTTGAGTGTGGAAGATCGTTTTGCCATGGAAGTGAAAGTGAATTATGAAGAGAGTCTTTGGAGTGGCTTTGGGCTATTTGAAATCAGGACGAATGAGAAAAGGAAGATCTGGAGAAATGGTGATAGAGTTTTATATTAAATCTCCATCCCTCTGCCTTGAGACAGTCAAATAAAAATTTATTATTTTTACTTCTGGTTGTTATTCTTTGAGTGAGACGCGAGTGAAGACTGAACCAGGTGGAGCCCGGAGATTCGGGTTACAAAATGCACATTTCACCCATAATACCATCCATTCAGAGATCTCATTTTAGCCTGTCATAAACCGAGATTACGGTGGCTTCTTGTGGTCTTGGCATTTGTGGGCCTTGTTGATGGTAAAAAATAAGAGAAGGAAATGTACAGCAATTACTTGCTCATTGTATTTAACAAGAAAATTTAAAAAGGAGCACACAGCTTCATAGTCCTGGATTTTCCTATGGTTTTAATCTTTCTAAAAAGTGAGATGGGCCCTTATTGCTGTTATTCGTGAAATCAAATGCTCTTCGTCCTGAAAAGACAGATGGCAGTGGTTTCTTAAAACTACTCAGTGACATGGACAGAAACGAACCACTTGATAGAAGAAAGATGGTGAAACAATAAAAAAACCCAAGTCTTCCATCTAATGCGGTTATTAACAGGGAGGATTTCCATGAGGCCTCAGAAGGCAGCATATTTCATCTGTCCATGCAAATTTCTCTTAGATGCTAATAATGTCTCTTCAGCTACACAAAGATCTGAAATAAAATCCACCTGCGCTTCAGAGTAAAATCAGACTCAGCTTATCTAGAAGAAACTAAGAGGTTGAAGGAAGAGTTCTTAGGAAATGGACCCAGAGAAATGCAGAGCCTCGACCTTGCAAGTGCAGTGGTGAGCGTGAACTGTCCATCCTCTGACACCACAGATGACCCCAAACTCAATCAAAGGTGCTGGGGGTGGGGGTGCGGAGGGGAGCATCTTCTCAGGCAGCAGAGGGATGAGAAGCAAGGGAAGAAGAGCGGGCCACCTTCTCAGCTACGGCGGGAGGGTAGCAAGGATTTCCCGAGCTGGTGGGTGACCGGGCCGGGGGGTGGGGGGGAGCGGTCAGGGCACCAGGGGTGTGATCAAAGGGCCAGTGTCTACATCAGGAAGAGTCTCTCATCAACGCCCTTAGCACTGAATATATGTACCACGTTTTCAGGGTCCTTTCAATATATTTTTTGAAAAAGGAGTGAGAAAATTAACCACATGATGACTTTTGATTTTGCACGAGAGGCCCCTGCAACAAGGAGCTCTAAGGACGTAAAAACCACAGCATCCTAGGGGTGCCAACGGCCTAATAAAGAAAATAATACAGTAGGAGCACGTTTACTCGCTGCCCAAGCAAAGGCATCTCCGAATGTGTTTTCTTCTTCCACTTGAGAACCAACTGCCTCTGATTTAGAGACCTACCACGGGCGTGTGGATATATGGCCACTGCGGGACGGTCTATATGCTACTATTACAGCTATTCCCTTGCAGATGGGTTTCTATTAAAACGTGGCCCGAGTAAAACACCAAGCCCACTTACAGCACTATTGAACTCTGAAAGAACATCTCGGTGAGATTATTTTGAGCGCTACAGTTTCATTTAAAGGTAATTATGTATAAGACTCATAACATTTTAGTGGGGTTTTTTTTTGTGCTCTGGAAATTATACATATTCATATGAACTTTTCAGAATAATCTGTCAATCACAATGTTTTTCTGCTAAAATGCGACATCATTACCAGTTCCAAACACCACCTCTTGACTGACAAGGGCGGGTATTACAGGGCCGCAGAAGAGAGCTGAGGCCCCGGCTCTTGGAGAGCGTTCCCCTCCTTGGTACCCGCAGATCTATCCTCCCAGGCAGGCCCCCCCTCCCCCCAGCCCCGGGCTCCATGGAACCAACACAATTTTTTCAACTTAATCTTGCATCCTCAATTTGTTTCTTCCCTTTGATTTCTTTCTGATTGCCCTTGAATAAGTCAGGCTTCCAGTGTCTTCACACTCACTCTTCCTTCCACCTGCTGTACGCCTCATGCCAGCCTTTCCACACTTCCGGTAGGCCTTCTGCTTTGAGGGCCCACTAGTCCACCAGCACTTCCTCCCTGCCTTATGCCCACCTTCCTTGAGTAGAAATTGTCCTGATTTCAAAGTAGAAATTTTCCTGATTTCAAATGTTAATGTCCCTCAACTATCCAAACAGTAACTGCTTCTGAGACTTTTTTTGTTGGTTGGAGAGGAAGAGAAATGGTGTGGTGCTTAAACCACGATGTCACCTTTTCCTTGACACCAAAGCACTCCCTTTCCCTTGCCGCTTCAAAAAGACAGGATCAATAAAGAGAAATTTCAGTTCCATTCCCTCTCTTGTCACCAATGCTTTAGGGTTAACAGCGTTTACCATTTCAACAAAACGATGTAAGCATCTCCTAAAGTCTATCACTAAGGAACCTTCTCTCTGCATTTGCCTTTTCGTCCTTCTATTTGAAGAAAGAAAGAAGTCCTACGATGAAATGTATAGAAATGATATCCGATTTTTAATAAACAGAATATTCAGATTCTACGAAGAGCTGAATCAGCAGCTTAATTTTAATTCAACGACTCGTAAATAGAATTCATTTTTGTTACTTTGCTCTTCTCATCAACGTATTCAAAATATAATCCAACACATATCTTTTTATGTTCAACAAATCATAATCTAATGTTTGCAATGCATATTTCACATTCTATACCTGTAAAATTATATTAAGATATAGATACACATTTTTTTTCACAGTGCACAGCTAAATCCCCATCGTGCGTAGAGCTAAACCCTAACTACTTAATTGGTATCATCTTCTAATGCACATGGCATGCAATTAAAGCATTTGAAGAACCATTTTAACTGAAGAGTAGTACATAATCAGTCAATCCTGATTTAGGTGCAATTTTCCATACGTGGAATTTAGACTTAAACATTAAGAAGCACAACACTTAAAAGAAAATGTACATCTCAAGGTACTTACTGGTATTTCACTAGGTGGTTGTTGTCAGTTGTAGGGGACAATTAAGACAAGGAATCCGGCCAGAAACCATGGAGGAGGCGTGGGGTAGTGAGGAAGGCACGGGCCCAGGAATGAGAGGACTCTGGGCTCTGATGGTCCCGGTTCTGCTGCCTCATAACATCTGACCTTAAGCAAAGCAAGATACTGACATTTCTCTAAGCCTCCTCCTCTCTGAACCGAGACCTCCTTCCCAGAGTTCTTGGAGGACGCATGCAGTGATGTACATAAACAACTCGATTCAGTGTCTGACACGCAGCAGATGTTAAGTAAATTTCAGTTTTTCTCCTTGTGTATGCACACCCACTTGTGGGGTTTTTTTTCCAATTAAAAGGCAGTAAAAAAAAAAATGTGATCCTTAAATGAAAAGTAGAACTAAACAGGCAAAAATGTCATCTCAATCTAGCGCTGTAAGTTGCCATGGCAATGCAAATACCATCCTACTATTCTCTCTTGTTAGACAGCAACAGGGATATATTCCACAGACTGAAAACAGCATTTAGGAAAGTCTCAAGTGTTACTAGCATTGCTGGGTTTATAAAAATCCCTTGCTGGAGACCAGATCAGCACAAAAGCCTGTAATTCTCCCCAACCAGCTGGCGGAGAAAATGTGGATATCAAGGGAGGAATTTCTCAACCTTTAGGAAATTTCTCTTGCTTCTCCCTTGGAACACTACCCAAGATATTCCTGGCTTTGGAGATAAATGTGACTTTAGGCAGAGCCTGAAGGGACAGTGTAGAAGGTGTTTGGACATACTATTCAGTTCAACTTTTATGTCATCTCTCGCAGTGATTCTTGATATAAATAAATTTGTCAACTATGCGAACTAGTGGAAACATCCTCTGTGAGGGAATTGCTGAAGGAAAGCCCTTTGTGCATCCTTTTAGGGAGGAACAGAGTAGCAGCTGTGGTGCACAGTGCGGTGGGTTCAGACTCCCATCAGTGTGTGAGATGTGTATTTCCTCTCTCTTCTCCCTGCTTTTTTTTTTAGATTACTGAAAATACATATTCCCTACGCATCATACATATTTTCAGCGATATGATCATAATTACTCTCTGCCTCACTGTCAGGTTTGGGTTTCTAAAATACTGCTATTTCTTCAAAGAACTGCTTGACCAAGTCTATCGGTTCCAACCATGTTTTTTCAAAAGAGAAAAATCTAGTTTTGCAAAATTCCTAACACACCAAATGATAAATTTGTAATGGTACATTTAAAAAGTATAACGGAAATGGATACATAGTAAGATGGTAATTCCATAAAAATTCACAAACACGTTCACAAACAAATGCACGCATTAAATAGAAGTACAATAACTTTCAATGTGCTTAAAACTAGATGGTAAAACTCACGGTGATTTTTAGTTTATTGATTTAACTGTATATTTTCTGTATTTTCCAAATTTTCTAAATTATACAAGAATTGCATTTATATTAAAATACATTTTATTTTTTAAAGGTGAATGAAAATTAGTAAGAGTACCATATATATGATACTACTATCATAACCTAGATTTTAGTCATCAAATCTGCCAAGCAATAAGCCTCTAAATTTATACTCTTAGTTAAAAAAATTGTGAAATAGAGCACATGGACATAAAATGTATATTAACTAATTGGGGGGTTAAAAAAAACAGTTTTAAGTCCACCACTAAAATCAATCAATAGAACATTCTTTTAAACTGTAAGTTCTATCCTTCATCTTGTTTTTTTGCTAAACTGTCTTGGCTATTCTTCACCTATTTCTCTCTGTATATATTTGGGACTCATTTTATCAACCTCTGTTGGAACTGAATTGTATCTACCAATCAAATTCATAAAAATCTCAGCTTGCAAAATTGATTTTTTCTATCCAATCACATCGATTTACATCTTGTGTCAGCGTTTTTCAATAAAAGTTTGCTGCATAGATGCTGCGCACTTTCGGTTGGATTAATTCCCACATATATTAATAATATTTTCTAACTAATTCTTACTGGTATGAGATGCAATCTTGTTGAAATGATCAGATTATGTTGTTTAGGCTTCTTGTAACTTTGTTATTTTTTTTCCTTGATCTGTCATTTACTGACAGAAATGTGTTACATTTTTTTCCATTAGGATGGGGCTTTATCAATTATTCCATGTAATTCTGTCAAGTTTTGGTCGATATTAATGCATATAAATTCGTAATTATCTTTTTCTCCTAGGAAACTGAAACTTTTATTAGTATGTAGTTGGGCTCTATCTATCTAGCAACAAATTCGATTTAAAGTTTAGTTGATCCCTGGGTGGCGCAGCGGTTTGGCGCCTGCCTTTGGCCCAGGGCGCGATCCTGGAGACCCGGGATCGAATCCCATGTCAGGCTCCCAGTGCATGGAGCCTGCTTCTCCCTCTGCCTATGTCTCTGCCTCTCTCTCTCTCTGTGACTATCATAAATAAATAAAAATTTAAGAAAAAAAAATAAAGTTTAGTTGATATCACTACTGCCATGTCAGTTCTGGTTTTGGGTTTTTTGTTGGTTGTGTGTGTGTGTGTGTGTGTGTGTTGTTTTCTGTTTTTTATTTTGTTTTGTTTTGTTTTTGGCAGGAGCAGTGGAAGGGTGAAGGGATAATATTAGCTTTACATAACCTCTTTCTTTCCATCCTTTATTTTTTGACTTTTCTGTGTCTTTATGTGTAGCTCTCAAAAATAGCACAATACTATATTTATTTTTTTCTTTTTCAAATTAATTAATTAGAGAGAGGAGAGAGAGGTGAGTGCAGTGGAAGGGGCGAAGGGAGAAGGGAAAGGACTCTTAGGCTGCCTCTGGGCTGAGCAAGAAGCCCAATGTGGGTCGGGCTTGATGCCAAAATCTTGAGGTCATGACCTGAGCTAAAACCTTTCACCGACTGATCCACTCAAGTATCCACTATATTTTTTTTAATATAGTCTGACAATCTTTTCCTTTTAATTTGTGAGAATACTTAATTTATTGTATCTATTGTGATGCTTGTTTATCCCCATAATTTCTCTGGATGTGTTTTGGATTACTCTTCTTGTTCTATTATTTTCCCTTCACTATTTTGGTAGTTCTATACTTTATTCTTAACTTTTTAGTAGTTTTATGGCTTTTAACCTTCCTACTTAATAAAATATGAAGTATAGCGATATATTTATGTTCCTCCTGAGTAACAAAATGGCCTAAGAATGCATTAAGTCTGATCATATCTCACAACTTTTATGCTCGGTTTGTCTAATGTAGACACGTACATTAGACACGTAGAGATAAAGAGAAAAAGGAACCCTTGTGCACTGTTGGTGGGAGTGTACACTGATACAGCCACTGTGGGAACAATAGGAGGTTCCTCAAAAAATTAAAAATAGAAATACCATATATCCAGTAATTGCACTTTTGGGTATTTATTTACTCATGGAAAACAAACACACTAACTCAAAAATATACAGGCATTCCTATGTTGATTGCAGCATTATCTGTAATAGCCAAGACATGGAAGCAACATGAGTGTCCATCAATAGACAGATGGATAAGGACAATGTGGTATATAGATACATAATGGAATATTACAGAGAAATAAAAAAGGGTGAGGTCTTGTCATTTGTGACAACATGGATGGACACAGAGGGTATTATGCTAAGTGAAATAACTCAGACTGAAAAAGACAAATACCATATGATTCCATTGAAATTAAATCTTAAAAAAATCAACAAACAAACAAGCAGAATCTGACCTATAAACACAGTGAACCAAACTGACGGTTACCAGAGTGGGGAGAGAGGAGAGCTTGGGGGAAGTAAGTGAAGGGGAGAGGGAGATACAGGCCTCCAGATATGGAATGAGTATATCACAGGAATAAAAGGCCGAGCATAAGGAACACAGACCTTTATACTGTAACAGCAATGGAGAGGGACAGATGGCGGCTGTGCTTGTGGTGAACACAGCGCACCGTATAAACCTGTCCAATCACTAAGTCGCACATCTGAAACTAATATATAACATTGTGTGTCAACTATACTCAAAAACAAACAGAATACAATTCTTGGGGTGCCTGGGTGGCTCGGTTGGTTGAGTGTCTGCCTTCCGCTCAGGTCATGATCTCAGGGACCTGGATTGAGCCCCACCTTGGGCTCCCTGCTCAGTGGGGAGTCTGCTTCTGCTTCTCCCTCTCCCTCTGTGCTCTCTCTCTCTTGCTCTCACGCTTGCCCTCTCTCAAGGAAATAAATAAAATCTTTAAATGAAAGAAACAAATAAACCAAGAAAAACCCCAAAACCCTAATTCTTGAAGTTGCCAAATTATTTCTTCAAATACTGCCATAACCCCTTTATTTCTATTATTTCCTTCCAGAATTCAAGATATATATGCATGTTAGATATTGTTACATTATTCCCAGTTTTGATTATCTCTTTTATAATTTCCTTTTCTTTTTCTCTGTGCTTCATTTTGGGTACTTAGCTTAATACTTCAGTTTAGTAATAATCTCTTGAGCTATGTATGTTTAACCTGTTGCTTAACTTACTCGTTGAGTTTTTAGCTTTAATAATACATTTTTTTTTTACTTCTAGAGATCCATTTGACTTTCTAAGTCTAGTGATCTTTTTAAAAGTTACTTTTTACCCATAATTCCAGTTTATTTTTACTTCTTTTAACATATCATATATAGTTATTTAATATTCTGCGTCTGATAATTTTACGATGTTAATTTTATGGGTCTCGTTTTGCCGTCTCTTGTCATTTCGTGCTTGCATTCATATGAGAGTCATTTGCATTTGTGTATACTTTTAAACTCTAAGCTCATGTTTCTTGGAACATTAACTTGGAAGTTCTTGGAGGCCTCCATTGAAGGTGTATTCTTCGAAAGTGGATATGTCTTTGTATTTAGGGAACGTTACCAACGTTCCCTTTGTATTTAGGGAACTTTTTTTTTTTCTAATTGTTTTATAACCACAACAAATTAGTACAGAGAATGCCCTGTACAAAACAACACAATAAAGGTTCAAAGATCGAGGTGTTCCCCTAGGCAAGGCTGAAGATTTCAGTCTCTGGTATTTGGAATTTAGGCTGCAGTCCTTGGTTTTGGATGGATCACTGGGTGTGTGACACAGTCCATGCTTTTAACCAGATTTGAACAGAAGAATGGCCACTTGGCCCAGGTAGAAGTAGATGAGGTGTTTGGTTTCATGTATCACATAACTACCGAAGTTCCTCCCCACGATGCAGTGCCAGGTGGGGTTGTACTTCTTGTCAAACTCCTTCTTAATATGGGCCGCAATGTCCTTCTCTATGTTATATTTCTCCAACGCCTGAGTCGCACAATCCACTTCACTGACTTTTTTTTTTGCAGATGGGCCAATTCTGGCATGTTTTATTGTCATTTATTCATTTGGGGAATATGAATAATAGTGAAAGGGAATATAAGGGAAGGGAGAAGAAATGTGTGGGAAATATCAGAAAGGGACACAGAACATAAAGACTTCTAACTCTGGGAAACGAACTAGGGGTGGTAGAAGGGGAGGAGGGCAGGGGGTTGGGGTGAGTGGGTGACGGGCACTGAGGGGGACACTTGACGGGATGAGCACTGGGTGTTATTCTGTATGTTGGTAAATTGAACACCAATAAAAATTAATTTATAAAAAAATAAATAAATTAAAAAAAAAACGTTTAAAATGCGATTATCTCTGCCAAAAAACAAAACCAAAACAAAAAAGACAACCAAAGAAGCAGGACCATCTGATAGTTCTGTGGCCTGGGGGGCGGGGCTCCAGCCTCCCTCTCCCCTCATCCCGGGCCAGGAAAGGGCAGTTGCACCACGTCGCTGAAGAAATGCCCATCTCACACTGGAAGATGGAGAGCAAATCAAGGCGAGATGGTGAACATGGGAAGGGGTGTCCACACTGTCTTCTCTCCCATCCTCTCTAACCAGCAGCTCCATCTGCCATTCCTCTTCTCTTTGGGAGGGGCAGGAGGGGCAGGGGCTGAGGACCTGCACCAGCCCAGATCTCACACAGCCTCTACTAGCTTCAGTGGGACCCGAGTCGGTGGGAGCAGCAGTGTGATGGGGCTGGGTCACATTAAATTTGATTCTCAGCCTAAGGGGATTTTTGAATTACTAAACTAAATGAGATGTGGGTTATAGTTACACTTTCTCAGGTCAGACTTACTCTCCCTGTACTCAATGCCAAATTGTAATCAAGCAAAATCATTCAAACTACACTCAGAGTAGTTTGAAAAGGAGAAGTAATTGCTGAGTACCCTTTTCCAGCATAAAGGGAAGGAGAAAACAAAAGTCGGTAAGTAGAAATAGAAGGAAGAGAAATAACAACACAGTGAAGTGGATGGACTGTTTAGTTAAATGAGGAAAGAGAGAGACACAGAGAGAGACAAAGAGAAGGAGAGGAGAGAGAGAATTTTAGAAGAAGAACATAAAGAACAGGAAACAATAAAAAGTACTGAGAAGTCAGCAAATCTCTAGGAGCAGCAGTAATGGTTAAGTATTGAGCCACACAAGAAAAGGAAAATTACTTATCTACAACACCTAGAATGTATGAGGCACAGTCTACGTACCAAACCAACTTTGGGTTATTCCATCTTCTCAGTGGCACCTGTAGTAGCCAAGTAGGTATTATTGTCTTCACCAAAGGCCTCGATATGATTTTTATAAGTCTAAAGCTGCACTGCCCGACACAGTGGCAACTTGCCGTGTGACACTTAAAATGTATTAAATAATATGAAATAGCTTCTCATTTGTGCCAGGCGCAGTGCATGCGCTCAACAGCTGCCCGTGGCCAGTGGCTACCTTTTGGGTAATTACAGGCAATATTTCCACCATCACAGAAGTTCTATGAGATTGCACTCAGGTAGTGTTCCTTCAAAGAGACGCTTAGTGATTTCTTCTAATGATTGTCACAAAGCACTGTCTCTGATCTTCCTCAATTTCTAAGCTTTATTGATGAAAGAATCCACGTTTTTTTTTTTAGCATGCTTGCAAATATGCTGTGTACCCTTCTCGAAGTGAATACAATGTCTGAGAATATTTGAAAAGACACAAATGATTTAAATAGATTCAATTTTTGCTAAATCAGGCAACTAAGAACTGGCACATAAAAAGGTAATTAACCGTAACTCGACTGAAACCTAATAATAAAAGACAAATGAGCGCACCTACAAATAAATATTTGATATTTCTTCACTAGATTATGGGATAAGAAATTTCTTTTTTCAAAGATTTTATTTATTTATTCATAAAAGACAGAGAGAGAGAGAGGCAGAGGGAGAAGCAGACTCCATGCAGGGAGCCCAACGTGGGACTCGATCCCGGGTCTCCAGGATCACGCCCTGGGCTGCAGGCGGCGCTAAACCACTGGACCACCCAGGCTGCCCAAGAAATTTCTTTAAAACATGTGATATCTTTACAGAGCTTAAAAATTAAAAATAACATTAATCATTATTTAATTCTTTAATGATGAAGAATTCAACTAAAATCTTTAATAGTTTTAAATTAAATTTGCATTATTTTGGTTCCAAATTTTAAATTGCTATTAATAATTGTAAACCAGTATGCCCTCTTGTTTTATTAGCACATATGCTGTCTTCTCCTCTGTTACTCTATTTTACTAAAACACTGAATTATACAATTTCTAAGGATTTCCTTCTTTTTACTATATCTTAAATACAAATTAATACACATTAAGAGTCACTTCTTTCCCACCTCCTCTAAACAGTCTTATACACAGAACATTCTAGTGACAATAAAAAGATAAATAAAAATATAATTCTAGGTTTTATTTTATGTAAACTATACTTGGCTTTCTTTTTACTGCATTGAAGCTAGAAACAACAAAGTATCGTCAGGTATTGAGGCTTTAAATAATTATTGATACAATTTCCTTTTTAAACTGATTTTTCAAAAATGAAGTCTTCAGATTTTACACAACATCAAGAATCACTGTAAAAGGAAATCGCAGATCTTTTTGGAGATGTTCTATCAGGGGAAAGACATTGGGCACAATGTTGCCAACCTCTCTAAACTCCAGGGAACAAGGCCAGTTTTCACATCAGTGAATAAACGGGTAATAACCGAGAAGTTCAAAGTGTCTCTGAAATCAATTATTTTCCTCTTAAATCCTGTGGACTCTCTCTATACCTTGAACTGGAATACTCATGGGGCAGGACACCAGGTCTTAAAATTGCTCATGTCTATAACTGGCACACACAGAAGCCTCCGACATTCACATTTTATTCCCCACAGGCAATTCTTAGGGATTTTCAAATACCATCACTACGTCACTATGAATTAGAGAGAAAACAAAGATTGTGCTTTGTTCTTAAAGAAAGCCAAATAAACAAAAATTCTGAAACATTTTAGCTTATCTTTTACCCAGAACTTATAACAGGTTAAGTCTTAAATTTTCTGTTGTTAAGTCACAGAGAATCCATGAATTCTTGATCTTGGAAGGATTTCAAATGGACTCTTAGGAATCATCTAAAAGCTAATATAAGGATAGACAGTAATATCCCATGTACCTAGTTCCTGAAAAAAAATTGCCCTGGGACATCTACATACAAGTTTCCTGAAATTCTGTAAGTGAAGTCTCATTTTTGTCCTGTTTCCAAGATGTTATATTTAAATATTTAAATTGTGCCACCGAAAGATCTTGAAATCGTTATAGTAATTTGTTTTCATCTTTTACTGAGATATAACATGAAGTTGGTGAAGATTTATACTAATCTTAAGTATAAATAAAGCACAATGCAGTTTTTACATGTGTATACACCCATGGCTGCACCCAGATCAAAACACATATTTTCAGCACCCTATGCTCACTAGTTCCTCCTCCCCATCAGTTCTTCTTCACAAGACGTAATGGTTAGACTTCTATCACTCTCCACTAAAACTATCCACTAGTTTTGCTTGTTCTTTAACTTCACGCAAATAGAGTAACAAAGAATATGCTTTGTGTTCCTGGCTTCTTCTGCTCAACATTAGGTTTAAGACTCATCCATGCTGTATATGTATTTATTATATATTTATTTTTTTCTTTTAATTGATGGGGAAGTATTCAGCATACGGTTCATCAGTCGCACTATTTTTTCAGGAGTATTTTAAGAGTATTTTTTAATTTAATTTAATTTACTTATTAAGATTTTATTTACTCATTTGAGAGACGAGAGAGAAATCACAAATGAGGGAAAGCAGCAGAGGGAGAAGCAGACTCCCCACTGAACAGGGAGCCTGACGTGGGGGCTTGATTGCAGGACCCGAAGATCATGACCTGAGCTGAAGACAGACGCTTAACCCACAGAGCCACCCAGGCGCCCGAAGAGTATTTCTTTGTATTTGAAATTGGAAAGCAAAAATAACTTCACACATACATTAGATATTTCAGATCTTGAGAAGAAACCATTGATCACAATTTCACTTGATTTTCGCAAGGCCTGTATCATAACTTTGTACATGTTACTATCAGGATCTTGTTTTATTTATAAAAAGCAAGATGCATTTAAAAAATTGAGCTATTCTCTGTGGTGGGAATGATACACTGAATCAGTTAAGGGAATCTAGGTGCTTTTTTCCAATCACAGTAAATGCAACGTTATAGTATGTCACTATCTTGACTGCCCTAATGTTGATTCAGAACTTCTCTTTCACGTAGAAGAAATGACTCTTTGTGTTATATTCAAGTAATAAAAGCAGCACTCATTTACTACCTCATGACTCCATTAAGCTTCATCTTAATGTGTTTCCTCTAACTCACTAGACATTTAAATCTGTTGAACTCTTGCGAAAACACCCCAGTTGGAATTTCTGGATGGAGTGGTCCTCATAGGTATACATCATTGGGAAGTAAAGTTATTTCTGAATATCTACACATAATATTTTCTTAATGTAAAACATGTGTTTGTAAAGTATACTCCTGCTGTCTACTGAATTCACAGGTGTCTCTACACTTTACAGTTTAATTAGACCCAGTGAGTATTAAATATCTTTTAGCTTTGCAATCACAAATCTCCTTCATGTGATACTTAGTATACAGCGCAAGCACAGTGCCCACTTGAGATTGTCCTACTGTTAGTAAAAGGTGGTATTTTTACAGGAAGCTTAAGTCAGTTATTCTTTTCCCCTACTGTAGATGTTTTACTTGTTGGTTTTGTCATTATCTTTCCATTTCAATTAGTTGTGGGTTGGGGGGGGGAGGGAGTAATCCCAGTATTTAATCCTAATTGCAAAGTCAATAGTGTATTTTAGCAAAATATTTCTATATAGGTACATTCTTACGTAAATATAAGAGAGTAATTGTCTTGGAAGAATTATTTGAAACCACTTTTAAACTAAGCATTGAATTTCTGAGTTTTTGTAGCTGAAACAACAGCTGATTCACAAACCATGCTTCTGCAAACCTGCACCACGGCAGGCAGGCTTTTATACATTTCCAGGATGTCCTTCCTTTTCTAGACATGTTAGTGCTGAAACTGCACCCTTGATTGAGAAAAAATAATCTTTTAGAAACAGCTCTTGAGTCAAACTGAGATCTCAGTGAAATGATATTAAAGAACCGTCATTAAAGCACTACACAGCACTCCTCATAGACAACTGCCCTCACTAATAAAACCGTATTCCCACAGGTCCTGCAAATCTCCAACTTTAAGCAGCCAACATCCAGAGACATGGTTCACTTCAGAACAAGAATTGAAATATCTGAAAATCAAGTACAGTAGTAAGTACCTCCATTTTGTGGTACCATCAATTCTCTACAACACTGGCTAAGCGTCACTCTCAGACTGGCAGCACCAAGCATTACCTGGGAACTTGATAGGAATGCAAATTCCCAGGTTCCACCCCAGACCTGCTCAATGAGACTCCAGGGTCAGGGAAGAAGCAGTCCGTTTTAACAAGCTCTCTAGGAGACTCTGGGACAAACTTAACTTTGAAAATTACAGTTCAACAGAATTATTGAACGAAAACGATATGAAAATATCTAGAGGAAAAATCAGTGGTCAGTAATTAAACTTTTAATTAAATTATGCAAGAAACATCAGGCTAAATCAAATAATTAAAACTTTCCTGTTTGGTACTCTCTTGTGAGAAAATAAGAGGTTTTATCTCCTAGAGAACTACAACTGTAATGAAATAACATTCCATGCAAATTTGAATGAGTCATTCATAGAGTAGAAATTTGAAGTTTGTATTAATGCCTATTAGCTGGTGCATTGAAACAGGAACGACTTATTTGCACCTCACCATTTTTCTTCAAATTTTCCCGGTTGGTCTGCTTCCTGTACTGTCCTCACTGTCCCCTGTATGTCCAATTCTCATTGCCTCTTAGTCGCTTGTGTTTCAAATTACTCACTTTAAAAACACAACTCTTTGGGGGCACCTGGGTGGCTCAGTAGGTTAAGCAGCTGACTCTGTTTTAGCTCAGGTCATGATCTCAGGGTCGTGGGATCGAGCCCTACTTCAGGCTCTCTGCTTAGCGTGGAGTCTGCTTGTCCCACTCCCTCTGCTCCTCTCTCTGTTCTCTCTCTCTCTCCAAATAGATTGATTATTAACTCTTTAAAAAATTGGAAATTTCAAGGATTCCAATTTTGGAATGACCTGCTTTTTTCACCTTTGGATTATGCCGAGACACACTGGCCGCCTGTATTATCCATGAAGGCAAGACGGGATTTTGTACATATCATACACTGTACACAGAAACATGCATAGCTTTCCTTAAGATTCAACAAATTTATAATGAATAAAGACAAAAGAAAAACCCATTTCTAAAAGACACAAATTCAAACATTTTTTTTTAATTCAAACATTCTGAAACTCAAAAGCAAAGTTGTTGAAAAATTTACCATGGCACTTTGGAGTTATTACATGTATTTATTAAATTGAGCTTGTCTTACTGCACAGCAGTGGCAGCACGAAAAAAAATCAAGTGTTCAATATCAATTCTCAATTAGATTTTCCTAATTGAATAGTCAACACACGATGACATTGGATTCTAGAGTTATTGGGTCCCAAATTTTCTTTATGTTGACGAGGACATAGGCTTGAAATTACTGGAGCACACAATGCTCCATTAAGAAGTCTAGCATGTAAGCTTCAAAAAAGCAAAGACTTTGTATTTGTATTACTGATTGCTATATGACTAATTTACAAGTGCTCAAAAATATTCCTTAAGTGAATGAAAGTCTGGATTCTATGAGTTATCTCCATATTCTTTCCATTAATATGAGCCAACAAGTGCCTTTTTTGCTTATTTTTTTAATTTTATTGAAATTCAATTAATTGCCGTATAGTGTATTATTAGTTTCCGAGGTAGAGCTCTGCGAGTCATCGGGTGCGTATAACACCCAGTGCTCATTTCACCAAGTGCCCTTCTTAATGCCCATCACCCAGCTTCCCCATACCCTCTCCCTCCAGCAACCCAGTTGGTTTCCTATGGTTGGGAGTCTCTTATGGGTTGTCTCCCTCTCTGATTTCGTATTATTTTACTTTCCCCTCCTTTCCCCTATGACCCTCTGTTTTACTTTGTTTGAAATGGCTTTTTGTTTTGTACAACTGAAAGATGTGTCAGAATATTTGGAAAATATAGAGGGAGGGGCAAGATGGCGGAAGAGCAGGGTCCCCAAATCGCCTGTCCCCACCACATTACCTGGATCACCTTCAAACCATCCTGAAAATGTACGAATTCGGCCTGAGATGTAAAGAGAGACCAGCTGGACCGCTACAGTGAGGAGAGTCCGCGCTTCTATCAAGGTAGGAAGACGGGGAAAAAGAAATAAAGACACAAAAGGCCTCCGAGGGGGAGGGGCCCCGCGAGGAGTCGGGCTGAGGCCGGGGCGAGTGTCCCCAGGACAGGAGAGCCCCGTCCCGGAGGAGCAGGAGCTGCACCAACCTTCCCGGGCGGGCGGAAAGGGGCTCGCAGGGAGTTGGAGCAGGACCCAGGAGAGCGGGGATGCCCTCGGGCTCCCGGGGACACTAACAGACACCTGCGCCGCAGGAGAGTGCTCCGAGCTCCCTAAGGGCTGCAGCGCGCACGGCGGGACCGACCGGAGCAGCTCGGAGGGGCTCGGGCGGCGGCTCCGCGGAGGGGGCTGCAGGGCGGGAGCGCGAATCCACCAGCGCAGGCCCCGGAGCACAGGGCGCCGGGACACAGCCCAGGATCCGGCCTCCCCCGGGACAGGCAGAGGCCGGGAGGGCCCAGGACAGCGAGGACGCTCCTGCCCCGAGCTGAGCAGATCAGCGGCCCCGCCCCGGAGCCTCCAGGCCCTGCGGACGGACGGAGAGCCGAGAGCCCGAGCCCCGTAGTTCCTGCGGAGGCTGAATCCAGGCTTCCAGAGTTGCCATAGCAACTGCGGCTGTTCCTCCTGGGGCCCCACGGGGTAAACAACCCCCGCAGAGCCCTGCAGCAGGCAGGGGCAGAGCAGCTCCCCCAAGTGCTGACACCTGAGAATCAGCGCAGCAGGCCCCTCCCCCAGAAGACCAGCTGGACGGACCAGTGATACTCCCCCGTGTTCCAATACAGCTTGTTTTTGGCCACTCTGCACTGAGCAAAATGACTAGAAGGAAAACCTCAACTCAAAAGAAAGAATCAGAAACAGCCCTCTCTCCCACAGAGCTACAAAATCTGGATTACACTTCAATGTCAGAAAGCCAATTCAGAAGCACCATTATACAGCTACTGGTGGCTCTAGAAAAAAGCATTAAGGCCTCACGAGACTTCATGACTGCAGAATTTAGATCCAATCAGGCAGAAATTAAAAATCAACTGAATGAGATGCAATCCAAACTAGAAGTCCTAACGACGAGGGTTAACGAGGTGGAAGAACGAGTGAGTGACATAGAAGACAAGTTAATGGCAAAGAGGGAAACTGAGGAAAAAAGAGATAAACAAAGAACCATGAAGACAGATTAAGGGAAATGAACGACACTCTAAGGAAGAAAAACCTACGTTTAATTGGGGTTCCCGAGGGCGCCGAAAGGGACAGAGGGCCAGAATATGTATTTGAACAAATCCTAGCTGAAAACTTTCCCAATCTGGGAAGGGAAACAGGTATTCAGATCCAGGAAATAGAGAGATCCCCCCTAAAATCAATAAAAACCGTTCAACACCTCGACATCTAATAGTGAAGCTTGCAAATTCCAAAGATAAAGAGAAGATCCTTAAAGCAGCAAGAGACAAGAAGTCCCTGACTTTCATGGGGAGGAATATTAGGGTAACAGCAGACCTCTCCACAGACACGTGGCAGGCCAGAAAGGGCTGGCAGGATATATTCAGGGTCCTAAATGAGAAGAACATGCAACCAAGAATACTCTATCCAGCAAGGCTCTCATTCAAAATGGTAGGAGAGATAAAGAGCTTCCAAGACAGGCAGGAACTGAAAGAATATGTGACCTCCAAACCAGCTCTGCAAGAAATTTTAAGGGGGACTCTTAAAACTCCCCTTTAAGAAGAAGTTCAAGTAACTCTGAACGTGAATGGGCTTAATGACCCCATCAAAAGGCGCAGAGTTTCAGACTGGATAAAAAAACAGGACCCATCTATTTGCTGTCTACAAGAGACTCATTTTAGACAGAAGGACACCTACAACCTGAAAATAAAAGGTTGGAGAACCATTTACCATTCAAATGGTTCTCAAAATATACCCTAAAAACTACAGAACACTTCTGAAAGAAATTGAGGAAGACACAAAGAGATGGAAAAATATTCCATGCTCATGGATTGGCAGAATTAATATTGTGAAAATGTCAATGTTACCCAGGGCAATTTACACGTATAATGCAATCCCTATCAAAATACCATGGACTTTCTTCAGAGACTTAGAACAAATTATTTTAAGATTTGTGTGGAATCAGAAAAGACCCCAAACAGCCAGGGGAATTTTAAAAAAAGAAAACCATATCTGGGGGCATCACAATGCCAGATTTCAGGTTGTACTACAAAGCTGTGTTCATCAAGACAGTGTGGTACTGGCACAAAAACAGACACATAGATCAATGGAACAGAACAGAGAACCCAGAAGTGGACCCTGAACTTTATGCTCAACTAATATACGATAAAGGAGGAAAGACTATCCACTGGAAGAAAGACAGTCTCTTCAATAAATGGTGCTGGGAAAATTGGACATCCACATGCAGAAGAATGAAACTGGACCACTCTCATGCACCATACACAAAGATAAACTCAAAATGGATGAAAGATCTAAATGTGAGACAAGATTCCATCAAAATCCCAGAGAAGAACTCAGGCAACACCCTTTTTGAACTTGGCCACAGTAACCGGAGAAGGACAAACAGTGTATGTTCTCATTCATTTGGGGAATATGAATAATAGCGAAAGGGAATATAAGGGAAGGGAGAAGAAATGTGTGGGAAATATCAGAAAGGGAGACAGAACATAAAGACTTCTAACTCTGGGAAATGAACTAGGGGTGGTGGAGGGGGAGGAGGGTGGGGGGTGGGGGTGAATGGGTGACGGGCACTGAGGGGTACACTTGACGGGATGAGCACTGGGTGTTATTCTGTATGTTGGTAAATTGAACACCAATAAAAATTAATTCATTAAAAAAAAGAATATTTGGAAAATATAGAAAGAAATACATGGCAGTAAATAGGAGTAGATTTTCAAGGTGACAAAAATCAATTGTTTAAACTAGCCAGATCTGTATGTTGTGTGTTAATGCCCTGGGATAAAAGTGGACATGGGCAATAAAAAAATAAAAATAAAAATCTTCAAAAGGGGAAAAAAAAGAAGTCTAGCATTACTAAATTCTATGCCACCACGTTAGTTGCTGTGTAGTGACAGAGTGATGATGATCAGTGGGTGGATTTCATGGTCACACACTAACACAAACCAGGCTCACCTACAGAAGCCTCTCCTTGTTTATCTTCAAACAAGATAAATGCCATTTATCTGGTGTCAAAATGCCTTTTTTTTTTTTTGGAGGACCTTTTGAGGATTCTTCATTTACCAACCTCTTAAATATTGTGTTCTCCAGGGATCCTCCTAATTCTGGTTTCATTTTATTCGCTTTCACAAGAAAAATCCCTTCCAAACGTGGAAGCACCTGTCCTTGGGGGAGATGCCTGGATTTTCTGCTCATCTCTTTACTGGGGTTACCAGGGAGCTTTTCTCTTATTAGGGGCAAACGTGTAGCATGAAAGGACAGGTTCAATTTAGCAGTCACTTACTAAAAATCCAACTGTCGGGCAATGGGAATGTTATTTTCTCCAGTCAACTTTACAAGCTATATATTAATGTGTTAATTGCCATTTGTCTGATGTCTTTTTTTACCCGCCTCAGTTGATTCCACATTCCGGATGAGTGAGAAGAGAGGGATGAGGGGATATTGGGCAAACTCCAGAAAACTCCAAAAAGGGACACAAATCCCAACAGAACACTAAAAGGAAGTTTCTTTTCCACCTCAGAGTTCCAGTACTTTCCTGTCCATCTAGCACCTTGTCCCTTCCTGTCAATTGCAGCCCCTCCTTTTTGGGAAACTACTTCTTTCCTTGTCCGGCCATGTGGCTCAAGGTGGGGAGTACTCTGACCTGTATTCAGAGTACAATTTTAATACTGCGACCTAGGGAAGACACGTGACCCATTATGTGACAATTGACATTCTTTCTTAAGAATGCCTTGGGGGGATGCCTGGGTGGCTCAGCATTGAGCATCTGCCTTTGACCCAGGGTGTGATCCTGGGGTCCTGGGATGGAGTCCCACATTAGGCTCCCCACAGGGAGCCTGCTTCTCCCTCTGCCTGTCTTTCTGCCTCTCTCATGAATAAATAAATAAAATCGTCAAAAAAAAAAAAAAAAAAGAAAATGAAACTTGTGTGCAGAGAGGAGACATGTTAGAGGTATCCTGGTCTCTGGTCCCATCTACTATTCTCCTCAGGTACAATGTCTCCTTTCCCAATTTTGTCAACGAATAAATTTGCTCACATTGGTCCAAAACAGTATGACCATTCACAATTAAAAAAAAAAAATCTTGTTAACAAAACAGTCTTCAACCAACCAAATTCCAGGTGCAATAAGGAGATAAATATAAAAAAGATACCATAAAAACTAGAAGAAACCAAAAAGGTCAATATCTAACAAACACTGGTGCGAAAACCAGTTTCTAAGCTTAAAAATGGAAGATGATACAAAAATGTTAGATAAAATATAACTTTGGTTTGTCAAAAACCCTTGGAAATGTAATTGAACAAAAGAAATGTAGCACAGTATGTGCTACCATTTTCACAAAGAAAGAATTACTATGTGGAATGCTTATATAAATCGATAAAAGATGGTAATGATGTTTGCAAGGAATAAAATGGGTCAAATACATAAACAGGCAAGTCGCAAAGAGAAAACCTAAATGGCTAATAAACATTTCAAAGATGTGTCACGGATAAAAGGAAATGCAAGACGAATTACAGCTTTGGGTCAAATGTTACATGCTGTGTATGCATGTACATACTATGGTGTGTATATTTACATGTGAAATAGGTATTTGTAAACCCTTTATGGATATGTAAACTGCTATTTTGAAAGCGATTTAGTACTTGTTCCAAGCAGCTTTTATAATTTTCATCTCATTTTTATCTTACAAATACTATTTAATATATAAGTATTATTGATTGAAATAATTTTACTTTTTAAAAGACTTATTTATTTATTTATTTATTTATTTATTTATTTGGGAGGAGGGGCAGAGGGAGAAAGAATCCTAAGCAGACTCCATGCTGAGGCAGGGCTCCCAGGTGGGACTCGATCTCAGGACCCTGATCACACCTGAGCTGAAACAAGGAGTCAGATGCCTAACTGTGTCACCCAGGCAGCCCGCTATTGAAATAATTTCAGTGAAGGCTTTACAGTAAAGTAGTGAACATGGTTCTGTTTAAATGTAAAAAAGAAAATTTTAGTATTTCATATGTGAAATTATTCCAACTACGTTAAAAAAATAGACATAGATCAGGGGTGTCTAGGTGGTGCAGTTGTTAACCGTCAGAATTTGGTTTCTGCTCTGGTCGTGATCTCAAGTTCCTGAGACTGAGCCCTCCGTGGGGCTCCACGCTGAGCGTGGAGTCTGCTCAAGACTCTCCTTCTCCCTCCGCCCCACCCCTGTGCTCTCTCTCTCAAATAAATGAATAAATCTTTCTAAGAAACAGATATAGAACAAACAGTGGAAACAAATATATCCAGGATTTAATGGTACTTAACTCTGGATAGTGAAATCACAGGTAATTTTTATTTGCTTCTTTTTTTTATATAAATTAATTTTTATTGGTGTTCAATTTACCAACATACAGAATAACACCCATTGCTCATCCCGTCAAGTGTCCCCCTCCGTGCCCGTCACCCATTCACCCCCACCCCCCGCCCTCCTCCCCTTCCACCACCCCTAGTTCGTTTCCCAGAGTTAGGAGTCTTTATGTTCTGTCTCCTTTTCTGATATTTCCCACTCATTTCTTCTCCTTTCCCTTATATTCCCCTTCACTATTATTCATATTCCCCAAATGAGTGAGAACATACACTGTTTGTCCTTCTCCGATTGACTTACTTCACTCAGCATAATACCCTCCAGTTCCATCCACGTTGAAGCAAATGGTGGGTATTTGTCGTTTCTAATGGCTGAGGAATATTCCATTGTATACATAAACCACATCTTTATCCATTCATCTTTCGATGGACACCGAGGCTCCTTCCACAGTTTGGCTATCGTGGACATGGCTGCTAGAAACATCGGGGTGCAGGTGCCCCGGCGTTTCATTGCATCTGAATCTTCGGGGTAAATCCCCAACAGTGCAATTGCTGGGTCGTAGGGCAGGTCTATTTTTAATTCTTTGAGGAGATGCTTTCCTGTATTTTCTACAAGTATTTATTTTTGTTATAAAATTGTTATATCCAAAGGTTTGCCACTTTTCTAACAATATTTTTAAAACCTGTACTTCTGAATTACAGAATTGACGCTGAAGTGATTAGTCACAGACTCAGTGGGTAATCACAGTGAAAACCAGGCTCTTCCCCTGGATTGTCTCCTCTCATTCCCACACACATTTCCAGCACCGCAAGCTTCCTGTTGTGCTATTTTGTGACACAGTATTTTGAGAGAGAAGAAAAATTACTTCTATGCAGATACTGAGTGACATTAGTTCATTTCCAACTAGGCAATGGAATAGTAACAAAAACCACAGCTAACCCAAATCCAATAATAACTCCTGGTCACATACAACAAAATGTCCACGTCACTGATCATGTGCTGCCTGGAACACCCCTTCTCCATGGTAACTACCTGGCTCTTCTAGATAAGCTTCTCTGATTCAAGTACACAATTGGCAGCCTGGCCCCCAGCTTGATTGACCTACTTTAGTGGAAGTTCTGCAGGCTGAATTTGAAATGCTACAGCTGAAAGGAAATTTCAGTCGGAGGTATCAATTAAAATGTCTTTTCATTGTACGTTTCAGGTATTTAGTACCGGTCAACACAAATGTTTTTCAGAGTCAGCAACAGCATTGGTAAAACGCATACAAGCAAGGCAAGGATCTTGAAATGGGAATGTGAGAGGAAGGGTACGTGGAAATGCTTTTAAATCCACTTTTGCATCTAATGAGATAAATGAGACATATTGCTTGGGTGGAGGTTAGATTAGACTGTCTCAGCCACTTCACAGAGCTGGGACCTCAAACCCAGCAACCATCTCTACTCCGTCATCCCAAACACATCAAGTCTTCTTGTTCCTCTTTCCCTTCTTATAGCTCTGTAACTGATTCCCACCCTCACTCCGCCTTCTCCCTCTTACTTTACCTGTTCTATAACCTATAAATAATATTGAAGACATGATTTTAGATTTAAAGTTTTAAAATGCTTAGTTATGGGTAAGCCAATTAATAATAATATTCTCCGGTAAACACACAAAAAATCTCATGATTTATGTGAGACTAGCATGGCTATGGGTTATGCAAAGTGGCTTACTAATAACAAGAAAAACTTTTTTTTAAAGATTTTATTTATTTATTTATTTATTTTAGAGGGAGAGAGAGAGAGAGTGAGAGAGTGATCAGGAGCAGGGGTAAGGGGAAGGGGAGAGAATCTCAAGCCGACTTCCCGCTGAGATCATGATCTGGGCTAAAACCCAGAGTTGGATGCTCAACCAGCTGTGCCACTCAGGTGCCTCTTTTTTTCTTTTTAAAATATTTTATTTATTTATTATTTATTTATCTACTTATTTGAGAGGACAAGAAGAACTTTTTACCAGTATGTACAAAGTAATAGGTTCAAGCAAAACCCAGCTGAGACCTCTCTGTCTAATCCACTCTGCTGTGATATTTGCATTTTATAATGACATCTATAACATTTCACACTTTTCCTATTTATTTCAAAAGAGCACTTTAGTCATAAATACCATTTCTGCTTATCTCATTGGTAAGAAGAAAATTTCCACAAGAACTGAAAATGTTAAATTGCTATTGGTTCAGTCTTATTATGACTTTAAATCTAAAATCATGTCCTCATTATTATTTATAGGCTATAGAACAGATGAAGTAAGAGGAAGAAGGTGGAGTGAAGGGTGGGAATCAGTTACAGAATAAGACAGAAGAAAAGGTCACATTTTATATGGAAAGCCAAAACTACAAGGAGCAAATAGTATCTGCTGAGGATATCAGTATGAGCAAAAGATGTTTCTTTTTCTTTTCTTTTGTTTACTTTTATATAACATATATATGTAAAAAAATATATATAAAAGCTGAATATGTACACATATATGATGTATATGTGACCAGCTTTTGGTCAAAATGAAAACTATTTTAAAATAAACATATAATTTTAGAGTGTTAAGGACCAATTTGTATTGTATAAATAATAAAGTGATACAAATAAGTATAGATTTTCATCAAGTTCAGTAACTTCTACAAAATTTTACTTTTTTTTCCCCCTGTCATTGAATTTTCTCTCTAAGGTTTTCTGTAAATGGTCCCATTGAAAACTAGGCAAAAACCATCAGATTGGTAGCCACCTCCAGTTTGAATGCCTGACCACCAAGCTATAACTGGGAGAGACTGGTACCAGGGGCCTGGCAACCAACAACTGACCCTTTTAGAGTCAGTCTTTAGGAGCCCTCCCCAGCCTGGACTCCGTCCTCAGGTTGCTGAGGTTCTAAAACATAGAGGAAAAAGAGGAAGAGAATAAGAGGGTAAGTTCAGTGTATAGGTCTGAGGATGCCTCCCCTCTGGGCTGATTTAAGATCTTTAGCAATGTTAAACTCTGAAGGACAGTGGTGCTCTCCATAGTCTATAATTCAACAGCATTTTTAAAAAGTATTATTCACAAATAAATTTAAAAGTGCCTAACAATATTTTGAAATTTTCCATGATGCCTATTTTTGTTTTGGCCTTCAATGTTCTTTTACAAAGTATAAAATTCAAATTTCTATCCAAAAATAATCAAGTTCTTGGTATGAAGTTACAATTATAGGGGTGCCTTGGAGGCTCAGTTGGTTAAGATCCAACTATTGATTTTGGCTCAAGTCACGATCTCAGGGTTGTGAGACTGAGCCCCACATCAGACTCCGTGCTGGACATGGAACCTGCTTTAGATTCTGTCTCTCTCTTCTTCTGCCCCTCTCCTCACTCTCTTCTTTCCTAAATGATGATGATGATGATGATGATAATAATAATAATGTTACATTTATACAAGATGAGTGTCAGATCCACTACAAAACATAGTATGTCTACAGATAACAATAAGTTATTGTGCATTACAGATTTGTGAAGAGGGTAGAGCTCATGTTAACTGTTTTCACCAGAAAACAAAGACAAAACCAAGATCAGAATGAAAGGACACAAGGAAACTTTTGCAACTTCCATATGTCATTTAGTCTCCATAATTTAGTGATTCAGGCATGGTTTTCATCCTCATTTCATAAGACGGGGAAGCTGACTAAGGCTTTGAGATGGTAGGCATAGATCACAGCATCTACTTAGAAACTTTTGGAAGGAAGTGAGCTTTGGAATTTAGAATTTTACTATTTATTTTATTTTAAAAGGCAGTATGGTACATGGATTCTAAATTTTATAACATTAGAATAGGGTATCGGGTGATGCCAGCAGCAAAACGTAGACCCTTCACATTAAGTGGGATAAGTAAACATTATAAATAGTTCAGGTCCTCACAGGAGGGGTATTGAAGGTGGATGAACTATTAAAATCACTGGGATTTCAGAGGTTTATGGACTTGGAATTGTGCACTTAGCACACGTTGGAAGCTACCTGGATTTGATGGATTTGAGTCTTGAATGCTGCCAAGCTGATTTCTGAGCTTATGCACTTGCCACTGAACCCCTCTCAGTGACTTCAAAGAAGAAGAATCCAAGGGCCTGAGTGCTTAAGTAACCCTCACCACACTTCCCACAGAGCTGACTGGTGCAGGACCTGGGATTCCAACCTACATTTGTCTGACCCCAAAATATTGACTCTACTCTCAGACCCTTATGTCGGTTTCTTTGCATGTTGCTTGATATCTTGCCTCAATTCTGTTAAACTACTTTATTATCCTGGCTGGTCATCTGTAAATAGGTGTTATTAGTCACAAGATGACTCTGCCCTCAGATTTCCTTCCGACAATGCGTAGCGCGCATTAATGCTAACCCAGCCAGAATGTTATACTAGAATATTATATGGTATGACTTCTACAAAGCTTCTTGTAGTCAATTATATTTTGAAAAAGAGATTAAAGAATATAACACTGTATGTTAACTATACTGGTATTAAAATTTTAAAAACTTAATTTAAAAAGAGATTAAAGAACAAAAACTGAAATTGCATTACATCCACCCATATTTTAATATACAAATTAGTTTCATTCACTTAATTTTGTTAAATACAAGATTTGGATTACTTCATTAAGCAGTTTCAGCCAAAAATAAACCTATAAAATGACTAAATTAATTGCAAACACCACACATCTCAGAAGCCAGTAAGTAATATAATTGGAAAAAAATCATTATAATAGGATTATAAAATTGTTTGTCACAACTACATGTTATTTAGGGGAAAGAAACGTTACAGCATAATAGAAATTGAGAGGGCCTAATAGTCAGAAGACTTAGGATCCATCTGGGTCAAACACATATATTGTGTGACTTTGGGCAAATCATTTATTTTTTATTTTAGTTTTCTATAAAAAAATATCAACAAACACTACAGGATTTTGAGATGTTGACATTATATAAACAAGCTATAATAATTTTAAAATTCTACAACTGCATAAAATATCTGTATCTCTCTTTAGAATTTCATTATTTATCAAAAGAAATATAATAAAATTATTTAAGTTTGAAAATTTGAAGTTTTTCTACCAGCTTTTGAAATCTGAATAAGTGTATCCATGGGAAAAAAACGGTCAGCATCATTTTTTAAAAGTTAAAATAGAATGAAAAGGCCACAATTGCTAACCAGATATACTCAGGAATAAAGAAAATCTGTTTTGTTTGTCCAGAAAGTACGGTCGTAAGGGGAACATTATATGACAAAGTTTAAGTTGGCATCCTACTTTAAATATTACATGAATACATTTTAATACTTTTGCTTCAAAACAATAAGAAAATCTTTGTATACTTTACTTTTATCGTAATACGTTCTCATGAGTTTTTCCATTGAAATCAAGACTTTAAGAACAACCAGAGATCCTACTGATAATGAATATACTTGTCAATAAAATGGTCTCACTTTATATTTCTTTAATACCTAAGTAACCGTGTTACAATTTTGAAGAAACTTCTTTTGTGGCAGATGTAGAAAACTGTTGGGTAAAATTATGTGCAACATGTACTTATTGATAAGGAAGGGACAAAATTTAACAGAGCATTTATTATGGGTAATGCACAGTATTGGTTGAATAACCCACATGATCTTTACAACCCTCTTTATGGGTATTAATAGCCCTACTTTATATAGAGGATCAGAAAAAGGAAATACCTCAGTAATGATCACACAGCTGTCTGGTGGAAGGGCAAACCATGTATACGGGCCCCCATGGCCCAGTTTTTTTGCACAGTTGACCTTTCTGTGCTTTTATTGTTCCATTAGTAAAACCTTTTTCTTCAAAGATCTCAAAATACTTAGGGCTACCAAAAGCTTCCAAAAATTTTAATGATTTTTATGCCTGGTCTATGTAAATTGTGTACGATACCAGAAGATTGCAAGAGGCATTCCAGAAGAGCACCTAGTCATTTCCTCATAGAAAAAAAAAATGTGCGAACTATCTGCAAAAGTATAAGGGAATGAGCCAACTGAAGGACAATAAAAATAGCATCTATCTTTTTCAGAAAAGTCATCTTATCTCCCTTCATTTCCCCTTTTTTGGAGATGGAAAAAAGTAAATACTATTTGCTAGTAATATGTTCAAGGGAAGTGCACATGTATTTACCAAGAACAAAGTAGTAACATTGTCTCTACGGGTTGCCAGAAATTACTTATTTCATTGCAACCATATTGCACTCAGAGTTGCTTCATTTCTACTAAATGAACAATAAAATGGTGCTTCTAAAAAGAGTGTCTGGAGCTTGAGCAATAACACTGTAAAGCTAAAGGGACATCAGTGGGACCAGATGTTTGTAATTACATCTAAACTGCTGCAAAGGCATTGAAGGATCGGCTGAGAGAGGGGAGTAGAAACTGAGGCTGATCAACGAGCAGGAGATCACTTCTTATAGAGTCCCATATGCTCGTTAGCAGGTCAGTACCATGAATTATACTGATCTTCAAAAAGCATGGAGACCACATCAGATCAGTGAACCGCCTTAGTGTGATTTTTAAAAAATGACATATGGTTCAACCAAAGCTCTTTATTTTCATACATTTCCCCTTCTTGATCCGATACCCTCACAAAAGGTCCTTAACGATACCACAAACACAAGCTTCTAATTAGCTAATACTACTCCATAATTAATGCATTTAAGACAGTCTTTACAAATAAATATTTATTGGATATTTACTACGCGTAGGGCTGTGTTTAAAGAGGCATAAACATGTGTAATTCTGACAACAGCCCTCTGAGATAAGTGGTGTTATTATCTGTTTAGAGAGGAGAACACTGAAGTGCAGGAAGGATAAGAGACTTGGCCGAAGCTCAAGGGCGAGTAAGTAGTAGGGCTGGAATCTGGTGTCTGGTTCCCAAGCCCATGGTCAGGGTCTACAGGTCTACAGGACCTCAAGGAAAGAACGCGAAGCAGATCTGGTAAGTCGGGCACTTTGTCGCACTATCTACAGAACTTCACGCCACCCTCCCAGCCACCCTCCCGTGACTCATGACGATCTCTACAAAGGAAGAAACTGAGGGTCAGGGGAACTACTAACTTGGTGAAGGCCCACAGCTGCTCAGTGGTGGAGACTGGGCGGGACTTGGATCTTCGTGATCTCACATCTATTCACTGCCTCACTGCACCAAGCTTTGCTTTTATCCATTACATTCTCAGCAGTTTTACACTTAGTTGCATGATTGCAAGCGCCAGACTATTTTAGACTCTATAGGAAATAGTAAAAAATACATACATATATATATATATACATATAATATATATATATAGGAAATAATCATAAGATGAAAAACAATGCTAGATATGTCTTCAACAATTACAACCTGCTCAAAATGATAACAAAACAACGTCTCCCTGTTTATATCGCTGTTCCTTTATGACCTTTCAATTCTGGTTGCTCTCCTCATCACACTGTTTTTTCTGTTTTATATATCCAGATTTGTAAATATAGATATATAAGTATCTATCTATCTATCTATCTCACATATTTCAGAGAGCACATCATCTTTCCTTGGTGTCAAATGGTTCCTACCCTATATCTCTTTACTCATTAGTAGGAGCTACTTTCAATTTTAGGCCACACTTCATCATCTGTTGCATTCAAGAATACGTCTAATGGGACAGCACCCGCATAGTACGGACCTTCAGTTGAGTTACTAATAAAATTTACCAATCAACCAGGACTTGATGGCATTGCTGTCAAGGGTTCATACGTTTTTTGGAAACAAATGGGGAAAGTACCTATAATAAAACTGTTAACTTCGCTTTTTTAGCTTGCTCTAGGTTGCTTCATTTACTAATATTTCCATTGTTTGCTATTCCATTGTTATGTTTTAATCTGCTTCTTTTACGGGAAAGATAATAAAAGATTCTCCGCTCGTTAATCCTGTGGGATTTTGTCCATGTTTCACGAATCCTGACAGATATAAGGGATGCGTGTCATAATATTTGTTTTTCTAATCAAAGCGAATTAATATTTCCTTTTGGTTAAAAAAACCTTTTCTGTTATCTCTTGATAAGAAGGGAACATTTTAAACCAAGTATATTGTTTCCAGATTTTTCTGACCTTCTTTGTCCCTAACTCAGCCATTAATTCCCTCCCCTCCTCGCAAATCCTTCCATGTTACCCTCTGGAACTGTCACCTGCAAAGCCCCCCATATCTTCTCTATTCATACACCGACTTCTGGTTTGACTCTGAAGATACTAGTTTTGCAGTTTGGGCTATTTTCTCACCATCTCATCAACTTTACGGTCACGAACTTAAATTGGCATTCTTTTTGCTTCCCATTAAAGCTCCCTTATACCTACTTATCTTTTTGAAGCACAAACTATCACAGTGTGATATTACACTTTTTGATATCACAAACTATCACACCATCTTGTTAATGCCTGCAGACATCCTGTTCACTTCTCCTTTTTCACTGAGGACTCTGGCACCAGGCTCATAGCCTTCTTTTGGCCCAGAGGCCAATAATCATCTAATGACGATATTCATCCTAATGACCCATCATCACCATGGCTTCCTCTGTCCAATGTTCTTCTCTTTATCCCCGATGCTCTTCTCTCCTCTTCCACTTCAGCTATCTACCCCAGAGTCACAGCTTGGACCTGCTATCATCTCTAATGAATGCACTTCCACAACCATCTTTATCATTCAATCATGCCCATGACAGTCATCTTTAAACCACTCTTGGACATGCCATTCCTTTGCCTCTCTCTATGTTCTTCACTTCTCTGCTTATCAAGCTGATAATCAATAGTTTTTAAAAATGTCACCAACGTACTTTCTAGTGTCCCTGCCTCACTATTTGTCTCATTGCACGTGGATGGCATAGAACTACAGGTCTGAATGAAACAATGCACATCTGAGTTCTCTATGGCTTCCCCAGAGAAGAAGTGCTGCTTGAGAATTCATAGTTGGTCAGATTCGTTCCATTATAAATTAATGATTACCAAACTCAAAAATACCCTGAAATACCCTCTGTGAACCTTACTCTGTCTCTCTGAAAACTTCTTCTCCAACCTGCCCCAACCATTTCAAAACTTTAAATCTCATCAAACCTCTGATAACCTCCTACCTCTCCAAATTCCTCATATTCAGAAATGATCTCACCTCCTACTCAAAAAAAGAAACAAAAAACAACTAGAAATCTCAGATAGAGATTTCTTCATCTTCTCAAACCACTCCCCTCCCTGACATTCACAACACCAATGACACAAACCAACCTGCAAATACACCTACCCTGTCTGTCATCTTCCTATTAAAATGGAGAAACTGTACTTTTGCCTCGAAGGCCATTCTCCCTACTGATGCTACAGTTTTCATTCCCTCCTGCCTTCCAGAGACCATAACCTAAATGATTTATTTGTTGACTTTTATATTTAGCCTCTTCGTCTCACCTGGAGTCTTCCCATCATCCTTTAAACATGTACAAGTCTGTGTGATGATAAAAAGAAAATATATCTAAGTTTTTTTTTTTTTTAACATACAACTGGTCCTGTGTTCTCCTCCAGGTAAGGCTTTCTTCTCTTCACAAACTTCCCAAAGGAGTTGTCTGTTCTTACTGTCTCCATTTTCTCACCTCTCACTCTCCAGGTCATGCCAATCAGGCTTCCCTCCTCGCACTCCACTGAAATAGCTCTTGGTAAGGTCATTGCTGACATTTGAACCATCAAATACAATAGACACTTTTCATTCGTATCTGCCCTCTCACCAACATTCTATAACGCCAACCTCAACGCTCCTTTCAAAGCACTCCCATTTAGAAACTTCCACGTCACAACCTAGTTGTTATAACTCCAGCTGCTCCTTCTCTGCCTCCCTTTACAGGGCCATCCTTCACTACCTGGCTATTAAAATTTATAATTTCCCAGACCGTATTCTGGGCCATCCATTTTTCTCATTTTATCCCTTCTCACTGGGAAAATCATTCATGCTCACAGACTCAATGGCATACTAATATATATCTCTAACTCAGACCACTCTTTGGTGGCAAATCTTTTATTCAAAGTCCACTGACATCTTATTTTAGATATTCAAAAGGCTCTCAAATTCATAATAGCCAACATGAATTTTACTATCTTCCCCGCACTCTACCCAAACCCACTCTGTTCCAGTGTTTTCTAATAATAGGAACACATTCATCAAATTCTGCTAGCTGGAAGGCTAGGGTGGTTTTGCATCTTTCTCGTCTCTCATTCCGCATTTAGCCCTTGGCAGCCTGAATCCTGCCAAGTTGATTCTATAGATTTCATACACATTCACTTCTTTCCACCTTTAAACACCACCTCCCATGAATTCCAGTCTGTGCTTTTATCATCTTTTTCCTGAGACACCAAAATAGCCTCCCAGGTAGTCTATCCACAACTAATTCTTGTCCCACAGCACTTTCTATACTGCAGGTGGAGCTTTTTAAAATGCAAGGATAATGTAATCATGTCACCTAATTGCTTAAAATGTTTTAGCCTCTTAGGATAAAAAGAAAGCTCATCAACCTAGCCTATGCTGCCCAGTATGGTCCTGTCTCATCTCTCCAGCTGCGTCTTGTAGGTCGGCCAGCTTTTTCTGCTCCAATCTCACTGGCCTCCTAGGTCTCCACACACACCATAATCTTTGTTACCATGGGTGCTTACATGCAGTTTCCTTAGCCTGGGGCACACTTTCCTCCCTTCTTGATTCAACTAGCTCTTGCCCTTCGGGTCCCACACAACTGTTGCTTCTTCCAAGCAGCCTTCCTTTATAATTATGTACACTTTTATACAATTACCACTCCTCTCTAGCATCCATCATAATTGCAATTTCACATTTTGTGCATATTTGGTTAGTTAATTAATGGCCATTTCTCTATCTGGACCATGAAGTCAAGAATCCCATATAGGCAATGTCTAGTATAGGGTTGACAATAGTAGGTATTCAATAAATATTTGTGGAATAATATTAAATATAAATATAAATAATATCAATCATCAGGCTGGCAAATTTGTGGTAAATTAAATAACACCATGATGCGAATCAAACAGTACTATGGGACAAAAATCTAAAAGTTCCAAGAAGATAAACTAAAAGTTCATTAGAGTTTTGTTAGCAGAATTATAAAGTGACTGCCTTGATTAGTTTTTAGGTTCTCTCTAGTTTTCCATTTCTCTTCCAACTTAATTGAGAAACGACTAATTTAACAAATCAAGGAAAAGCTGTCTTTTGTAGACAAAAGACCACAGAAGTGGAAAGTTGCAACTTCAAATTCTAAATCTCTCACTGATTGCCAAGGCCCTGGGAAAAAGAGTTTCTCTTTTACTGGTTCAGAAAATAGAACTATTCATTTACAATCCCACCTTGGCAAAGTACCATCTGTGCCTCTGGTATCACAAAATAGAAGATCCTCTGGCAAGAGAAAGCACAGACCAAGATTCCCTCAATAGCATCACCTCCTCATACTGCCTCTGACAGCAGACATGCAAAAAAATTGGTGGGGTTATAAGATCATGTCACTAGATAAAATTAATAAAATCATAACTTTGCATGATTCTTTATAAGCTTTGCAGACTCAATCACTTTTTATTTACCATATTTATAGAGAGAGAGCATGAGCGAGGGGAGGAGGGACAGAGGGAGAGATGGAGAGAGAGAATCTCAAGCAGACTCCAGGCTGAGTGCAGAGCCTAATGCAGGACTCAGTTCCCATGATCCTGAGATCATGACCTGAGCTGAAATCAAGAGTTGGAAGCTCAACTGGCATCCCATTTACCTGTCTTTTTTTTTTTAAAGATTTTTATTCATTTATTCATGAGAGACACAGAGAGTGAGGCAGAGACACAGGCAGAGGGAGAGGCAGGCTCCATGCAGGGAGCCCGACATGGGACTCGATCCAGGGATCCCGGGATCGCTACCTGAGCCAAAGGCAGACACTCAACCACTGAGCCACCCAGGCGTCCCCCATTTACCTTGTCTTTTAACCATGTTCTCAACTTTGAATTCTTAGATACACATCATTTGTTGTTTGATTTCTAGGTTGGGAGTCTAAAGGACTATGTAGCTGTATGGATTAGTGGTTTGCAATTCTTATCATGAATATCTACTCTGTGCATTGGATCACATGGTTCTTGTTTTATCACAAAGAAGGCTCATTCCTTCTCTGTTGAGTTTCCATTCTAAAAGTCACCTGCCTTATCATTATTTCTACTCTCTGCAACAAGCATACACTATTGGGAAAATGCAGACATAATCACTAAAAACGCACTGCCATCTATTTATTTGCCAATTATTCAAACAGTAAGGCAAAGAAAGAAAGGTGCTGTATTTTAAGCCAGCTGTTTGAGGTATGGAGGTCATAGATGGCATTGAGAACATGATAAAACTTGTGACTCCTTCCTCCAGGAAAAATATACTTCACAAAGAACTTTAAACATACGGTGATTTGTAGTGCCTGGAATTCCATTCATGGATCTTGGGTGGAGAAAACCCGCTATAAACTGTGGACTCTATGACCATTACCACTCACAGTCCTCTCCTCCCCTTCACCTGCTGTTGAATTCATTATGCTGTGAACACATATGGTCTCACTTTATTTTCTTTAGTCTTAATGCCACTCACTTATGAAATAGGTAGACTTTTAGGCCACCACGGAGTCAGGGAAGGGATGAAGAATTTCCTTCACATCTCCATATTAACTTAGTTCTCCAGAAGTATTCTGGTGTCCAAAGCTTGTGTCATAAAAAAATTATAATGCTAATTGCTTTGCCACCTGCTTAGTATAGAAGATCTCACAGCTATCCAGCAAGGAAGGTTTATTGCTCTCATATTAGAGATGCAGAAACTGAGTATCAGAGAATTTAAAATAAGTTGGCCTGGATCAGCTATTGATAATAATCTGCACTCAAATCTAATAAATTCTAAACACTCTGCTCTGATCACTTTTGAATTTTATCTAATAAAAGACAAAGATTTAAGCAGAGATTTAAGAGACTATTACTTTTCAAATTTTACAGCAAAAGCAATTTCCCAACCAAATGCAGGTTATGATCAAATGTAAACCATAATTGTTGTTTCAAAAACCATATCAGTGGTCATTAGTCTTAGATGATTAACTAAGTCAATAATTTTCCATCCTGATTCAACTATTTTATCATTATCACTGCAAGAGCATAAACATTTACAAAGTAGAATGATCAGAAGAGATAATTAAAGTATGTTGAAATAATATAACCTAGAGAAAACGAATGATAAGGATGATCAAATTTAAAAAAAAAGGATGATTAAACAATGTCAAGCCTTCAGGAAAATTGCATTTCAGCTTTTTATATTTAATGAAATATAGTCAATGTGCTTTTAACCAAAAGTACATTTAAAATTGAGTTATTTAAAAAATTGGCAATAGAAATTGAGAGAAATTAATATATTCCTTTTCTATAGAAATTTAAAATTTATAAAATCCTTTTTATTTCATATATGTTTAATTCAATTATAATTGACATACATTATATTAGTTTCAGGAGTATAACAGTGATTCAATATTTTTATACGTTACTAAATGATCACCTTGATAATCTAGTTACCCTCTGCCACCATACCAGGTTATTACAATACTAATAACTATATTCTCTATGCTGTACATTACATCCCCATGATTTATTTATTTTATAACTGGCATCTTATACCTCTTAATCCCCTCATCAAGTTCACCAGTTTCCCACCCCACCCTCCCCTCTGGCAATCATCAGTTTGTTTTCTGTACCCATGTTGGTTGGTTGGTTGGTTTCATTTTGTTTTTCAGATTTCACATATAATGAAATAACATGGTATTTGTCTTTCTCTATTTTTCCCTTGTGGTTTTATATTGATAATGTATTTCTTTTATATGAATTCACACATATGTAAATATATAATATATATTAAAATATAAATGTATAATAAAAGTGTTTGTGTGTATATATATAAATAAGGTTCTATGCCTAATAAAAATATTTTATTTTGTTATTTTATTTTATTTTTAGATTTTGGAGGGGGGCGCAGGACAGAGGGAGAGAGAGACTCCTAAGCAGGCTCCATGGCCAGGACAAAGCTCAATAGGCTCGCTTTTACAACCCTGAGATCATGACCTGAGCTGAAATCAAGAGTCAGATGCTTAAACTACTGAGCCACCCAAGTACCCTCTATGCCTAATTTTTTAAAATTAAGTTTCCATACAGGTCCTTCTTGGAGAAAAGGGTTATTTTTCCATTAAGGACAGTCTTCCCTGTGAGCTATGAGATGCTGTATTCTCATTCTATGTTTCTTTGCTCTTCTTTGCTCAGGAATTCCCACTGATAACTTCTCTGCTGTATTGATCGCACTTTTTCTTTTCCAGTCATTCTACAGGATCATTTATTGAATTATAAATATGTTCACAGTAGGATCCAAAGGCTGTGTGATTGGTACAATGAACACTTGTCCTAAATTAGGTGTTAAGAGGCTGAAACTTGTATGAGAAAAAGTAACATTTGACCCCCTATTATTTTTGGTACTATATGCTCTCAGCATCTGTGTATTTGGACGTAGTTCTCTTTTTCTACTTTTTAACAATACTGAACCTTACTTTGTTCACTCTCATTTGTCATGGGGAGCAGCTGTTAATCTAACCTAGAGGTTTTATCCCTCAAAAAAAGGTCCCATAGTATTTATTTGTATGACACCTTTCTCTTATATAGGAATTTACCATTAATAAATTATCTTTGAACACAATCCATCTTTTCTCAGCTTATAAACTATTAGTTCTAAAATCTGGAATGGATATAAATGGTAACGTAGAATTTCATATTTATAAAATAATTGATCATTTAAGTTAATTATTCTTCGCCAAAATATTTTTCTCTTAAGGTTTGGTCACTGATTTTAATATTTCAGTGGGATAATAATATAGGTCAGTTCCTGGCGATCCATCTTTCACCTCTTCCTGTATGAACAGAGGCTTCATTAAAGCTGATTATGCATGGCTATCCAGACATTGAGTGTACTGTCCTATGTCCCTCCAGTGGAGATGATGGCAGTGCATTGGCTATTATATAAAAGTGAACACTTTTGTAAAACTATCCTCAGTGAATGAGGATAGGAGGTATATGTTTTGGCCTTTGGTTGTCATGAAACTTTCACAGATATCAAATACTGATAAATAGCCATAAGGTTTTATGAGATGTTCAAAATAGCTGATGGAATGTTTTATTCTCTAGCTGATTTATTACCATACCTTGTTTAATTTCTGTAATTTATTGTCTAGTAATGTAACAACGCTGTAGTACAATTTGCAATTTTTAGTGCAATCTGGCACTGGCAATTTACTTGCACGTTATGAATCCAATAGTTGTAAACATGTCTTTGAAGGGTAACTGTCTAACAAGCATCAATGAAGACAGTTCTTCTTTCTTGGGTTTAGGAAAAAAGGCAATATAAAGAAAAATAATCACAATCAATTATATAAAAACTTCACTTTAGAAATTTTACTTTTTGATTGCCCTTCTTGATGGAAGACTTAAAAACATTTCATAAAATAATCACTCAAATTTATAGTTGCAAAAACAAGTACCCTAAAATTGCACATAAACATGTATTTCATTGACTATATTCATTCAAGTGGTATTTATAGATTTAACAAATATTTGAGATTCTCAGTGTGTTGTATTAGGCACTAGGATACAATATTTAGCAAAACCAACATACACTCTCTTTCATAGAGTTCATAGGGGAAACAGACAAATATAAACAAATAAACATATTGATTAAATCATTAGAAAACATAATAGGTGCTATGAGGAAACAACAGGTGTTGGAGAAAATAACAAGACTTACTTTCCAAAGGCTACAAGGCTTTTATGATATTTATGCTTAGCTCCATAAGTCCATGGATAATTCTGGGAGCAGCTAGGAAGTGCGTGGAGCTGTTCCCAACAGAGATAACAACATGATCAAAGGAGGCACAACAGAAAAACAATATTAGCGAGTCTAACTTATAAATGACAACATTGAGGTATTTCTCACAATTCCCATAAAGAAAAACTGGGTAAAATTTATGAGCTCCTCACCCTTATCTCTGCAGAATTAATGACTACAAAATATGTTTTACAGTTGAAGATTATGTAAACTTATGTTCCTTGTGCATATAGAAAATACGAACATTTTCATTTTTAGAATCAGAAAGGGAATCAGTAATAAAAACATCTCTTTTTTGCTGCCATTCCCAATGGAAACTAAAAGCATTCATATTATATTCATTCTTATATCAGCTCTGAGAGGCAGATCGTAATGAATGTCACCTTATATTCATTCAGCTTAGACTGAATATAAGATCTGCGCTGGCATAGAACTGTTAACTTATGAACCTCTTCTGGGAATACTGATGCTTTACAGAGCTTCAGTTGTCTTTCAATAACCAGATTTTTGATCAATATATTGACTTTTTCTCCATTGGATTAGAAAAGCCTTGGGGAGAGAGAAGTAGCTATTTTAGGGATCAAAACCTAACTGGAGATTACAACACATGACACTTTTATAGGGGATTATTCTAATCAGTCACATTATAAAAAAACATGAACTGAGGTCAAATAATGTCTTTGTAATACCTGGATTAAATTTATATTTTAACTGACATGATTTATCAATCCACTGAATAAATATGTCGGTTAAAATAGTGATTAGTGGGGCATCTGGGTGGCTCAGCAGTTGAGTATCTGCCTTTGGCTCAGGTTGTGATCCCTGGGTCCTGGAATCCAGTCCTGCATCAGGCTACTTGCAGGGAGCCTGCTTCTCCCTCTGCCTGTGTCTCTGTTTCTCTCTGTGTGTTTCCCATGAATAAATAAATAAAATCTTTAAAAAAAATTAAATAAAATAGTGATTAGTGAATTATTTCTATCATTGAATTAAATGTTTCCTTTTAGACTGTAAGTTCCTTGAAGAGGCTTGACAAAAGCAGAGCGTCCCTCAGCTTAGTCCAATGCTTGCCACATGATTAGCATTCAGTAAGACACGGCGGAACAGAGAAACTCCTTTCTACTACTTACGGCCAGGCCAATGACATCTATCACGGATCTACTTCAGGGACGCTTCCTAAGCTACAAGTAATATTGTGCATTCTACGTGCCCTATGCATACATGGAATCTATTTTGCAATTTTGCAAACCTGAAACTGAATGGACCATACAATTAGACATGTTGCCAATGAAAATAAGACCTTTGTCTTGACTGGGGATTTAAACCAATACAGCTAAACAAGCACAAATCTAGATGAGACTCAGACTCTGGTGTAAGTTGTTTATGGGAATGCATGCCACTGGTGTGGATTCAGAGGATCTGAGATGAGGCACGACTATGTGTGTTCTAACCCACCAAACACCCGCACATGTGCACCTACACACATGCACACCCTCACACCCACACCCACACACACACCCACAGAGACTCCTCTGGTGATCCTGCGATCCATCATAATTGACAACTTTTGCTTTAGTTTACTTTTTAAATGTCCCCGTTTCTTTAAGATTTGTCTTAACTTTACAGAAGCATCTTGAATGATACTAGAAGACTGAAATGAAGTATGAGAAATAATTGAATCTTATATTCATCTGGTCCTCCTACCTGCTTTTACATTTTATATCATTCTTATTTTTCTCATTTTTCAATAAAATCGAATGCCTCAGCTATTACAGAATTTCATCCTGTGGTTATTTTTCTTACATAAACATGACTTTTAAGTAATGCAGCTGAATGGAGGCACATTTCAAGGGATTAAAATGAGTATTATTATGAAAGTAAGGTAAAAACATTTTTATTGAGATGCAAGTAAAACTGATGTTGAGAGAGAGAGAGAGATAAGGGGGTATTTACATTAAAAATAGGAAAAGTAAGTATTCAGTTTTTATACACAGAAATCCTCAAAAACAACTCACAAGGAAAAAAAAATAATTTGCTGTGGATAATAAAATTCCATTTTAATTTCTCTCTTAGCCCTGAACAGTGGATATTCTGGTTATGTGAATCTGTGTTATATACTAAGACGAAATTTGTTAAAAAAACAAATGCTATGGGTTCTAGATTTTTTGACAAATAAATTCAACAAAGACATTCATAATTTCTACATCCTGAATTTCCTGTTAAGCAAAAGCAGAAGACCACCTTTATCGGTCCCAGACAGGGAGTATCCAGCTATTTGTGCATGACTGAAGAACAAAAACATGGGTTTCTCATCCCAATAGTCTTTTCAAATGAACACACAGGGTCAGGACAGATGGAAAAAAACCCAAAGAACAAAGAGTTTAGGAAGGGGCACCTCACCAGCCAGGCCGAGCAGCTGAATCAACTCTGGAGTGTGGGGTGCTGGATGGCACAAGCAGAACCCTTTCACACCCCAAAAAAGCAAGAAGAAAGAGCACTTGAAAGGGAAGATATATTTTTTAAATCTGCATTTCTGACCATTCCATGCATATTTCCTCACCCAGGACCTGTCTGTGGTGGATTTCCAAAGAACTTACTTTACTCAGGGATGCTCAAAACAGTTCGTGAGACACCATCATATTCTGAAAATAAATGATAAAAAATTTTTCCATCCTTACTCTGCAATATAAAGGCAGAGAAGACCAGAGGGCCTGTTTTAGCTAGTATAAAACCCCAAATTTAAGGAATTTGAATGTCATCTCATAGACCCTACTATAGACACTCTGTGTCACGAGCATATTTGTCACACACACACACACACACACACACACACACACACACACACACCAATATCAAAAACCCAAACTTCCATCTCTGGAAACACTCTTTCAAATGCCAGCATTACTTTAGGAAATGCACACTTACATTATGAATTTAAAAGTTTCCTCAGAGGTCTGGACTGAAGAGAATGGGAACAGCTATGTTTGTGTGTAAATTAATTAAGATAAACAATTGGACCACAGGCCCCTCTACACACAGGAGATAACCTTCTCGCCTGTTTTGGCGTCTGCCGGGTTCATAACTTGGCCTTGCCTGACTTCCTAATTTTCTGAAACTACTTTTTCAAATAGCAGCTAGATTGTACCTGGTCAGTCCAATTTTGGGTTTCGTTTCTAAAATACAGTGTTTGTAGCCTGGAGCAATGGAGAGTGTCAGGATTTTGTGGGTAAATCCAAATTGTAAGCATTTTAATTAGAGCCTTCAAAAGCTTAGTTCAAAATATGTGAGAATTCCAGGAATGGAGTTCGTTTTATAGTTGGCTCCAGGTTCTTACCTGCTTTAGTTAATATTTGGAAGCTAACTGCAGACTAGATGTAACAATGTCTGATAAACTCAAAAGTTTTCATAGATTATCTAAAAATATTTTTCCTTCTTTTTTCTGCTTATCGTTAATACATATATTTTTATCTGCAATCATAACAAATGGATGGGTCAAGTTGGCCTAAAGGAGTTGGGCTATACCAGAAACAAAGAAAGTTCGGAGGGGAGAGGCAGGGAAGGTTGGAGTTGTCAGAGGAGTGGCACAGAAGCCAGAGCTGGAAGGATGCTGAGGAGCCTGGGTTGCTCACCCAGCCTCTATCCCTGTAGCCTTCCAGATTTACAAAGCTGAAAACAGCTTTTCCCCGATTCCCTTGCAGCTATGGTTCTCATGGAAATTAGGTCCATGGATTACACATTGTCCTGAGATTTAGAAAAGTTGAAATGAGGTCTTCTTTCTGGTGCCTGTGAGCCAATTGCTGCCTTCTTTCAAACAGGGGTTGTGAAAATGTTAAGCTTCCTCAGCAGCAGTAAAGCATCTGCTATTCATTTTGTAGATGCAGAGAGACAGTTGTGATAGTGGGTGGGGGTTCTTGTTCCAGCGTTGTCTAGGACAAATAGCGGTCTCAGACTTAGCACTCTTCTCGGTGAGCCCAAGAGTAGATAGTTCTAGGAGGATTTCCAAGAAGCTCAGCTGAAAAATACTTCAGCCTTTCCAACAGCTTAATGCCTGTCTTAGTTGGCCTCCCAGAGTAGTTTTGTTTCCTATACTGAACCCTGACTGATAAAGGGAATGAAAGCCAGATAGCTCTCAACTGAGTTTTCTGTTCTTAGAACCAAGGGATGTTTCTAGGCACAGCACCCAGAGGAGCTGCTAGCTGAAAACCAAGTCTCAGGTCCAAAGTCAGGTATTCACTAAATCCCAATCCAAACAGAAATAAAGGAAAATAAAATGCCAAACTGCCAGATGACAGGTTTCAGGGAAAAGGGGAGCTTGAAAGCTGATCCATGAACACAATGAAAGGCAACAGAAAATGGTCTGAAGGAATTTGTAAGCTGGAATTCATCATTCCTGTGGGGTTTTCGTTTGTTTTTTGTTTCGTTTTGTTTTGACTTTGGTTTGGTTTTGTAGTTTATGTGGCAAGAGTTTGAACCACTTAAGGAATTCATGTTAATAAACACAGAGGCTCTCTCTCTGTGTCTCTCATGAATAAATAAATAAAATCTTAAAAATAAATAAATACATACATACACACATACATACATACATACATACATACATACATACGTAGGCTGAGGCTGAGGGTCCTCATTTACACACCACACTAACAAGCTTGCAGCATGTGAGAGACAATACTGAGCCCCTGATGGTTTTAGAGCACTAGGTTCCTTTTATGCTTTGGAAAGACAACGTTCAAGCAAAGTTCAAAACAGATAAGACACAGTATGATCTGGAAGGAAAAGACAAATTATGAGACCAATGAAATATTACAGGGCAGATATGAAAGCACAAACTGAGGAAAGGACAATTGAAAAGACATATCTGAGGTAGATTTATCAAGACACTTTCTTTTTTTTCTTTTTTTTTTATTTATTTATGATAGTCACACAGTGAGAGAGAGAGGCAGAGACACAGGCAGAGGGAGAAGCAGGCTCCAAGCACCGGGAGCCTGACGTGGGATTCGATCCCGGGTCTCCAGGATCGCGCCCTGGGCCAAAGGCAGGCGCTAAACCGCTGCGCCACCCAGGGATCCCTATCAAGACACTTTCTAAGGGATTGGAGGTACACGACAGGAAAAAATGTACTTTCTAATTTGGGCAAATGGATAAATGTAATGCTTTTCATAAAGATATTAGAATGGTACAGAATTCAGGGAAATGAAGAGTTTAGGCAGAAAGTCAGGATTACGGGATTTCAGTACTGGTTTTGTCCTTGATAAGTTGTGCGACCCTGAATCAACCCCTTAATCTTCAAGCTCTTGTGTGTGTAGTGGAGGCAATAATATCTGTCCTCCACAATACAGTAATTGATGTGAGAATAAAATGAGCTAATGTGACAGTGACGTGAAAAATTAAGTTGTTTTCTGATTTTTATTATAACTCATTTGGCAAAACTAGAAAGTTGTAGCAAAAAAACTTCCCACACTTGAAAAATTTGATTTAAGTTCCTTCATCTAGCTCAGTTGAACGCTTGATCTAAAATGTCATTTATGATTTTTGCCCGAGACCGGTGATCTGGGCTACTTTCATATGAAACAAGAATAACATGACACGGCGCATGGTATTTTATTTAGAAAGACAACTGAATAAAGTGGACGTAATTCAGAGATTTTTATGGAAATGGAGACAATTGCTGGGGAACAGTGTGTTTCAGTGTGCCCACCCTTGTGTAATAGCAGTCAAAACTCCCCTCAGGCGATTAGAAGGAAAACACAGTGAGCTATAATCTCATCACCATGTCCACATCCACAGTAAGCAACGGGAACCACTGGGAGCCCTATCTTCATTTTTCAACCATTCTGACAAGCGAAGGCAATGAACATAAGCCATTTTATGTATTGTCTTGTTACAGCAAAAAAAAGAAGTTGCAACATGCTTTTGTATTTCACATATGTTCTTCACCAAGAACACAACAAAACAAAAGAACTGCACTTGTAAATCAGTACCTGAGTTAATTTTGTGTTTGACACAGGAATAAAAGCATGTGTAAAGCAATCTCATTTTATGCACATAAAAGTTGTAATTTTAAGAGAACAGTAACAGGAATTGGACAAAAACCTGTCAAATTAACACTTTTGAGAAATTATATAGACTGCTCTCCATTCTTTCAAGTAATTTGAAATAAAACCAAATAAATTTTGATATGTACACTAACTAAAATAGGACATACATGATTTATTATGCATGCTCAATTTCAATAAAGCATTATGAGAAAATATGACTGTTTTCACATATGGAGTCTTAATTTTTGTAGTTATACCTTGTCCTCATTGGGCATATACTTAGATCAGTGTAGCTTTTTAAATAGGTTGACTTACTTATTATTGCAAAATCATGTAAATATATTAATTGTATTTATAATAAAGTCCAATACAATAGCTAGGATAACATTCTTCTCATCATTTATAATATGTGTATAGGAATAGATTAGATCATATCCAGGGTTCTTAAAATCTCAGCCAGAAATCTTTCTAGATAGGTAGGCAGATGAGGAATGCAACTCATCTATGGATTTTGACTATACATCTCAAACTTGAGAGTTTCACATGTATTTCACAAAATCAGACATAATTAATTTATATAAAGAGTTACTATATCTAGAAAAAGTTTCTTTTTCTTCCTTTATTATTACCTGGCTTAGTAACTGGGAAAATTTGCTCGAGACATCTTCATCTCAGTTTTTCCATCGGTAACATGGAAAGAATAATATAATAAAGAGTCTCTTGGGAGAAAAAAATAAAAATGAACTGGACTGAGCTTGGCACCGTTCCCCCTGGGATAGGCTGGTGATGGGCAATGCATGATAGTCTTAGCCAAGATTGAGTGAAATATTACTTCCTTTCCTTAGTGTCAGGAATTAGCATAAAGCTCTCAGAATATCTCCAGTGAGAAGTTTCCCTGTACTTGGAAGAAGCTGGCTTTATAGGGATCCATCTTCAGAACCCTACCTGCATGGTAGTTGTAATTTATTTTCTGATGCACATTTACTCTTTACCCTGCACTTCAGGGCTAGGTAAAAGATGTAACTTACTCTCTGCTATGAGGAGTAAAGTTCTACCTTGGGAATAAGGTAGATAAAGACAAGGAATAGGAAAGGTCCTTTTGGCCAAAGCTAACAGAGGGGTGGAAACAGTAATCAACAGCAGAAGAAAATTTCCTCCTCTGAAACAGTGATACCCAGCGGACCTCTGGCAGCAACAAGCATAGAGGGAGCTTGATCACAGGGTATGACCGAAAACTGTGAGAGAATCATTGAAGGAGTAGAATTTTAGGTGATCTAGTTGAAGTAAATAATTCTAATATGGGTTTTAATAATTGCTCTAGGGGATCCCTGGGTGGCGCAGCGGTTTGGCGCCTGCCTTTGGCCCAGGGCGCGATCCTGGAGACCCGGGATCGAATCCCACGTCAGGCTCCCAGTGCATGGAGCCTGCTTCTCCCTCTGCCTGTGTCTCTGCCTCTCTCTCTCTCTCTGTGTGACTATCATAAATAAATAAAAATTTAAAAAAATTTAATAATTGCTCTAAATATAAGATAGTTTTGTAGAGATAAGAATGCAATTTTGGTGGGAAGCAACATTAAAAGCACCATATGGAATATTATTCAGCCATTAGAAATGATGAATACCCACCATTTGCTTCAACATGGGTAGAACTGGAAGGTATTATGCTGAGTGAAGTAATCACTTCGCATCTTGCCCCCCACGGAGGGTCATATGGTCCCTTGCCCCCCACGGAGGGTCATAGGGTCCCATATGGTCATATGGTCTCATTCATTCGGGGAATATAAAAAAAATAGTGAAAGGGATTATAGGGGAAAGGAGAGAAAATGAGTGGGAAATATCAGAGAGGGTGACAAACCATGAGAGTCTCCTAACTCTGGGAAATGAACAAGAGGTAGTGGAAGGGGAAGTGGGTTGTGGGTTGGGGTGACTGGCTGATGGGCACTGAGGGGGGCACTTGATGGGATGAGCACTGAGTGATATGCTATATGTTGGCAAATTGAACTTTAATAAAAAATATACAAAAAATAAAAAAATAAAGAATAAAAAATAAAAGCACCATATGCTTACAATCACAGTGAAGTTAAATATCTAATTTAAAGATATGCCACTAGTGAGTGGCAGATTCAGAATGGAAAATACCATGAATCACAGTCAGAGGCAGCATTAGGAGCTAGTAGGACTGAATTCTCAATCCAGGGCTATCAGACTTGATCAAATCAATTAAATATTCTGAACTTTGCCCATGATTACCCAAGTAGGAAGTGGTAGAGCTATGATTCAAATTAAAGTAATAGGAACAAAGAAATAGTTTGCACACATGTAAAAATAATGAGATAGCAGATTTAAAACACCAAAATTAAAAGCCATCGGATTAAATTCAATTAAAAAGCAAATATTTCCCATGTGGATAAAAAAGTACAACTATTAATTATATATATATATATATATATATATATATATATATATATGAGGCACACTTAAATATAATAAATGAAAGTAATAATAATGTAAAAAACATGTATCGTACAAAAACTAATAAAAAGAAAGGTGGTATAACAAAGATAATATCAAAGTAGACTTTAAGGAAAGAATCACTACTGTGAATAAAGAGGAACATTTTGTAATGATAAAATGGTTAGTAGATGAGGAAGATCAAATTTTATGAAACCAATACCACAGCTTCAAAACATATAAGCAAAATTGGTAACATTAACAAGATAAACCTATAAGCATGGTGGAAGACAATAACATACCTCCCTAAAACTACCAGAACAAGCAAACAAAAAGAAAATCAGTGGGAATACAGGTATTTGAAAAACATGATTGACAAACTTAAGCTAATTGATTTTTATAAAACACTGCACCTGACAAGTGCAAAATGCACATTCTTTCCAAGTACATATGAAACATCTATCAGAGTTACCATTTGGTGGGATATTGAGCTATTTGAACAAATTTCAAAAGATGCAAAAAATAATAATATAACTAGAAAATATCCCCCCAAATTTGAAAGCTAAGAAATCATACTTCTAATATCCTGTGAGCTAAAAATATTCAATGAAAGTATGAAACTATTTTGAATCACATGATAGTTTAAAAAATAATATATTTCCTATGTCATATAAGGAAATGATGTTTTAAAAGGCTATGCTTTTTTTTAAGATTTTATTTATTTATTCATGACACACATACACACACACACACACACACACACAGAGGCAGAGACACAGGCAGAGGGAAAAGCAGGCTCCATGCAGAAAGCCTGATGTGCGACTCGATCCCGGGATTCTAGGATCACGCCCTAGGCCGAAGGCAGGCACTAAACCTGAGCCACCCAGGGATTCCCTAAAGGCTATGTTTTAAAAGTGGAAAATTTATAGCCTGGAAATGCCCATATCAGAAAAGTTGATATTCAATGATCTAAGTATTTGTCTCAAGAAATTAGAGAACAAACAACAAATTGTACCCAAAATAAATAAAATAAAATAGTAAATCAAAAGGACAGAATAATTAAAAATATTCAGCCAAGACAGCTGAATAGGTAAGAATAGTCTTTTCTAGTTAGTGGTAGATGGTACTAGAAATGATTGGATTACATGAATACCCACATTCAAAAGAATGAATGTGGATCCCTCCTTCCCAACATGTGCAAAGATTAACTCAAAGTGGCTCACAGACCTAAATGTAAAAGCTAAAACTATAAAACTCTTAGAAGAAAACACAGGAGTAAATTTTCTGATTTCTGGTCAAGCAGTGATTTCCTCAACGCAATAGTACAAGCACAAGCAATATAAAAGAAAATTGATGGGTTGGATTTCATCAGAATGAAATGTTTTTGTGCTTCAAAGAATATTATCAAGAAAGTGAAAAGACAATTCACAAACTGGGAGAAAATATTTGCAAGTATTTCCATATATAAAAACCGTATATAATGGGGGAATTGTGTTCAGAACATATAAGTAACTCTGACAACTCAGTAGTAAAAAGACAATTGAATAGACTTTTTCTCAAAGAAGATGTATGGGTGGCTAATGAACACCTGAAAACAAGCTCTCCATTATTAGTTATTAGGCAAAGTAAAAATTAAAATCACAATGACCATTGATGCCCATTAGGATGGTTATAATTAAAAAGCCAGACAATCATAAGTGCTGGAGAGAATGAAACCCTCATACCTGGTGAAAGTTTAAAATGGTACAGCCACTATAGAGAATATTGTGGCAGTTCCTTGTGTTGTTTAAAATACAGAGTTACCATATGGCCACTTGATTCTACTTGTAAGCATCTAATTGAAGAAAATGAAAATATATGCTCATATGAATACTTGTATGCGAATGCTCATAACAGCATCATTCACAATAGCCAAGAGGTGGAAACAACTCAAATCAATAGATGAATGAATAACCAAATGTGGTGTATTCAGACAATGGATACAATGGAATACTATTTGGCAATAGAAAGGAATGAAGTACTGACACATGCTACAAGATGGATGAACCTCAAAAACATCATACTGAAAAAAAATATGCATCTGCGTGGCTCAGTCAGTTGAGCATTTGACTCTTGATTTTGGTTCAGATCATGATCTCAGGGTTGTGAGATCAAGCCCGGTGTCGGGCTCTGCACTGGGCGTGGAGCCTGCTTAAGATTCTCTCCCTCCTTCACCCTCCGTCCCTCCTTTCATGCACCTGTTTTCTTTTTCTCTCTCTCTAAAAAAAAAAAAATGGAAAAAGAAAAACAAAACAAAACACCATGCAAAGTAAAAGAAGTCACAAAAGACCACATATCGCACAGTTTCACTTGTAGCAGAAATCCAGAATAGACAAATCTATAGAGACAAAAGTAGATTAGTAGCTGCCTAAGCTTGGGGGGTTGAAGGGAGGGCTGGTGACTGATTCCTAATGGATAAAAATTTCTTTGAGGATGCTGACAGCGTTCTAAAACTAGATTACACTGATGGTTGTGCAATTCTGTAAATACACTAAAAACTATTCAATTGTATATTTTAAATTAGTAGACTTAACGGTATTTAATATATATCTCAATAGGCATGTTAAGGACAAAATGACAAAGTATTAAATTTGTTCTTTGAAATGTAATGATTATAACTAGCAAGAAATATGATAAAAAGAGACTAATTAAAAATACCACTGTCAGAAAGGAAAAGAGGACATCATTACAGGTCTTACAGGAATTAAAAAATAACATGAACACTTTTATGCTAATAAGTTTGAGAATCTCATATTATTTGAATGAAATGGTCATATCTCTAGAAAAATGTCACTTATCAAAATTGATAGAGAAATGAAATAAATTCTGCTTTCTGTATTTCTGAAATATGTTGGAATCTCTTTTCATTATCATGGATTTATTCCTTTTTTGTGTATTTATATAATCCTTCTTTGGGATCTCAGGAAGACAAAAGGGTAAATCACAACCCTGAAAGGGAAGTATACATCTGAATAGAAAATCAAGTATTAAAGAAAAGTAGATGATTTGAGAGAGACAATTTTAATCTCATAAGAAAACATCACTTGGTCCCTGTTAAATATAAGAAGGTAGAAGAAAGTCCAAAAAAATTTTTTATGGAGAAGCAGATTTATTTTTAATCTTTGCATCTCCTTGTGTGTAACAAAATCAATGTATTATAGTAACACAAAGATCAGCAAACACATTGCATAAAGACTGGGTAAAAGAACAGGTTTTCTTAAACAATTTTCCACTATTAAACGTCTCTGTAATACAAAAAATTAATACAAGCCAGTGGCAGTGGACCTAATCCTAAGACATTTCAGAAAATATCGCGAATAATGTGGTTTTGGGCTTTGACAAAACACTATGCATATAACTGCACTAATTTTTAACTTTATTCTTACACTGAAGAGGCAGTAACAACATCAACAATGTTATACACACTGAATAGTGCTGATTTGTCTCATCTCCGCAGGTAAAATTACTCAACCCACAAAAACAGGACAACCAATTTTTGTTTGCAGTCTCGTCATCGTAAGTGTAATAAAATTTGGTTGGTGTGATGATGTATCTGCGAAAGTTGACAAATTGGTAACTGCAGTGTGAAAGCGATTTCATTTTTTATCTTTAAAGAATTACTGGATCGTTAAATTAAATTTTATTCCTGTAGGCTGCACTGAACACATACATGGAAACCAGGAGGCTAAGTTCCCATATCTTCATTTGAGTTGCTGGTTTCCTAATGTGGAGTCACAAGGCTGTCTTCATGAATTATTCCACTTAATAATTACCGTTGACAATTACTAAGGTGATATAAAAATAATTTAACAGGCCATCAACTAAAAGGTTGTTTTAACCTAAGGGATTTGCCTCATATGTTGAACAGACATTTTACTGGATGATATTGTGCTAAATGGTTGAAACAAATTAAGCCAACACAAGAGAATATATTAAATAACCTTATCCAGTTCCCCAGAAATGTAGATGATAATTACTAGTATCCAAGAGGATGTTCAACCAATCAATTATTTCAAATATAAATCCAGAAAGTATGTTTTTCATCTCCAAGTTCGTTTTAAACACTATTTAAACTATACTTCATTTGCACTTTAACATTTAGTAGATGCAAATAAAAATCTCAGAAAAGATTAGCGCTCCTATATAAATGCACTAAACTGACCTATTTCTAATCCTGGATAAATCCCCTTGGCAAATATTTAGCCAAAACCTAAGTTTCCCTATCTGTGAAATGGGGAATATAATACCTATATTAAAGAAGCGTTATGAACATTTTACAAATAACACACATATATATTAATGTGCATAATGTGTGTATATACAATGTAATATATACAATCTGTACAATATGTAAAATACACACAATATAATACAATATATGCAATGTAATATATAATGTATTCAACAAAATGCGCAACAAGTTCAGATTGAAATGTGAATCTCAAATGTTTTTCTAATAAAGTCAGTGTTTTTATCTTTCCCTGGGCATATTCTCTGCATCATAGAAGAATGTATTAGAGGGGCACCCGGGTGGCTCAGTTGGTTAAGCGTCTGACTTTGGCTCAGGCCCTGATCTCCGGGTCCTGGGATCAAGTCCTGCTCCTGCTCCTGGGCTCCCCTCTCAGCAGGAAGTCTGCTTCTCCCTCTCCTGCTCCCTCTTCCCCTCCCCCTGGTTGTGTTCTCTTTGTCTCTCTCTCGCAGATAAATAAATAAAATCTTAGAAGAGAAAAGATAAGAAAAGAAAGAGATTATCTGAGCATGGATGCTTGAATGAGATTTAGTAGCAGGGCAAACATGGCAAGTTACCTCCTTCCTCCCGAAAATGGGGGTTTCATATATTTCACACAGGCCTGGTCTGGAGATTAAATGAATTGCTAACCTGTCAGGTGCCCAGAACAGCGCCTGGTCCTTAGTATGTATTCAACAAACGTTAATTTTTATTGTATTATTTTCCCACTGTATGCTTTGCCAAGTGAGCAAATCCATGTACATTTACAGGTACATGTTTCCTCCTCAAAAGAATATGTTTTGACACACAGCTCCTCTGCACTGCTCACTGGGAAGGCTCATTGTTCTCTCAATGGGACCTACCTTCATGTGGCCACTTAATTACTAGAAGTGCTGCTACAGCCTAATATTTAAGACTACATGTTGGATGTTAAGGCTGGATAAATTGTACAAAAAATATTTAGTTTAATTCCACTATTTATGGAAAGTTATCATCTTTAATATTAGTTTAAGTGTATTTCTCTCAGTTACTGAAGATGATTCTGCTTACTTACTACACAAAATAGACAATATGTCTTTAAAAGTAAACAGAACACAGGGGTTTAATTTTTCCATGCTAAACACTTATATAATGTCACAAAATGCCCCTTCCTCTTCTCTCTTTACCACCATCCTCTTTATATCAGTCTTTATAACTCTTAGGGGTCTTTGGGGAACACTCTAACCTCCACAGCTGGGTTAGGTATCCATCTAAGGGCTTCTCTGACACCCTTTGTGTATCTTACTCTTGACCTATTCATTTACTTCTTTTCTTGACTAGGTTCTTGAGGTTAATCAAGCACGGTGTCTTTTTTTTCCTCCAATAATATATATTTATTGCATAGCATAGTGCTCGGTACATAGCTGACTCTCAATAGAGACTAGTTAAATGAATAAATGAAGGGACCTCCTACACTGAGGGATCTGTTCTGAATCACTGATGTCCTCTGTGATTCATTTATCTTTGTTTTGTTCCACGGTAACAACAGCTCTGGAGCCCCAGACTACAACTCAGCAATTCGCAACCCTGGATACAAAAAAATTCATTCATTAGGTAGCACAATAGCTATAATGGTGGATTAGAGGAGAATTTATTTGGGTGCCTGAGAAGCTCAGATGGTTGAGCCTCTGACTCACGATTGTGCCTCAGGTCATGATCTCAGGTCATGGTCTCTGGGTCCTCACATCAAGTCCTGTGTCCTCAGGATCCACATTCAGTGGGAGTCTGCTTGGGACTCTCTCTATACCCCTCTCCAAACCCTCCCCTAGTTTGTGCTCTCTCTCTTCTAATAAATCTTTAAAAAGCAGTTATTCTAGGATAAGAATCGTCATACTATATCATATAACTGCCTGTCAAATATTTATATGAATAAAATATTCTCTAAGATAGCATAGAGGACTGAAATCATTTAGAACTCCAGACTCCTGTTTTTCTACTTTTCTAATCTTTCTCAACCATAGTTCCTCTATCTGGGCAATGCGAACAGCAAAACCTACTTTCAGAGTTACCATGAAGTTTTGAGATACACATCTAATCTCTTCCGGCATAGAAAAGGCATTTAAAAGTTATTATACTATTAGTTATTGTGTTTTGAGATATAAATTTACCTAAGACCTCGATCTTACTTGTCTTTTGAATAAGATTGAAGAAGACTGTTACACAGAAATAGCTCCGAGTCCTTCAGTCTGACTCTGACATGTTCCACTTATTTCCAGGTACAATTTTTATCTGAGGCAAAAACAAGCTGACTCTACAAATACCAAGTCAACTTATCCTCCCTGTCATCTGTGTCATTTGGGAGTGGAGAAAAACTGTGCCTCAGTTCCACATACACAGCTGAGGCCTGTCCTATTTGGGTATACGCAACTCTGCTCATTGGTCCTCATAATCAGATTAAAATATTTGAAAATCAATGTGTTCTAAATACTATACAAATAGTAGAATTCAACATCTCTCAGAGGAGCTCACAATTTAATTTATATCTAAATTAAACAGACAGTCATGACACATTTTGATAACAAGCAGCTATGAACATGATCTCGTGATTTACTCCTTACAGGAAAAGATCTCTTCATATGAGGAGCATTTTTAGATCAATTATTACTATTGTGAATAATCATGTTTTGACACTGTTCAGTAACTATACAATTAAAGTTAATACATTACCTTAAGCTGCACAATGAATGTAATTTTTCTTCCTAGTGTGATGTTTGAAGCACCAATCTCCCCCTTTGCATTCTTCAATTCAATCTGTTTCTATAACAACCACGGGCTATATTTTTAATGATTTTACTTTCTTACAAAAATCAAAGCTCTTGAAAGGCATAATGTCTTTTATTTAATTTCCCTCATTTGTGTTTTACAGTTATTCTAATAAAATTTTAGATTTCATTCACTATTGCCTTTGGCAGTACTTAGTAAAGACTTTTGTAATAGCGATTAAAAACAAAAACTGATAAATGATCAAGTAGGAAAGATTTAAAAGGGAAAAGAAAATGAGCTTAAGAAAAAACTCTAAAAAAAAAAAAAGAAAAAAAAAGAAAAAATTCTATCTTCCCTGACTGCATTTCAGAATGCATATAAAGACCACTGCACAATAAACAACTGGTCTACCGGCTCAGAGAAGTAAGGTGAGCCTGTTGAAAATAAGTCTGTGGGTTTAGTGGGAAATTTAATATAGACCAATTCCTCTTTCTATTTCCCTTTTATTTGGTTTCTAGGAGAGGTAATATTTGTGGGACAATACTAGTCCACTGTCTGTAGGCAGATGAGTGATTTGCCCTGGTCTGGTAAGACTAAATGTGAATGATGGGCCGAGTTAGGAAGAAAGTGAGGACAATGACTCTGATAAATATTAATTGGTAAGTGTGATTTTTAAAAAAAATTTTTTTTATTTTTTTAAAATTAAGGACAAAATACATTTCTCTGTCTTATGCATTGGGCAAACTACCTCCAACACTAACTTCTTACTGAAAGTAGCATCTTATTTTCAGTACAGTGTATTTTTTTACAATCTTGATGTAAGCTTCAAAAACTAAAATTTTTGGTAATAGAAACCATCTCAGAATTGTTTGATCTTTAAAATCAGTTCTTCCAAATCTTGAGGCATTTGGCATTTGTGATAAGAAGAAGGGATTTAATATATGAGCTATTACACTTAATAGAGCTTTATAAGCAAACAAAACTCACTTTCACTTAGTTCATGCTCTCTGCTCAAGCTGTTTATCCATTCTAGAAATTTTATTAAGTTCCTATTATGCTCCAAAGACCGGGGATACACAGGTAAATAAGACAGATCTTCCCTTTTCATCTTATATCCAAAAGTAGAGAAACAGAAAAATCAACATGCATTCATGCTTATATGAATATTTTCAGATAAAGATGAGTCTGTGGAAAAAAAAGCAACACAGAACTGGCATAGAATGAATGGATGAGGCATAAATGGGTGCAAGACCAGGAGTAACTCTAATCAAGGTTGCTAGGAAGATATACCAGGTTCTGAACGAAGAAGCTAGCCATGGAAAGATCTAAAAAAAGAAACGTTCAGGTATACAATCTAGATCTATGAAGAATATATACATGGCCCACATACCCATCTCCTTAACTTATATAATACACGTCATCCCCATATTACTAATTTATGAAGCAGATTACTTTCTTCCTCAGTTTAATATGCTAACATCTGTGATTCAACAGTTGACTTGGATCAAATTTTATGGTCAATAATCAAAAGGATGTAATTCTTCACCCCAATTTGGTGATTAAATACATACTAGATTCAATACAACACACTCTAATCAATTTAACCAATTTCACTGCCAAATGTTATGAGTAGAAGGCAGTAATTTATAACATTTTGTTGGGATCCTTGGGTGGCTCAGCGGTTTAGCGCCTGCCTCTGGCCCAGGGCGTGATCCTGGAGTCCTGGGATCGAGTCCCATATCGGGCTCCCTGCACGGAGCCTGCTTCTCCCTCTGCCTGAGTCTGGGCCTCTCTCTCTCTCTCTGTGTGTGTCTCTCGTGAATAAATAAATAAAATCTTAATAAATAAATAATTTTGTTAATTTTAACACAAAGAACTTCAATTTACTAATTTGGATATGGCTATGCATAGCAAATGATAGCCACTCCACCTCAATTTCAAGTCTTGACTTAGAATAAGGAAAATAAATGTTATATCCAACTGTCTATAGAAGAAGCTCTAATGACTTATTGCCTTTGTTTTCATCAAATTTTGCTTTTGTGATATTATTGTTTAGTTAAATGGTGAGGTCATTTTAATTATTTTAAGTTATACAAATTCTATGCATTTATTTTCTGTATGATATCCAGGGGATGCCAGTATTGACCAAATGATAAAGAATGGGATCCTTGGGACGCCTGGGTGGCTCAGCCGTTGAGTGTCTGCCTTTAGCCCAGGGCATGACCCCGGGGTCCTGGGATTGAGTCCTATGTCGGGCTCCCCACAGGGAGCCTGCTCCTCCCTCTGTCTGTGCCCCTGCCTCTCTCTGTGTGTCTCTCATGAGTAAATAAATAAAATCTAAAAAAATATCAGAAGAAATCAGACTTAACCATTTCTCCCTTCTTGCCTGCTACTCAGATTATTTGACCTTTCTGAGTTAGGATATTTTCACTTGTATAATGCAAACAACAGTATCAACTTCTCATAATGGGTATGGCATATAAATAACCTAGAAACTAGAAAACTTGTGGCCTTATGAATTGAAGTGAATCAAGACTCTTAAGAACAGCTCCATATCATTGTATATCTGAATAATTAAATTTGTATTGTGTTCATCTCAGTATGGTTGTGAGCTATAATGAAACGATGGACATAAAGACTGCTTTGAAAATTATACAGGTTTATAAATGTATAACATACAGATATTAAATCCTTGAATGCTTTCTTATCTAGGCTTCCCTCTTTATTCTAGAGTTGTAAGCACTTCGTCCTGGACCACGTACATAGAAGGATGCACAATGTGCCCTAAGCTGATGAATAATGGTTGGAAGTGGCAAATTACCTCATCAAACACATCAAGTGACACTGTTCTTCTTCTCTACCTAATGAATACCTATTTATAGCCTCAAAGATTCATCATTGACTATATAGGAAAGTGATTTTCTTTGGAGTCATTGTTGCCTACCTAAAACAAGACATTTTTGATCTCCCTATTTTATCTTCTATAAATATTTTCAACTCATAAAACTGTTCCCCTTTTAATTTATGATTATTATCTCCTTTACTCTCACTTTAAATATAATATCAAAACTCTGATTTCATTCAGGATATTGCTTAAGGATACAGTCAGTTTAGGGCATTTTGTTTTTATTTCTAACATGTGAACCATGTTACAATAAATTTAAAAGAGAGATTTCTTCCCTAGCTGTCCTACAAGGGGCTCTCTTGCCCCTTTGGGTGCAGTAGACAAGAGATGGTTGCTTAATAACTATAATCTCTCAAATCTCTTGATGGTTTTATTCAATTTGAAATTTATTTAAGTTAAATTTTCTGAATTTAAAAAGCAGGTAGTCTGAATTACCTTATAGATTTTAAAAAAATCAATCAAACAACCCTATTCTGGGGCACCTGGGCGGCTAAGTTGGTTAAGCTTCTGCTTTTGGCTCAGGTCATGATCTCGAGGGTCCTGGGATTGAGCCCCATGTAGGGCTCCCTGCTCAGTGAAGAATCTGCTTTTCCCTCTCCCTTTGTTCCTCTCTCCTGGCTCCTGAACCCTCACTCTGTCTCTTTCTCTCTCAAATAAATAACAAACAAAACAAAAAAAAATATTCTTTTCAATTAAGTCAATTATTGATGAGAGTAGTGAAAATGACTATAAAATTGGCCATATTTATATGTCAGTCAGTGCAGAGTAGAGAATAATCTTAACAGTCACATGTAATCATGAGATTAAGGAAAGGCCCTATTTGTCTTTATGCCCCACTATCATATATTATTATCTCATTCACAATCTATGTTCAGCCAAATGCATACAATTCAAATAATGACTGTTTCCCCCCCAACCTGAGGAGACATGGCAGAGGGGCCCTCCAGATTAAGACTGTTTGGATTGCTGGAATCCCAGCCTCATCAATATTACCTGGGTTGCTTTGGGCAGGTTTTAAAATTTTTCCATGCCTCAGTTTCCTTATCCAACTTATCCAGTTTCCTTTCCAAAACAGGGATAATGGGACACCTGGGTGGCTCAGCGGCCTAGCGCCTGCCTTCCGCCCAGGACATGATCCCAGGGTCCTTGGATGGAGTCCTGCATCGGGCTCCCTGCATGGAGCCTGCTTCTCCCTCTGCCTCTGTATGCTTCTCTCTCTCTGTGTCTCTCATGAATAAATAAATAAAATCTTTAAAACAAAACAAAACAAAACAAGGATAATGATTATACCTACCTCATCAGATTCTTGTATTAAAAATGAGAATAGATGTAAAATACTTAGGAAACTCCTGGCATTTAACAATCGCTTTCTCCCTTTTCCTCCTCCTCATCTCCACCATCATCTTTAAATTTTTTTTATTTTATTTTTTTTTATGATAGTCACACACACACACAGAGAGAGAGAGGCAGAGACACAGGCAGAGGGAGAAGCAGGCTCCATGCACCGGGAGCCCGACGTGGGATTCGATCCCGGGTCTCCAGGATCGCGCCCTGGGCCAAAGGCAGGCGCCAAACCGCTGCGCCACCCAGGGATCCCTCCACCATCATCTTTAGATAGAGTATGATTTGTACAGGAAAGCCTCAAATGCCCTGGATGACAGCAGGGGAGTAATAAAAGTATGGGTATATACAAAATGGAAATGTAGGCCAAACCTGCTTCCTCTCAAAGGAATGCATTTGTGGTAGATGCTGGCTGAATGCTCTCAATTTCCTTATTCTAGTCATATAGGAAGACCATATTTCTCATCATTCTGACAGATACCCTGGGGTGTGTCATTGGTTTCCAGCCAAGGGCATCAGGGCGGAAGTGATGCATATCACTTTCAAACTTAACCAGATAGCTCCATGGTCATCCACTCATTTTCTTTCTCTTATTTCATCTGATAAATTCAGACGTCCTTTGTTTAAGACAATAGTCCCAAGAGATGGAAGGAGCAGGGATCTACGCATTCACTGATGGAGAGTCAAATGAGTGAGTCGTGAGCAAAAGCAAAGCTCAATCAGGCTAAGCCTTTGAAATTTCTGAGTTTATTTGTTCAAGATCCTACTCATAATTTTTTATACCAATTACTAGGCTGATATTACTCAGCTCTAAATCAGTTCTATATTCCATTTCAAGATGCTGGAGCTACGGGCCTTCAAACCAGATTTCTCCTTTGACACTGACCTCTTGGTCAGCTTCTGCCAATACTAGTGCTAATGGAAACTAGAAGACAGGGACAGAGCAAGGATTAGCTGCTTCTTGCTTACCCTGTTTCTGCTAGTGTCATCGCAGCCATGATTTTTTTAAGTCAGCAGTGAAAGGCAGGTCCATTTCCTAAGGTCCTTTTTTTTCCCACACTCTCATAACTATTCTTAGTGTACCATCCCTTCTTCCTCCCACTTAAATATGTAAGGATTGAGAGGAGCATCTCCTTCAGGGTCTAGATCGAGGATCCTTAGGGTCCTCCCCTGAACTCAAGTTTCCCACAACAGCTGAGAAGCATCTCTCCTCAAACTCTGAGGAGCTTCTCCTTCAGCCTCTTAGGTTCAAATAACTCCTGTCTCCTCCCAGTGTCACCTCTCCATATGGGTGGTTGTCACTTCTTACAGTTACTAAATACACACATTTTTTTAAAAAAGAACTTTTTCAGTCCTCCAAGAGTCAATTGAATAAATGTTCATATTACATTCTTTTTTAGAATTACTGTTTACTGTTTTCCTTACTGTACCTCAACTTCTATAACTACCCAAATGTAGAAATTGGTGATCAAAGTCTATGAGACCACAACAAAAATCTAAAATATTTGTCATTTGCTTAGTGGCGGGGCAGTGGGTGGCAAGGAAACCAATTTCAAAGGTAGAATGCCACCTAGCTGATGTTTTGGCAAAGCTCTTGGCAAAACTGCTGTTTGGATTAACTTGAGAGGCAGACAGTGGACCTGCTGGGCTGGCAATACTCAAAATAGATGGGAAAACAAAAATTAATAATGTATGTTAATAACTATTAAGTACATTCAGCAAAGTGTTCAAAGAAGCTCATGAACTAGTATGAAAGCAGTTCTGACTGGGTATAGGGAGACTATGGAAGTTTGGGGGCTCACTGGACAAAACATCTGGCTTCTTCTAAACCCCAGATGATGGGATATGACATTGATGCAAGTGTTGAGTAACAAAGATGCACTGAAAATTTACATTTGTATGAAGTAGTTCAAGACAAATATAAGATTTAGAGCTGACACTGAGTAAAACTTCTCAGTTGAACAAAGTATCTCTGTACAAAGATCAGGTCAAGGATGCGGTCCTCCAGCCTAATTTTCAAGATACGGTCATCTTGAGACAGAGACATGAGAAGAGAAAGTCAAGGGCATCCAAGAAAGAGCTTTCTTAGGCACATGGACTATCAGGAAGCAAATAGACCATAATCCTTTGAAGATTTCCGAAAATTGTAGTACTGAAGTACCATGATCCCAGAAATACGAACCTTAAAATATTTAAGATTTAAAACAATTCAGTCTCATAATTTTCCCAAAATAGGAAAAATATTTTAAGGCTATACAACCCTTAACAGGCAATTTAAATGTTGACAAGGAGAATAAAAGGAAATGAAGAACTTCCCAAAGAGCTCATCCAGAGGCCAGAGAGAACCACAAACAAAGATGATCTTCCAGGGATCAGGGTCAAAGCCTATTCAAGGATCCTCCCTGACCTCTAGGTTAGGGAGACTTTAAAATGTCTGTCTAGTACGATTTCACCTCTGAGTTCCATACGTGTACCTGATTCTTTTTCCAAGCATGAGTATTGTTGTGATTTCCCTTTTCCCACTCCTTTCCTATATGTTGGTATATATGTATGTTGGGAGTTGGTTGCAAAACACAGATAATTTATTCATAGGTGATTCACCATCATCACCACTTGATGCCACTTGATGAGGACAATAAATAACCAGTGCTCATGGGCTTGAACTGAACCCAGTGACTGAAATACTTGTGTTATTTCTCTTGGAACGTAATAACTCTTTTTCATGAGGGAG